>NC_035792.1:54843-677457 GCF_001653235.2 Pochonia chlamydosporia 170 | reverse complement strand
GCAGGTCTAGGCCAGGAATTATAACAGCTAGCGCATTGCCAAGGCAAATGAACGCTGTTTTGTCATTCAGGCTCCAGCTTTGCTGTTGAAGCAGTTCCGACAATCTGGTTGTGCCGAAACCGCAAGCTACACCAAACACAACCCATCACGACGACTACACGTTCACATCGCGGCCACACATGGCTAGGAACATTTGTTCAAACTTAACCTTCACCAGGAGCATCACTCGACGTGCACCATGAGCCAAGTTGAAGTTTCTCAAAGCCAGCAAAGCCACAGGCGGAGAGAAGCAGTAGACTGCTTCAACTGCTCTGCCTCGCGGCGCCGTTGTGACAGAACTCGCCATCGGTGCAACACTTGTAACAAAGGCTCTGAAATTTGTCAAGGATATCCGCGAGAACTGCAATGGCTTGCCGGTGTGACGTCCCGCGGAAAGCGCAAAGGCCAGTCTATTAGTATCAAGGCTTCAAACCGGGAATGGGAGTCTACCACACCCACAAACTATGCCTTCATATTTAAACAGGCTAGGAGTCCAAGACGACGAAACCAAGGGACAAAAAGCTCGACAGGAGCATCCCCACGCGCTGTAACGTCACCTGGATGTCTTGCACCAGATGGTAGTCCTGGCGCTTGTGTCGAAGCTTCACCTGCAGTGGTCACGGATGTGGACTCGGCCCTCAGTTCCACGGATATTCGAGATCTCGGCCATGTCGCAAACCCATTCGAATGTGTGGATAGTATGGGCAGCATCTTCTACCCGTCTTTTAGCCAGAATCAGACGCTCTCCGAGAGCGACGGCACTGATCTTCTGTTGCCGCTATCGTCTGAAGCATCATGGTTGGATCAGCCCATCGCAACGACTGTTTCTCACAATGCTCAACCACAATTATTTCCCTTGACACCCTCCGTGCCGGACTCTGGTCCTTCCGATTTACTTACACTCTGTGAGTCATTCTCGCTCCAACCCAAGATGAGCTGCTCTAACGACTTTCCCAGATGATACGGAGCTATGCTCCCTTCCTTTGACCTTTGACTTCTATGCAAATCCCTTTCGTTGCAGACGGTATGTTTCGCAAGGACCCAAATACTTGGAACACGCTCTACTTGCGATATCTATACAGCATGTCAGTAGGATGAACGAGGATACTCAGTCCGAGGCAACGGCTCAACAAATAGCCTCGTACAAGCAATCTGCGTCGCAACTAAACGCGGTTGCGTTACTAGAAGGGCCCGAGAAGGAAAAGGGCCTCGTATTAGACACTATACTTATCTTGTTTTCTTTAGATGTAGGTGACCCTGACCGTCTCTCTCATTGTAAGATCGCTAACTCCGGAACACATTGTTAGACCCTAGTATCCTCTACTGGACCGTGGAACGAGAGGCTTTTGAGTGCGCATCGCAAGATTGAATCAGTTGGCGGCTTGAGCGCTATACAGCCCTCACAAAGGTTTCGCGCACAGCTAGCAATGTTTATTTGGTGAGTACATGTCTCGCTTCTCTTATGTAGCGGCTCAGAATTGCGATACTAACATATCATGTATAGGTGGGATTGTAGTATCGCTCTTCTTGCTCGATCGTCATCCGTCTTCCCTTCTTCATACTACGACTACGTCCTCGATTGCGATGACGACACGGCATGGAACATCTTCACACTCTCCGGTGTGCCAAAACAGTTGTTCCAATATCTCCGACAACTAATCCAACTAGCCTCCGAAAAAGAGCAGGTAGCAAGAATGAAATACGCCACCTTCGCCATCGAACCAGTGCATGAACTCGAGAAGTGCATCCAAGAGTACACGGAAGAAGAAATGACCCCTCAAGGCATGGAAGCTGGCGGCGACTTCATCCAAATCTGGCACGACTACAAAAATGCCAGTAATGCGTGGAAATACGCACTGCTGCTGTACATTGCCCGCGTTCTCAAGTGGGATAGAAGAACTGAAGCGCCGTTAGCTGAAATCACCTCGTTGTCAAGACTGCTCTTGGATAGTGTACGTTGCTGTAGACCAGAGTCGAATATGCAGAAACAGCTCCTGTTTCCGGTATTTGTTGCAGGTGCGGAGTCTATGGATTTGTATTCGAGGAGGTTTGTCAAGGAGTACTGTGAGGAGTGGTACAGGAAGTGTAGGTATAATATGTTTAGGGAGGCGGCTGGGGTTCTGGATGAGGTTTGGGCGATGAAGGATGTGAGCAGGAATGATTCTAAGATTTGGTGGGGGAGTATAGTTGGGAATTGGGGACCAGATGGGCGTGAATATTTGTTTGGTTAGACATGGCATTGAGTCAAGCTGCTAAGCTGTCATATGCGAGCCGTAAAAAGATCCTACAAAGCTTCGAACACATCTTTGCACAAATTTAACAACAGTGTTGCACCCTGTCTTGTACTACATCCCCACTAACCAGTTACATCCCGTCAGCAAGCCTGATACGAACAGACTTAACCTGAGTATACTCATTCAAGGCATACTTCCCAAGCTCACGACCAATACCAGACTCCTTGAATCCCCCAAACGGCACCTGATAACTAATCATATTATACCCATTAACCCAAACCGTCCCGGCATTAAGACGGTTCGATACACGAATCGCCGTTTTCAAGTTCGTCGTATGCACAGCCGCCGCAAGTCCAAACGACGTATCGTTACCCGCCTGTATGACATCCTCCTCCGTCTCAAACTTGCAAATAACACAAACCGGTCCAAACACTTCCTCCTGAACAATCTTCATTCCGCTATTCACGTTACTAAAAATAGTGGGCTCGATGTAATAGCCCTTCTCCCCGTGACGCCGGCCACCCAGTTCGACCGTCGCTCCATCGTCCTTGGCACTTTGGATGTAGCCCATAATCCGGTCAAACTGCGCTTTACTAATCTGCGGTCCTTGGAATGTATCCGCGCTAAATGGATCGCCGACAACTATGTCTGATGTTTTGGCCTTGAAGGCCTTGACGAACTTGTCGTAGATGCCGGACTGGACGTAGATCCTGGTCCCCGCGCAGCACACCTGCCCGTGGTTGTAGAAGATGCCAAAGTGTGCCCAGTGAATGGCGTCATCGAGGTTTGCGTCGTTGAAGATGATGTTGGGAGATTTTCCGCCCAACTCAAGGGTGAGATTCTTGATGTTTGACTTGGAAGACGCTTGGAGAATGCTTCTCCCTACATCTGTCGAGCCAGTGAAGGACACTTTGTCGATACCTGGATGTGAGGCGATGGCTGCACCGGCGACCTTGCCAAAGCCGGAGAGAGTATTGACTACTCCTGCTGGGAAGCCTGCCTTTTCTACCAACGTGGTGGCGTATAAAGCGGAAAGCGGTGTTTGTTCGGCCGTCTTCATGACGACAGTGTTGCCTGCGGCTAGAGCAGGACCGATCTTCCACGCCCACGAGACGAGAGGGAAGTTCCATGGAATGATCTGGCCGCAGACACCGATGGCCTCGTGTCGAGTATAGTTGAACGTATCTGGGTCGGTGTCAATGGTCTTGCCGTGAATCTTGTCTGCCCAGCCGCTGTAGTACCGGAGGCAGCCAGACGCCATTTGCACATCAACCTTGGCCATGGCGATAGCTTTGCCATTGTCAAGTGCGTCGATGGAAGCAAGGGTATCAGCCTGCTCGTCTAGTAAATCGGCCAGTTTAGACAGCAGTACGCCGCGTGCCGTTGGGGTTGTCTGACGCCAAACGCCGTTGAAGGCCTTACGGGCTGCTGCAACTGCGAGGTCGACATCTACATACAATTGAAGGTTAGATCATACCAGTTATACCACAATTACCGCTGCACTTTTTGCACCATCAACTTACCCTCGGCCGTGGCTTCATGGACAGAGACGATGGGTTCCTCAGTGGCTGGGTTGATGGTTTCGAAGACGCTTCCATTAACGCCCTTGACCCATCTCCCGTCGATGTACAGTCCAAGCGGCTGCTCGTACGTAACGGTGGGAGTAGTGATAGTCTGAGACAACGCCATGATGACGGTTTAGTTGACCAAAGGCTTATTTTTCATGAGGATGGAATTGCGGAAACATGGGGTATTATCGAGACATAGCTCGCCGGCAAGAATTACTATATTCGACCACAGTCGTGTCACATAGCCTACATTCTACTTTCCCCATACAGCAAAAGACATCTTTGCTAAACGATCCATCCCGGATTGCAGTCAAGTCATTCCGCAACTCCGATTTTCCTATCTTGTCGACAGTGGATGGAGTTTCCATGGGCGGGGCAGAGACGATGCTCATCTTCTTGTTACTGTTTGATCCTTGAGAGGGAACAAAGTAGGTCAGCCGAGTTCACTTTCTCCATGCAGTTCCAACATCCCCGCTTCATAATCCAATATTACCAGAGCGGAATTAACGAAGAGCCATATGACGACGCTGATCTGGAACCTGTTGCCGGGACTTCTGGGGAAATGGTGTTTGTGGCGTCTCTTTGGCAAAATTTCCCCATTAGGATAATCAAAGTTGGTGGCTTACGGCTCACAGCTTCAACACCACTTGAGCTAGCTACTAGCAATATAAGGACAGTTATTTAGACAATAATTAACTAAGAATCATCATATCAACGCATTATTTCGTTACCCGCCCAATACAGTTGGTGCCAAAGTTGTTGCCTACAGTCATGACAACAGTAGACAGTCTCCCTGAACAAAGCCACTTTGACTATGTCATTGTTGGCGGCGGAACAGCAGGATGCGTGATTGCCAATCGCCTCTCAGGCTATGTTCCCGAAAAGCGAATACTAGTCATAGAAGCCGGCCCCAGTGATGTCGGGGACAATCGCGCATTGATCCTTAAAGATCGCGTGCAAATGCAGGGAACTGACCTGGAGTTGAGATACACGACAGTTGAGCAACCAATGGGTAAGCCAACACACAACAGAAACTCACAGATTCAACCACTTATACTAAGGGGACTATAGGAAATAGCAACATCATCCACTCAAGGGCAAAAATTCTTGGAGGCTGTTCCAGTCACAATGACATGGTATCATTCCGAACGCCAGAGTACGACACGTACAGTTGGCAGAAACTAGGCTGCGACGGCTGGTCATTCGAGCTATTCAATCGTCTGCAGGACCAACTTCTCGTTAGAACATACCCATCAGCTCACCCCCGTGATCAAAACCAACTGAGCAAGGACTGGGTTCTATCGGCACACCGCGCCCTTGATCTCCCCTTTGTCAAGAACTTCAACAAGAACATTGCCTCGTCTGGTGGTCTTACCCAAGGCGTCGGCTGGACTCCATTGTCTTACAACCCGGATAACGGATGGCGAGGCAGCGCGAGTGTGTCGTACATCCACCCCATTCTATCTGGGCAGACTCAGCGACAGAATCTCACCATCTTGACGAATTCATGGGTAACACGAGTCAACGTGCAAGGCGACACCGCCGTAAGCGTTGACGTTGTTACAAAAGCAGGGACAAAGCATACCGTTCGCGCCACATCAGAAATTATTCTTTGCGCAGGCGCCATTGACACGCCACGGCTTATGCTTCTCTCGGGACTCGGCCCTAAAGAACACCTTGATTCTGTCAATATATCGGTTGTTAAGGATATCCCTGGTGTCGGCCAAAATCTCCAGGACCACCCTAGTTCGGTGGTGGTGTACGATCTTCATGAACCGGCTCCAAAGACGACCGCCACACACTCAGACGTGTTAGCTTTCCTGCGGCACAAGCCATTCAACTGGGCTGGCGACGACGGAAGCATTCCAGATATCCTGTTGCACATGTGGGCCCTAGACTTGTGCGATGAGACCTCGAAGCTGGGCTATGACAGACCAAAGAATCCCTTCTGTTTCCTACCAGTGGCGCTGCGTACGCAAACTTCTGGGCGGTTGTATCTAAAGTCCAATGATCCCCAGGAGATGCCGGCTCTCGACTTTAAATATTTTGAGGATCCTGAAGGCTACGATGCAGAAGTTATTGTGGCGGGTATCAAGGCGGCGAGAAAGATGGCAGAATCACAACCGTTAAAGAGTCACATCAAGCGAGAAGTTGCTCCTGGGCCGCACATCACTTCGGACGAAGATCTCAACAAGTATGCCCGGTCGGTTGCATGCACCATTTACCATCCTGCATGTACTGCGAAGATGGGCGATGTCAAGAAGGATCCAATGGCGGTGGTTGATTCGCGACTGAGAGTGCGTGGTGTCAGGAACTTGCGAATTGCTGATGCTAGTGTCTTTCCAATCATGATCTCGGTGAACTTGATGTTGACTGTTTTGGCGGTTGGCGAGAGAGCGGCAGAATTGATTGCTGAGGATGCTGGCTGGACTGGGTTGAGCCCTCGGCTGTAGATTCATGAATGGAGTGATTCAGGTTCATTTACTTAGCCAATCCAGCATTAGTTACCTCATGGTAAACTGGAAATCAAAGAGAGAAAATCTTCCAAAGGCTCCTACATGCAGACTTCCGAATGCAGAGATCAGCAATAAACAAGTCTCACCTATCGCGTGTCATACCCCGTGTACCCTGCTTCTTCAGCCACGAGTTTCTCGCTTTTACACAACGCTGGGAATATCTATGCCCTTTTTAATTCGATTGTGTGTGTGTTTTTTTCACTGGCTTGGAAAAGTAGCGGGAGACCGTGACATGAGGAATGTGACGATGCTCAGTCCCTGGCGCATTCCAAAGCCACAACGGCGCGAGGAATGCCGCAACCATCAATTCCACAGACCACCCAATAGTCCAGCGAGTCATGAGAAATGATGCCTGGCCTTTGTTAATACCCGGATGCGGTTTGGGTTTCTTTTAGACTATTTTCATTGAACAAGTCGCGGATAGTGACATAGTCGGGCCGAGCGACGGGCCGTACAATGTGATGTACATGTTTTACAAATGTAAAAGGCGCCCACGAACACACTTTACATTGGTAGGTTGTGTGTTTCGTTGCAAGGTACAATGCGCCATCCGACCGACCATAATTGGGTTGCTGTTGCTTATAATCAAGCTGGCCTGTCACCTTGAAAGAAGTTCACCAGACCCAGACAACACTCGGGCAACTTCTTCGGCGTTCAACGAGGGAACACATTGCTTCTAGTTACAGAGCAAACAAAGCGGTACAGAATTCGGAATTCTGATCCGAAACTTCCCATAAGCGAAATACCGACGAATAGAGCCCAGGTCCGCTATCATGGAAGCCTCAAACGAAACAACTCAACCGCAAGCCCAACGTGAAATGAAGGTCCTCTCAGTCGGCTTGCCACGTACAGCTACTCTTTCCATCGCCGAAGCTCTCACAATACTGGGCTACCAAAATGTATACCACTCTTTGCGAACGCCAAATGTCGAAGACCACCACCCCATCATCAATCGTGCCGCGGACGGCTCATTCCCAACACTCAAAACATACGACCGCAAGAAGGAGATGACGCGAGGTGACTGGGATAAAGTCTTTGGTAATTCCGAAGCCGCAACCGAGGTCGCCAGCCTGTTTGCTCCACAGCTCATCCAAGCATATCCAGAGGCAAAGGTGATTCTCGTCATCCGCGACTACGACGCCTGGTACAAAAGCTTAGACGAAACACTCCTAAAAGGCCTTTGGAGCCCGCTAGCCAACTTTTTTGCTTCCTATGTGCAGCCGACTATTGGTGTTTCCAGCATCGCAGTGACGCGGAAAGTGGCTCTGGGTTTCTTTGCGGCGAATAGCGTGGATGAGATTCGTCAAAATGCAAGGGAGGTATACGACAGACATCATCGCCAGATTCAAGAGATGGTACTGCCTGATAACTTGTTGGTGTACAAGATGGGTGATGGCTGGGCGCCTCTATGTGAATTCTTGGGGAAGCCGGTCCCAGACATGGAGTTTCCGTGGGTGAATGAAGCGGATGAACTTAAAGGAAAGACTGTTCAGATGCTCAAGTCACAGCTTTTTGAGGCGGCAAGAAAGGTGCTTTTGCCAAACTTTGTTACAACGGCAATAGCAAAAAGATTAAATATTAACTAAGATGAATTGCTGTGATGAGTTTGACTCTCGTGGTTATACGTTCCACTTGGCCACTTCAAGCGAGTGCGAGGATGTTGTTGTTTTAGCTCTCTTGCTCAGTGATGCCCATGTCGTCGCCCGACCTTCAATATTGCTGTGTCAGGTGAGTAGGGAGAGGTTAATTAATTTCCTCCTTCAGTTCAGTCAGCATAGACTTTCATCTCGTGTGAAGAGTCAATGGTAAAAGTTGACCCAGTTCCCCCTCCATATGTTATGCCTACACACCTTCCATTCACCTTGTTCACGTCGTCATTTCAAACGAAATGCAAACACGGTCAATGAAAACACGAAAATACATAACCCGTTTGACTGGCGCCATACACCCATTCTACGTAACCACAACAGACAAAACGCCTCCGTCCCACCTCAATATCGTATCTAATTGCGTCTCCCATCTTTGAATCATGACAAAACCGGCCCAGGATGCCATCGTATTCACCATCCTCACCTGTCACACTACGCCATGCATTTCACGTCATCCTTGTCCCCAGGCTGCCCAGTTCGCAGAGACGAGACCGTCAACAGAAACCAACTTTGCCATTTCACCAATAAGCTCAAGCCATTCAAGTTGTCCTACCAAGCCGACCAGTTCACCTCGCGTTTCACCAGACCTGCGCAATCGGGTCTGTACCACCCCCCATTCATATATAGAACCAGCATCTCGATCTTGATCAGGCAGAAATCACACCAGGCCCCGTAGATTCACAATAAATCGCAATCGTCATGACTTTTTCAACCACCGGGGGCACACTTCTCAATGTCTCAGTCGAGTTTGAGTTTCTCGTGGCCATAGAAAAAGAAGACCAAATCTACAACACGGGCAACCCGTCCAGCGATGCTGAGAACATCGACTCAAATCACAAATGGGCATGTCCGTCCCAAACCGATGACCCTTCGTCCGAGGCCCTCTACCAATGCAAGGCCGTCTTATCCAAAGCTGACAAGAGCGTCATCATCCGCCACAACGAAGCGCACCTCACAGAGCGATCATGGCAGTCCGCTCGCTTCAACTCCTGGGTATTACAGCCCTCTCAAACGGCACACGCATCCGCAAGCAGCCCCAAAGACTATGACTGGTGTGGTGTCCGACTGCGTAGTCCGCTTATCAGCGAAGACGAACTACGTAACACCTCCCCCATGGACAAATGCCTCGAGACCATACGAAACTCAACCCGCATCCATATCAACTTAACGTGCAAGTTCAAAATAGCACTCCATCGCGACACCTTCACGCTCGTCCAGGCCAAGAAACTAGCAACACTGGTATGGCTCACCGAACAGGACTTGCTGGTTCCTCTCCGTAACCAAGACTGCGACTCAATCGTCCACCCCAAAACCGTGACGGCTTCCTCCATCACAGCAACATGTCGCCTCCGCCACACTGATACCAGTATATTCCTAGATCCGCTACTAGAAGGAATTATGAATTCACATCTTCCCTCGGAAATGAAGGATACCGTCGCGCTCGGGTGTCTGCGCAGACTGTGGGCGTGTCCCAACCTCCGCCGTCTACCTGGTGCGCTTCGCGATCGACACCAAAATGCACTGGCATTTGCGCTATACATATACGACGATGACGATGCGGAAGATAGCAACGCCTCTTCTTGTGCTGTTGCGTCTTTTCGATGCGCATTGCATCCTCAGGATGGGTTGGCCACGTCGCGATTGTGGACGGAGTTGGTATTGGCGCTTGGAAAGGCTGTGTCGTTGGCTCCCGAACCTTTTAAGCAGCTGGTAGGGGAGATTGATCGGCTGAATTGCAGTTATCGCATGGATGAAAGCGTGGATGAGTCTTGTCATCGGAAGCAGGTGATGCAGGCGCTGGGGATGGATGAGGAACTGTGCAAAGAGTGGGACAAGATCATCATCGAGTGTAGAAACAATGGGGAAGAGGTAATGTAGTGTCAATACTGAGTTCGCAATCGTGTAGCGTTATATCACATAGTTACCTTGTTCACATTTATACATTGCTTGAAGTTGTGCTTTCAGAAATACTGCGTAATATACAAATCTGCTCATGGACCTACAGCCTCCTCGGCCGCCTCTTCTTCTTCTTCCGGCTCGACAAGATGCGCTGCCTCTGCACAACCTTTACAAACCACGCATAAATCATTTCCCGCATGAGAATAATCATGGTTGCCAAGGCGGTCGGGACAGCACACGCCCAACTAGTCCAGTATCAGCAACAACTCACAAAGCTCAGGAGGCAAATCAACTTACAAGTACCATATCCCGTGATGAATCTCCGGAAACCCCTCCTCTGCGAAATTTTGTCCAAAAAATCCAGTGATGAATGTCAATGGCAAGAAAATGATGGTCACCATGGTCAACTGCTGCATCGATGAGCTCTGGTTCGCTGAAATAGTGTTGAATATGAGATTGATCAGATTCTCCGAGCTCTGTTTCAGCTGGCCCATTGCCTCTGTGATGATGATGCAGTGATCCAACACGTCGCCCAGGTACGTATGGGTAAGTGGTGTGACGATGACGCCGCTGGCTGGATTTTCCAATTCCCTGGTTGCCTGTTCCTGCGACATGTAGGTGCGGTGGTCGCGGAGGACGTTGACGAGGTTGTCTATGGGGTTGAGGTAGCGGAGCATTTTGTTGATTTCGCTGATACATATGTACAGGAGGCGGCATTGCCTGATGCTGGGCGACGTGAGCACATCGAGCTCTATGTCGCCGAGGATGTCGGTGTACACCGCTGTCAGGGGGATGGCGAGATCGATGATGGCATCGATGATGGCTTGCACGAGAAGGGAGGCGTCGCAAGATTCGCGGAGGATGGTGCCTGGTGTGGAGAGACGGGTGACGATTGGGCGCTCAACGTCTTCTGCGGAGGTCTCGAAGAAGGATATCACGGTATTGTCGTTGGTGAGGAAGATGGAGACTTGTTCGGCTGAGACGGCCATGTTGTACGGTGCGAGAGACGAGTGACGCTCCATGTATTCGGTGCGGGCTTCGTTTCCGGAAGCGTGGTACCGCTGGATGGAGCGCATCATGTGTGTTTCTTGGAGAGTTGAGCCGTCTGATAGGATTGGGGCGCCATTTGCATCGCGGATGTGATGCTCTGGGTCCATTTCACTTTGTTTTGGCGGCTTACGGCCAAGGCTTTTGAACCACTGCTTGATAGTCGAGTAAGTTCGGTTGCTGCTTGAAGAGGTCGAACTGCTGTCATCGTCCACAATGTGTACTAGCTTCTGAAGAGTCATAATGATGAAGGCATGGTTCGGGTACCTGTCTCACATTCGCAGTTAGAAGCAGGCACAAGAAACTGGATGATTCGTTTCGCAAACATGCTTGTCAACTTCCTTCACAGCAAAACTTACCAGTCAGCCTTGGTTCTATTCCGCACATTCATTATATCCTCCAGCGCAAGCTTATGCAACCCCTTCTTCGTTCCCACCGCCTGAATAACATCCCAGCTCAAGCCATTCACATTGATCCACCTACACTTTGCCCAGCTCTCCTTTGGCTTCTCCAGAAACGCAATAAACGTATCATTATCAAATTGCCGCTTCACCATGCGCTCCAACGAGAAGTCCACCACGGTTATGTCACACTCCGCACTGAGTGTAGGCATAGATGCGTGCCCGCCATCAGGCAGTTCGGGATCGTATCCGGGCTCAGAACCAGGCTGCCAGCCCGGCAACGCGCCATATGTGTCAAACTCATCGCAGTCGTCAATGGTTTTGAATGTCCCGGCGCGGGAGGTGCGGCGACGAAGAAGCACAGGTGAGAACGGTTCGCGATAGATGTCCGTGTCGGAGCGAGATGAGCGTTTGCGCGTCTCGGCACCGCGTGGCGAGAGATTCTGCGTGTTGATGCCAAGGTCGTATGTAACGCGGAGGTCGGACGATGTTCGAGGTCGTGGAGGGTCTGGCGAGGCTTTTTCCTCGTCGGATTTCTTCTCTGAGGTCATGGCTTTGTAGGTATGCTGGTGCAATTATTGAGTCTCAATGCAAATGATGAAGTAGCTTCAAAATGAAGTATCACGACGCAGCGCTTGCTATGGCTTGACGCAACATTAAATTCGTCCAGGCTGCTTGCTATAAGTGCGCAAGAGCGCCTCGACAACGTAAGTCGGGAATCATGGCCACAGTCTCGTGTTCCTGTTTTTGTGGTGGTCAAGCTGAAATGCGAGGACAGGATGGCGATCAGCCCTGATCATCTCCAACCCGCGTTTCACACCAATTGATGACGTTAAGGAAGGTACCACGTTTTCAGACCCACGCACCAATGACGGTAGTCAGTGTAAGCCACGGCTGCCTCATGTAGTCACCAGTCGGAGGTGGCAGAGCAGCCTTTGTGATTTATGAGTGTGATCGTATGATGTGCATTGGATGATGTCTGTGGAATTGGACTGTCCGGCAAAACAAGGAAGATAGAAAAAGAGCTGTCGTGCCGTCGTGTTGTTGTTGTTGAGTTCAAGTCGATTGCGCAAGCTCCAACAGCTGGTCAAAAACTAGCTACCCTACACTTGCCGTGTATTTTGCTGCTCGGGCGGAATGTCGAAGGACAGCCAAGATGGATTAAGTTTAAGCATGTAGAGAAGTATTTATTTATATGAGTATCTTTTCTGTTGTTATATTTCTTGCTTTGTTTTGTTGCCTCTTAAAGTGCTGTATCTTTCATCTCCAAGGAATCTGCTACATGATACACTCCATCGACTCACGCTAACATCTTTGTGGACATTTGCAAAAGAGTTTCAGTTTCAAATCATTGATAGCCTCATATAATTTCATTATTCGAATGATAGTCATCTTTAGAATATCCTTCATCTTTTGACCGCATCATCATAAGCCGTCCCATCACCCATACCGATCTCAAGCCAACCATTCTACACTCTCCAACCAGCTTTTCAAACAACTGCAAGCCCAAACAATGAATCAAAGCCATAAGTAGAACAGAACCAATAAGCTCATTGGCACAAACAACTAGTTTCCCAACCTACGCAACTGACGCGCGTGCGGTACCTATAACCGGGACACTTCGGATGTACTCCGTACGCCATCTATAAATGAAGCCATCACCACCAACTCTGAAAACACCCCCGCAAGCACAATAAAAACCCACGCATATCAAACTCAAATCAAATTTGAAATCAAATTCAAAAGATGTCTTTCAGCTTGTCCAACCCCGATCGTCCTATCCGGATTGGCGTCATCCTCATGAATGGGCAAGTACCAAACTCATGAACCAACCACACACAAACAAACATATCAAATCTAACATCCCGCACACAGCGTCACTGAACTCCTCGACATAGCACCAGTAGACCTCTTCCACGGCCTAAGCAAGTCCTTCACCGCAGACATGCCCGACGTCTTATTCTCCGCAGCCATGAAATCCCAAGCAATGGACATGGAATTCATATGGGTTTCTGAAAAAGGACCTCCCGGCCAGAATAGCCTCACTTCCGGCCTCAACATAACACCAACTGTAAATCTACCACAATCTACAAACTCGCAACAAAAGCTAACTCCACAGCACTCCTTTGCAAACTGCCCACCCCTGGATATAGCGCTTATCGGCGCTCACAAGGTCGGCTACGAACCGTCCGAAACAGAACTCGCCTTCGTCCGCCAGACATACGACTCCTGCACGGCATTCATCACCGTCTGCGGCGGCGTGGAAGTACCCCTTCGTGCGGGTCTACTCTCCGGAAAGAGGGCCACGGGACCGCGATTTATACTGGAGATGTTGAGGGAGAAGGCGCCGGATGTGAAGTGGGTTGAGAAGCGGTGGGTGCGAGATGGTAAGCTTTGGACTAGTGGTGCCTTGTTGAATGGGTTGGATTTGGGGACGGCGTTTGTGGAGGAGTTTTGGGGGGATAGAAGGGAGTTGCTTGGGTTTTTGGTCAACGGAGGGAGTTGGGTTGGCAGAGAGGTGGATTATACGGATGGGAGGTAGTTGGTGCGATATGGCTTTAGGATGTCTGCTCTCTACTCGTTGGTACGGTTACAGATACGAATATATACTCTTGCTATTTCTGGATGTATTTTATGCCTATTGACGTGCATAGAGGTTATTTCCTGGGCCTGTTTTGTGGAGTGAAGAGTCTTCCGATGTGGTTATAGCACCAACCTTTTTAAACGTGAGTTACCATTGCTTCCGCCTTAATGCCCTTTGTATGGTATAGGTCAAGTGCTTTTCTTCATCCGCCTACCTGGTATGTAAAGAAGAGAAAGGGGAATGGTAACTTCAGGAGAAAATGCATGTCACTTTCCCCTCTGGTTCAAGACTAAAGATGACAATTTCATGAAGCTTCTCATCGTGTCACTTTGCCTCAACATGGACGACACTACCTACCATACGAGCCTTCTCTCCACCAATCGGGTCAAAACTCCAGCACCAATTAAGCATTTCGGCGCCAACGGCATCTCAGCCAAAAGGCCCCATCCGTCTGATTTCAAAGAAGCATTCGATGGCCCATCTGGGAAATCGGGCAGCAACAGGTGCATGAAATTACGGGGCTCATTTCAGCCAAGACCCGTGCTATCGAACTATTCCACTTCTCAGTCGAGAAAATAAAAATGTCATGACAAAAGTAGTATGGCCTAGGCCGGCCCCAGACTTGGGTCTGAATCTTCCAGGGGTTAATTAGTTCAATCGAGTCAAGTCAGGTATTTGAAGGGTCTGGCACCTGAGAATGTGGCTTGTGGCATGCTGGCGGGACTCGGGTAGCCCAGGGGCAAGATGAATGCCAAGGCCAAGGTCCCGAAAAAGACTTTAGTTGTATGGATCTCAATGTGAGTACAAGTTGCCAAAGGTCTCCAGTAGATATGTACGACTTGATGAAGCCATTCAAGCTTGGCCAGATGAAGTCATCAGAATTGTTTGGAAGTTACAAGTACGGCGTGGAGTTCGATGGGCGCAAGCTTAGGTTTCTTCCCAGCAGGCAACTAGTCCAGGCTAGTCGGTAATCCTCACAGCAATTACGTGATATTGGCTTGAAGGATTATGCCCTGAGAAAGCCCTGCAAAGTGTGTGAGACTTGCTTGGTTACTCTGATGCTTGACATAATGCTGACAAGCTGTTTGAGAATGCCCTGATGGCCGACGTGGGACAGACAGCACGATCTGCATAACACAGCACGGCTGAAAGAAGCACAAGAAATCCATCAACGGATCGTCAATATACTTCACCAGCTTAGAACTCACACACCTACACGCTGCCCTTGAGTCTCTCAGGCATCCGCCGAGACTGGACCGCAAAACTCGGCAAGTGAACTCCCGCTGCATATTCTTATCTGCAAGCAAGGCCATGTAATAGGAAGGGGACTCTCCCTTGATCGTGACCGGGAATTTTAAAGCTCAATGGTGCTCAGCATGGCGGCACAGATCAGAGCCAAGCTGTGATGAGTCGAGGACTGCCTATTCGACTAGTGCAAGCGGGAGGCATGAAAGGTTAGCCTCAGGGGCAGAACGACTGCGCTAATCTTTATTCTTCTGTAGGTTGGAGTTTGGGGGTTGCCGTCGATTCAATAATCCTCAGACATGGGCTGCGGAGGTGCGACATAGCGGATTCATGGGCTCCCTTGGGCCAAATTAGCAAGAGGTCGCGTGATGGAAGTCTGAGGAGACCAAGCCTCAGCACTCTGGTTTATGGACCATGTTCAGCTTGATCTGACTGTGATGGCTTGCACTTTGCCCAGCGCCTCAGTTGGTGACTTTGCAAAGAAAGAAAAGGGGCGTGTTGCCCGTCCAAAAATCGGCGTCCAGATCCGAACCTGGTCCTCAGCCGCCAGGGGTATAGAGGTGACGATTGGGCACAAGAATCCGTCAGACGGCCACAATATTGCCAAAGAGCGCCAGCTTTGTATCGAGTTGCCAGATTTTGCATCGCGGTCCGGTGTGTCAACTGGTCGGTTGCATGGCTGCAATTTCACAACGGGCATGTGTCAGCAAGTGTGCAAAATTCCATCAGCGTGATGGTGGTGTCAGGTCTGGTCATGCATGACCATTGGCGACCAGACCAGACGGCAGACATGACCAAGCGCGACATTGAAGGGAAGGTAGGTACCACTGGCTCTTGCCGAGCTGTCTTGGCATTTGAGCCGCTCGGGCGAGATGCACATTGCGGGGAACCTGCTCAATTGCCAAAGCATCACCAGCAATGAGCAAAAGCAGAAAGAGCAGATGGACTGGATTGACTGGCACCTGCACCCCACCTGCGCTCGTGGTCGGGGTTGGGGTGACATACATGCAGGACATAATCTTACCACAATGCTCTCCGTGCTGTGACCAATCAAGTCGAGCCATTGACTGTTTAAAAAAAAAAAAAGGGTGATCGCAACACTGTGCATGTGTGACAAGGGGACCAGCGGGTCGCGTGTTGAATGGCCAGAGTCGGACAAGTGCGGAAAATCTCAACGTGGTGAGATGGACCTGTGGCTCCCTGGCATGCTTGAATCGGTGTCGATGGCTAATTGGCCACCCAAGTGTGGCTCGTATTTTGATTTTTCCAATCATCCCATGCCACCTCGGACTGGTGCGTTCCAATTCGGATTTCGCATTTTTCCAAGGCTTTTTCATCTGTGACCTGGTGCCGTTGTTTCGCATTGTT
This sequence comes from Pochonia chlamydosporia 170, assembly GCF_001653235.2. NCBI lineage: Eukaryota > Fungi > Ascomycota > Sordariomycetes > Hypocreales > Clavicipitaceae > Pochonia > Pochonia chlamydosporia. The sequence continues at coordinate 660,907 of NC_035792.1, read as the reverse complement.
GACTGTCGTATCCGGCCCTATCGTGCCGATTTTTGGTAGTTGCTTTTCTTCAGTAGAGCGGTGAAATACTGATAGCCTGGATTGCCTTCAAGCTCAATGTCATTTCGGTTTCTGATACACCCTTGGCCCACAGGGGTCGCCTGCATTACGATCCAACACGAGGAAAGGGGCCACAAGGCACAGCGCGGCTATCGTTGTGAATGGTCCATGATGTCTCTCGTCCCGTAGCCAGTTCAACTCCATCTGCCTTGCCGCTATGAGTTCGCTGGCGAGTTGGTCAATGAGCGGGCACATTAGAGGCAGCTATGCCCTGCCTACAGAACTTTGGGATGCTTCATTTTTATCCAAGTTCAACGCAGAATATTCGGCCATTTTGCAAGTCTGGCTATGGAAGTGCCATGTAAAGTATGGTCCCTTGAAAACTCGAGTTCATGATACGAGTCTCAAACTCTGATCTCCGCTGGTATATGGAGCTTTCTGTGATGCCAAGGTAGATCCACCACTGGATATGCCGGTGGGCATCAGAAGTGGAAATGTTCTGGACTGTGAAAGCGGCTCTCGGCCACGAGAGTGAAGGAATTCGCATAAGATGGAGATGCAGAGTGCACTTACGCTGTAGTGAGCCAGCTTTCAGTGCCATACCCAGCAATCACACACTCGCCAGGAATTTGTGACAGAAATCCCGACAGCATTTTGGCATCTTGCAGTGCTACTCTTCAAAAGCCACTGCGCCAATTGTGACGGCGAAATCATGCCCAACTTGGTGCTGTGATGCAAGTGGTAACATTGGCGCCGCCATGGTTTCAACATTGACAGCAGGCACCATTCCGGACTTGACGCTTTCGCCACAATTAGATCAACTCAAATCCTGCACACCCGTCAGCCGCCGCCCGTCATGTCATCTTGGGCCACGGTGACTGAGAGATCTCAGCACGTTATCCATGGCGCCTCAACATGACACGGTGCGGGAGACTGTGGGGGAGCAGCAGGAGGAGGCGGAAGCCTTGGGTTTTGCTCACTGTTGAGCGGAGTCAACCACACCAGACAGGCCTCTGTTCTCCTCAAGAGATATCCATGGCCACCAGGGCATGTTTGCTCTCTTATTCCGTGTCATGTCTGTGATTCTTGTGCCGATTTCTGCAACGCGAGCATGGACCAGCGTGATGTCGATGTCTTCATTCCTGCGCGCTTCTTCAAGGGCGGGTAGGGTAGCGTGTCCATTTGGCGAAATGTGAAGAGCGCTTTCTCCAACTTGGCCGTTCTATTCTGGCCTCCAGTCTCGTTGCGGCTCACCAATGCGCTCCCCAATGTTTCTCATCCAGGCGCAATTTGCACTAGACCAGACTCAATGACAAAGAACATTGAAGGCATGTCAAACCCCTGTTCCCGCCATCCACATCTTCTAAAGCTGTCTCCACTCCCCCCTTTCATTCTGGGATAGGAGCAGCGGGTTGGCAGTGCAGGCAGGCCAAGATGCAATTGAACCAGTTGACCTTAATTGACCCGCCTGTTGGTTGCAATTTACGGGAGGGAGCAAAAGCACTCCGGACATTGCCAATTAGATTCATGATCGCCACTCACTGGTGCTGCTTTATTCTTCTAGCTTCATGGTTCTCCAGGCTGTCAGAGCTTCGGAAGATATCCGGTGGTGTGTGGTAGAGAAATTGTTAGCTCCAGCAGTCCTTTCACTACCAGCAAGTGCTCACGCGACACTGTGCGAACCCATGGAATCCTCTACGGTGGATTCTTGGGACGTACATGTACCCCCAACTTTTTTCATTGCAGGACGGAATCGTCAATGCGCCCGGTTGATCTCAACTGTCTGTTGGATGAGATATGATGTGCCTGTGGTCTGTTACTTCGCATGCCTGCCGCTCCCGCTCCTCCATGTTGTCATCATGACTACAGCAGACATTAGTCTGGTTGGCCTGGCCGCTTCCTCTCCAGTTAACCTCTTGGGGGCACGGATCGTGTGTTCAATTTCTGGTTTTGGCCGTAGTCTGGATCTTGCATTCCCTTCACCCACACAGGTTGACACCAGAGCAAGGGACGCGAAACAGCATTTTGTTCCTGCTCCATGTGCTGGCCGTGGATGCGAGCTGTCTGGTGCGATATTGGGACATTAAGGGCAAGGCAGCCGAAGGATTAACCAGACGGATTGACGAATATTGAAGCGTCTGAGGTCGCGCTGTGAGGTGAGAGGGTTCGGCCAACCCGACCTGACCATTCTCTCGCTGTATCTTCCTCCGCCAAGAACAAAGGCAGTTCGCACGGCTTGGTGGAGTAGCGGGAACCGGGGCAAACTGGGGTGGATTCACTCATTCATAAACGAGTAAGGCTGGGATCGTTTGGACGCTGGAAGGACAAGCATTTGCGGATTTTTGGTCCAGTCAATGTCTGTTGGTCCGGTCTTTCATGGAAGTGGAAGCTTCTTTTTCTGGGCTGAAGTTTGGCCTGCTTGGTAGTCTCACCCTCCCATGCCCTTTTCGCACTCCCCTCGATATTCCATTGGCAATCTTGACCGAACCGGACCAGTTGACCAGACCAGACTCCTCCTTTGCAACTTGGGACCTTGCCTTTGACTCTACTCCACTTGCCCTGGTCCATCGTCGCCTCCTTCTCGAGTCTTGTGCCCTCCTTTGACTTTTGTCATCCTGGCCTTCATTCTGCCCTTTTCTTCTTCCCCACGCCCTCTTGGTGCTCATCTTTGCACATCTTCACCTTGTCCACGATTTTCCTTTTCTTTCTTCCCTTCCCATTGTCCCTCTCAACGGCTTGCTTGTAATCTCGACGTCTCTTGTTGTCCTGTTGACTTGCTCTGCAAATCCTCACTCTTTGTTCTCCACTCCTTATTTTGTCTAGCAGCAAGTTACAGGCTCCAACAGAGCAAGCAAGCGAGCGAGCGAACGAAGCAAGACCGCTTCAACAGCGGCACTGGTGTGCAACAGACTGGCCTCGAATCGCCAAACACACACGCTTGACACCTAAGCATATTCCGAATTTTCCTACTTTCGAGCATGAGATACCTTTCCAACCGTGGATTCGCGCCGTTATGATTGACTCAACTCGCCGCGCTGTCGGCTCCCTGGCCTCCCGACGATGCGTCTTCCCCAATAGACGCCTGTTTTTGGCTTTTGCCTCTCGATTCGCCAATAGACGGCTGGTTTTCTCTATTGCTGCCGTGTCAATACTGAGCGCCAAATGGATTCACATATATGCCCATATTACGGCGCTCCCGCCAACAGAAATGGTTCGATGGGGACTGTCTTTTTTCGCACAAGACACAGCTTTATTGCTGATGCTCCGATTGTTACTGGATGCTGAGCTGCCATTGTTTGCGGCTGTAAGCTGTCTGCGTTTTTTGGCCACCAGCCTAGCGTGTGTCATCACCTTTTTCCAGCATGCCCTGGCGGCGATCAATATTTCCTTCTTTGTTGTCGCTGGATCTGAGCTTCACTGGCGAAACATTGGTCTGGCGGGCGACTCATCGTCCTGGTCTGTGCTTCTGACTGGGCTCGTGTCCTGCTCGATTGCGTTTATGGCTATACTTGTGATTGGTTGGGTTCTCCAGGACTTCAGCTTCGTCTTTGCCGGCATGGCTCTCGACATCGTCAAGTTGCCTTTCACATTCTTGTTCAGCAAGATACCCTATTGCAGCCGAAGCCCGACTGCGACGGTGAAATACGACTATATTCCACAAAAGGAAGCAGATCTTGAAGATGGATCGGACGGCGAAGAGGACATCAGCGGTGAAGGAAAACGCAAGAACTCTGCTCCGGCAACGCTCCGCGAGAATAAACTCATGTGGCTGTTTTACACAGTCATTGGCATTCTCTTGATTACACAAGTAGTTTTGTCGATTGTTCGGCCCATCGAAAGCTCGCTCATCTTCATGTCCTGGACTCCAATTTTGCTCCCATTCATCGATTTTGCCCACTCCTCACCCACTCTCGCTAGTCTTCTCCCGTTCTATGGCCATAGTATTGGCTGGGGCTGGGATAATGAGACTGCCTTGGCCGAACCTATCCGCTGGAAATGGCTTCCAAAGATGGAAACCCCCCTTCCCGGATTTGAGGATTGGTACGAGTCGGGCAAGGACCACTACAACTCCGCTCACGACCCTCTCAAGATATCCAACCTGGAAGATGACTTGCTGGCCCCTCTCCGAGGCAAGCTTGGTGGCGTCGACATCCGGCACGTCGTACTAATTAAGCTTGAGAGTACTCGCAAGGATGTTTTCCCCATCAAAAAGGACGGACAGATTTGGAAAAAGCTTGCTGACACCTGGGAAAACGGCACACTACCTGATGAGGTGCAAGAGCGACTTGCCACTCTGACACAGAACGCCAACTTTTTGACTGGTGACTATAATGACGGATTTGAGCATAATGCTACTACACGACGTGGTGGCCTGAACGTAAACAACGACCACACCACTGGTACCTATACTCTCAAGAGTCTTCCAGGAACCATGTGCGGAATCACGCCTCTGGTTGCCGACTTCAACGTCGAGTATGCCAACCATATTTACCAACCATGTCTGCCGCACATCTTCAACGCCTTCAACGCCCTGGACCATTCAAACGACTCCGCGAAAAATACGGACGAATATACCAAATACAAGTGGAGCAACACCTTCATGATGTCGGTTACGAATACCTATGATAAGCAAGATCTTTTGATGCCCAAGCTGGGTTACAAGACGGAGGAACTTGTCCACAAGGAGTACCTGCAGAGCGAGGACGCCAAGTTCGGAAAGAACACCATGCCAGAAATCAATTATTATGGCATGGCCGAGTCAGCTGTCGAGCAATACATTCGGGATGCCTTCAAGACCGCAAACGAAAAGAACGAGCGACTGTTTCTGTCACACCTAACCAGCACTGCTCACCACCCGTTCAAGATGCCCGACGAAGAAAAGTATGTTCCCCTTGCTCCCGAGGGAAAACTCGAGGATCTTTCCCACTATGTGAACACGATTGGATTCGTCGACCGCTGGCTTGGAAAGATTTTGCAGATTATTGAGGAAGAGGGCTCAACAAACAACACTTTGGTCGTCATGGTAGGCGACCACGGCCTGTCTGTTCCCGAAACAGGAGCTGTCACACCTTACTATCAGCCCAATGTCGGTAACTTCCACGTCCCTCTGGTCATGTCGCACCCGAATCTTCCTCCTATCGACATCAACACTCCTGTGAACTCGATCGCTATCCTACCCACAATTTTGGACTTGCTCATCGAGACTGGTTCGTTGTCCCACTCTGAGCGACAAGCAGCCCAGGATTTGGTTCGCAATTATGAGGGCCAGTCTCTTATTCGACCGCTTCAAACTTCGTCCAAGCACACTGGCCAGGCTGACTGGCAGTTCACCGTTATGAACACTGGCCGTGCGCAGATTGCGACCCGAAGTGCACGAGATCCCAAGTGGCGCCTGGTTGTTCCAGTGATTAAGGATATTGAGTGGCGATTCACGAATCTCGAAAAGGACCCTTATGAGAAGAATGGTGTTCTATCATTTGACTTTGTTACTTTCCTACACAGCGTAGAGAAGAAGTACGGAGCAGATGCGGCTAAGTGGGCTGAAGAAGCCGCATTCATGACGAGGTGGTGGGTTGATGAAAATGCAAAGCGATGGCGTTATACCCCGTGATTATATCAAAGCACAGCTCGGAAATGGCTGCAAAAGTCCATTTCTCATATCCTAGCTACTCACTACATTAATATTTTCTTACGTTGGCAGGAGGGTCATAAGCATCGGAGAGGGTTGCAATTGATTCTTGGCTACCTATTACACTGCATCTACTGGTTAATTGGCTTTCTCCCCCTCTTTTTTTTTTTGTGTGTTTTTGCAAAGATTTTTGGCCTTGTTTAAATCAGGCACAGCTTTTACTTGTGTGTTTTGCTGTAAGACATTTGTTTATTTGTTCAGGGAATTACAGGTATTGGCGGAAACCGGGGTTTCATACAATTTTACTGTACCATAGCGAATATGGAGGAGTCGGGGTCAATTCATACAGAGTAAGAGATTCACATCTCTTACATTCAGCGATCATTTCTCATTGCAATTCATTGTCGTGTGGTTGTGCCCGGAATAGTAAACGTGGAAACTCTATTATGCGGATATAAGCTTTGGTCAGGTCATGTCTTAGATTGTGAGGCATACCACCCGATTGGGACACCAACGTTGACAATCAAAGTCAAAACCGCATGCAGATGCAACGGCGTGCTCACATTGAAACACGCTCCGTTTCCCCCTACCGGGTCGTACTGTTAGACTCATACTCAGTCGAACGATCAACATGCACTGCCCGGTTTGTTAGTCGTTACAATATTCTGTGGAGAACTCGTCATCATGGACTTGACAGAATGCTGGAACTTGCCAGGGAACAGAAGCTGTGACCTGTGGAGCACAGTGTATTTCAACTACGGGCTAAAGGTGTCTGTGTAGTAAGTGTCGATCCATATGGCATTTTCGCGTGTTGGCCCGCGCTAGAAATAGGCAACACTTGATCAGTGCGTGGTCAGAGTGTAACGTCATTGCGTGGAGGTGAGACGTGACAGGGCTGAACCAACGTTGGTTTGTTGTCGGCGGGCTGTGTAAGACAGTGGTGTTGCTTGGCGTGGCTTTGCTGGTTGGTTTGTTGGTTTGTGTTACCCGGTTGCTGGGCTGTAATTGGGTTCTGGGATGTAATTAGGTAGGATGATGGATTATGATTCTATGCTTGTGAGGAGGAATGTCTTGCAGGGGAAGTCGATGAAGTATTGGGGTTGGTGAATTATCAGTGTCGTGTGGGCTAGAAAGTTGTAGATGAATTCATGTTGGGCCGTGAAGAGGCTTGGTTTTTTTGTTGGTTGGCGTTATTAACTTGATGGATGAAACTATTGGTCATTTTCACGGGTTGCTGAACAACTAGCACGTGAATTGGACCATATATGTTTATATTTGCGGTTGTTTACTCTGTAGCCAGCTTGGCGGCTCCTGTGTTGCACAGATAGATGATCTTTTTGAAAGCTGCGTGCCAATTGCCAACACAAGAAAGCCCCAACAAATGGACTGTTTCTGGAAATTGCAGAATCATGTAAGTCTTGGTTTTTATTGGCATATATTGCAGCAGAGTAAACATCCTTTCCCTCAGTTCAGTACGGGGGGACGGCGAGTTTATTGCTTAGTGCTCAAGAATATCAGAGGATGCTTGCTAGTTACTTATTAGTATTTTATTTCCCTATAAAAACAGCAGCCAAAGTTATCAAACACAATTCACCATCGTCCAGAGCTTGACTAGAAAGAGTGTTACAAGCGCCCCCGAAATGAAATTTCCATTGCTCTCAACGGCAGATAGAGAACCACAGCACTCGCAGTTCCGAGCTCCCATGCCAAATCCCCTACAACCTTTGCAATAGGACCTGAATACCATACCGTATCCATTGACGGAACGATCAACGCCCACGGGACCAATGTTGAGATGAGTGCAGGTATTCCAGTAGGTAGAGCTTTGGGATTGTTCCAAATAGTCGGGTTCATACTAGTGGGATATGCTTTTCGAAACACCAGATACTCAACGAGGAAACAACCGACAATGGGACCAGTCATGTAGCCAGCGATACTGACCAGCGTGCTGAGCGACGGGAGAAACGAGCTGGAGGCAGCGATCCCAATGCCCGTCATAGCTCCAGCCGTTGCTATCAAGACCAGCACTCGCGGTACCCGATGAAGACGTGGAATAATTGACGCCAGGTACAATGAGATGCTGTACATATCCCGAGCCGATGTTGTGACAATTGAGAACCCTAGAATGACCAAACAAAACCGACCGAAACCACCAACTCGAGATGTCAAAATCTCACCGAGGACGCCGCCAAAACTCCCCTGTTGATATGCAACAGTCCAGGAAGGAATAGCCGGTATGGCACCGCCAATGGCAGCTCCCAAGATCATGAGCAGCGAGAACGGCACATACAAGCCCATAAGACAGTAAAGTGCAAGTCGAAGCCTGGGCGCCTTTGGAGGCATGTAGCATGCGTAATCCCCCACAAGAACTCCCCAAGTGATCATGTTTGATGCGCAGATTGAGATCGTGGCAAGAAAGGGCCTTGCCCCGGTGACGGCTGCGGGAGCTTGATGCTTTAAGTGCGGTCCCGCGCAACAGACAAGAACAATTAGGACGATGATATTGGGTATCCAGATATATTGGCAGACGAAGTGGAGGCAGCCGTAGCCGATGAAGCCGATAATGAAGGCGCCGATGAAGATTATACCTACGGCACCTTCGATGGGGAGTGTGCCTGGGCGGACTGCCCAGAGACATTCGGCTCCTCCGACTGAAGCGAGGATGCCGAATATGCCTGTCATTATGATGATTATGACGGAGACGAGAGCGATGGGATATCTCCTGCAAGGTATTTGTTAGTATACAGTACGTATGATCTGCAGTGTCTGAACTTACCCAAAGGCGTATCGTAGTTGCACTGATTGTCGCATGCCAAGTTGAGGAGCAAGCGTGAGGATGTAGAGGGTGGGACATATCAGAATCAGCTGCATCGTAGGAATCATAATGGCAGCATCGCGGAACGATAGGCCAAAAACAAGCGTTGGTGTAGTCCCAATCAGGCTTGTCAGCAATCAATATTGATTGATAAGGGCAGCATTGATATTGATAACGAAGATTTACCCAATATTGATATTGATATTGATAATTATTGATAATTAGCCAGTGATTTTCGCCTCCATCACGATACAGTTGCAGCTGTCCAGGTATTCATTACTGTGACGAGTTGTCACCGCCGACGATGTCAATTTCATTGCCGCCAGTCTCTGAAAGGCTAATAACTTCATCATCTTCGCCAGTTAGTACATGCAGAACTCGAATAAGATCATTCTTATTCCAATTCCCTAAAAGCTCTGTCATCTCCACAATCCAAGCGCCTAGCCTTGCCCTATCCCAAGAGATTGTACGTCTAACACCTGAAAAGACACGTTCTGCCTCGTCTGACATTGGCGGGATAGAGAGAATGTCAATAGCCATTTTGTGGAGACGAGGGTACTCCAATCTCTGTTCTTCTTTACACCACCATTGTAAAGGGGAGCAGGTAATCTTATGTGGCGACGATGTAACGAACTTCTCAAATTCATCCTCACCGTCATCCTCAGTAACATCAAGCTCTTGCGCAAGCTTGTCAAACTCTGAGAGCTCATGGCTGTCGTTCGCCCCCCGGTTTGCATTTGTCTTGAAGTGGCAGATCTTTGTACTTTGCCCAGACCTCCCTCGCTGCTCTGAGGGCTGGCCCACACCAAGATGGATCCCAATGAAGGTCAATATACTTTTTTCGGCGCATAGGGTGGAGGAGGAGAGCAGTAGTGTAGGCGGGAGCTTCGTCAGAACATTTGTAATACTTGTCAAGTACGTACCAGCCCATATTGATGGAGTTGACTATATGGGAGTTATGGGCGTACTTGGCCTGTATTATCTATTAGCAACATACTAATGAGTTAATACTTGTTACAGCGTACCTTCGCTTGCTCGTAATGCTTAAACAGTACATCCATCGTCCAGAGTGCCTGATCAAGAGATGACCATTTTGACTCTTGAATAAGCGTCGCTTGAGAGAAGGGCTGTAAGAACTCCAGAGTAATTTTAAGAGTCTCCCAATCTTGAGGCGAGAGAACTGCTGGTCCAAGTTCTTTATGATGGTTTTGACAGAAGATCATCAACTTTGCTTGCTTCTCAACCGCTGTTTTAATGAGATTAAACCATGAATTCCATCGGGTGACATTATCAATGCCTAACGTTTTGCCGGCTAAGGTCTCCCATTCATCTGAAAGGATCGATGAGGAGCGAATGAAGACGGCGATAGTATGGAGATTACTGAGTGCACTGATTGACTGCCATCCAGCCTCATCACCCAGTCGTTTCTTCTTGCCTTTCTTACCTTGCTTTTCTCGAAGTTGTTCTTGTAATGCCTCTACAATGGTGAGGTCTGCCTCTTCCTTTGCAGCCTCGATAGCAGCTTCGAGTGCTTCGACAGTGCTTGCAAAAAGAAAGGCTTCAAGAGAGAGATTGATGATGTGACCACAACAACGAATACGGCGCTTCTTCCCATCAAATTCAATTCCCAGTTTGATAAGCTCTCTTCCAATGGCCGCAACACAAGTGTCATTACTTGAAGCATTATCCCCAACAATATATCCAGTATTTTCGGCAATCTCATAAGCTTTGATCGCATCAAGAATGTGGGCTGCCATTGTCTCACCACTATGTGAAAAGCGCCACTGTAGAAGTGCCAACAGCGCCTTTCGAAGAACGTACTCATTATCAACGAATTGTGCGCAAATGCCGAGGAATGATTTGCGGTTTGGTGATTTCCAGAGATCGATACTATAGTGAATTTGAGACCTAGCATTTTGGAGCCGGCTCTTGACGGTTCCATAATGCTTGCGGAAGCTGCGCTCAATATGGATTGGGATGCTTGAATGTGATTCGACAAGGAGGCTTTCGACTTCTGGGTTAATAGACATGAGGAGTGCTTGATATTCAGCCCATTCAACACAATTAAAGGCCATCCGGCGGCGAGTAATGAGCTGGATCTGTGCTTCATAAAAAGCGTCCCTGTCAATAGCGTTGCGGAGCTTCTCTCTCAACTCGAAACTGTCCCTTTCCGCTAGCTTCTGTGTAGCATTTTGAAACGAGATATCGAGGGCTAATTGGCGTGGTTTCTTGCCCTTTGGCTCTGCAACCTCAATGTATATTTGATGCTTGTTCGCAAGATGGCCACGTGCATTTGTCGTAATCGCAGTAGACCACCTTCCATTGCAAATTTTGCAGTACATTAATGACTGTCCATCCTTTCCTCTCTTGTCTTCGTCCTCTTGTGGCTTTCGAAAGTGGTCCCAGACGTCCTCAGCACGTCTTTTTCTTTGTTTTAAGATGATGTCTTCTCGAGCACGGTCAGGTTTGGGAGGACGGCTGTTGAGGAAGGAGAATGCATTAGGAGTTAAGTGTCTGTGGAGTGGAGGGCGTGGAGGAAGAGGGGCTTCTTATAGACCGATTGGAGAAATTTCCAGAAGCCATAGCAAAAGCTTGAAGTAATTATGGTGATTGAGGAACACGATAGGAGACTAAAGGCAGAACTTCAGACGCGCCAGGAAAGACGCGAAAAACGCGAGTTCGCGGTGTCACATGATATTGATTGATAAGTATTGATTGATAAGAACAACATTGATATTGATAATTTTGAAAATATTGATAGTTATCAATATATTGATTGATAAGCTAATATTGCTGACAAGCCTGGTCCCAATGCTGATTCTGTTGCCAAATAGTTAGCATCTTGGTGCAGCGTGATGCAACACATTGACCTACGGTAAAAGCGACATGAATGATCCTCCGAATAGTGTCAAAATATTGTAATACTTTGTATGTGTGCGCTGTTCGACCGGAACAGGTTCCAGGCTTCTCATCTCAACACCCGACAAAACGAGCTTGTTCACGATAGTACCGAACCATGACTTGCGAGGGGGCTCCTCAAAGGGGCCATCTCCCTTGTCTGGGCTTTCGACGTGCACTACCGGCAAGTCAGTTTCACTTGAACGAGCGGTTTTCTCTTCCATTGTAACAGAGTAGATCAATTGAGATCTCGGGAGAGTCAGAACATCCTCTCTCAAGTTTGGCGACGCAATCAATTACTTATCATGTCTGGTGATACAGCTATTGGAAGTAGAATTGGTTGGGGTAGTCATATCGGCGACTTGGGCCTTCGGATCGGATTGGCGTCCGGAGTTTGGAGGTATAATGTGGCGTTAGTTGGTCCACGCTATTGATATGGGCGCAATGAACCACGAGTTGTTATCATCTTGGCTGGGGAGGCTGTTGAGGGGAACTAGAAGCCGAGGAGCAATTGGATTCCAACAGTCTTTAACTATTGCTGAGTTGTTGTGGTTCATGACGAGTACTGGCGCAGAAGTTTTTGTGTTTCGTAGATATTCAGAACTATTACACCCGATCCGGTAATCCGAACCACAGGTTAGCCATGTGGCTTTCACAATGTTCAGGCTGCTTTTCCTTGTGGAAGTATATGCGCTGTTATGTTCTAGTTTCTAATGGTTATCATTGAGTTTTTTTAGTTGTTTTGCGGCTTTGAGTGCTTCAGTATGGTTGCATGGAGGCAATTTACTCCACTGTAGACATTATTGAGGGCGATAGCTGTTTTCTCTCCATGAAGTCTATGTTCAACGACCAGTCTAGGAAAATCTTTTGGGTAACTCCATGTACTTTGGCCTGCCTCTATGCTGAAATCGATCTATTACTCATAATGCGTTCACTATTGCGTGTTGAGAAAGTCCTTGGGCAATGACTCCTGAGTGTCGGACACCAGATCGGACGATTGACAGTTTACAGCCCCAAATAGATTGAAACTGGAAACAAAAATAATAGGCTACCCTCAGATTATCTCACGGCCAAGCTAAATTTGGCATCCGCTTTCGATATTAAGTCGAATCCTCCCATGTTTGTTTGCAAACGGAGAGTTGATGGTTATAACCGTGAACAACAATAGCCAAAAATGTTGAGAGTGCAAACCGCTTTTAAATACAGCAATGAAAATTTATACGCAATATACTTCTTATTTTAGTTCTTACCAGCTATTGATAGCTTAGTACCTCATCACACAGTTCAGCTTCTTCCTTGTCCTGATCATCTGGCAGTCGTTGCCGCTGACGCAAGTTTCAAGTGTCGCGATCCCGTTGTGCGCCAAGAAAGTTGATCCTTGCGTATAAACTCAATGGCCACTAATCCCTTTGAGCCGACGCTGACTTTATTAAGTCTTCAACTTCCCGAGCGACCTGCTCTGGAATCTCCAAACTTGGAAAGTGTGATTCCCCCTTCAAGTCTGTGTATGAGAACCAGCTGTGCTTCTTCGAAAAGTCCTCATGTAAGCGCCGATACTCCGAGTTGTCCAAAGGATGCGAAAATATATGCCTGATTGGGGGAGGATTCTTGATACGCTCCATTCGATCCATTGGACTGCGCCAAGTAGCGTATGCCTCTTCAATGACCTTACACGAGAGAGCCCACATATCGAAGCCGAAACTGCCAAGCGAGTAAAGATGATGATCGTGTACGACTTTGTTGGTGCTGTGAGATAGCCAGTTTTCAAATAATTCCTTGCGGGCGGTAATCCATGTATCCTTGGACTGTATTGCCTGGAGTGATGAAGCGAATTCTGGCGGCGGGTGCGTCATGATTTGATCCAGCATTAACAGAGCTCGCACTCTTTCACGCCCAATTCTGTCCACGATCTCTAGCGCTATCCAGCCACCGTGTGAGTGAGAAATCAGGTAGAAGTCATCAATATCAAGTGTCTTAAGCAGAGCCAGAGTGTCATCTGCTAGTTCTGCGACGCCAAATTCGTGAAATGGCTGCCGAGTAGGGCCATGTAAGCGATAGCAGAAGCGAATTACACGATGCTTTGACGCCAGGAAGGGCAGAAGTTGATCGTACAGGTTGATGTCGTGTGCCCATCCGGTGAGTAGAACAAGCGGAGGGCCGTCATTGAAGCCAGACTGGTCATAAGCGATTTCGACGCCATTGACCGTGGTTGTAAGCAGCATGTTTGTGAGGCTAACTGGAGACTATTGTTGGGGGTGGTTGGGCAGGGCTGATTACGAAAAGAGGCGAGATGAACGGGAAGCAGAGCAGACAAAGACGTCTTACCAGAAATAGGGTGCGATCAGTCTTTTCTCTTGACTGGTTCTTAATTGGAAGACAACAAGACTCAAATAAACCTGTGGAGGACGGACTGGTGTACGCAAGTCGCAAATCGACAGGTTCGCCGACTTACGAACCTGACCAGTATCTTAACGGAACTTTATTGCTGCTGCTAAAGCCGATATTCTTGGCGTATCAGGCGATAATTAGCACTTTATCACACTCCGCGGACGATTAGAGCTATCACTGCCCATTCTGTTATTTCGTGTGGTGGGTCTTGAAGTCGCCGATATACTAAATCCCAACTTCGCCGACTTTCCAAGCCACATTCATGGCTGCCGACTCACGATGAACTAAAGAACACAAGGGGACTCGGTATTAAATTATCTGCCATGAGATTCAGTACATGAGATAAGAATGTTGGCAGTTTCAATAGACCAACATACTCTGTATTCTACGCTATCCCTCCCCCAAATCCAAGCTCTAACAAAACATGCCGTCCCAAGACAAGCCCATTATCATCCTTGGCGCTGGCCTTATTGGCCTCACACTGGCGCAGGGCCTAAAGAAGCATGGTTTCAATTTCAAAGTCTACGACAGAGACAACAGCCTAGATGAAAGACCAGCAGGATGGGGCATCACTGTGCACTGGGCTTTCGCTGCCTTGGAGGCATGCTTGCCGCCTGAGCTTTTTGCACAGATACCCTCTATTCAGGTGAATCCTGGAGCAATTATAGGTACGTGTACTCAAGAAAACGGCGAGAAAACCAGCTAACATGGAATCAGAAAATCCCAGTTTTAAATTTCTGGACTTGGCTACTGGTGAGACGAGAATTAGTGTGCCTTCCGGTCCTCACTTGCGCCTGAACCGAAAGCTACTTCGCCAATTGCTCAGCACAGATATAGAAGTCAACTGGGGATCGCGATGTACCGGGTTTCAAATTCACGACGATGGTGTTACGGTGGAGTTTGCCGATGGCTCGCGGGTTGAAGGATCCATGCTTCTGGGAGTGGAGGGCAAGAACAGCCTCACCAGACGAACACTGCTTGGCGAGGGCAATACACAGCTTAATGAGCTCCCTGTTGCTTTCACCGGAATGACGTTGCGTCTGCCGCAGGCAAAGATGCAACCGTTCATTGACATCGATCCTGTTCTTTGGCAGGGCACGCACCCGGGATCTGGATACTATGTCTTCTTTTCAATGCTTTCTACCCCTGAATCTAATGGCAGTGTTGAAACTGGTGATGAGTATTACGAGGGTCAGTTTAACATGAGCTGGTTGATTGAACGAAACGGTCCACTGCCGAAACCTGAAGACCAGATAGCGCGGGTGAAAGCTGCGGTGCAGGCCGACAGCGGATTCTTCCCAATGCTCAAGGAGGCTATTCTGGGAATTCCAGATGATTCTAAAATGCTAAATCTGAAGCTTGAGGATTGGCCGTCCAAGTCGTGGCCCTCTCTTGGCGGTCGAGTCGCCTTGGTCGGGGATGCCGCTCATACAATGACTATGTGTAAGGATTCGTTTGCATTGATTCTAAAGTTTCTCTCGGCTAACTCTTATTACGCACAGATCGAGGTGAAGCAGCCAATCATGGCATTTACGATGCAGCCGGGCTGATATACCAACTTATTCAGTGGAGGGACATTGGCAAACCTTTAGAGCAGGCCATGAAAGATTATCAACATGAGGTTGTTACTCGCACGTACGAAGCAGTCTTTTTGAGTCGCTCCGCATGCTTGGAGTGCCATGATATCGATACCCTCAGTGCTAGCAGCGCAATTTTTCAGGTATCTGGGTTCAATGCCAATGTCAGAGAGGACAGACCTGCATTTGTCTTGGAGTCTCGGAAAGTGGATAGCGGTATGGTCAACCACGGGCTTAGTGTGACAGCATAGACCATGTTTTCGTGGTCCGTCTGAAATTGCGACTAAAATTCCTTGGTGTTTTTGTTTTCTGGAATGAAGTCTTCTTCTTGATTTGCCTCTTGCTTTGCCGAAGCTGCAAGTCATGGCCACGACCTATTATCCCGTGTTGGCCACGTGCTGTTCACATTAAGTATCCTTCCCAATGGGGAAGTTTGTTCTGGAACATGGCAACAAGACAGTGGTTGGGTTACATCTTGGCTGCCCAACAGCCGAAATTAGGATCAGCCTTGGCATTATCGGCCGATGTTAGACGCGTCTCATGTTAATAAACCAGTAACTGGTCTAGTTGCATAGTATGCGATGTAGTTGCGTCGGGAAATGGATGAAATTCGCAATTTCATCATGTATTACTGTACTGTTGATAATGTCGGTTTGATCTGCGACAGTATTCGCGCCCTGACCAGCTTTCGAGGCAGAGCATAGCCTGTTTCTGCACTCTGGTATATGTATTGCCTAGACCTCGGAAATGTCTTCAAGGCAAGGGCCTCTGTTGGCAACAAGCATGATATGATATCCTATGTTCCTCATGCCAAGAGCAGTCGCTCATGCCCTTCAACTTCCCCCTATCGTATCCTAGCCTGTCGGTACTATTGTTTCACCATTGTAATACTGGCTGAAATATCAGGACAAATTTGACTAGACTTCTCCGTGTGGTCTGTGATATCTCGTGTAATTGTATTGGGTTATGATTGTCCCTCATACCCTGGCTCCTCGCTCGACTCACCACGTGGCGTGCTTAGACCATTCTATAATGTTGCTATCTGATCAGTCATATAAAGCACGGGGCATTATCTACTATCAATATTTTCTCCTGGTGAAAGGGATCAGGAACTTTTCGAAATTTTGAATAAAATGTCGGCAAACTCCCTTCGGCCGATTCGGCCTTATTTCGCAAGACTTTGTTTGGTCAACTTTACTCGGCGACTCGTGTCACATCGGGATTTTCGGAACCCATAACATCCTGCTTCCCCAGACTCCCCACAACTTTTATCGGCGAATGGAAATTGACATTGAATGCTAATGCTGGTGGTATATATCCGCTAGCTAGCGCCACCGCCGGTCTTCCTTGCGTTTCCGCAGCCATTTGCCGCTGTTCAGAACCATCTACTGACAATGGACGACGGAGAGTACGAGGTGAATTTGGGCGGAGGATTCATCAAGGGAATTCGGGAGGGAAACATCTTTCACGCAAGAGGTATCAAATACGCGATTGGAAATCGATTTGAGAAACCAGCACTTCTTGAGAAATGGGAAGCGACCCTTGATGGCACCAAGCCAGCCTCAGTGTGCCCGCAGCTCCCATCGCGGCTGAACTTCGTCACAGGGGATATCATCAAAGGCTATCCTATGAGCGAGGATTGTCTTCATCTTTCAATATGCGCTCCATTCAATGCAATCGAAACGGGGGCCCGGCTACCGGTAATGGTCTTTCTCCATGGCGGCGCGTATCTCTCCGGAGGTGGTGATCTCGACTGCTACAATCCACGAGCCCTTGCCAACAGGGGAATCGTTAGCATCGTCGTCACATACCGACTGGGCATCTTTGGCTTCTGCCCGATACAAGATCTGTGTCCACCGAACCTGGGCCTCCTGGACCAGATAACGGCTTTGAAATGGGTGCAACGGAACATATCTCACCTTGGAGGCGACCCGAAGCGAGTCACCATCATCGGCCAGTCGGTCGGTGCATACAGCATATTTTGCATGATGTCCTGCGGCTTCGCGGGAAATCTTTTCCAGCGTGCGATCCTGCATAGCGCATGCTTTGGCTGGCCAACGGTGCCGGACGAAAAGTCGGATATTCTAGCTCAGACGGCGGGCTCATTGTTAGCAGGCCGCGGCCACTCGGCGTCGATGGAAGACTTGCTAGAGGTTCAAGGCAAAGTCATGATGGATGGGAAGCGTTTGGACGTGCCGTTTGCTTGCTGGCCACGGTTTGGTCAAGATCCTCTCCCGGAGTTGCGCGAAGTAGAAGAAAAACTCTGCCAAGCCGCCTCCAAATGTCCCATATTGATCGGCTGGGTGAAGGACGAGGGCGCAGCCTTTGCGCCCATGGCATCTTCGTATTCCTACTGGTCACGGTTGCCGCTCTTTGGGCCATTATTCGCCTCTGCCATGATTTGGTGGTCGGGTGGGCAAGAGTTCATCTGGCCCTCCCGGGAGTTTCACCAGAAGTATATCCAAAACGGGGGGCTTTCGTCGACTTTTGTGTTTCAATGGCACCCTCGTGGTAGTGGGCGGCGTGCTGTACACTGTATCGATGTCCCTTTTATTCTTGGATCATGGGAGTCTTGGAAGGACGCTCCCATGCTTAAAGGAGAGGGATCTCAAGAGACGATTCAGCGTGTTGGGGACCAGGTCAAGGACTTGTGGGCTGCTTTTATACGTGGCGAGGTAACTCCATTCAGGGAACATTTTAACATAGATGGCGACCGACTTCGTGTTTAGATAGTAAACAAACATTTGCGAGAGTGGAACGAGAGCAAGGCGAACGGCTTGGAAGACGACGCTGGGGATCCTTGGTTCGAAATAATGAAATACCTAATCACATATTGAACCCTTCGGAAACTAGAAGACTCTACTTTGACACCACTCTGGAATTTTGTTATCACTGATCCCTGTAGTTCAACTCCTGGGGAAAGTTTAGCCAACAACCTAGTGACCATCCCCGCCGCCACCCCCTCATCCGCGGTTATGAACTTGGGTTATCCGGCCTGGACAGATTAGATAATGAGGCCAGGAGATACAACAGTTTATCTTCTTGTTAGGAGAGCTTGTCTTGTGAACTTGGCATCAACAATGAGCGCCGAGCTGTCTCTGTACCGCAACGCTCAACTCACTACACCATCCATCGCGCATGTCAGGTCTAACGACGATCACTAACATCAACGTTAAGCATGCACTAAGCGGGAACGTAAAGGCATCCACTATTGATGTTAACCGTTGAGCCATCTAGTTGACATTGAAAACGAGAGAACATGCAAAACACCGCGAGGGCGAGGGTTGCCTGCAAACTCTGCAACTCACGGCGCGTCCGCTGCGATCGACCCGGGAACGCCGATGCATGCACCAATTGTCAACTAGCAAATGCGTCCTGCGAATTGATCGTTTCGAAACGTGGCAAGTAAGTCGCTTCTCATCACATATTCTTGACTTACTGAAAAGCTCATCTGAACTGGTACTCGTCAGGCATAAGCGACAGTATAATGGTCGAAAGCTGGAAAATCGTGTTCCTCCGCCTCCGCCAGTTGTAGCACTAGATACGCCGAGTGAGGCATCATCGTTTCAAGAACAGACAAATCACCATCCACAAAACAATGTACCGCAATTTCATCGAAATGTCAGCCCATCCTTATCAGAAATTGCAGTGCAAAAGGATCCCGTTGGCGCTGGCGAAAAGGTCATCTACATGGGTGATTCAGCCAACTTCAAGTACTGCGTAAGTGAGCTTGGAAACCCGTTCAAGGCATCCGCACAACCGGCCTTCTTTGGCGATAAACTGCAACAAGCCGTCATGGACCATGTAGGCCATGATGCGCAGAAAGCACTACGGGCTATGCGTTCTGATGAAGACGAATGGTTGAGGAAGCAAGGCGTTTTCGATTATCCCGAGAAGGACATCCGAGATAAACTGATTCATAGCTTTTTCGACATCTCTCACCCTGCGTGTCCGATTTTTGACCGACAACACTTCATGAAGTTACACGTAACTGGTCGTTTGTCGCCGCTTATTTTGAATGCGGTGTTATTCATGGCCGTTTTACATTGCCCGGCATCAGTGCTGCGGTCAATGGGCTTTGAGTCTAGATATATTGCGAGTTTGACGTTTCACCGACGGGCAAAGGCTCTTTATGACGCGGGATATGAACCGGATGGCACTGCTACTGTTCAGGCTCTGATTCTGATGTCAAACTGGAGTGGTGGGCCGATGGAACAAAAAGATACGTGGCACTGGCTTGGTGTTGCGTCGGCCATGGCACAATCGTTGGGGATGCACCGGACGTAAGTTGTATCTATTCGTATTGCTTGTTATTCTGCTGATCACATGGCTAGACGGTCGTATTCCTACTTGACGTGGTCACAGCAGACGATTTGGCGTCGGACTTGGTGGGTTCTATTTGTAAGTGTGATGCTGGCATTTCAAAATCCCCTCAGCTTGTGCCACAGGTCAGAATCTGTATGATCTATTAATTGTGTGTGATCTTCTGACATTTGTTAGATAAATGACGTTCATCACGCAGCGGTTTATGGCCGTCCTCCACACATCAACCCTAGTTTCTGCGATATTCGTCCCCTGACAGACGAAGATTTCCAAGACTACGACTCAGCAACAATAAACGGTGCCCGAGATGAGAGTAAACTCTATCTCATTCATTTTGCTGAACTAGCTTCCCGAGGTTTGTGGACAAGCAGGCCATTTCTGCGTCGGCCATGTTACTGACTCGTCCTTATAGCGGCTACTTGCATCACTACCAAGTATTCACCAGCCACGGAAGTCAGTCTGGCACAGAGGCGTCATGAGGAACTGGTAGACTTTGGAAGTCAACTCCCGCCAGAGTTCTCCAGTGTGCCGTCCAGCATCACATTGAAACATGGCTTCTGGCCAGCCTTGATACACTTGTATCACTTGTATGACCTCCTCTTCATCACCACTTCGAGACTAGTAATTGACAAACCCAAATAGGGACTACCAAATAGTCTTTTACCGACTGCTATGTGATCGTCCGGAGAACGATGTTCTATTTTCGTTGGCAAGTAAAGCCATGCGACTGCTGGAGGACGTCCTTGCGTCAGGATTGCTATACAGAGCGCCCATCCACATGTATGTTACTACTGAGATCCGCGAAACAGCATCATAGCTAATGTGCCTAGTTTCCCTTCCATATTTGCTTCAACACTTATTCACATAATTCAGATGCGCAAAGGCGATGACTGCACAAAGGTTCTATGCGAGCACCGAGTACGACTAGCCATGCATATATTGGAGGGTTTTCAAGACTCCTGGCCTCTCGTCGTTTGCACACGCCACCTGCTAGACTCCCTCCTCAACAGTATATCCGGTGATGTCTCCAGAGAGACAGACAAAGCGCATACACCGCCACCCATAACTCACGCAGAACCTGGAAGGTCTGCAATGGCACAGTATAATAGTGCGAGTGCTGTTGGCGAAGGCATGACAACACACGCCGATAACGCGTCTTATCTTTCTGCTGAGGAACATCTGGAGCCGCACCCCTTTGTGAGCGGCTTTCATACACCTGTGATGCCTCTGTTCTCTTTTGGCAATATAGCTGAGGAAATGGGCATTGACGCGGACGCTTGGCTCTTGGATATTAGTAATAATTGTTTGTAAGTGACCCTTTGCCATTGAGAATGGCTGGGGAATGTAGCAGCGCTTGGGAGCCTTTTATTAGCTATGGTTTCTGTATAGTATTTAAATACCCCGTCGTGATCTTGAACTATTAGCCCCTTTCTCATTTGCTATGTGATTGAGCTGTACCTAAGCCAGACAACTGGCCGGTGCGTATTATGTTGTGTCCAAGATTTTTTCATCACTCCCGCGCCTGCGAAACTGGGTCTGATAGACATTCTCCATTACCAAAACCATTCTTAGACTGCGCCATCTGCGGGTTCGTACCGTGTACCTGGTCTTCTAGACTGAAAACTTGGATTCCGAGTCTGAAACAAAGTTAGCAACGACCCTCAGTGTAAAATCGAGCAGGCATAGTATCTTACTTGTGCGCGTCAATGTCGGATTCCCGGTCAATTCCACCTCCGAATTCTGGTCATTATGCTTATATTCAGACACCTTTGTAGGAACCCTGCTCTGACTTCTAACATAGCCACCGTAAGAAGCGCTCTGCTTTGTCGTCCCAGAGCCAAGATACTGTGGGAACAAGCGCAACAAGATCAAGCGCATGGCAGGAAGGCAAGTGCACATCATTCCAACGTTAACTTCAATAGTGGACCAGTATGCCACTGGCCATAGATACCACGTTGGGTTCGTTGAGTTTCCGAAATAGATGAGCGATTGCAGTCTCAGCACGGAGACAATCGTCACACTACCCATGTTAACTAGGATTCACTGTAACGGATAGACTGAAACTTACAATGTGCCGATCAAAAACATGATGGTTACACCTATTTTCTTGTTCCAATGCAGCTTGAGCTTTCGAATCTGATTCAAGGGTAGAGCAATCATCCACACATCAACGGCAATGCTGATTGCAGCGTTAACCCAACCGAATGCGTTAATATTGACGCAGTGACCAGGCGTTGTTCCAAAGTATTGCGTCCAGTAATAACTAATCGGGGTGCATTGGAAGATTGCAGTGAGAACAAAAGCCACGCCGTAGATGACATTAAAAATGGCAGTTCCCCAGAGAAGGCGACGAATTCCTTTGCCAGGAAAGATGTTAAGATAGAAAAGTGTCAGGCTCAGTTTGATGAGGCACACCTCTGCGAAATAGAGGATTTCCATAATGTAAAAGTACATGACGAATGTCGTGAGTGTTTCCGGAGAGATTGTCCAGACATCCTTGCCGAGTCCATGAGCTGAGAGACCCTCGACGTTAAGTACGGTTCCGACTATTCGTACCGCCACTGTGCCCAGTATGACTTTATCGTCGAGTGCTAACGACTGCGCCGCGCTAAAGAACTGTTTGAAGATGATGCGAGCAAGGACCATGACAGTTGTTGTCGTGCCCAACGTTATGGAGAGTGTGCTGTATATGGCGGTCTTGTCTCTGACGGGCGCATGGCATGCAGCCAATGTAGTGTTTTTGGTTGCTGCGGTATGTAGTTAGTTCGTATTTCGCAATGTAATTATTATCCCTGAAATTGCAGAGCACTTACAAAGTGCATCTTTGAGAGAGCAAGCTGCTTGAATGCATTTAGCACTAGACGCTTGTATTTCCTCGCTGGCACATATGCAGGCTGCATCGATAGGAGAGCAAGTCGAGTTCAAAACAGCTGATGTTAAACAAGTAGCCTGTGTATTGTTAGTTGCCCAGTTATAGATATATAAATCACCAGTTGCATGCTGCTTCTCATAGCGGAAACCAACGCGTCTACTTACAGAACAAGGTGGTAGCCTTTGTAAAACTGATGATGGGGATTCGAAGGCGTCTCTGTTGACGATTTGGCTCCCGTAACATCCAAATGGTAGCACTGCTACTAGCCACCTAGTGAGACGCATCTTGTCGGTTCGAAATCAAGCAAGGTAAAACAATCAAAGCAGCATCAGTACTAGCAAGCAAGTCGAACGAAGAAGAGGTTTGAACAAGTTGGACGTTGGAAGAAAGAAAAATGCCACATCGCGCCCAACTGTCTTCACATAAAGAGAATCTGTACGCCGGCAATTCGTGGCTTGTTTAGCTTCAACATACCCAGTTTAGCTGTCAAAAATCTCCAATTGACGATGGAGATTGGATGGTGTCAGTGCGGGAAGCTAAGAAATATCGACAGCCATAAACCAGTACCCATGATTCAAGCCACAGACCGTTCGAGGGTTGGGTCCAGAAAGGGGAAAGAAAAAACGCATCTACACTCAACTCAGTTGACACCACGTTTGGGAACTTGAGCAGAAATCTCAAAAAAAAAAAAAAAAAGTGAATTCAGGTTATCTACTTAAACCTGCTGCAGATACTCCTACAAGTCTTTTACCCATCTCAGCGTTGGTTTTGTTACTTGATAAATCCCACTTCCCATGCAGTCAGCACGAGACTGAGTCTTGACTCTTGAATGCCGTTACCCCTGTCTAGTGAAGAAACTAATGCGTGGCACTCGCACGGATGCCGCAATCACGAGTCGGTGCCACGACGATCCCTCTCAGCCTTACTGAACTGGTGCTTTCTTCTGAGACCCTTGGCTCTGACAATCCAGGGCTTTTTACCAGCTGTCTGGTCGCGGTTTTTGCAACATCAGACGATCTGTAAAGGAGAAAATCACATGGGTGCCAATTTATGCCCCTTGTTCGTTAGGCGCAGGCGATCTGCGGAGAAATAGCTCCTGTGTGGCCATTCTTCAAATCTGGCTAGTGTAACCTAATTTTCTTGGGACCAATAATAAGAACTAATGAAATTATCCCCCTGAGTGCTGAATAAGGATACACATCGTGTCAGGTTCTTTCTCGCCACTATGTTCGGGGGAGATCTGGAAAGAGATAGTGAAAGGGTAAGTACATAAGGAGGCAGCCACAAGTGGAACTCATGGGCACGCAGCTGCATGTGGCGTCTTTGTTGCCGCTTGCAGCTCAAAACAAGAGAGTGACAAGGCTATAATCTGGCTTCTATGAGATGAGGTGAACAAAGTACTGCTCTTAGTGCCGACGATTCTTGGAGAGGTGGCACAAACAGGGGTAAGCTTTGTGTGTTTGTATGGATGGAGAGTTGCTCTAAGTGCTGGTATGTGGATGTGCAGAGCATTCCAAGTTTCAGATTCGGCTGATTAGGCATAACTGAAAAACTAACCTTTGACTGGCGCTTCAGAACAAACAGACAGATAATTAGTGTTAAACGGCCAGCCTCACCATCTCCTGGTTATTGCAGTTCATCTTACACACATTTAGAAATGGGTTGTGAATATCGAACTTGGTGCCATAGTATCTATTGAACAGGCGGCAAGCAAATACCTGGATCTGGCCATGTTAAAATGAACTGTTATGGGTTTTTGACATTTACAAGAGACTTTCCTAGTATTGTGTTCACCTAACATCTGGGTTGCCATAGCTTAGGCACTCCGAACTGCCATTTCTCTCAATGGCATTGTCTTTCAGGAGCAGAGAATGTAATTTATTCAGAAGGTTTCTCAGCCTTCCTACGTTATAATGTACTGTTGAACATCACTTTATCAAGTGTTCGGAAGACCAAATGCTCCCACTCACTCCACCACTAAAGCCCGTCTTGAGTGGCTTCCGTTATGGTTTTTGCAGTTCAATTCCCCTTTGCGTCTTCAATTACGGTAACCCCATACTTAACCATAGGGGTTTGCCAAACCCGAGTTGTACTTCTGTAATACAGCTCAACAATTGCTTACTAGAAGATTCCATTTTCGACACAGTCAACACTACAACCCTGCAGTCATGGATACACCGCATTTATCTGAAGGCCGTGACTGGCTTAGCCGAATGCCGAATGAACTACTGCTGATGGTTGGCAATAATCTTCGAATTGTGGCGGATATAGGTTCACTAGCGAGGGTAAATCGCCATTTTCACCAAGTATTCAACCACACTCTATACAATACTCAACTGAGAACTCGTCTCGACAAACGTGCTCTACCTTGCGCAGTTCGGAAGGGGTGCGAAGCTGGGGTTGTCAAGGCACTGAATGCCGGTGCGAGGGAACTCGTCAACAGTTCCTTCCCAGAAATGCGATGGAAT
The DNA here is from genome assembly GCF_001653235.2 of Pochonia chlamydosporia 170. NCBI lineage: Eukaryota > Fungi > Ascomycota > Sordariomycetes > Hypocreales > Clavicipitaceae > Pochonia > Pochonia chlamydosporia. The sequence continues at coordinate 635,898 of NC_035792.1, read as the reverse complement.
CCGAGATTTTCCACGGGTCTGGATGAAAACCTACTGTACCATGCTGTTTTTCATGGGTATCGTGGTATTGTGAAGCTGCTGCTGGATGCCGGTGCTGTACATCCACACGTATCAAGACGGCAAAGGAGACGCACGCCACCAGACACATATCACCATCAATATCCCAATCTTCGGATTGATCAGGAGCATATTCTCGAAACGGCAGTACAGATGGGTCACTATGCCATAGCACAGGACCTTCTAAGTCATGGGGGCTTTACTACGACGCGATCGCTTATTGCTTCTCTGCGAGCGGCGGCGAGCAATGGACACAGTGGCATATTCTTTGAGCTTTTATCACATCTAGAAGACGAAACGAGTCCTGAGGTGCAGGATTGGCTTGTGAACCGAGCCATAATCGATATTTGTCGACCTGAGTACGAAATTGACAAGGAGAACAAGAAACTAGCCGAGGTAATGTCGATGGCGGATTACGTCCTAAGGCGTATTAAAGAAGAGCACTGGGAGATGAACATTCACAATTCACTACACCAAGTTTGTCGTGGGCATATGGATTCTGCTGAGCTGCTCGAATTGTTTATTTCTCATGGGTTAGATCCGATGCTACGGGACGATGATTACCGCGATCGACTACCCATCGCTGCCGCAATGCAGACCAGAAACACAACGATTGTGAAGCATCTCATCGACCAGGGACACTTTAGCAACCATCCATTTGACCTTGAATACCTTCTTGAAGAGGTTTGCTTCGGGGACCCCACCAAAGAAGACGAGTATATTGCGATTGCTGAATGGCTTTTTGCCCAAGGGGCAGCACTACATGAACCTTCAAGAATAGTCAAGGATGCGGCAGGAAGATTGTGCAGGTACGGAAATGGTCGACTATTTCAATTACTTCTCGACAACGACCCCGAATTCAATAGGGTCGTCTTGGACAAGTCACCAAATCTCTTGCGGTATGCCTGCAAAGACGAAACGGACAGTCATCTTGCCCTCACGAAGGTGGTCTTCAACAAGGAAGCTAAGCCTAACTCTGGGTCGCGTTTACACCCCAAGTTACCGCAACTACATTTCGCATGTACGCGCGGAAAACGTAACTCTATCAAGGTCATGGTGGAGTACACGGGTAAACCGACGGGGAAGGCTAGCGACGTATTTCCATTTAACACACTTGACATCTCCTTGGCGATTCGGGATTCGAAAACGGTTCAGATGTTGCTTGAATATGCGAAAGCTGAGAAGTCGCGCCGTGGACAGGATGCTGGTGACGAACCAGCCGGCGGACTCCAAGCACTGTTGAGTCTTGATTCAAACGACGTTATCATAAACCCTCACTATTACTTCACCGAAGCAGCAGGTCAAGGTGATGTCAAGACAATGAGTGACTTCTTTGACAAGCGCATCTTTCCACCCTTGGAAAATGCCTGGATCTACAGATATTTCGACCATCCACTTATGAATGCCGTCGCAAATAACCATCCAGCGGCTGTGCAAAAATGCCTTGACATGGGCTATGATCCTCTTTCAGTGAGCAACTTTTACAAGACACAAGGCGAAGACGGCTTAATCGTGGCGGCTTGCTACAGAGACAGCGTTAAGGTGCTTGATGTCATACTACGTATGCCGCAGCGGGAACACGACATCGTTGAAGGGCTCAAACTCGCCATCGACAAGAATAATGTAGAGATGGTGAAAAGGATATACATGCATTTGGTCAAGAGTAATCCAGGTGAGGTTATTCTACGGAAGATCTTTAACTATGCAAGGGGGCGTAAGAATGCAAGAATGATGGATGCTCTGGATGATATGGGGGCACCGTATGATGGAGAGTTTTGGTGGTCGGAAAGACATGATAACCCGAAATATGTGTGTGATTTTCCCAAAAGAAGATGACTGCTGGGTCATTGAGTGTGGAGAAAGGAAACCGAAGATACGGAGAGATGGTTTTGGTTATACCCTTTGACAGATTTCTTGGTTTAAATGTATATCTCTAGTTGGGACGGGGTTATTGGCGTTGAAAAGGGAATAGGAACAGGATTGGTCACCATAATACGCTTAAAATATGTAAATACTAGACGAGAAATATGATTCTCAGTTACAGCGCTAATGGCTGCCTTGCGACATTGCCATTTTCATGGTTGTTAGTTGCGCCACGCAGGAGGAGAATTTACGTCGTCTAGTCTCTCCATTTGGCAACGTACAGCCAATGCTGGGACAATTGGCAGACGATGAGCCTGGCGTGGTTGGGAGTGAAGTTCGGGCAACGCCTTTCGAGTGATAGAGTCGTGGATATATGATTCCTGGAACACTGAATGTTGTTCGAACAACCCTGGACCTGTCATAGAACTCTGTTCCAATAAAGAAATTTGCATGCACGTTTCAGAAGTAGCTGTTCCTACTTGCCGTCTTTCAAGTGTGGAAACTAACATAGAACAAACCCCGTAAACGCCACAAAATGACTACAAAGCAGAGTTCAAATTAAGTTGTTTGACAATCGCCCGTGAACTGTTAGCTGCAAAGTCATCCCTGGCTGAAGATCACCGGTAAAAGTACTCCTTCTGGCTGAAAAATGGAACCCCCATGTTAAATGGAGTAAATAATAGCATCGTATTACAAATTCTCACCCTTATGTCCTTCCAAGCGCATTTTCTCCAACAACCGTTCACGCCGCAGGGGCTTGTGTTCTTATGGCGGGAACTGAAAGGCAACGAACACTAGCAAAACATACATTCACCAAAGGTTATTTCATCGCTAAGCGCCAACCTAACATGCATGGTGTACATCCCGCCAGACTAGTTCACTGCCCTGTTTGCCCGGTGACTCTTTGTCGTCATGTCAGCTACTCATATTTAAGTACCGCACATGGCCCATGTTGGGTGGTATTTCTAGCATTTTGTAATCACCTTTTCATTGCCACGGCATCGACACGTCCTCATCTTTGCGCACTGGCATTATTTCAGTCCCTGAAATGTTGTTAGAGAAAATGGATGCCGAAACGAAAGGTCTATCGCTTCATCATATGCCAGGAGAGGTACTGTTGCTGATTGGCAGCCACCTCAAACTTGTAGCAGATATTGCGCACCTCAGCAGAGTCAATCGTCACTTTCACTGCTGGTTTGACCCCGTGTTATACGATCCCCAGCAGCGGAGGATCCAGCTCGACCGTCTGGCTTTGCCTTCGGCAGTTCAAGCAGCCTGCACGCCAGGAGTTTCAAAAGCAATTCAGGCCGGGGCGTCAGTAAATGATAATTTTGACGAACTACCCCGCCTAAAAGGATGCTATGATTTAGATTCGAGAGTGCTTTGTCATGCCGTCTATCACGGGCACGGGGATATTGTCAAAGTGCTCCTCGACGCCGGCGCTACTCAGCCGGAGGCACGGTGGTGGCGAGTCCCCAGGTGGCCGAACAAGTGGCTGCACTTCCATGAAAATGACTTTGTTTTTGAGTCTATCCTGGAAGTCGCAGTCCAGAATAGTAAGCTCGAGATAGCTGAGAGCCTGCTACAGCATGACAGGTTCACCACAACCCAACAAGTCTTCCCAGGTCTGGTCGTGGCTGCCCGTCAGGGGCATGACGAAATTTTCCGCAAACTCCTAGAGCGCCTAAAAGATAACTACGATAACCTATCGGACGAAGACAAAGACGGACCAGTGAAAGAAGTGCAAGGGAACATGAAACTTTGGTTTGTGGGCAGTGTCATTCGCGACATATGTGACACCCCGGGAAAGGAGAGCGTCGCAGTCAAGTCAATAATGAAGCAGGTCCTAGAGTACATCAAAACCCGCCGCTGGAGTATTTCAGGGCCAAAATCCCTTCATCAAGTTTGTTTAGGATACTACGACGACCCGGAGCTAGTCAAGATGCTAGTTGAAGCCGGGTGCGACCCAATGGAAATCGGGGATGACTTTGATCATTTGCCGATCAACTCTGCTTTGCGAGACGGAAAGGCCAATATTTCTCGATACCTGTTGGACAAAGGGTATTATAGAAAGAATACGATGGAAATTGAGCGCCTTTTCAACGATCTTTGCTCCGGGCGTGGCGACGACGCCGTGGACATTGCTAAACGACTTTGGAGAAGACTGTCGCCTAGCAAAGATATTTTTTCACCCTGGCAGTGTGATGTGGAGGAGGTAATCCGATCTAATTGCACATCTGGCCGAGGTCAACTGTTTCAATTCTTGTTTGACAATGACCCCGAGGTCAAGGAAGCGGTGACCAAGAGTTCTAACAGGCATCGGTTTCTGAATCACGCGTGCGTGGCAAATACCACCGGCCATCTTGCTATAGCCGCACTGCTGCTAAAGAATGGAGCAGATCCGAACTCTCCGTCTGAACGTGGCGAAATACCGCTTCAGACTGCATGTGAATCAGCTGGGCACGACATGATCAAGCTGCTCTTAACGTACGGAGCCGAACCAGTGAGGAAGCCGTTGGGTGGCAGTTATCTCACAGCGTTTAATGCCTCGTGGAAACGTGAGGACTTTGAAGCTATCCGAATCATGTTGGAGCATCTCAAGATCCCAATCCCACCCCTTGGGCTGGGTGTTAATGATGGGGCCGCCAAAAGATGTGACGCGGTCGAGGAACTGAAAAAATTTGACATCCACCTGAGTCTTGACCAATATTTTCTGAATGCTGTCGCCAAGGGAGATATAGAAACCATGGACTACCTATTTAAGCACGGCCACTATCAACTAAAACACGATACCTCCAACTTTCGCCTCCAGATGGACCATCCACTTGTGTTGGCCGTCGCATCAGGGCAAGTGGCCGCCGCCAGGAAATGCCTCGAGATGGGATACGACCCCGAGGCGGTATCTGCTTGGCTATGTCAGGGTGTGACAAGGGAAGTGTTCAGACCGTCCCATGTGACACAGGGTCAGGGAACTTTTCCACTTGACAATAGGGGGTTGATTACGAGGGCGGCATACGACGGCAACCTTGAGATGGTGAAGCTTCTACTTGACGGCCAACGCGTGAATGTCCTAGACGCAAGCAGGGGGCTGGAACTCGCTGTTGGAACGACGAGGGATATACGGATGGTACGGACACTGTACGCGTACTTGTACTTGGGTCGTGTGGAACCGAAACCAAAGATTCTACCCTTCCTTTTCGAAATTGCAGAGCGGGACCCCAAAGGGAGAATGCGGAACGCTCTTGAGAGGATGGTAAACTGAGATAGCGACTGTTGGTGAACATGGAGAGTTCAATATTAATTGACCTAGTCGTTGGCATAAAGCTGTCGTCTTTGGCGCAACAAGTCTGTGGTTGACCAAAGACACAGACTCCAACGAGGGTGAAGTCATAATCACTAGTGCTGTTCTTACTTCTTGATATTTGTAGCACTAAACGTGTGGAATTTACGACAAGCGACTGGCTTGAGCAGAACATAAATCCTCATAGACCTAACTTCCTTTCTAAAGGCGGTCCATGAATTATGCTAGTTTATATCGAAGGTTTTAGACTGATAAGGTTGAAATTATACAACTATTTTTATTACGCTAATGGTATGGCTGTCATTGCCGTCTAACCTTGCAGCAGTCTCATTGTGCCGTACGTGAAGAGCTCTGTATGAACTGCAAACGAGAAGAAAACATCAATTGCGAGAATGTTAACACGACAAATATGAGAAGTAGTCTCAGGTAATGTATATCTGCCGGGCCAGCCTCCAATAATATTACACGGTTCTGACCTAAAGCTGAGCCAATGTCCCCAGTTCACACTTGTCGGAAGACAGCCGGGCAAACCATGCCGCATTTCTGGCTTATCGTAACTCAAAATAAATCCGGCTTCGTCATCACGACAAAGGAAATACATACTAACGTGCCTGGCCGCCTTGGAAGTGGAAACGAGCTTGATCGTACTGTGCAGTATGAGTATGGTCTGTCAGTCTCATCGCCTTTCGCCGTTAGATTTTGACGAAGAGGTAATTGTCCGCGTGTTGGCCAGATTCCATTTGTCGGCCCGAACAGGGCAATAGTCACTTCTTGGTTTGAGTCCCAGTGAATCTAACACTGAATTTAAGTGCAGAGTGGCTCAATGTGGCACATCCACCTGTGTTGGTGGCGTCTTCTATTGATGTCTGGTGTTGATTTAGTTGACAGACTCTCCACAAAGCTGGTAACATCCAACATCGTCATGATTCCTTGAATAACATCATCATTACAGATGAGAAAGCTGCCGATAGCTTTAATGGAGCTTTCTACCTAAAACTACTTGTATGCCGTCGGATTCTCTCAACTGTTTGACGTGTGCAGAGATTTTACTGTGTTGTTGGTGTCGCCAAACGATGTCTTACCTCAGGACACTCATTACTTACTCGGGCTATTGAGTTAACTACTTAGAAGGTCACACATCTAACTAGCACTTAATTAAATGGCCAAAATCAGGTTCCATGCGACAAACACTGAACCAGCGCATAAATGTGGACAAGTTTGAAACCGTCGTCCTGCGCTTGAAAAGACTCAGCGAAGAGTACTATCAGACATTTGCAACAAGCAATTGCCCGCTGTGGCGATTTCCCCTTGCACGCAGGTCCTGGGATCAGCAAATCGCTTCCTAGTCCCTGGCCCAAGTGGGCCAACATTGGAGCACTTGAGGTTATAACGGGAATTGGTTTTCTGTGGTGGCGTTTATCGTCGACTCCAGCTGATGTGAGCCACCGGGCAATTACCAGACTAGGAACTAGACACACGGGCACATCCCCAGGTTCCTGGAGAAGGTCAAAATACCCCATGGGGGCTAGCCAGACAGTTAGGTGCTAAAATGGAGTCAATTAATTGTATACGTCGCTTGACGTCTCGAGCCGTGCTGCCGAGATAAATACCGGGCAAAGGGCAAAGCTGCTTCGAAGGTCTGTTGTCCATCATTGATCCAATATCAAATACAGCTTCAACCTATACCTTGGTCATCCCCTTCTTCTGCGGGTTTCTTAGTCGTTTCCAGTCACCTCCAAATCGCCATGACTTCCGTCAACGCGCCGCATGCCGACAAGGCGCAAGTTGTTACCGTTGAGTCGGCAACTTTGGAAAACATGGGCAGGAATGACGCAGATTTTTCCACGACCATTCTCGACGCCAAAATTGCGACAGAAAAGGAGCACTCCATGTCTCTTTGGCATGGCCTCAGGCAGTATCCCCGCGCAATTGGTTGGTCAATTCTCTTTTCGACCGCCATCATTATGGAAGGCTACGATGTCGTCTTGCTGGGCTCTTTCTATGCCTACCCAGAGTTCAACAAAAAGTTTGGCAACCTTCAGCCGGATGGATCCTATCAGCTCACTGCTCCCTGGCAGGCTGGTCTAAGTATGGCCATGAACGTGGGCCAAATCTTGGGCCTCTTCGTCAATGGAATCATTGTTGAGCGCTTGGGTTACAAGAAGTCTATGCTGGGATCCCTCACGCTGGTCATTGCATTCATATTCGTCCTCTTCTTTGCCCAGAACCTCCCAACACTTCTCGTGGGCGAGATTCTCATGGGCATACCACTCGGCGCTTTCCAGACCGTTACTGTGACTTATGCGTCCGAGGTTTGTCCAGTGGTTTTGCGCTGCTATTTGACCACCTATGTCAACTTGTGCTGGGTTATTGGTCAGTTCATTGCCTCTGGCGTTCTTCGAGGCTTCGTTGAGAGGACGGATGAATGGGGATTTCGCATTCCCTTTGCCATCCAGTGGATCTGGCCTGTTCCTATCATCATTGGAGTTTTGCTAGCGCCGGAAAGCCCCTGGTGGTTAGTTCGACAAGGCCGCAAGGCGGATGCCATCACCTCGCTGCAGCGGCTGACTGGCGGTGTGTTCGAGGGGAATAGCAGCGCCGAGGAAACGGTCGCCATGATGGTGCATACCAATGAGCTGGAAAGACAGATGGAAGAAGGTACAACCTACCTGGACTGTTTCAAAGGCGTCAACCTCCGCCGTACCGAAATAGTCTGCCTCACTTGGGTTGCTCAAAATCTGTGTGGTGCTGGTCTGATGGCCAACTCGACCTACTTCTACGTTCAAGCTGGACTTGCCGCAACAAATTCGTTCAGCATGTCTCTAGGACAGTATGGTATAGGCATTCTCGGCACACTCTTTTCATGGGTCCTCATGACACATTTTGGGCGACGAACTCTGTACGTAGGTGGCTTGATGGCACTCAACGTACTCCTTTTAGTCGTTGGTTTCACCTCATTGGCTGGTGATCATAACTCAGGGGCTTCTTGGGCCATTGGTTCTATGCTCTTGGTTTATACCTTTGTCTACGACTCTACCGTGGGACCAGTTTGTTACTCTCTGGTGTCGGAACTGTCCTCAACCCGTCTTCGAACCAAAACGATCGTCCTGTCTCGGAACGCGTATAATGTGTTTTCAATCGTCAATGCCATCATTTTCCCCTATATGTTGAACCCAACGGCCTGGAACTGGCGTGGAAAGGCAGGCTTTTTCTGGGCTGGGTTTTGTTTCTTATGCGTTGTATGGACCTTCTTTCGCCTGCCGGAACCACAGGGCCGCACTTTCGGGGAGCTCGATGTTCTCTTCGAACAGAAAATTCCCGCAAGGAAGTTCAGGACTACCGTGGTGGATCCATTTGATCTTGGTGACCATGCGACTGAGAAATTGAAGGAGTAGAGTGTCCGACAGCGAGTGCGGAGTCTTGGCTCTACAAATCACATTCATTCGGACTAGTTGCTTCAAGGACAGGATTACATGCCATATTGTGGCTACTTAGTACCGAGAAACTTAATCCTCCTATGTAAAGAGGCAGAAGCCCTCCTTTTTTATAGTACTTAAATATCCACTCATAATACAGTTGGTATCATATACTCTAGTGCCCATCTATTAGGTGACAGTTTTGCCTGTTGGAGGTGAGTGAATGAACTTCTCATAAAAATGTGAAGACCAATTGTCAACAGACATCTAATAATACCATTATCAGTCATTACAGGAAAATACAACACGGAATGCTCGGATAAAAATGGAACTGAATACAGGAATTCTAGCACAAGAAACTCCAATATATTGACTACAAAAGCAATTATATTGAGGGGGCTATCGGATGCCACTAGAAGGAAAGTCTCGGCAGTTCCTTTTCACCAAATTTCAAGACAACTATAAAAGGAAGGAAGATTCCATCTAGTTATACAGTCGGGGGAGGACCGAAAAAATCCACTGTCCAAAAGAGATCTAGCTCGTAACGTAATACCAATATTTATAGTCTGCATTTTGAACTCCATTGTGTTTTACCACATTCGCTGGGATCGCCGAGACTGACGGTCTCCTCTTGTTGTCCCAAACAAGTCCTACATCGCGTCTTATAAACCCCAACTTCCATTCACACAGCAGCTCACCTGAACAAGTCGAGCTGTTTTGTGCATGTCAGCCTTGGTTGTGCAGTCTGCTGAGCTCGGGACTTAGTATGCTGAAACAAATAGGTACACGCAGACGATTACAGGTTTTTTGTTGCGGAGGCTGGTGGCAGTAAATAGTGGTAAAGTAGGGGGAAGTCCAGGCAGAGGAATTGGCGAGAAAAATAGCTATGGGGAAAGGGCGAAAACCTCCGGTTAGCTCAGACTAACACCCCTGTCTGGAGGGTTCGTCCCGTTACGATCTCATCTCACTTTGAGCTTTCTGCGCGACACCACCGCCATGAGCCAACGGACGTGCCAGGCCATCAGGAACGGACAACAAAATAATGCCCATAAACCTGGCCTACAATAGATTGATGCTGAAGAGATTAGGCGTAACACACACCCTTCATACCTCATTGGCACCAGCACTTCACCCAAAACAAAGCCAGTGGTTTTGCCCTTTGGCGGAGACTGTAGTAGCGGCCAATTGCCAACTACGGCAAGGTTTCCTCGCACTTTCTGCCAAAACGGGCCAACGTTGTTTCATATTAGTATATATTGAACAAACAAACATTCTGATCCAAACAGAGAACACATAAGATATCAATGGCTTAAGTTATTGTACGCAAAGCAGGGTTTATGTACACAGCATTGTGAAATGTATTTGCACCGACCAGCCGCTTGAAATGGCCGCCAAGCTTCTTGTCGGAGGTAAGATACCCTTCGATTATTACGGGCAATTACTAATACCCGAGCAAGGACAGAAGGAACATCAATGGGATGCTGGAAGGGAACTTGATCTTATCATCAACCCAGCAGGCACCTTTACGCGACCGAGACAAACAAGCTATCTCATGGCCTGTCGACCGTCTATGCTCTCCCCAGAGTTGATTGTGTTCAACAATAGCGGGCGTCGGGTATTTCCAAGCGATACCGGCGATGGATTACCCAGTATCCTTAACAGGTACACAGGTCAGGCGTGTCGCTGGAGGTACCTGCATCTAGGATTCGACCCAACGTGGTGGGTTGCGCCTTTGAATAAACTGTTAGGCGAGCAAAAACAAACGAATTGTGTACGAAGGCAAGGGCTTGAGGTTATTTCGTTGGTGCAACTTGACGAGCGTGTGCGTTGCCAGATTTTGGATTTCATGCCATTCATGTCATTCACAACATGGAAAGAAAAGCTTTCGCGAGGTGGCCGTTGGGTCGATTGGAAGCACAGTAAACAAGTGTGGACGGCAAGGATTTGTCTCCATCACACGACCGGCGTGGTTCTCATCAAGGAAAACATTCGAGTTCAAGTGGTAGATTCAGATGGTCTGCAGAGCTTGGGTATATATAACTGGCACGATGTTCCTGAGGGTAAACATCTGTTCATAACAACCCACGGATCTCAGCATCCAACAATTCGCTTGTTGGCTGGGGACTTTGTTATTGTGCAATCAGACGAAGATTCAAATCCGAAAGAAATTGAAGGCTCTAGCCTTGGTAATTGACAAGTTTACAGTTTCAGGGCATTTCTTTCGTCTCTTACCGGAGAAGGGCTTCGTGATGACCAAACACGGCTTAATTTCTTTATCGCCTATTACAAGGCGTCAGCATAACTCATGGTTACGAGCTCTATAGCCAAGCTTCACTTTGAAGACACGGTGGATAATTTCTATTAGTCTTGGCTTGTTCTTCCATCCTCTGAGCAGGCAGACGGAGGTCGGCTCGCAAACGCGTACAAAGCGAATCAAGTGTTAAAGTCTATGCCACTTCTTTTTAGGAGCTAGAACCCTCTTCACGCTACATCGACAGGAAATAATTTGCGCACACTATGGTAAATGGTTGCAATCCGCTCTTCCCGTCCCTATCCCTCGCTCCAAGGAATATGGATCAGGACTGCATGTTGGGGGGGGGGGGGGTACAATGGCCAGACCAGGTGTTACGGTATTCTCATTCACAATGTTTCCTATATTATAAACGTGCCTGCAAAGGAGAAGTCTTGGCTGCGCCCAACTGACAGGACTAGACCACGGCAAAGTGACGACTACATCTGCATTTAGTAAATGTCCGGGCCACATATTGTGACTGACAGTGTGGCTGATGTCTGGATGGTCTAATTGGGTCCAATCAGGTCGAGAGTCTACAAATGTGGGGTGCCTGGCCAATATTGGAGAAGGTAGACTCCAAATAAGAAATTTGAGGGGCTCCATCTAGTTATCCCACATTCGGATTTGGGGTTCCCCATGGGGTCAAGGCAAGCGTGCATGAACGGTCCAGTCGGCAAAGGAGGAAAACTTTCAATTCAACTCCTCTCCGTCCACGCCTGGTTTCACAAAATTTACCGAAAATTTGAAGAAAACTCACGAAGCAGGGTCTAGCTTTTCAATACTTACGAAAGGTGTAAAGATGGGCGGGCAATTGCCGATAAAAGACTAATCGACCGGACAAGGGTGGTAATAACATACCATTGAGGGGGCATGTTCAACTGCGTCAGTCTATATATTCTATCAAATATTACGTTGCCTTGTCCTAGCAATCAACCCTCTTGGCTATTGAGGCACAATCGTCTCAAGTTGTTTTTTTAGCTACAGTCAACCAACGCATGACTTTTGTTTCATGATGCGTACTGCAACGATTACCGCTATCCTCCTTACGCAGGCCCTTGCATTGCCCTCCAGTGAGCTGGTTCGCAAGGATTGCTTGCCGCGTGCCACGAATAACACAAATTGTGACTCCAACTTCTGCACTTGGTGGCACAATGAAGCAGAGATTAACACTGCCACTCCTGTGAAACCAGGAAACGTCCGCCAATCTCACCAGTACTTGGTGCAGGTCAGCGTGGCCGGCGCGAACAAATTCTTTGACTCTTTCGTCTACGAAGCAATTCCCAGAAACGGTAATGGAAGGATTTATGCTCCGGGAGACGCCCCGAACAGCAATACTTTGGGAGGGGATGTAGATGATGGCATTACTATTGAGCCAAGCATCGGACTCAACATGGCTTGGACACAATTCGAGTACAGCCAGGATGTTGATGTGAAAATCAACCGGAGAGATGGAACGTCTCTCAAGGCAAATGAGGTCGTCATCCGCCCTGTGTCAACGGGATATGCTATTTCCCAGTCTGATGACGGTGGCATAACGGTTCGGATTCCAAAGGACACCAATGGGCGACGCATCTCGGTTGAGTTTGATTCGGACTTGTACACGTTCCGCTCTGATGGCAATCAATATGTTACGTCCGGAGGGAGCGTTGTTGGTGTCGAGCCGCGCAATGCTCTCGTTGTATTTGCTAGCCCGCCATTGCCTTCCAACCTCGTGCCTCAAATGACCGAGAGCAATACACAAACAATGAAGCCCGGCCCCATCAACAACGGCGATTGGGGGAACAAGCCGATTTTGTATTTCCCACCTGGAGTGTACTACTTGAATCAAGACCAATCTGGTGCTTCCAGCAAGTTTGGTGCGAATCACATTCGCTTGTCACCCAATACATACTGGGTGCACTTGGCACCAGGTGCGTACATCAAGGGCGCCATTGAGTACTTCACAAAACAGAACTTCTATGCAACCGGGCATGGCGTACTCTCTGGCGAACACTATGTGTACATGGCCAATGCTGCAAAGTCCTATGTTGCAGAAAAGAGTGATCAATATGGCCTCCGGATGTGGTGGCATAACAGCATCGGTCAAGGGCAAAAGTGGACATGTCGGGGTCCTACCATAACTGCGCCGCCATTCAATACCATGGACTTTAATGGAAATTCCGACATATCAACAGACGTTGCCGACTATAAGCAAGTAGGAGCATTCTTCTTCCAGACGGACGGCCCAGCGGTCTACCCGAATAGCGTCGTTCGTGATATCTTCTACCATGTTAATGACGATGGAATCAAGCTATACTACTCTGGTGTATCGCTTTCTCGTGCAACGATCTGGAAGTGCCACAACGATCCCATCATTCAGATGGGTTGGGACACGAGGAACGTAAACGGCATCAACGTCGATACGCTGAATGTCATCCACGCACGGTACTACAAGTCGGAAACTGTGGTGCCCTCGGCAATCATTGGAGCGTCTCCATTCTACATGAGTGGGAAAACGCCCGATACGAGCAAGGCAATCAGTGCCACAATCTCCAATGTTGTGTGCGAGGGACCCTGTCCTGCTCTGATGAGAATCACTCCATTGCAAAACTACAAAAATTTTGTCGTCAAGAATGTTGCATTCCCCGACGGACTGCAGAAAAATAGCATCGGTATCGGACAGAGTATCATTCCTGCTCAACCTGGTGTGACCATGGACGTGACAATTGACAACTGGACTGTGGGTGGCGAGAAAGTCACCATGCAAAACTTCCAGGCAGATCAGCTTGGCCAATTCAATATTGACGGAAGTTATTGGGGGCAGTGGAAGATAACGTAAACAAGCAAGCAAGCACATGGAAACACGACCCTCAGCGTGAGGAGCGCTCAATGTCTGACTGAGGTGGTTGCGGGAGCGGCACCCCGTCAAAGTTAGTTGATTTCTTATACATGCCAGCACTCCCGATGGAATACATTCACCAGGCTTACAGTCCCTTCTGCCGCGAGTCCTGACCATGTTATTTTCCCCTTCTGTTCTTTGCGTACCTGGCAGTACGTCTTTCAATCTCCACATCACACCGTCCCGTGCCTTTGTTAAGTGCGATGGCTGAAGTTCCTCTTCGTCTGTCAGTGGAATTGCGGGTTTCCGAATATCTCATTGCATAGCCAATTTGGAGTGTGATGCGCAGACGGAACGGCAAGCATGTACGAGACACATTTTTTTATGCGATGCGTTTTATAAATACTCTGATAACTATGATTTAAATTGAAGGATAGTATCTGCTTCAGGGCTCCAATCGGCCTATGAATACAACTTTGTTATTGAATGAGTGCTGTACCTTTTTACCTACTTAATCGTGTCGCGGTTGTCCATAACTTGCTGGGGGTTAGTTCTCCACCAACAAACCATCCAAGTGTCAACTCTAGCCAGAGGCAACCTTCAGCATGTGCCACCGCATGACCAATGTCAAAAACGCGATGACTAGCATCGGGCGGCTAATCCCAAATACAGATTATGTATTTCCACTTCCAAAACAACCAACCAGGTTAAAATACAACTAATGATATAACTCTTTGGTCCGCTAATGAATTGACCAACAGCAGGGGTTGGTACTGTAGTCAATACTACGGCAATAAAAAATAATACGTACATCGCAAAACGTACAATGCAATACACAGTTGTTGAATGGTTATTATACAATTTGGGCAGAATTAACTTTGGCACCATTTTGTTTGCAATTGTTACGAATCAACTGCAAGAGAGCAGGCAGAATGAATAAATGAGTGAATGTAAGGGGATGACGTAAATTTGAGGAGGTTGAGAATACGAATGCGCCTCATTATGATAACCCAACAGCCAGAGTGCAATTTGTCGCGCTAGAAAAGTTGTCCAGCACCGTCCTCGTCCTTCATGTGTTGTGAGGTTTTGAGGCACAGCCCACAATGCACTTCCAGCCGGTTTTCATGGCACGACACTCTTCGTATACCCGGTCCAGGAGCTTCTGACTCTGGGAGACTGATGCCGTAGGGTATGTTGATGGGGCAAACGCCGACATGGAAACTGTTGCTGTAGTTAGGCCTTGTGCTTGGCCGCTACCTGCAACAGGCCGGTTATTACCCCTGTGGTCGAACAACTGTGACAATGTGAACGGGCCAAACTGAATCATGCTTTGCTGGGTTATCTCATATCCTGTCTGTCTCAAAATGCGCAGAAACTGAGCAGTGGTAACCGTTGCTGGGGCGATGGGAAGGGACTCCCCCAACCCCGAGGTGGATGATGCCTTGATGCGGTGATGAGCATTTTGAAAGGTGACTGGCCAGAGTGAGTCATGGGGAAGAAAAGTACCTCGTTTCTTATATCCTCAACTGCAAATAGTTCCAGCAAGTAGAACCCGAGCATGGAGGTCAACAAACCGCAGGGTTCCAACTCGCTTTGGAAATAGACGAATTCCAGGCAACCCCCAGGCACCAGAACCCTATTGAACTCGGTCAAACAGGACGTCAAATCTCGCGTAGATAACTGCAACGGTGCACGCACTCCTTTGTATAATGAACGAGCAGAAATTACATCTACAGACGCGTCCAGATATGGAAGTCGAGCCAGGTCATGTGTGAAGACAGGAAAGGCAGCGCCAACGGCAGAACCAATCTCATCGGTCGGAGCAACCACATCCCCTGAATTTACTTCTCTCGTACTCAGACACTGACTATTGGTCGTCGGAATGATCTTATGAAGCTGAGCACCCTGAATTGCCGCAAGCGTAGCCGTGTATCGATCTACACTTGTTATTAATCCGAGCAACAGCGCCGTTGGGGGATATATTACCTGTGACTGCGCCGCCAATATCCAAGATTTTTAGTGGCTGACAAGTATTTTGCTTTCTTGTAACAACAGCGGTGAACAGCAGTTGTGGACTGTTCAGCTTAATTGGATCAAGAACAAACTCCCGGCTAAAGGGAGAAACAAGAGATTTAGCGCAAGCTCGAAAAAGATCAGTAGCTTGCAGTCGCGAGTGATTCGTGTCTGCATGAAATTGCGGCTTCACAGTCTTTGAAATCTCAGACACGGATTGAGAGATGATCAGCGGTGATTTTACGCGGGGGGTATCTAACCGACCGTCCGCTGCATTTTTCTGGCTATCACATTAGCCATGCCAAACACGATGCAAATCCAGTGTGGTATTGGCTTTGTCACGAACTGTCTCATCGTCAGCGCTCATGTTGGTGAGTTCTCCCGTTCTGTAACCATATGCACATCCGGAAGTTTGCGAGGTGCATTGTAGTGCCATTGGCACATGGTCAACAAGGGCTTCATCTCTGAAGGGCTGTCCCGATGATGCTTCACTTGTCTCAGGGATAATTACTTCCGTACCAATGCAATCTGTGTCAAGTAGCAGATGGCTTTTCTTCTTCCTCCCAAAAAGTGACTTCTTGGGCAGCGTAATGTTTCGTGAAGAATCTTCTTTCCTTGCCACTTTCAGCTGTCGTGATTTTTCATCAACCAGACCTTGCAGGGTCTCAAGTTTCCCCACTGACGGTAAATTTAGAAACGGATGGGCCATGTCGCAACGTGGTTGTATGGATCTGGGGGGATCTGGGGGCCGGGGGGAGGACTGTGTTCAGATGCGTCAAGTAGGTATTATTATACTGTAGGTCCAGCGATGAGCCTCTTCGCGTCTAGCCAAGATGAAAGCACGGCATATTTCATTTCGCACCAATGCATGACTTTGACTTGTGAGACTTTGCAAAGGTGGCGCTGGGGGAAGAGAGTGCGCCATTTCAATGGCCGGCCATGGAACTACACTACTCTGCTTTGAGTAAATCCCCGTGTACATGGGGCTACATATACATATGTACCACAAGATGTCAACTGGTACCTGGCGGCGTCACCAGTTACCTAGGTAGGTAGTCATTGCCTCCCAGCCACATTATTGACTCCTGTTTGGATGGCGGCGCCATCAGGTATTGGAGCTGTGAATTGACTCCAATGGGGTAAATTAGGCATCTTAGACTCCAACTAGACACTGAAGGGCCAAAGCCCCTGCTACGTTTCGCAAATAAGTGTAGTGTACAAGCATAATGATGAAGGATTGATCTGGTGGCCCAGCTGATATTCCAACGGCCGGGCATCCTGCGCAAGGTTTGGCCGTGCCACTTACTCAAGGTAGAAAAACTTATATTTTCAGACATAAATGTGCTACTGTGTATGAACGGACGGGAAAACAATGAGCACACATTGCTTGCCAAGTAACGAGTTGTTAACTACTCAAAATGAATGTAAGAAGTGAACTCCCATAGCTAACCGAATGGCATATGCCTCTGTGATCGACTACCTCAAATGAAGGCCGCATGACCCAGTAGTCAGCATCAAAGACCCTGCAAGTTCGATTCAGCCCGGGTACATATGTAACGACGTCTCGTCAGTCTATCCAGTCCAAACCGAGGGTCCGGGCATACTATACGAAGTTGGCTGTTATTAAAAGTCAGCATTGCTGCAGAATTCCCTAGGAAAGGCTAAGCTCACAGGCGGGTAGTAGTTATTGAAGTGAATTCCAGCGTCATCTGATCGGTAGGCGCCAGGAAATGCCACCAACGGCCCTGGCGTGCCTGACCCTCCTCCAGTTACTTCCACTTGACCACATGAAACGAAAAATTGAGCTCCTCCAGCATTAGCAGCATTGTGCACGGCTAAATGTTCGATGCGCACCAAGTATTTACCGCTGGGTACACTGCTGGGTATGGAAAATTCATAGCTCATGACGCCTGTGTCGGTTGAAGGTAGGTTAGAAGTCGGGCGTCGTATGCAATCTCAAGCACCACAGATACAACTGCAAAGGGCAGACATACCGAGCTGTGGCCAGTTAATGGTCCCAGTAGAGAAGTCTGGACCCCATTCGTTGATTTTGAACCACACTTCACCAGCCGCGTCCCATTGAGACGGGTCCCCCGGGGCCTTGGCCATGTAGACCAGCACTGGCCCGATATGGCTAATTGAGTTGCTCAGTGTAAATCCCACCTGGCGCGGTTTGTCAGCAATGGAGAAAAAGCCAAGGAGAGTTTCTTTTTACTGGGGGATCTGATGTATGTTGGAGACGGGAACGAAACGAAACGGGGAAGTGGAACAGAGTTGCTAGTATGTAACTGGAGATGGAGTAACTGACTTTGGATCCAGCAGTTACTGAGACAGTTTCAGTCCCGGCGCCTGAGTCTAGGCCACCTTCATTGCAGCGAAGATCCGTCGAGGACAGGTCCATGACAGGGTTAATGTTGTTCGTGTTTCTCCTAACGTATTCATAGTCGCCAGTGACTTCACCGTTGATAATCATAGCTGGCCATTTGTAATGTGCTGAGACAACTGGCAACAAGAAGAAGAGTCTGACTAGATGCGTTAATGCCTTCATTTTTGTTGCGTTTTCGAGCTTTTAAGTTTAGTTTTCAGAAAAATTATGGTTCTTGTTGGTTGCAGTACTGGACTCTTGGCTCCAATGTCATAGATATGTACCTCTCGCACAAGACTATCATGTTGGCAAGGATGAGCACAGCGGCTTTATATGTGCATAATTTTAACTAAGTAACCGTCATAATGCTTGCGGGGTATTGTTTTGTCGCTGTTTGTCAGTCTGTTTGATAATCCAGTAGTTTACATGGGTATTCTAGGGCATATGTCTTCAGTCCCTTGTCGAGCTTGCTGTTTGTGGTGTTCTACTCGCGGTATATGGCGACACTGTTTTCTTTATTCGCTGACTGCCTAGCCTGTTTAGAGTTAAACCATTCAGTTCATCCGGAAAAGAGAATGTCCCTGCCACATCCAGTAAATCTCCGTATGGAAGGCTTATGTCATGACAAATGTAACCGAACTACTGTATTCGAGCGGGCACCCGCTCGATCTGACAGGATACAGGCCACCAACAAAGACTTCGGAGCATTGCCCAAATAATGTAAGAGTCCTATATTCCCCTTTGTGTGACTATGCCACTTCCAATTGTAAGTCGCCGTGTTCGAACCCCTTCCAACCAGTCAGGGGCTCCGCGTGTTCAATAAACTCACTCCAGCTGACAAGGGCTCGGCATCTGTAGGCATTAGAATAATCCTTGCTCATCATAGTGCGGAGATGCGTCGTAGAGATGCGTCTGCAGAAAGCGGCAAACCCCATGGGGAACCTGTTCTATGGAATCGGAGAATTGCCTTATCCGTGCTAATCGGTGTGTATCGTTTGGTTTCAGTTTGCGGCATTTCAGGTCACGATTTCACCGACAGGTTCGAAGAGGAAGTGTATCTACGCATGGAATGTCCTGGAGTATTGTGTCCTCGCTGACAGTATCACTTCAACATGAAGTAATTGTAGTGCATGTTTGTTTGGGGTAAAAGGAGGCGGGAAGCAGTGATATTGAGCCAAGGGTGTCTTGTCTCAAAACTGCCGGGATGAACTAGGGGAGATAATTCTTTCCGGGACGACTTGGGACTGCTTTTTGCTAGATATTGCCATTGATCTCCTTCATCACACAAGACTCCCCAACACCTGACACTCGCAGGCGCTTGGAAGGTGTCATTACAAGACCTGTAGCGTCATTACATACAGTTTGGCTTTTGTGCCTGTCAGAAACAACAATGCAAAACTCAACAATCTCACCTTACCGCAGCGGCTTGAATGGGGTGAATCAAAAGATGAACTTGGAACTTGGCGGCGCCTTGTGGTGGAGTTTGGGTTGCATTGCTTGCATCGTCCTCATCTTCCGAGTCGTCGGGACTTTGTGGGTCAGTATCCGACAAATATCAACCATGACACGGCTCAGATTCAAGGAAATGCCCAATTATGACCATCAAGATCAAGCGTACTGGAAACGCTCGCAGTGGTCCTGGATGCCGCCACTGAAAAAGCACCTACTCTATGCGCCTCTATGGAAGAAACGACACCATCAGAACATTCAGATGTTATCTGCCGTTAGCGTCGGAACCTTGCCTTCTCGATTACAAACTCTGATTATAGCTCTATATGTCGGTAGCAACACAGCATATATGTGCATTCTGGACTGGAACGTTCCAAACCGCTATGCGCTTTGTGCTGAGCTTCGCGGCCGTGCGGGCACGCTAGCAACTGCTAACCTGCTTCCCCTTATTATTATGGCCAGTCGGAATAATCCCCTGACCAGGCTGCTAGCAATCAACTCTGACAGCTACAACCTGTTACATCGATGGATTGGCAGGTTAGTAGTTGCTGAGGTCCTGGTTCACGCAATTGCCTGGGCGATTCCCAGCACCGCTGAAACAGGCTGGGGAAAACTCGGAGAGGAAGCTTTTCGAGGCGTATTCTTAGCCACTGGTTCAATAGGCGCAATTGCGATGTTGCTCATATTCGTTAGTGGTGCCTCGTTGATACGTAAGGCGTGTTATGAGACTTTCCTGGCTGCACACATTGTACTTGCGCTCATGGCCGTGGCTTGCACATGGATCCATTGTGCAACGGCAGACCTTCCAGCAGTATTACCGCAGTTGCCCTGGATTGGAGCGGTAGCGGCCATGTGGCTTTGCGAAAGACTAATCCGTGTAGTCCGGCTTGTCCTCGTGAACTGGCGGAGCGGTCAACTTACCATCGCGTCATGTGAGTTATTGCCCGGCGAAGCAATCAAGGTGACAGCGCAACTCCCAAGGTGTCTACGTGTCAGGCCCGGATCACACGCCTATTTACGCATCCGCAGTTTGCGAGTTTGGGAAAGTCACCCATTTTCTATTGCTTGGGTCGAAAACCGCGCCAAGAGCTCGTCGCCCGCTTGTCATGTCGAATCTTCAAATGATGGCCAATGCAGGCTAACGACCGACGTGACCTTCATTATCGGCGCCCGAAATGGCATGACTCGTCAGCTCTATGAGAAAGTGTTGAAGTCTAAGCTGCCGACACCCCTGACCGTGGGTCTGGAGGGGCCATATAACAATACTTGTACTCTTGATTCATATGGACATGTCGTCCTCGTCGCTGGATCGACCGGGATAACATACCAGCTATCTTACATAAGACATCTCATGAACGGTTACGGAGATGGTACGGTTAGTGCGAGACGTATACTTCTAATCTGGGCCATTCGGAAGCAAGAGTGTTTTGAGTGGATTAAACCTTTCATGCCTGATTTGTTGCGCGTCCCAGATTGTGGCGAGATCTTGAGGATCAAGGTATTCACAACACGCGAAACCAGGGAGAGCGCAGTTTCTCCCCCAAAATCCACTACTGGAATCAGCTTTTACAAAGGAAGACCGGATGTGTTGAGTATCTTGAAAGGAGAGGTCCAAAGGCAGATCGGGGCGATGTGCGTCACAGTTTGTGGGCCTGGTGCTCTGGCTGATGAAGTGAGACAAGCGGTCAGAAGTATGCAAGGGCAAACAGTCATTGACTTTTGCGATGAAAGTTTTACCTGGTAGTGTTTATGACGAGCCAATCTGTTGTGAGAGCGTGAATTATTCCGAACAAAGTTGATGTTCCAGGGACGTGGAGAGCAAACCATGCAAGACTTGCACGAAAACAGACCTAAGAGTTGAAGAGGTTCGCTTTCAAGCCCTATATGTATCATTTTATCCTAGTTTGAAGGCACACTTTAATGCTGCGACTGACGGCTCGTGCATACACTCGGTGACTGACTCTTCGGCACGCTGTGCACAGGCACTTTTAGCTCGTACCCAATCAGGTTCAACCAAACATCGTGAAGCTATTAATACCAGTTTGCGACAAGAAGGGAATGTGGAAGCAGTGGACGCAGAATAGTATGCAGAAGACAAGGAACATTAGATAGAGTGGGACTATGGCTTGCTCGATCGCTCCGTACTCTACTCTATTTGGTCTATTTTCCATTGTCACGAAGCTATTATAATCGTCAACTAGATGACTCTCGCATTAAGTGAGAGCGGCCAGCTTCTTTCTAGCCCCATATCATAAAAGCTCCATTGACTGCTAAACAAACCAGAAATCCTACTCATCTTCATAAGTTTCAAGGTAACAATCCATGTCATAGGCTATATTCTCGGTAACTTGACATTGCACCACAGGGTTTCCTGAGCAATTGTTACTAGTACCAGAATGAAATCGCTCGATTTAACGAATCCCCGCGACATGGTGCACTGTCCGCGCTGTGCATACTCATGTCAGCGGTCGTGGCCATTATTGCGCATTGGTGATGGACAGGAATGTCGTGTATTCGCGTTAAGATGGTTTACGGAATGGCCACTGAATCAGGGTTTATGACTGGCCAGTTTGATGCTGATATCTCCATAATATTGCTCCATAAGATGAGAAAATGTCAGCGCAATTGAACACAGGCGGTGGCTGGTTCTTTGTATGGTAGGATCTCCTCGATAGGCACTAGGACTGCCGGAAACCAATTTTGCTCGCAAAACGTCCTGGAAAATATGAGTACTATGCAACATGTAATGGAAAAGAATTCCCACCTCTCAGATATGAGGACCATCCAGAAGATCTGTAGTCTTAACGACCTGTCCTTTTGATCTAGGATTTTATAAGTCTCATGTCGATTAAGGCCTAGCCAATGCACCCAAGTTATTGACTCTCTCAAGTACACTGCTGCGGTTTGAATCTTTGATGTGTTTGCAAAGTAAATATGCAAGAAAAATGGTATCAATATTGATGGTACTGTTTGGCGCTCCTGGTAGTTATACTGCTCACGGACGATATGAGCACCTCTAGCGAACTGATAGGACGTGATTGTTGCCTCACAAGGCTCTGCATACTCAGATAGTCCGAGTTTCGCCATAGTTGCCGCACAAATCGATGCTGCTAAAGCGTACGACTCGAGATCGTTCACATCGAAAATGAGTTTTGAAATCAGGTCATCAACATTCACAACTGGCCAGGTAGGGTATAAGCGCTCCCGAAATATTTCCAAGTACTTGCAGCATGCATCAATAGGTAGCCTTTGATGGCATGTAGGCGCCATGATATCGGGCCCTATACAGGATTCATGGCTAGGTGCTGATGCTGACTCGGGGCTGGATCCAGAAACCATGAAGCCCGCAGGCATATCGTGGTTGCCTGTCAATGGGCTGAGAGCTAAATGTCAAGTCAGTACCCAATTACCCCATAGACCAACCATCGAGGTGATGTTCCAATAATAGAAATCTCTGACATTCTTTTATTTTCCGGCGTGTGGCCGGTCGAGGGCCGCCTTTAGGTCCTCGTTTGACTTTCGCGCGAAGAGAGGTACAGTCTAGGTCTCGAGTTCGACACTCCTGGCAGGGTCTCTCCGTATCACATTTGACTCTCCGGAAGGCACATCCGTCGCAGGATCTCGAAATTAGCTTCATTGTGTAAAGGAATGCACAAAGTGAAATCCTTCAATGGGGACAAATGTGCGCGGACATTCTTAGAAATCGGCGGTGGCTTTTGCGAAGAATCACAGCATTTCTATAACATTAGAACTCGTGTGATTATAGGAACATTTGAACCCTGAACAGAGAATCAGTGGCTTGCGTTGCCTATGATCTGATTTCCCTACCCCGGGACTCCTCCCAATTATACCATGATATATGGGCTTGTCTTGACTTCAGGTCGATTTAACTGCGTGAGATGTTTGCATTCTTCCTCGAAGGTGGTGTACTTGTTGAACAAGCAGGTTCATGTTCGTTGCCGCCCACTTCCAATTCCGGTAATTCCCCGGTGGCTTGTGTAGTTGATGGGGCCTGGCTGGAATTAATGGACTGGTCGATGTCTGGTCTGGTCGTAGCTGAAACATGGGGAAGAGCCCTGTGATGTCTGGTTATTTCCAGCTTTAGCCGTTCTTGTCAAGTCTGGTCTGGTCTGGTTGGTTTAGGTTCTGTTGGCCGACATGGACCAAGCATTAGGGCCGATTCGGCGTAGCAAGTCCAACATTGAACCAGAAATCAAGCCACATGAGGCCTAGCTCATCAATAATAATAATGTATTTCATCAATCATGCCTTTGACAAGTGCCCGTGCCACGCCACTGCTGACACGAACTGACGGCCAATTACCTCTTTATCAATTACTACTTGACCCCAATGCGCGCGGAAACTAAGAAATCCAGCCATCTCGCAGACACTCGCAATGCCCCAGTTCAGAATTTGGAAGACGAAATCTGAGGACGGCCATTCAAGTTTGATTGAGGCACCAGGCCCGGCTTGCGACCAGTGCCGCCAACGAAAGTCGAAATGCGATCGGCATCACCCAGGCTGTGGAACTTGCGTGAGGACCAAGTCCTCTTGCACATACCATGCAACGCCAAAGAGACGAGGGCCACGTCCGCGCAACAATCACACGCATTCGACAGTAAAGCCACAGGCAGTCTCAGGTTATACTCATGTTAACTATTATCAACGCGACATCTTGCCTCTAAACGCCATTTACAACGCTTCTTGTGTTGATGTCCAAA
This sequence comes from Pochonia chlamydosporia 170, assembly GCF_001653235.2. NCBI lineage: Eukaryota > Fungi > Ascomycota > Sordariomycetes > Hypocreales > Clavicipitaceae > Pochonia > Pochonia chlamydosporia. The sequence continues at coordinate 611,602 of NC_035792.1, read as the reverse complement.
CCGACTCTTTTGATCAGATGTCGTTTGCGAACCTGGATACGCCAAACTGGCACGGGCTTCCAACATCCGCGGAGTCCTCTGTCCCGAGTGATAGCGTCACTGCATCGTCAGCATCGTATGAAAGCCCTGCTTCTATGCGGATCAATCAAGGTGATGTTGATGGGCGAGGTTTTGAGGCTCTCCAGTCCAGGTCGGACTCGGCCAGCGCCTGCAACATCCTTACGCCTCTATCAAGTTGGCCACGTATGGAAGAAGCATCATCACTTCAGCTGCCATCAACCTTCTTTGAGCCCTATGTGCGACTCTTCGTCGACAGATTATACCCAATTTTCCCCGTCCTTGACTCTCAGTACTTGTTAGGCCTAGTAGTGCATTTAGATGACAATGCAGAACCACCATCGATAACAAAAGCCGAGTATGCGCTCCTGTCGTCTCTCACCGCCGCAACCATTGTACAGCTCAACATGGAAGACTCTTCAACTGTACCAGGAGTTATTAGTCCGTGTGGTGACGAATCTGATCACCGGTCCGGCTCTCACGGTATCCAAGTGCCTTCGTCGTCGGCGCAGTTTTTCGTTTCTCAGTGTCGACAGACGCGCCAAGAATATGACTTTATCCAAGAGCTGGACGAATCAACCATTCTGACATCTTTTTTCCTCTTTGCTTACTATGGTAACTTGGATCAAAGTCGACTGGCTTGGTACTATCTACATGAAGCCATTGGCTTTGCCCAATCGCTGGGTTTGGACAACCCCGAAACCTACATTGACTTGAGCACAGCAATGCAGCAGCAAAGATGCCGATTATTTTGGCTTCTATTCATTTCAGAAAGGTCTGGTGCAAATGTCAACCCATCTTAGATGTCTGGTGTTCTAACACGACCAAATCTAACCATATTCTCCACAGAGCATTTGCCATTCAACACCGACGGCAAGTTGTGCTACGGCCGTCGATTGATTTCCCAAAGGTGTTCGACTCACACAATCCAAAGCTCATATATGGCTTTGTGGCGCTTACAAAGGTTTTCAAATCCATCGATGACGACTTCATTTCACGGTGGAGAAGTTCCCATGACCATCACCGTGGTGAAGTGGTGGACTATCACAAGACAACGGCAAGTCTCTTGAATGACTCGGATCTAGCAGGCGTTCTTTCGATATCAGAAATAGATGATACGCAAAAGTTGGACGTCTTGGTCACTCAACAGTGGCTTCGCATTCTTGTGTATCAGATCCACCTCCGACGACCACCATCTTCATTTTCATCTTCAGCCAACCTTGAGCAAAACACATCCGAGGCACGGGGGAAAAAGCCCAAGCTCGCTAGCAGCAAGTTTGACTATCGCCACATTGTCGATACTTGCAAGAATTTGATGCAGGTGCTCTCCAGGGCAAATAGAGTGTTGCTCGAAGCGCACGGCATAGGCATGGTAAGTGTGTGTCAAGTGATTACGACAATGAATCCGCACTTACGAGTTACGCAACAAAATCAGGAACAAAAGATATCAGACGCGGCAAATTGTCTTTGTGACGTTCTCACGAGACAGGCGGCCAGCGATATTAGCAATGAAATGAGCCATCGTGCTCCTGAGTTGCTGCACCGCTACATGGTTTTCTTGTCTTTCTTTCGTAATCATGAAAGCCAATATTTCCAGCCATTACAGCAAAAGGCCGGCTTGGTCTTGACGCAAGGCTTGCACATGTCGTGCCTGCCAATGCATGACTGTTCAGTTGACCAGATGCCACCACATTGTCAAGGCGGCGGTGGCGGCCAGATTTATGCTGATGAAGAAGCTAGCCCGTCCAGTTAGCATTGAATGTCATATATCAATGCACGGTTTGTTCTGATGCTCTTCACAACCACCCGACGTTTTCAATTTCACCAGACCCAGGCTGTACTTGTACGCATTGTTCCCCACAATGCCTCACTACTTCCATTAATGTTACCCCGCCTCAATGGGTCTGGCCCGGGCTAAAAATGCAAACATTGAAAACCAGTCTGGTTGAGGGAGCATTGCCAAGTTCAGTAATTGACCGCGGATCCACATTCAAAGTTCCGCCGGCGGAGTCCGACTCGGCATCCTTCACCCCGGGAGCGACATGGCTAACAGATATAAATCGATTTCATAAGGAGCTGAAACTTGATTCTTGTTTCTCTGTAGCTTTGATCAAACATTGTAATAGCCAACCCTGACAAACCTACCTATTCCTTGCTCTTCATCCCTTCTTGACAACAATGACCCAAAAACTTGGACAAGCAGGAAGGAACCACAAGAATCCTAAGCGAGTATGGTGGAAAGAGGCGTCAGTCTACCAAATATATCCAGCATCATTTTCCGACAGTAATGGCGACGGCATTGGGGATATCCCCGGCATCGTGAATAAGCTTGACTATCTTAAAGATCTCGGCGTGGATGTCGTCTGGCTATGCCCTGGTAAAGTTCCTAACCCAACCAACCAGAGAGTTATTGATTCATGTTTGCTAATGGCCTGGGCCGTCACATAGTATACGAGTCACCCCAGGTGGACATGGGGTATGACATAGCCGACTATCGAGCCATTCATGCCCCATATGGGACCATGGAAAATGTTGAAGCACTGATTGAAGGTTTGCACGACAGGGATATGAAATTTGTTATGGACTTGGTGGTGAATCACACGTCAGATCAAGTAAGAAACACGTTTTCTTCTGTAATAAACACCTTTGGCCAATCATGTCTAACAATACTAGCATGTTTGGTTTCAAGAGTCCCGTTCATCGCCTCAGAGCACCAAGAGAGACTGGTATATTTGGAGGAAGCCAGTCATCGACAAAGAAGGAAATATGCACCCCCCGAATAATTGGGCTTCCATCTTTGGAGGTATGTCAGCTGTATGTCGGCGTAAGGCTTAGGGGTTATCTGGTCTGACTGATTCGCATCACAACTCAGGGAGCGCATGGACATTCGATGACATCTCAGGTGAATACTATCTACACCTCTTCTGCCCTGAGCAGCCGGACTTGAACTGGGAGAACCCCCACGTCGTCGATGAAGTGCATCAAGTCATGAGATATTGGCTCAACAAGGGCGTTGACGGTTTCCGAATGGATGTCATCAACTTAATTAGTAAAGAGCCCGGTCTTCCAAATGCCCCAATCACCATTCCTGAGCAGGATTTCCAGCCAGCAGATCTGTTCTTTGCCAACGGTCCCCGTCTCCACGAATATTTGCGTGGTCTCCGCGAAATTTTAGACGAATATGACGCCTTTGCTGTCGGGGAAATGCCTTTTGTAGCTGACGAACAAGAGGTCCTCCGCTCTGTAGCCTCCCACCGAAAGGAACTGAACATGATTTTCCAGTTTGACATGTTCGTAGGTGCAAATCACATTGGGACCCGAGACGTCATGACTGACTCCAAGATAGGGTGTCCATGGATAATGGCAAAGCAGGAAAATTCTCGCCTCAGGACTGGACGCTCGACACATTACGTTCGATAGTCAACAGGTGGCAAACATGCATGTATCGCCATGACGGATGGAACGCCTTGTTCTTGGAAAACCACGACCAGAGCCGATCAGTGTCAAGGTTTACGCCGCACAAGACTGCTCACAGAACAGCCGCGGCGACGATGTTGGCTACCTTCATCGGCATGCAAGCGGGCACCTTGTTCATTTATCAGGGTCAAGAGCTGGGCATGTCGAACCTGCCAGCTTCTTGGCCCATGAACGAATACAAGGACGTGGAGACACAAAATCTCTACCAGTTGTGAGTAATTCACTTTTGTCACCTAGGTTGTCTGCCGCTGTTTTGACTAATTCGGTGGTAGAGCGCTGGCGCAAGACCTTGAAAAGAATCAGCTGGACGCACTCTTGAACGAGATCAGGCTCAAAGCAAGAGACCACAGCAGATCCCCAATTCAGGTATACTCGTGAATCCCCCATATGGAGTGCCAATCATTAATAGTGGTAACAGTGGGACTCTGAGAGACACGGAGGCTTTACCACAGGAACACCTTGGATGCGCGTCAATGACGACTACACGCATCATAACGCGAAGCAACAACTGTCTGATCCGGGTAGTGTGTTGGCTTATTGGAAACGAGTGCTGCGGGCTCGCAAGAAGTTTCGTGACACTGTTATATACGGCGATTTCAGGCTCCTAGATCTCGAGCACGATGCCGTCTTCTCTTATCAGCGCACAGGGTGTCAAGGAGTGATTACCGTAGTAACAAATTTCACTGGTAAACAGCTTACATGGGAGACACTCGATAGATTACCACCGTCTTGGAGAATGCAAGATGTTGTTCTGTCTAATTACCCAGTTCAGGCTGCATTACAACCCGGGAAAATGCTGCTGCGGCCGTTTGAGGCTTTGGTCTTTTTTGAAGGAAGCTGAGAACTGACACCTGGTTACTTCATACGTTACACAATGGCATAGCTTTCTGTTGAAGGACGGCTTGCAATGTTTGCTTATACAGTATTCTTGTTAGCCTACTGTTGTGTGTCTCGGACAATTTTGCATAAAGAAAATTATTGAGGCGTCTTAAGCGACCCAATTCCAGCTGAGTCCGTTGATTGTTCGTGGTAAAAGTAGCTGCCGATGTGTGACAAGGGCAGTGTTTCAGGCTTGGAATTAATAGACTCTATTCAGATATAATCTCTTTTGGTATCAAAGGTCCTTGGTTCTGTTTAATCTAGCTGTTCCTAAGGATCCTTATTTATACCCAACCTTCCGGCCCTGCCTTAGGCTCTGATCCTGTCCTCGTGATGCCGTTGTGTAACCAACTCCTTTTGTGGTTATCCTGTGTAACCAATATCAAGGGCCTCAAAGGCTCTCGGACCGTCCCGTGTGACAGTTACCATATAAATCACTTCTATTTAGCTTCTTCGCTAATATGTATTTGGCCGGTATAATTATCTTTAGTGGTAGACCAGTAGTTATTCCACTTCTCCGCGAATATATAGTGGCCAAGAACTAGGTAAGTCCACAAGATTTTCTGATTGGTTTGGCAATTCAGCAGAGCTTTCCTAGACTAAATTTCAATTTCGCGGTCTATCTTAGAGCTCTTACTGCCATAAACGGCGGGTATAACTCAGCACTTGGAGCAGTCTTAGGGTTTATTGCCATCTTTACCCCTAGTCTGGTTATAGTGCATAGCACAATAGGTATATGGAGTGCAGTACGTGGACTTTGGTCTGTTAAATCTTTGCTTATGAGTATAAACGCTGCTGCTATTGGGCTCATCTACACCGCTGTCTATTAACTTTGGCAAATCGGATACATTGACGAAGGTTTTCAACAGGGGGCCAGTCTTGGACTGGAGCCGTGGTGGGTGGTAGTTACGGCGTCTAGTTATGTTGGAGGCTATTGGTTTGGTGTTAGTCCTCCTGTTGCAATTATTATGGGAGCCGTGCTTGGATTACTATGGTACGCCGTTGTGTCCCATTAACGATATGCAGTCACAGCACTGTGTACTATATTATTATTGGCGCTGCTCACGCGAGCATTTGCAAAGATTTTATGCCGGAATAGTACTTACTATAATACTTGGTTCTAAACGGGTGATAGAATCACTTCGCCATTGGTGATTTTGACCAAGCGAAACGTTTGCCACCCTGCCTTGGGAAGGTCAATATTCTTATCTAGTGTCAAGTATTTCATGAACACCCCATGTGTGACAACTACAATTGCACTGTGGCTCGAAGACATCGGCTGTTCCCTTTGCACAGAATCAGCAAGGCCCCATAGCTTCTCGCGAAATGCCTTAGCCCTTAGAGCAACGCTCTCTTCATCTGCTGCGTAAATTCCAGTCTTCAGAAACCAGTCTTTGTCCAACATGCTGAAATCGACGCTTGGGAAAGCCTCTTCCAACAAAGCGCGCTTAGAGCCTGTGTCACAGGGTAGATCGCTTCTTTCTTGCAAGTCTTGATCTACCATTAGGTCTGGCATTTCTGATTCCGTTGTCGGTGTCATCACGATCTAGGGCGATGACATGCGAAAATCCGGCCAATGTAGTTTGTAGAGCGCGTTTAAGAGGCGACGTAAGAACAATAGCAATCGAGCGGGGCTCTGGAAATGTCGTCTCCAAAGATGATGCCTGCTCAATGCCGACTTGAGTTAAAGGCGGGTCTCGCTGCGAAAATTGTTTGGAAATGTTGTGCTCCGCTTCAGCGTGGCGAACGAGATAAATGAAAGGTTCCATTTCGTGTTAATCCAACGTTTGAACTCGTCCAAAGGCGCGGACCGTAAAGTATTTACATTCAATGTTTGAATAACGCTTCCGCTGGCGATAATATGAGGCACAGGCGCCGTTGACGCCATACCCCAAGGTTCTAACGCCATTCCTACCCTCATTGTGAAGGAAATGTCATTTGCTACTGTACTTACAAGCACTAATTTTAGACCCTGCATTACAGTAACATGTGGCAGTGACAGTTTATTTTAGTATTCAAAACCTTAATTGGGTGTCCGAAATCCGGTCGGCAAATTGCAGCAGCGCAAGCAGGGTGTTTCCCTGCAGATCTTAAATGTCTCCTTGGGCTGGGACTCCGACTTCTCGCTGTGTGAACTCGGAATCCGGGAGACCAGACAGTTTCGTCATCATTTGGCCAGTTATCACTCTGGCCCAAGTTTTTGATGCTTTTGCACGACTCTCTCTTTTGCTTGGTACGGGATTGTTCGAAGATTAAATGCTTCCTAGAAGTAATTTTTGTAATATTTAAGCTCATAGAAGCATACAGAGACTAAAATAATCTCCTACATGTAGAATGTACCGCGCGTAGAATAGCAAGTCTTACACGTAATAAATTAACAAGCAAAGCAATAAGTCAGTAAAATTGCAGCGAAAATCTATTATGCACTATACAGCAATTAAGACTAAGTCTCCCTTTTATACATAGCTAGCTCTTCCTTTCTTGTTCTCTTGTTTCTTTCCTCCTTAGCTTTGGATATCGCTGCTGGTACTTGTTCATCCTCTCCTAGCTCATGGTCATTTTTTCGCTTGGACCGTCTCCAGTATTGTGGGTTGGAACGCGCCGCCCCGTTCCAGGTTTTAGGCCAATCAAGCTTCATAAACTTTTACCCCTGATTTCAGCTAGGAAATGGGGCTTGTTCCAGGGTAACCTCCGTAAATACATATGCATACTCGTGCAAGGCTGTAAGCGCGGAAAGCCCCCAGCCCTCTTTGGAACCTAAATTTCAATGTTGCATGCATGTGTACCACCCATCTTCAATGTTGTCTAATCAGCGCCGAGATGACCAGACCCCGCACGGGCCGGCCAACATTGAAGCGCCGGATGGGCATGGAATGACTTCAATGTTCCATGTCGCCTTCCCCACCAGGGAAACAGTCCAAAGGATGGTAAGTGCCGGTATTGGTATATGTACTGCCTCAGGGTCCTAGGAGTCTGGTTGGACGCAAGAAGTCCTGCTATCCTGCCCCGACAGGCATTCTCAGAGGCATGCGGCGATGTGTCACCTATGCATGTCTGGTGTGTTTGGAGTTTAAGCCCCCAGCCATGCATTGTCTTCCAGGCTCCAGGCTCCCTCCCGCCTCATTCTCTGGTCGACTGGCCTGGTGAGAGTCGACCAGCATCACGGGGTTCTCCCTTACATATGTACATATCCCCACTCGCGCCTCAAGTGCTCTCACTGCCTCCAAGGCAGCGCAGCTTGCCTCACCCAACCAAGCCACATAAGTCAAAGATGCCTTCTGTAGCACGACTGGCTGGGCTATCCTGCAGACGCCGAAATCCATACAACAGGCTCCCGAAACACTGAAAACATAACAACGTGGCCTCCATCTCTTCTCTCCTTTTCGCCATCTGAGCACTCAGAGTGGGTTACCAGTCTGGCCAGAGTCTATAACCAGCCGCCGAACATGTCGCAAAGGCGGAGCCGGAGTTCGTCGCCGCCATGCCCACCGCAGCAGCAAGATGATGATGATCCACATGATGTTCTCACTCAGGCTAGAAAGAACCTCCAGGCCTTGCTTGATTCGGGAGTCTCTCCGTATATGCTTCTCAGTCGGGTGGATGAAGCTCACACGGCCACGGGGTGGCAGCAAGAACAGTCTCTGCAGCCGCGTCCGATTCCCTTTCAGCAACCACAGTCAGATATTGCGCCGCTCCCTCCTGCTCCTGGCTCTCTGATACCCGCAATTGCGAGTGACACGAATCTCCCCGTGTCTGCATCCAGCAGCAGCGCCACCTCAACAACGGCCACACCCAAAGCTGAGATCAAGAGTGAGATGTCGCCTGAGCGGCCTTCGTGTATGTTGAGATCCCTTGTCTTCACTTCCCCGTTTCGTCTTTAATGCTGTGTGTCTTAAGTCTGTGGTATGAACTGGCTGTTTGTGTAACTTACTGTTTGCCTTCATCAGCATCTATTAGCCACTACCCAGCCTCTATCTACTCTGTCTCATCTCGATCTTCTGGCCGTGCCTCCATCTGGTCCACGAGTTCCGGCCAGTCTTCCACATCGCGGTACTCGAATCCAACTATCCAAATCCAACCATCCCTCCCTCTCTCGCCAGCTTCAGTCGTCAATAGCCTCGTAGGCCGTCCCACCAGCACAACGAGCAGAAAGAGTATCTACTTTTGTACCTCTTGTGAGTGCATCTTTAGGCGCAAATATGACTGGAAGCGCCACGAGGATGAGTATCATGAGCGCTGGCGCAAGTACCCATGCCCTGACTGTACGCGAAGCTTTTGGGATTCTAACTCGTTCTCCTATCACCACAAAAATTGTCATGGCTGCAATCCTTGCACCCATGCCGAACAGATCGTCAGATATCTCCGCAAGCGCAAGTACTGGGCTTGTGGCTTCTGCTGCGCTCTGCATCCCGCTCGCGAACGTCACGTAGAGCACGTTGCCCGTCACTTCGAGTCTGGCCTGACCAAGGGTGACTGGACGCACTCGCGCGTCATCTATGGGCTTCTCCATCAGCCTCTCGTTCGTGAAGCTTGGGACCGCCTGGTTGAGAGCAAGCGGCCAAAACATAATGAGAACCGAGAACGGTTTTCTTGGGTATACAGCGAGACCCGCCGTGCCTATTCTGAGAATGGAGGCCCCCATCAGCTACAGGATATTCTTGAATTCTTTTCTGGTGACGAGAGCGAGGCCCGTCAGGTCGCCCACCTAGCTTACGACTTAGCAGTGAGTTTTGTCGCTCCCGCACTTAATGCTGATTCGGAAGTATTCGAGTTCTCGGTCCATTCTATAGCTCCACTAATCTAGGCTCGTGATCAACAGAATATATTCTCACCAGATTCGGCACCGGAGGATCCCTTCTGGACATTCCTTCTCGACCGTAGCCTGTTCCCCTCGCAGCCATATCCCACAACGTTGCAACCCTCACCAGACTCTATCTCAGACGGCATCTCGCACTCCCGCTTCAGGTCTCCAATAGTACCCCCAATGCTGGGGTCAACTCCGAGCTTAGATGGCAGTCTTGAGTTGCAGTCCTCAGTAATACCACCAGCTATGGCCGCCGGCGAATGTCCCATATACCCCCAGATCCGCCCCGAACCACTCTCATTCGGTGACTGGGAGACACTCACAGGCAGCTTCATGGGAGAGCAGACGACACACGTCCAACAGCGCCAGCCCACAACTGGCACCACGTCTGCTGACTGGGGAATGCTTTCACACTGCAATGGACCCCAAGCCACCCCAAGGTCGTTGCTCGAGAACCCGGAGCCAGTTTCAATCCATGAAGATGTTAACCATATGACTGCTGAGAATTCAGATTCGTGGAGTATAATATTTCTGAAGCCGAAGGTTTTCGTACAGGAGCTAGCAAACGACATGTTCTGCAGGACCCGTTCAGGAAGTGTGGATGAAGCGATACGAAAAAGGGTCTCTATGAGTCTCCCCGACCTGCTAGTGGCTTTTGCGATAAAGTTTGGGCTTGATGGCCCATCGAAAAAGCATCGAGATGTCGCGTATTTTGTGTTTTGTCATAAATTGTGAGTTGATCTGCGAGAGGCGGTTGAACCCTTCTCACCCATTCAACGGGATTACGGTTCTTTCGGAGGACCTCCCGCCAGTCTGACGGGCCGGGTTTTTCGCATGTTAGATTTAGATATGCTAACTGATGCGCTTATATAGTGAGATTGCCAAGTCTTTTGCTGAGTTTTGTTTCGAACGAGATCAGCAGGACGCCGCGGCAGGCCCTGTTGACTCGGATGACACCTACCTGGAAAGACTCAAGAACCTTTGGCTTACGAATGATAACCCTCCAATGCCCCAGCATACGGAAGAGATAAATAAGCCTGAACTAGAAGGCCCCCGCCCCCAGGAGAGTCATATAAGTTTTACTCAACCAAACCCAGAAACTAGGGTTAATCGGTCCCCAAGTGAGGGGCCTATCGAAATGATCGAAAACCAGGATGGGGAAATGCCTGAGATTTGGCTTCTCTCTTTGCGAGAGTTTGTCTACAAGACTAGGGCTTATGCCTGGCTACTTTCGCGACTAGACAGCGAATACCGTCTCTGTCCAACAGAGCCAAACAGCCTTCGGGCGATCCGGGAAGGGGTTATGTCATCGCTCCCATTCAATCGTACCATAGGTGGAGACACGACTGTGCAGAGATGTTATGCGAGATATGAGCTTAAGTGGGACATTCTTGGATTCTTTGAGACCCAGGGGTATTCGGAAATGCCATACCGGGTATTCGAGAGCGTCATCACCCTAACTGGATCATGCCTAGATGCACAGGCCGCAACTTGTGCGCAATACTTACGCCAGACTTGGCCATCGACAGGAGAGGCAATGATTCGGCTGCTTAAAGGGGTCCTCCTGGAGGAAGAGGGCCGTCCGCATTCGTGTAAGTGATCGATTAGTATCGAGGAATCAAAAGACTGCCGTGATAACTATCTGACCTGACTATAGGCAAAATGTCAGATGGAACAATACTTGTCGCATGGCGCGAAAGATCGACATTCGTGGTAGAAGTTGACGGGGATAATATTTCCGTTGTGGAGGCTGCAGAACAGCTTGGCTGGCTCGGGGCTGCTTTTAGAGCTTCGCCACGGCGGAGCGGGCTTGTCTACTGCACGCCAACTATCACGAATATCCGCCAGTACAGTACCGTGCAAGAGGAGACTTTAGCTGACATCACATGTGAAATCGGATTCACAATGGAAGAAGTCTCCAAGCATGCTAGCAACGGCAATGGCCAGTGCTGGCACAACATCTTCAGAAATCCGGTAATAGTCAAAGGTTATCCCATTCCTCATAGAGTTGAGAGGGAGACAGGCCTGGAGGTGTCACTCAACATAATGGCAGGGCTGGCTGGAACTGAGCGATTCGACCGATTTAAAGATCTTATGTACATCAAGGGGTTCTCAACAATGCTAGTTCCCACGAAGAGGAATGGGAATATGCTTTACTGGCATCTGATTTACAAAGAGGACGAGGGGCGGATATCCTACCTAGACGACTATGTGGACCAAAAACAGCACGTTCACAGTGCGGATCTGGATGCCCTTCGCCATGTCTTAGGCTGGTGCTCAGAAGCCAACCTCTATGCTGGTAAGAACTTTTTCAACATGTATCTGAGTAGTACTAGTAACATTAAGCATTTGACAGGCTCGGCCAAAGCAGAGTTTCCTAGCACCTACTTAAGGCTCCCCAAGCCTCATAAAGGCTGCGCACTCGCTGACACTGAGGTGTCGGCAGGACGACTGATCCAAGGTGGGCCGGCTTTTAGTATCGGTAATAAAGACATGCCAGCTCGAGTGTCCCGAGGCGGGTATATTCCTGGGCTTGAATGGATATCCACCAAGTTCGTCCTCCTGTGGGACGAGGATGATAAACGAGGATGGCTCATGAACGGCGCAAGCGCATTATTACATGTCTTACGAGCCTCTTTGGAGTATACTGGCAAGGGCAAATTCCGATCGGCGCTCCTTTGTAGCGGGGAAGATCTTGAAGACTCTCCTAGGCCTTTTACAGCTGACGCGGCCGTTGACGTGCTAATCAATCCACTTAATTTGGGTCTGAAATTGTACCGCGAGGGGGATGGCCATATTCTTCTCCAGAGCCTGGTTGAACGCTTTTATAACGTGATGGAGAAGATGATTGACCATCAAATGGATATTGCCGGACGGTGTGGCCGAAACCTGAGTGAAACCCCACGGGGATATCTCGAGGGCTGGGATTTTGAGGATTTGGCCAAAAAGCGAGATCCGTTGTATCCGTGCGTGGCTAATCTAACCGCCGCTGGGAGAGGATGGGTCGATTTTACGAGGTCCATTCACGCTGTCACATTGATTGGCCGCGGGTTTGGTGACATTATCCAGCCTGCTGGCCCGAATGTCTGTGAGAAATGGGCCAAGCTTCCAAAGCAGCAATACTACATCTCAAGTTTGGTCTCTGACCTGGCCGAGGTGATGAGAGTACATGGCAATTGCGCTGCCGATCATTTTCGGCTCAGCGATGACTTGATATGGCACACCCCGACTACGATCTTCACGATTTGCCAATGCAAGGAGGGTTTAGGAGGAAATCATTGTGAGCCCGTGCAGACAATTTTCCCATTGTCTCTATCTACCAGATTGCCTCCCAGAAAGCATCCGATTCCGAATGGACATGGGGCTGTTATTTTCGGGCACAATTCACACTTCTCGTGGGTCTGGGGAGATTCCGGACACCCCCAGGAAACCAGACGCAGAGAAAATGCGTCATTATGCAGTGTGGTTGAGATGGAATTTGATTCACCCAATGACAGTGGCATTGGTCTAAGCCTGGCATCGTCGAGATCCGAGGGGCAACGCTCATCTCGGTCAGAGTCGAGCAATCGGCGTTCGACGCGGGTCCCGAGCGACTCTGACAACGAGGCCATGATGCAGGAACCGTCAGATTTTGTCAAGCAGAAAAAGTATAGCAGAGGGCAGTACAAAGTGGGAATTATCTGCGCGCTGCCAAAGGAACTCATGGCAGTCCGAGCGCTGTTTGACGAGAATCACGACAACCTCCCAGCGTCGAAGTTCGACACCAACAGCTATTCGCTTGGCATGATGGAGCATCACTGGGTTGTAGCCGCTTGTCTCCCGAGCGGCGAGTACGGTACCAACTCTGCCGCAGCCGCCGCAGCCAACATGAGACGAAGCTTCAAGTCCATCCGCTTCTGCCTTTTGGTGGGCATCGCGGGCGGCGTGCCATCGGACAAGAACGACATCCGCCTTGGGGACGTGGTTGTCAGCAGACCTACAGGAAATTGGTCCGGGGTAATCCAATACGACCTCGGCAAAGAGAAAGAAGGCAGGCCTTTTGAACGGACGGGCTCACTGCGCCCTCCGCCCCGTGCCCTCAGCACGGCCGTCAGCTCGCTCCGTTCGGATCCGACCCTGCCGACGGACCCACTATTCCCGTACCTCCAGACGATCCACGCCCGTCTTGCCGGTTTCCCCCAGTACAAGCCGCCGGACAAACCAGACGTGCTGCCCCGAACCGCCTGCGTCTCGTGCAGAGATCACCAGGTATACCGCGAACACTGTTCCCACCCGGTACATCGCGTCCCGCGTCAAACGACTGCACCTGTCATACACTACGGACTCATAGCGTCTGGCAACCGCGTCGTCAAGGACGCGGCGACCCGGGACCAATTAGCCGACGACGGCGTGCTGTGCGTTGAGATGGAGGCCGCTGGCGTGATCAACACGGTTGATTGCCTCGTGATCCGCGGCATCTGCGATTACTGCGATGTTCAAAAAGATGACGACTGGCAGGAATATGCGGCGGCGGTGGCGGCGGCATATGCGAAACTTTTGCTTCGCTACGTCGCTCATGAGAAAATCAAGGCGGGCCGAAGGAAGTGGAAATTTAGAATGACCAATTCGTAACAGCAAGTGGGCAGTGAAGACTTACAACACATGAAACAGGCTGCTCTGGAATGAGCATTACAAATATGCCCTCAACTGGTGGGGCTTGTTCGACAGGGCGTTAAGTGGGCCTGGTGTCATTGAGCCAGTGTTCAAACTGTGACAGGATATTCAATGTTGCTTATATGTATTGCCTTGAGTGTCTGTTCGAGTTCTACGGTGTCCACGGCTACAATCACCTTGTATTACAGACGTGCAACTTAATCTCCCCGCCCCTATCTAAGATCGACGTTAAATTTAGAAACAATGCAGAGTCAACAAGCCGGCCAGCCAGGACGTCTCATCTCACACTTTGATGGCAGGTTTGTGACTCTCAACTTAGGTCTTAGTTTGTCTGTTACGTTACTGCTAGCTAACCAGGGCGACCTTACAGACACCGCACATAGTAGAACTAGGGATAGTCGGAACTATAGGATTCCAATAAGAGTAACCTCTAGGATCGCGAAATGCTATCTCCTGCTCTTATTAACTTTATTAAGTTAAAGCTAATAGTACTAAGATAACAGACTAGAATGCGACTTAGAGCACTTATACTAGTATATTATACTAGGCTAGTATTTAAGAATTATCGCTAATAAATATTATTACTATAAGGGTTATAGAAAAGGATATAATATAGCTATGCTTGCTCTTTATAGGTTTAATGTATACAGCTTAGAAGTCTCTAAGAAGGCAGTTAAGATCGCTAGCTAGTATGTAATATCTAAGCTTAGTAAGCCTCACAAGTATAATTTTAGTAAAGCAGCTAACTGGACTACGCAACCTAGAAATGCCAAAATCATTATGGGTGACTTCTTCTAGCGCAACTGGGAAGCACAATATGCAGGTAAGGGTGGTCTTAGCTTTACCCTAATATATAACTATATAGTACAAATTATATCTTATATTTCTGCGTTTTTTATAGTTAGCCCTTATGCTAATAAAGTTATTATCTTTAAACTTTACAGTTTCTCTGTGCGATACTACCAGAATTGCGCAAAGACTAGGCTACTCGCATAGGTGAGCTTCTTATGCTATAGGGGATTCTAGTGTGTTTAGAGTTCCTGCTATATAAGGATATTAACGATATTAGACCACCTTAGGGCCTTAGCAGCGTGTATTAGGACATTTTAGCTAATAGAGGCGATAGATTTATAAACGTGCAGAAGCGCAAGAGAGATATCTCTCTTAGGGCATTTAAGAGGCTGCTCTACTTTAAGCCCCCAAGGTCTTACAAGATTGGAAAGGGAACTAATATGATAAGTGTTTAGGCGCTAAAAGGATAGCAGAACTATAGAATAATAGATTGTAAGTGTAAGGTGCACGCGCGCACGGCGACACCCCGCTCTCTGCCGCGTGTCACCGCCTCTTCGCCTGCATATCACCAGCGCTTCACACATACACATGTGGGAGCAAGCTGTAGTCTTGAATACAGCGTACCCTATTGCTGCTACCTAGCTTTATCTACTACTATTACAGTGCTCGTTACAACTTCTATAGAAGGTATATAGTAATTAGCAAGCAGATAATTTGCTATATCTTATATACTACTAAGCTAAGAAGAAAATAACTATAAATCTAGGTTAAGAATATATTTAATATTCTCTATTTCCTCTAGATTTATTGGTTTTTAAGAATTTAGTATAATATTATGCCTAGATTATATATTATTATATTAGCATATAATTATTATCTTTAATATACTATAGATTCTTATAGCAGCTTAAATACTAAGTTTAGGGTTATTTTTAAGTCCTTTAAGTGCTACATTTAATTAAGCTTTATTTAATGTAGATTCTATTTTTTTTGGTAGAGATATTTAAGATGTAAAGAGAAAGGTAGGTATTTAGGAGGAAAGTGGACCGCTCGCTTGTGTGGACTGCTCGCTTGTGAACTACGTTAGGTCTTATAGCTTAAATAGTTTAAGTAATTATTTTGCCTTTTTATAGGCTTTTAGCGTTTTAATTTACTATTTATACTACTTTTATGCCTTATTAAGTAAGTATTCTAAGCAATTAGAAATATAGTAAGTTATATAATCTTCTGTTTTATAGCTAGATGTACTAATAAAATCCCTTACTTATATAGTTTTATTGTAACGTGCACAGCGTATTAGAAGATAAAGCTAGGTAGCAGCAAGAGGGTACGTTGTATTTAAGACTTAAGCTTACCCTTGCATATCTAGATGTGTAAGGTGCTAGCTAAATAGCAGCAATTATGTGTTAACACGTAAGTGGTAGCAAAGTGAGGTCTGTGCGCTTGCATACCTTATAACTATCCCCTCTACTATAGCTAGTTGCTAGATAGCCTTACAGTTAGTTTGCTAGCTATTAGGTTATAAATTGCCTTATAACATTAATATAACTATCTATTATTATAAAAATATTAGTATATATAACCTAAGGTACTATTGCGTAGTAACTAATATTATGTATATATTGCTGCCCCTTTGCCTACTCTTTGCTTGTCTTTCCTTCCTGCTATACTATCTTTTCTATTACTATTTCCTGCCCTAGATTACTATTTAAACTTATTTTTACAAGCAAATTACTACCTAATTGCCGCTAAAATAACTTTTATTACCATAAAAAAGCACTTTTATATGTACTGCCTATAAACTATAATTAATAAATTTTACACTAGAGGGATAAGTACCTCTAAAGTGCTAGAGATTTACTGTTAATTTAATACTAAGATTAACTCTAAGAAAGGGCTAAGCAAGAGATACTAGCAGTATATTATGCATGCTAATACCTATAAAGCAGTAAGTTACTATGCCTTTACTATGCTTTCTCCTTTCCTTTACTAATATTTATATATAGCCTATAGCTAGAATAGTAGGAGATATATAGGATTTCCTCTAGCTTCTAGAGTTTTTATGCAGCTTAATTATAGTAATAGTTCCTAAAGAGAAGTAATTAGATAACCTAGAGAATAATAATAGGTTTTAGGTATTTACACTTATAACTTGCCTCTATTTTGCCTGGCTTTTACTAGACCTTACCTATAGTTTTAATTATGCTAAGACTGCCTATTAGGTTGCCTATAGGCTAACTAGTTCTACTAAAGCGCGTTTAGTGTGTAGTTACCTAATATAATTGCCTATATATTGCTAGCTAATATCCCTATTTAGCTTATAACTACTGCTTATAAGCAGTATATTATTGCTTAATAGTAACTTATAGTTACTATAGTTTCTCCTTCTTATTTTAACTTAGTATATATAGGCTCTTTATTCTTATTTTGCTATAATTTTGCCTATTAATTTCCTTCTAGAAGGCCTATAGCAGTACCCTAGATGCCTAGAAGGCTACCTAGGTATTACGTTTGTGTCCCTTAGACCCTAGATACTGCTCTTAGGCAGTAGTAATTTACTATCTTTTTTATAGCATTAAGAAGGTAATTACTGCTAATAAGTATAATACTAACTTCCTAGATGCTCTAGGGGCTTTTCTAATTCCTATCCCCTAGATTTAATAGGGTTTTTACTTATTTTTTGCTAGGTAGATAGTAGTAGTTCCACAGAAATAGAGTTTTAGTAGTATAATGCCTTTTCTATGATTTTTCTGTCTTTTTTAGCTAGTATTATTATAATGTTTTACTGCCTTTTTTACTGCCTTTTCCCTATCTATATACTGCTATAGTAAGAGGCACGTGCATATCTTTAGTAGGCACCTACTAATTGTATTCTAAAGGCTATCCCTTCTATTTTACTAGGTATAGGGTACCTTCTTAAGAGGTTCTCTAATCTTTAACCTTCTCTACCTTATACTTATTATTATTATTATCTAAGTTAGATATAGAGAGTAGCTTCTCTTCTATTTCTTGCTGGTATTTCTAGGGTTCTAACGCGCTTATAGGAAATACGTTATAGAGGCAGCTATACTAGCTAGATAGAGCTAGTTAGTATGCTTATTTACTAATAGCTTTAAGGACCTAAAATAGGCTAATATAATAAGGAATTAGCTTTCTTTTCTCTTTCTTAAACTAGAGGTTCTTTATAGTAAGCTCTACTAAGTCTCCTCTATTTAGAGTAAGAGGTTAGTGCTACTTATTATAGTATTTTGCTTATATTTCTATAGCCTTTTACTAGTATTACTTTAGTCTTCTATAGACTTCTTAGAGTTTCTAAATATAGTTCCTAGCGCTAGGCACCTCTACCCTATAGCTCTTAGCCTTAAGAGTAAGGCAAAACTCTAGTGTATAACCTATTAAGGCATAGTAAGATATATAGCCTATTATACTACTAGTAGTATTATTGCAAGCATATTATACTTATAGCAGTAATAGTAGCTAGATAACCTGGTTTTTGCCTATAAAGCACTATAGATAATGCTTAATTATCTGGTTTATTTACTCTATCTGCCTGTTAGTTTAGGGGTAAAAAGCTATTAATAGCCTGTATTTTATCCTAGATATATAGTAGAGGTCTCCCTAGAACTTGCTAGTAAAGACTAGCTCTCTGTCTAATATAATCCCCTCTAGGGCTCTAAAGTAAAGTTATACTTTCTTGTGGAATAGCTCTATAAGGTTTATAGCATTAATAGTAGTAGATATAGGTAGGAAGAGGGAATACTTAGTATATTAGTCTACTATTACTAGGATTACATTAACCTCTTAGTTATTATAATAGCTTATAAGCAATCCTGTGATAAAATCTATTAAGATTTTAACCTAGGGTTACTAGGGTATTAGTAGGGATTTAAGGGATCTATATAGGTAATACTATCTAGTAATAACCTCTTAGCAGGTAGTATAGCTAGCAATATAGTTCCTAACTTTAGCTCTTATTCTAAGCTAATAGAAATGCCTCTATAGCAGGTTAATAGTTCTTTCTATTCTAAAGTAACCTGCTAGCAGATTATTATAATATAGCTATAATAGCTCTTACCTAAGGCTAGGTTTCTATAGGATAATAGCCCTATTATTATATAATATTAGGCTACTTATAGTATAAGTATAGGCACTACTCTTTCTTCTGCTATTTCCTATAGAATCTATACTAGCTTGCCTTTATAGTTTAGTGTCTTCCTTTTAGGCCTTAAGCAGTATTTCTATTAGTAGCCTAGCTAGTTTATTATTATAGGTAGGTTATAGCCTAAGAGCTTATTAAACCTTCTCTATTATAACTATCTATATAGACCCTACTTTCTCCCTAATTTAGTTATTAATTTAGAGTATAGTTGCTATATCTTTAGCTATTATACAAGCTATAAGAGCTATATTTCCCTAAGTAGTAGGCACTAGGACTTCTTTACTAGCTTTAACTAAGATAGAGCTAGTAGCTTCTAGCGTTTTGCTATATCTTCTTTAATATATTAGTATAATTTCTACTACCTAAGTAGGTGCTATTTTCCTCTTAAGGTCTAGTAATAGCTCTCTATTTATTATAGGTTTGCTAGCATAATCTAGCCTTCTAGATAGCCTATTAGTAGGGTTAGACTTCCTAGCCTAATATTTAATAATAAAACTAAAAGGTATTAGGAATATATACTAGCATGCTTATCTCCTATTTAACCTTAGCTAATATATAAAAGTCTAAAGGTTCTAGTAGTCTAATAGAACCTTAACTAGGTTAGCTACCCCTTTAATATAATATTATTAGTGCTTAAATAACTCTACTATAGCAAGTAGTTCTTAGTCTAGCATTCTATAGTTCCTTTCTGTGTCTGTAAATTTCTAAGACTAGAAGGCTATTAGGTAATATTGCTCCTAAATATCTAGCTATAAGAGAATGCCTACTATAGCAAAATTAGAGGTATCTATTTCTATGCGTATAGGGAGTTCTAGATTATAATATTAGAGGAGAGGTGCCTCCTTAAAGGCAGCCTTTAGGCAAGTAAATGCCTATTTCTTCTTGCTTTCTAGTATAATAGGCTCTAGCTTAGTCCCCTATTAGCTACCCTTTATAAGAGCATTTAATAGTGCTATAATACTAGAGTATCCCTATATAAACTGCCTATAAAAGTTATAGAATTCTAGAAAGACCTATACCTCTTAATAAGTAGTAGGCTCCTTCTATTATAGGATAGTATTAACTTGCTAAGAGTCTATAGATATCCTATTAATTAAGAGGATAAACCCTAGGAACTCTACTAAGTTCTAGTAGAAGGAGCATTTTAAGGGTTTAGCAAATAACTCTATTACTCTTATTCTCTCTAGTACTTATTATATATATTTAGTATAATCTTTCTTAGTCTTAGAAAAGATAAGAATATTATCTAGATATACTATATAAATAGTATTAACTAGCTCCCTTAGAGCCTAGTAGATATAGCTTTAGAAGGTAGCTAGGGTATTAGTTAACCTAAAGGGTATTACTAGATATTTATAATAGCTATAGTAAGTCCTAAAAGCAGTCTTCTACTTATCCCCTTTCTTAATATAGATTTAATAGTAGGCATCTTTAATATTAATCTTAGAGAAGAATTTAGCTTCTTAGCACCTATCTAGAATCTCTAAAATTAGGGGTAATATATAGTAATTCTTTTCTGTTATCTTATTAAGTCCCCTATAGTTAATATATAGTTAGAGCATTCTATCTTTCTTTAGCATAAATAGGATTAGGGCCCCTACTAGGCTCTTAGATAGTCTTATCTATCCCTTTACTAGGTTATCCTTAAGGTATTACTATAGTTCTATTAATTCTCTCTAAGAGAGAGGGTAGATAGAACTATATAGTAGCGTTATGCTAGATATTAGGTTAATATTATAATTAGATTTCTTATAAGAGGGCAGAATGCTTACTTATATATCTATAAATACATTTGTAAATGCTCTTAGCTCTACTAGGATATCCTCTAGATTTTCTAGTTCTTTTGCTAGGTTTTTATCCTCTATAGGTAATAAATCCTTACTTAGGATTATAGATATAGAGTATATAAAAGCTATATCTTAAGCTTTCCTAGCAAATTGCTAGGCATTAAGTAGCTTAAAATAGTCTCTATAAGTCTTATACTACTATTCTTAGCTGTATATAGATAGGTATATCCTATAAGTAGCTAGTATATATATCCTAATTAGTAGGGGACTTTCCTAGGGATTTAGGTCTCTATTAATAGCAATATATAGTATAGAGAACTACTTCTCCTACTCCTATAAGTCTATTACAGTAAGGGGGACTTTATACACGCTATACTAGGAAACTATAAGGTTACTAATTGCGTGTATAATAGGGGTAGTTATAATTGCCTTAGGGAGTTAGTATTCTTTTATAAATTAGATACTTATAAGGTTTATAGCAGTATAGCTATTAAGATTTATATATATATTAATAGCTTTTTAGCTATATATAATTACCTTACCCTTAAAGTAGCACCCTATAGGTACTTCCTTTTGGGTAGCAGAAGTAAGAGTAATTACTTCTGCTGCTAGCTATTTTCTAGAGCATTTTGCGAGTCTTTTAGTAGCTTATTATAGGCTAAGCGTAAGTATCCCTTGCTTTTATAGTTATAGCACTAAGGTTTCCAGGGAGGCCTAATATTATTTAGGCTAGAAGGCTAGTATTTTAGTAGCAGTATAGAGGGGAAAAAGAAGTAATTTTCTAGCAAGTTGCTAGGTTAGTACTTACTAGCTTTATAGCTCCCTTTCCTACTAGAGGCTTTCTCTTATTTTTGCTTATTCTTCCCTAGCATTACTTCCTAGAATTACTAGGCTAATTATATAACCTCTTCTTAGGCTAGGCTAGTTATTAAGGCATATAGGTTAATATAGTCTTATAGCTTAGAGTATAGCTTTATAAAGAAGGTAAGCACCTAGGCCTTTTTGCTAGGTCTTTCTAGGTGTTTCTCTAGTAAATTAAGGTAGATGCTAAAGTCTATAGGGCTTTACCTGCTAAGCTATTAGGCCTTTTTAAGCTATATTGCTATCTAGGCTTTCCTATTTGTGGCGTTCTTTAGTAGGGTAAGTATCTAAGCCTAGAATTTATCCCAGTTATCTTTAATCTCCTCCTGCTTATTATCTAGTTTATTATTAAGGTATTAGTCCTATCTTGCCCTATATGTGGAGGTTATATAGTTAAGAGTAAAGAGGATCTTTTAATAGTTATAATAGTACTTATATTTTGCCCTATTAAAGGCATAAGTTAGGTTATTTATCTAGATCTTGTGCTTTTACAGGTTAGTTAGGTAAGAGAGAGCTATAATATTCTTAACCTTAATCTCCTAGCTACTACTACCTAAGGAGTTCTAGGAGTCTTGCTAACGCCTTATTATAGTATTGCTAGATAAGTAGCTACCTATATAATTTATAAGTTAGAGTAATTAGTCCTTTTATTCTTATAATTTCTATAGTTTCTCTAGCTATATAATTTGCGCGTAAATAGCTACTTACTTTGCCTTAATTAGGAGGAAAACTGCTATCTCTTAGTAGGAGGTTATAGTATTTTTTACACTTAAGGCTATTTAGGTGCTTACTATAGGTATAAGAGTATTTTGCGTGCTTTTAGTCTCTATATTGCTTCTAGGTAGCTTAAAAGGAAGCTTAAGAATTATAATGTGTATAGTGTATTAGAAGATAAAGCTAGATAGCAGCAAGAGGGTATATTATATTTAAGACTTAAGCTTACCCTTATATATCTAGATGTGTAAGATGCTAGCTAAATAGCAGCAATTATGTGTTAACACGTAAGTGGTAGCAAAGCGGGGTCTGTGCGCTTGTGCACCTTACATTTATATTTCTTTCTAATATTATTATGCTATTTATAAGCCTTTTAGAATATATATAATTAGTAAGTATTTATTCTATATATTTTTCTAAATCCTAATTTATTTCTATAGTCTAAGGATATACTTAGATTAGGTTTAATAATTATAATATAATTATTTTATTATATTATTACCCTTTATTCCCTAAGCTTATTTACTAGGTATATTAAAATACTTATATATTCTTAAAGTATAATAGAAAAAGCATTTAACTATGCTTTTATTTAGAAATATATATTATATATAAGGTAAGCATAAGATACCTATAAGATACTAGTATAATTCTTATATATTAGTCTTATATGTTATGGTCTAGCCCGATTGGGCCATCGCGGGTGCTAGCCGCAGACATACCGGTTGCTCCGGGCCCTTTGGCCATTACGGCAAAAGAGTACGAATTGAACTAGTCCCTTGTGACTGTTCAATCTAGCACTATACAGGCTCCCTTGGTTGCGCGCACTAAAGACTAGACTGGGCTTAAGCCCAGACCTTTACATTATATACGAGTTATCTATATGTTCTCCTTATGGTTCTTTTTCTTCTTTAGTTACTATTTTAAATTCTTCTGCTAGGATTATAATAGCTATATTATTTCCTCTTAGTGCTAGTATATATTATTTAATAGCTTATTCTTATCCTAGTATTAAGGCAACTAGCTCTATCTATATACTAATATTATTATAGTCTAGTAGTGGTATCTCTCTAAGGATTACGTTTTTCTATTGCAAGAGTAATACTCCTGCTTTATCATTAGATGCTTCTAGTGTAACATTAAACATGACCATTCTACATAAAACGGCTCAGTCCCCCTCTAGTTGGTTCAGTCAAGGTCAAGGTTTATTGCCAATTTGGCCCGCAGCTAGCACTCCGCGATATCAGTTAACATACAGCCAAGTCCTCATGATGGCTAGCCATCCGTGACGTATTTAACAACACTATCAGTGAAGTAATTTATACTTTAACCGTAATTCCTCCGGAGAAAATTCCTTCCGTGCAGGTCCAAGCTGATAGCTGCAGCATATGCTAACTATATGATTCTTGACCGATAGGTCAGGCTCGTTTTCCCAAGTCCCCAGCCCAATATTTTCCACATGCCAAACCTCGCTGCGGGTATCAAGGAGTTCTTGACTAAGAATGTCACTGGGCTTCACTTGCGACATATTTTTTTTAGAGCGGAAAAACTTTCCAATGGGTGACGCGTGACGTACCTTTGGCTGCAACTCCATCATGTCTACATGTCTTTGCTCCCACAGAGCGCACATTTTCGTCCCTCCCCAAAGGAGGACTGCTCCCAGCGTTCTCCTTAGTAGAAATGGCCTTGATTTCGAGGTGATCCCCCACAGAACATGCAACCCTAGGCGAAATGCCTCCCTTTTCGTCCTTGACGGGAGTAGGACTCTTTGCACCAAGTGGGGAGTTAGTGTGGGGGGTTTCACTCTCCCGTTTTGGTGACTTGCTGGCGAGTAGTGCAGAAGACCCAGTTGTAGTTGCTTCAATATGTGCTGCAGAGGTTGAAGACGAGGGAGATTGAATAGGCCTTGTTGGTGTAACTGCCTCTTCTGTAGAAGCAGCGTTGTCAATGCTTGTAAAGTTGCAGCTGATGCTCTCATTTGACTCAGGGCTGTTGCCCCGAGTCGTATCCTTCTGTGGAAGGACTTCTAACTGTTAGAAAATAGCCGCCTTGTGCGGATTGACTAGCGGTATACTCACGAGACCCTATCAACGGTCGGTTTTTCTCACAGATACGCAAGCCATTCTTCAGTGCGTCCACTTCTTTTTGAAGCCGATTGCGTTCTTGGCTTATGAGCCGCGGTTCAGCTGAGAGCTTGTCCAATGTTGCTTTATCCATCTTCTCCATGATATCTTTAAACAGGTTTGGGATTTTAGAAATGAGACAGTTCTCTACCGCTAAAATTATCACGTTATCCGTGAAGGTTCTCAACGACATCTGTACCTGTTGTCAGCACAAGAAGTTAACCAAAGAATTCATAGTGAGACTGACATGATAGTAGATACTCATTATATCAACGGCATGCTCCAAGCCATACCAGTCCATTGTTTCTGACGCTGCATTTTTAATGGAATTGAAAACATCATCTCTGGTAAGACCATGTGCCACAACATCACCGTTCTCTGGCAATGTCTGTTTGATTCGTGTGGCAAGAGTCAGCTTGTTGCGGCTCGCAACACGCCTCCGAAACTCATCTTCTAGGCAAACGACATTACCATCTTGATAATGCTGAATCAGTTCGATAAGCTTTGTATCCAGTTCTGACGTCCTTTTATCGAAGAATCGATCCACAAATTCCTCGTATAATGCGTCTTTGGTGACCTTATTCGATCCTGTAATGTGATCTAGGGCTAACTGAACGAATATTCTGCTTATTTGAAGGACTAGCCTGATATATGTAGAAGCAATCTTATGCCACTTTTGAATCTGATCCCGAAAGAGTTCCAAAGCAAGGCTATCGTTTGGTGACCCAGGGAACTGATTGCCTCTGCTATTGGCTGCCATGGTTTCGAGTTCTGCTTTGAGATTCTCCCAGGTGACAAATGTCGGACTTGGAGTATCAAGGAGATTTATCCACGGCTTTAGTGACTCAGGGACATTGGTCATGCCTTCATCATCAGTTAATGAAACCAGCCGTGGCCACGTCCGCCTTGCACCATTTGTTGAAATTACCGTGTCAAACGCACAATTCAAGTTGCGGACGACGGCGCGAAGTTTACGCTCGTCACATCTAACAAGACTTGCGATTGGTGTACCTGTGTCGATTTTGCGAAAAAATGGGTGATCGTATATACCGCGAATGGCTGCTTGAGCGACATCGCGGTACTGGCTCACTATGTTGAAGATGTAGCCTCGTTTCTCGGGGTCTGTTTTTCGAGCCTTGCCGATTTTCGCCAATGCGTGTTCGTAAGTTTTAAGCTTTCGTTCCATATTGTCTATGAGCTCGGGGAGGCTAGCCTGCACATGCGATGTAAGTATTGAGCCGAGCTTTTCCCTGAGCGTTTCCACGCCTCGGTCTTGGAACGGGATGGCTGTCCAGGACCCCGAACCGAGGAACTTAGTTTCTGTCTCATCTCTCTCTTGGTTTGATGATTTTGAGTAACCGCCATTGTTCTCGTCGGTCTCCAAGCTGCTCCTATTCCGTAAAATGTGCCACCCCAATCTGAGTGTCTGAGCGAGTTCCTGGTTTTGTGCAAGCTGGATGATGTCTCTTTCCTCGGGAGATAGTGACTGGAGCAGATCTGGCTTGGTAATAACGCCTATCGTCCGTTCGCGGGTTGGATCGCAAGACTTTGCCAAACTCAGCACCTCTTGCGTCGAGGCAGGGCTGCTAGCTGCGACTACGGCAAGAATGATGGTGTTTTTTTGATTCATGTAACGCAGCGCCAGCGAACGGACCATCTCCATTCCTTCTTCCGATTCACCCTCGGTGGTTGCACGGTAGAGCCCCGGCAAATCAACGAGGGTCAAGTGCGGCAATTCAGGACCGGATATCTCGATGTGGAGGATTTCTTCCGAAAAGTCTGCACTACCCTTTCCAATGCCCATCTCCTCTTTCCCTTTCTCAATGATAGATGACAGGACATCGCCGGCGAGATGATCTTTGCTGAACATAACATCACGCTCTGCATCCTTGCTGCGGATCTTGACTGCGACTTTCGCCTCTGGCGCCTTTCTTAAAACAAGCTCTGTAGGACATCTTGTGCAAAGACTGCTCTTCACAGGGAATGGAACGCGGGATATGGCTTCGAGAACAGAGCTCTTGCCAGATGATTTGTCGCCAACCACCACAATCTGGGGGAGGGAGTCAAGCTCAACGCCAAGCCCACGAAGACTATCGACAGTGTCAAGTAGTGTTTTCTGCTCGCGACCAAGCTGAGCAAGTGCGTTGATGTCGAATGACGACTCCATGATATCGCTTACAATCTTTTGTGGAATGTATAGACACAGACACTTGGTGGAAGCAGCCCTTGGGACCAAGAAGAGCCGAAGTCAGCAACCAGAGAGCAGCACTCCACACACGGTCCAAATTCAATTCCAAAAATACCGGCAGGCTTCGGGTGGGTAGAGCAGGGGCAAGAACCCTTTTCAACAATTGGCCCGAGATATGTTTGTTGGCTGAGTTGCTCTGACACTTCTCCTACGCAGGCTCATGCATATTCCCCCCTGGGGGTTCTCTAGCCTCAGACTAGGGGCGGAACAAGCTAAGCCAGTTTTCAACCTTCGTCGTGCCGGAGCCGTTGAGAGTTCTGAGCACATTTCCTTCTTTCCATCACGAAATATGTGTGCTTGGATGTTGAGACAGGTGGCTTGTATGTACTGTACTGTACATACTGCCGTATCCTGGTGCTTGCTGGGGTACGCCTCTCCCCAAGATCCCTTGTTAACTGGCCGTCGGCGAACAATTCAGGGGAGGTGTTCTACATTCGCTAATGTTAAAACAATTACAGAATATTTCCTAGCCTCTCTGCTCTCAGCCACAGTAAGATGCTCTACACCAACCACCATTAGAATACGCCACAATCGGGACAGGGACCAATGGACAAACAGCAAAACACCACCAGTTGACCCCAATGCCTGTAACAGAGACGCCAGTGACAGGGCCAGCAGGGTTTGGCTTGCCCCTTTTGCTGCATCCGAGGGATATTCTAAATTAATCATGCCCCAGCTACTTTGGAAAAGTCAGCCTCGAGTGGTCTGTCAGCCTTGGTCGAAGTGCAGTTGGCGCTTGGCACAGAACTATTACAGTCGCCTAATGTCATTCAAGGTTTGGTGAAGAGAGGCTTGCAGAGTGAGGCTGGCCTGGTTCGGAGGAAACGTTGGTCATGGTAGGGCAGGGATCCCTTATTGTTGCCTAGAAAGCTGACATGGAAAGGTGAGGGTTACCTGCTAAACGCGGCTGGTGTGCCGTGTCTTGGCACTCTGGAGCACCGGGATTAGTCCAGGTCATGGTCTCGAACCTCGCTGATGGGTAATGAGACCACGAGCTTCGAGCACTCCGTCTCCGTAGACGATGCAGACACGTCTGCTGTGAGGCCGAGTGTCCTGATATCCGGGCCAAGGTAATGATCAGCGATGCCGTCCAGCATCCTGAGTTGGCAGCGTACATCCAATCATGCTCTATAGCAAGGAGTCAAAAGACGGGACACGGCCAAATCTAGAGGCACAATATGGGGTAAGTGGCTTGGGCCAGCTAGCCTCGGAATGGCTTAATCCGTACATCCATTGGAACGGGCCGGGAAGGGACGATCGTCTGACGTGCACCGACGGCTGACGCCACCAGATAGGTGCAATCCTGAACCGCAAATGAAGCGATTTCTCCATGAAACAGGCCCGGCGCAACATGAGAACAGGCAAGCAGGGCCTAGCCTGGCCATCTGTTAGTTAACCCATGGCCAACAACATACTGTACTGTAGTTTGCGCGGCCGAAATGCCCGGTCCTTTCCAGGTCTGACGACATAGATGCAGATACTGCTTCACCGCTGTACATATTCCTGCAGCACTGAGGCAAGTAAATCACCCAATTCAATCACCTGTGTTCAAGTGACAACGACCTTCTTTCCTGCCACTCCCCTTGGACTCTTAATCCTTCGCGATCTGAACTCTGGTATCAAAATGAGCGACTTGTGCCATCATTAACTTATAGCTCCTGCCGCCCGAGTTGAGCCTGGTGAGTGATTGTACCTCAGCTACGCCAAAAGGTTGTCTCCTTCAAGCATGACTAAAAGTCAGTGTACATTGGTTCTGAATCCTGGGATCCCAAGGTCCTTTCGTATTTGCAGATTCATCCTGATTGGAAATTTGTATTAATATCGGTTGTAAAGACAAAGACGTTAAAGAGATTACCAATTAACAGCAGCATTCATCATATTCATGGCAGAGTCCACCATGCTCTGGTTTGACTTTTGGCCATCCAAAAATGCTTTGTATAGAGCCTCATCCCGCTGACTTAGGAATTGTGTTATCAATGTCGTTACTGATGTGACTACCTCCTCATACGGCAGCAAAGCCACTGAATTGCCACCTGTGAGTCGTTAGAGTTGCGTTTCTCCCTGGACTAAGCTTTTATGTACTTCTCTGGTCTTGTCCCTGGTGATAGGCGATCCTGGGAGAGTTAAGCACGCCTGACTGGCCTCCTAGTTCTGACGAGTAGCATTGCCCATGGCCAGGGTTGTTTGAGTTACTTGGGGAGGCATAGTTGGCTTGGGTATTTGTCTGTTGAGGGTTGCTCTGCTGCGCGTCATGTATTACTAAACTGGTTCTTCCGGAGGAAAGTGCTCGCAGAGGAGCTAAGATATGATTACTACGACGAAATCTTCGGCTAGTACTAAGGATGAAACTTTTGCAGTATCAAATAGAACATGAATGCAGACAGATTCGGTTTCTTTCTTGATCGATCGTATATGCTATGGCCGGTTTAAATATTAGAATGACAGAATACTCGCCATCCATTTTTTTCTATTATGCCAAGGATACAGCAGTAATTAAGACAGACGTCTACACATAGTAGTATAACGAACCTTTCTCGCAATTCTGATATTGGGCTCATTATACACTCCCAGAAACAGACGACACCAGCCTCTTAGTTAGGATCAAACCTTGGATTCCTGACTCTAGTTTGCATGGATCTATGTTCTTCTAAACCAAGTCAGCGGTACATCATCCCCTTCCATCCTAATATCTAACCCAAGGCCATCCGGCTTTCCACCATCACCAAGTTTAAGTTCAGCTCGATAGCAGCCGGTAGGCCGCTTAACTGTTTCATAGTCATCAACAAATAGCCATGCCAGCCACTTGTCTCCAGTTACGTACTGCAGCTGAAACGACACTCTTTTTCCAAACAGCTCTGACCTGGGGATAACCAGCCGGCACCTATCAGGTGTCAGAGTGAACTTTGTTGGTGAGCCTGCCGGAGATTGCCAGTCGTCGCATCTGAGAGTTATATTGGCATAGCCATAGCCATCATTGTAGTAGCGTCCCACAAGATCATCCAGTGCTATCTTTGACGGAGTTGCGTCAGTACTGAAACCAGGGTATAATCGAGCCGAGCAATTGCGCAGATTCTCATCTGAAGCCTTTAATAAGTCATACCATCTGCCAAATAGTCAGTACAATATCTCCCTAGGCCCTTTTCTCACTTACTCTGCCCGTATGTTGCTGTGCTTCGATTCTGCTACCCTAAAATAGTTGAACAAAGTAGCAGAGAACACGGAGTCGAGTGCTGCCACACTCTCGGTATTAAGCATTATAACGAAGCCAAATTGCCGACTTGGAACAAATGCCATGTATGACAGCATGCCACTCACTCTGCCAGAGTGATACCACACGGCTTCATTTTGGATAATATTAGATGCCCATCCTAGACCGTAAAACTCTGTGCCAGAGTATATGCGTCTGTCTTGTTCCGAGACCATGTGCGGTGCCTTTAGTGCAGCATGGCCAGCTTTTGAAATAGGTCCTGATTCTTCAATCATGTGTCGTATATATCGAGACCAGTCGAGTACAGACGATATCGCCATACCAGCACCAGCAACACTCGCTTCGTCATTCCACGGCAGGAGTCCGAATGTCTGAGTATCGTTGTCGTAGTAGTACGCATGGGCAAGCTGATTTCCGCTCGCTAATGCTTCATCCGGGTCCAAATATGTGTTCATCATGCCCATCGGGTGCCATAATCTGCGCCGGAAGAACTCGGGCAACTTGATTCTGCTTACTTGCTCTACTAGGTATCCCAATGTGCCGTACATCATGTTGTTGTACTGCCAAATGACTCGAGGTTCTTTCGACATGGGAAGGTGCCGAAATCTACGAATCATATCCATGGAGGAGTTTCCAAACGGACCTGAGAAGTCATGTCGAGGGTATCCAGTTCTGTGACTTAGCGCGTCTTGAATAGTTATATGCTCAGTAGCCCAATTATCCGACAGGATAAAATCCTTCAACAAGCTGGAGATTGGTGTGGTCCATTGAAGTGTATTGTTGTGATCATCAACAAGTAACGATAATGCTGCCGCTGTGAATGATTTGGTCATACTACCACAGTAGAATAACGTTGAAGGAGTGACTGGTTCAGAGCGCAAAGTTCCATATCCAAAGCCCTGGAACTTCAGTCAGCGCTGGGTATAGTTAAGGAGAGGCCGCAACCACCTTGGACCAGGTTTTATTTCCTTCAACAATGGCCATTGCAAGACCAGGAACGTGCCATTCTTCCATCTGTCCCAGAATGAATCGTTCAAACGCTTCATTAGCGACTGAAATATCATCACCGCCGTATTGTCCGCCGGGCACAGACTTAGTCGCACAGAGCGCGCAATTTCGACCAGCGACGACACAAGCACATATTGTGTAAATAATGAGCAAGATGTCCATGATACACATAAAGAAACAAGATTCCGGATCTATGCACGAACGACAGTCTCCAGGAATGTAGTGTTGTTTTTCTAAGGTGACTTACTGTGTCAAATACCAACCGCCTGACCAATTTACGGAAACCAGGATGAGCCCCATACATTGGGTGTTAGAGACCGCTCTTTGTGCTTTCTTTTGGGAAGAAAAAAGACTCCGGCAGTTATGAGATGTCTTACCTCACTCCACCCTAATCGTAATGAACGGAACATCTAAGATGAAGCGACATAATATTAAT
Organism: Pochonia chlamydosporia 170; assembly: GCF_001653235.2. NCBI lineage: Eukaryota > Fungi > Ascomycota > Sordariomycetes > Hypocreales > Clavicipitaceae > Pochonia > Pochonia chlamydosporia. The sequence continues at coordinate 580,396 of NC_035792.1, read as the reverse complement.
GTTTGAGAATCAGCTAGTTAATAAACGTGGTTCTTGTTACGTCTGCATCTGCTACAGCAAGACATTAATTAATTAGTTTCGTCTGCATGCAGCTATTGTCAACGCATATGTGCAAAACTGTCTCTGTGCATCGACGGACCGTTCCCTTTTATTAATCGTGAAATACCTAGCGCATATGTGTCAAACTAACCGACTTTTTTAACATATCCATTAGCTTCTTCTTGAGCCTCCTCTTTTTATCTCGTTTATAGGCACCAGCTTTAAATACCGACAGAATACCGTGATGCAATAACTTGCCAATGCACGTCGCCAAAACGGGAAGACAACTTTGAGGAGAAAAGCAACATTTGGGGGATAGACTTAATAAAACGGCAGCCTAATGTGCCTTGATTAACCTTTCTGCAGAATTTATCTCCAGTTACTGCATGTGGCTCAAGGTTTGTGTGGCGTTTTCTCGCGTCCATCGTATTTCTCTCTGTACGCGAACCGATTGTCTCATCCATCTTCACAAAGCCCTGCAGCAGCCTCGTGAAGACAACACCGCATGACCAATGCAAACCTCTCAGTTGAAAATGATTTAAAAGGTAACAGGTTGCTAAACAGAGTTGGTCCTCGAAGCATAACAACAACAGTGCCGTGGAGGCGCAAAGCTGAACAAGATCTCACACCTTCACAATTGTCCCAGGTCAACCACATCCACAACACAACCATGTCTCGCATATTCAACGTCAAAGGTTCCATCTTCAAATACCACCTCGACATCATCCCAACTCAAGAGACCACCAGCCATGCCGCCCATGTGCGAAGGAGAGCTGTCACAGGCAACACACCACTGCTAACGATGCACGACGGACCAGATGAAAACGCGGCGGTGATCGCAGTGTCCCATTTGCCACATTTCTCTAAAAACTTCAAAATCGGTTTAGGCGACTCAAAGGGGCCGCCTGATGCAATGCGCTGGGAAGACATGCTGTTTTCCAATTCGGGCGTGAAGCACAGGTGGACTTTTGACGTGGCTCCAAAGAATGATGATGTTAGTGAAGTGTCGGAGATTGCAAAACCGGTAACAAAACGCCTTTGCTGGACCAGAACGAAGCACGTTACCGTGGATGGAATGCATAAACCAACATTTAGTGCGCAGAATTACAAATTGGTGGAAGAACATGACGATGAGGATGAACCTGGGGAAGTGGCGGAGGAGAAGGACGGGAAGAATATTGTGGCTATCTTCACGAGTACGTCGGCTAGAGGGGAGATTGGCAAGATTCAGTTGAATGTGGACTACGGGAGGGATTTCGATGTCATGGTTTGGATGACTTGCTTGACGATATTTTGGGCTGGGCGATGACTGGTTTATGGTTTTGCAACGGATGTCAGAGCGCGAGATACCACCTGTTTATGAGTTGTAATGCTATCAGAATGTGAAACATTATCACCATAGCGCCTCAGATTGCAATTTTCTAGAATCTCAAGTCCCTCAAAGTCCTCGACGTGTGAATGCGCCTCGACAGTGAGGTCAACTGGCATGAGGGTGTGAAAGCCTGTGATCACATGTGAATGTCTTAACCGGAGTTACGTCTATTCACCATATGACCGTTTATGCATGGGTACATACTATACTCATCTAGGTTGAGTATATTACATGCATGAAGAGGCCATCGGGAATAACGGCCTTTACACTGGGTTGTCCACCAAGACCGATCATCTCCGCGGCTTCAGCCCCATGCTGTGGTCTCTCAGAGTCGTTCAACGACTAGCGACGACCGTCTCCGATAGATGAACTTAGATACCATAGTCTTTAACCCAATTCGCGACGCAGGGCTGTACGCACAGCGCAGGATGGATCAACTGCGCCTAGCAACGGTACTGCTGGCTCGGACTTAACGTACGGTCACCGTATGAACGTAGATGCGTTTCGTTGGAGCATTAGGATCAAGAAGTAAAGTGGACTACATTAATGAACAGACATTTAATCTAATCAAAAAAAAATATAAATGTCATCGTCTTCACTCAAATTGAGCCAGTCAGCCAAGCCTACCAACTGCCCGCCACATAAACTGACTTCCAATATTCGACAATGTCCACTCAATCCCCCATCCAGTTACCAAGAACACATCGTGTGTTAAAACTGAACTCCACCAGAGACCCATACGACATGTCGGTCGTATCTCAGCCATATCCACAAGCAGGAGCAGGCAGTGCAATTATCCAGGTCCTAGCCGCCGGTGTCCTCACATACGCAGGACGGGTTTACAGTGGCCAGAAACCATACCCATATCCAACACCCTTTGTTCCAGGGTTATCAGCAATCGGCCGCATCTCAGAGGTTGGTCCAGACGCAACATCTCTTACACCCGGACAACTTGTCTACTTTGATTGTTTCATTCAAGGTCGCGACGACCCCAACTCTCTAATTCTTCACGGGCTATCCGCCGGGTTCAGTCCCGCGAGTAACAAGCTCATGGAGGGAGAATGGCGGGACAGCACCTACGCCGAGTATGCTAAAGTTCCTTTGGAAAACTGCTTTACCATGAATGAGGCTGTTCTTATGGGTGGTCCGGGAGACGGATTGGGCTACACCGCCGTTGACTTGATGTATCTTGCTCAAATTTCGGTGCCACTTGGTGGCTTACGAGACGTCGGTGTCACTGCTGGGGAGAAGGTCATTATTGCTCCTGCAGCAGGCACTTTTGGCAGTGCTGCAGTTATTGCGGCATTGGCTATGGGAGCGCAAGTTATTGCCGTTGGGCGGAATGTTGATACTCTGAATATGTTGAAACGAGTGCCTCACTACGGCGAGAGAATCCGAACTGTGTGTGTTACCGGAGATATTGACACAGATATTCGGGATATTACAAAGCATGGTCTGGCGGATGTATTCTTCGACATATCACCGGGACAAGCCATTTCCAGCACCCATTTCAAAAGCGGCCTCATGTCGCTTCGTCGGGGCGGCCGTGTAAGTCTGATGGGTGCTCACGCGGAATTGAGTCTTCCAACGCAGTTCATCATGTTGAATGACATTACTGTCAAGGGAAAGTGGATGTATACGAAAGACGATATTCGAAAGATGATTTCGTTGGCGGAGTCGGGGTACATCAAGTTGGGTGACGTTGGTGGTATCGAAACGGTTGGGGCATTTCGGTTGGAGGAGTTTGAGGAAGCGTTTGATACGGCTGCCAACATGAGAGGCCCGTATTTGCAGACTGTTATTACGCCTTGACTGAAAGTTAATCATCAAGTTTGAAGATCATTTCGCGTTCAGCCCTCAGCGTATCGCCCTTCTTTTTGATCCGAGGGAAACTCTACTCTTATGAATTCAAAACCTATTTCATCATCATCCTCTCAACTCCTCACAACAAATAAAGTGATGTGAATCAACTACCTCGCAACTGCCCCTCCATAACGCATAAACCCCCATCGATCGGCCCATCAACTCAATCAACACAATTCCATCAGTCTGAAACATAATGAGCCATTCGCATTTGCCCCACAAACTTTCATCCCCAACCACTCACTGATGCCGAGAAGCATCTCATCCGTCTCGGTTTCGGCTCAGCCCTTTGGGTTGTCAAACGCCACCGTCCAGAAGGGGTATTTCCATACAACATCTCCATGCGCCGGTGATGCATTGGCCCGCCGAGCTGTAAGCAAGGCCAATCACAGAACACAGCCACCCGACCCATCGTCGTAATCCGATCGCTTCAGAGCGTGTGGCCGCGTAATAGACGATGCAAGTCTGTGCTTTAACGGGTAGAGAATACAGAGGGCGTCGGGATGATTGCCGGGGGTTGAAACGGTAGATACGAAAACGGCGCGGAGGATAGTTTAAGCTTGTTATGCCCCGGTGCTGATTTCACTTTCGTGTAACTGCTATCTATCACCACTCTTCAATTCTTCTTCGTCTTTGCTCTCTAATAATCGCAGTTAACGTATTGAGTGCTAGGAGAGACCATGGCTTGCTCTCACGACAAGGGCCGGTGGCCGCTGGTTCGACGACTTCGATGGCTTAGAGTGCTTCAATATGTGCTGAATGCGGTGATAATTGCCATCAGTGCATATCTCATCTCATTCTTGAACGCCAACGGTGGTAATCTAGGTGGTGCTGCGACAGTACCCGTGATTGTTGTAGGTGTTTGTCCATTCTTGGGTACTCCTTGTTTCCTGCTAACATCGCATCAGGCACCATTGACATTCATTCTCACCGTTCTCCAGCAGTGGTTCGGCACGCATCTATCCGGTTACCGTAAAAGATGGTGTCTAATCTTCTTCATCTTCTTCGATCTTACTTGCATCGGCTTGCAAGTCCCCCTGATTGCTGTCCTGGCCGTAGCTGGTTTACCAGCAAATTGCGACGGTGTAGCAAATGGCTTGGATAGTTCAATCTGTACGTTTGCTAAAGCTTTTTAAACGTCCACTGTCACGGTGACTAATAGCCTTTTACAGTTGGCAATTCTGGCCATGGTCTATCCAAGAGATATTGTGCTGTGCCAAACACTTCGTTTTGGCTGTCCATCATTCTGATGTAGGCAGTCTTCCTCACTTGCTTATTGAAACATGCTTATATTCCTGTACAGGCTGCTCTATGTCTACAGCATGAGCCTTATAATCCGTCAAATCGTCGCAGTCAGCAGAGAAGCGAAGCTGCTCAAAGAGGAGCAAAGGGTCAGCGACAGCAACGAGAGAGTCACGGCCATCATGGCCGCTCATCAGGCTCCGCCACGAAATGCCCACAGATCGCGACACCACCAAACCGAAACTGTTGACTTGCGAGATGAGTCGGTTCGAAACATCGAGAGCCGTGAGGGAAGTTCAGTGGCCGGCGAGGAACCTCCTCCATATATCCACGACGAGGAACACGGCATGGCTAAGAATTTGAAGAAGAACTAGCGAGGCATTTAGAATGAAAATCACGATGTGGGAGGTACGAACGGACAGGAGTGGTTAATTTATATGCTACGTTCACTTGGTCCGCGGTGTTTACTGGGTGGTTGAATCGATGTATTCTTTATACAGTCCACTTCTAACAAACTGGATCAAACTATTGTACAGTTGAAGGCGAGATTTAATGGTTGTGCTTGGCCCTGTTTTTGCACGAACAGGAGTTATTGCCGTTGCCGTTGCCGTTGCCGTTGCCATTGCCATTGCCATTGCCATTATTTCCCTGGTTGCCGTTGTTCACGTTACCATTGCCCTGATTCCCATTGCCTTGGTTATTGTTGCCCTGGTTGCCCTGGTTGCCATTCCCTTGATTTCCACTTCCATTGTTCCCCTGGCCCCCGTTGTTCCCAGCATCTTGACCGCCGTTACCGCTACCTTGGTTGCCACCGGCATTGCCTTGGTTTCCATTTCCCTGGCCATTGTTGCCATTGCCATTGCCATTCCCATTTCCACCAGCACCTCCATTATTCACAGTTCCATTCCCAGCCACCGCTCCCCCAAACGTAAAGCTCTGGTCCTGCGCACCATTCGCACAAGCCGCAATATCAATCCTCTGCGCCTTGCTAGACAGACACTGCTGCTGTCCATTCCCCGGCACCAAGCTCAACGGCCCAGCCTGGCCATTGAACGCAAACAACTGCGAGTTGGTAACCTGTCCACCACCATCGGCTCGCCCACCGCACGAAAACAGATTAACCTGATCGCCAGCCTGGCGTCGCGGATCAAAGTTCAAGCATGCCTGCGTGAGGGTGCTCACAATGAGAGCCTGGCCCTGCTGGTCGTTGTGCTTGCCAGAGGTGATGACGTCCCAGCCCTGGCCGTCCGTGGTACCGCACGTAGCGACTTGCACGGGCGTAAGATTGGCTCTGAAGTCGCCGGAGAGCTTGTCCACGAAGAGGCATTTTCCGTCTGCCGTCTTGATTTGCACGTTGGAAAAGGCTCGTGTGGCGGTGTCGTCACGCTGGTGAGCTTCTTCGGTGGCAGCTTGGTTGAGTTCGGTGACGGCGCGACGAGCAGGCATCGCGACAGCCAGACCTGCTGACAGCACAATGAGAACAGAGCGCATTTTGAAAGAGAAGTAATGAGTTGAAGAGAATATTTGTAAGGAATGCAGGGCAGACTTGCACAGCAAGGCCGTTGAAGAAGTGAAGAAAGTGAGGAAAAGAGTGCTGGTTAGAATGTTGATGTGGTTATTGGTGTGAAGTTGAGCATCGTTTATATACAAGAAGCTTAAATGCAAGAGTTGTTTATCCAACATTTCAGGAGTATGGCTTGCCCTCACGACGGTATCACCATGGCTTCTCGGCGCTACTCCAAACAGCCCGGTGGTGCAATCAAATTAGCCAGATCAAGTAAGTTGCTCGGCGCCATTACCGTGACCTGTTTCGAGTTGGGAATTGGGACGAAACGGGCACTAGCTTCGTCTGATGACACAGATGGCCCCTTGTACGGGGGATTTGAGTTGGCGGTGTTGGGGTTGGTTGATTGTGGCTGGTACAGTGTGTGTTTGACAACTTTGGATAGCTTGACAACTACAAAATAACCTCAATGAGGTAATTCGTTCAATAATTGCAATGGATTGTTTTAAGTTTGGCAAAAACGAGTTTCAATACATCCTTCCATGCAATTGTGACGAGCCGTGAGAACTTGGTCTGGTAAACTCATAGGCCACGACATACGCACAGAGTTACCGCATACAAAATAAAGTAACGCGGTTATCGCAGTTAATAGATGAAGAGCTTTACTATTAGCTTATACAGACAACTTAAGCCGAAGATGAATAGTCGGCATGAATTCTACTCACAGTCATGTGGAACGTTCTTGCTCTTGCGAAAGTACTTATAAAGCGACATGGACTAGACCCTGAAATACTCCACGTCGGCTTGGCAAACCCACCCAGTCATTGATTTATTTCATCTTGATTCATTGCTATTGCCGTCACTAAATTCGCCGCGCTCAATTTGCCCCAAATGCCGCCCTTCATCAAGTCCAGGGTTAGAAACTGGCTTCAGACAAAGCTTGGCCACAGGCGCGTGGGTGAAGGCAACGAGAGTGCGGAGATTACAGTCACGGATGAAGTTACAGATCTCAAGCTACCTTTCCTTCCTACTGTTCGGCCACATGTCTTGACGCCATCGCCTTCCACAGAGGCTTTGGCTTTGGTGACCGGCTCCCCATTCTTTGACAAGTTTCCGCGAGAGCTGCGGCAAGGCATACTCATTCGAGCGTTTGGCGACGGTCTCGTCCACATGGACCTTTCGTTTGTGCACCCTACCGCTCCTCGAGAGCCCGGGTTCGGGCGCCCGCTTCGCAGCCATGCGGACATCAACGCCGATGATGTAGATGCTTATTTTCCGCCTAGGGTGAACTGGGATACAACAACGCCCAAGTCCTGGCAGTGGTGGAGCTCCGTGTGTCATCGCCCTCTGCCACATCATGACAGGAGCGCGATAGACAGGCGTAGGGGAGTTCGGGAGCCTGGAGATGATTATTGCCGTTACGGGGCACCACACTACTGTCCAAATTGGCCCGGGATCTATCCTCTAAAGTGTAAGATTGGGGTCATGGGATGGCTCTTAACTTGCCGCCAGGCGTAAGTAAAGGATACGAGTCTATTTTCTGTCATTATCCTGCCCTTCTCTAACAAGAACCGTAGTTATGTGGAGGGTATCCATGCTCTTTACGGGATGAATACCATCCATTTGTCGGGCCAAGCCCTTCTCCCAAACCTCCCTCAGTTGCTGCTACCCCAGCGACTATCCAACATATCGTCTCTCGAGATTGTCTGCCCACTCATGTTACGTCGAGGGCCCAAGTCTCAAGCAATCCCAGAGCTGCATCATCTGGAGAATCATCTCGCCATGCTCAGCTCTACCTTCCCAAATCTCACTCGTCTACACCTGGCACTCAAGGCAAATGGAGTCGCAGATCGACCTGTAGACCTACAAGGTGTTTTTGAGGCCCTCGACGCATTTATACGACGTCAAAGACCAATTTTGGAGCAGTTCATCGTATCACCTTCACGCAGTGTATTTACGCCGCTTTATGACGCCGTTCGGCATGCCATTGCCGCCAAGCAGGGTAATAGCCTATTATCACTCCTACTTAACGAGCTCTGGCGTAATGTTGACGGCACTTACATTCTTCCAATATGCGGACCTACTACCGATCCTTTCGCAAAACGATTTTCTAGCTCATACCCTAAACCCCCAACCGCCGGTTGCCGCACAGTGGGCGCGCCTATAGTTGGGGATGGGTACTGGATCATACCAGGGGACATGGACGATGAATTACCAATCCGTGAGATGGTATGCTCTTGACGAAAAGAGACTGACCAAGGTTGGTGACGACATCAGAGACGGCTTGGGGGCTCGTCAAGACCCAGATCAAGTTTCTCGATTCGTCAATGGTATCAACAGATAGATACCATGTTGACACTTTTCGCGCCCTCCCTGCCGCAGAATTGGGTCGGCTCATACCTACAGATGGAACCGCTACCTCACCAACAAAGCTTGCTAGTTTGTGGGCAACGCTTGTTGTAATTGGATACAGGGTCATCTTACGAATAGATTTAGGCCATGTAATATACTGTATCTAGTGCACAGGAAAGCCGTAGGGCGCAAGGTGCACTTTTCTACCCTCGTGGCTTGCTCCTGCGGAACACAACGCAAACTGATTTATTTTCCTGTCGCGGTTGTTTGTAATGTATTGAGGAGTGGTAGAGACTAGTCCGTTCTTGGAAATGGCCGGTTGGACAACTGCAGCTTTCCACTCGAGATGTCCTTGGGGTTGGTTGATCAACTCAAACGCAGCAAGGGGCTGGTCACCTACATATATACGGAGCACCAGCCGCTCAGGGAGGGGAACGACAGGGGAAGAGGGCCGGGGTCTGTTGAGTTTTTACCTCGATGTCTCCAGTTTGATTCACCATCCTCCATTCTCCATTGGCGATCAATTGATCTCGATAACCCAAGACTAGCTGCTCCGTACCCGAGAGGTGGCTGACAGCTTTATCAACCAACCTCGCCCGAACTACCAATACCATTCTCGCCGTTCATCGCAGTTTTAGCTGCCGGAGCAGCCTTTCCAAGAATCCCGCTGTTTGAGACCCGAAAGCAACTCTGTACAGCAGAGCCACTAGCTCGACCACGGAATCTAGAGCAGACAAGGCCGCCAACTCATGAGCGGCAACAGTTCAGCTCGGTGAAGATGAGCCAAAGAAAACCACACAGGGACAAGACTCGGAGGCGGAAGGAGGACGTACCGAGACATGGAAGCTTTAGCCGTTGGTTGCTGGACAATCAAGTCGGTACGCTCTTCCCTAATGTCACCAAAACCCATTTGATTGACTTCCCTCGACCATCACACTCTGCTAACCTGATGTGTTACAAAATTCGCTTCATAAACAGGCTTCTCGTTCAATCTTGTCGCGCTCTTGTTTCTCACACATGCTTGCATACCCGCTGCACGGCAATACACGTCCAAATTCTTCACTCTTTCCTACCACAATGACAAGACTGGCAAATACGCCGCGGGATATGACGACTTTTACTTTATCGCATTTTTCATCATCATCCTAACAGGACTTCGCGCTTTCTGCATGGGTTATATTCTCGCACCATTAGCTTCCCGATGGGGCGTGCTGGGCAAGAAGGATGCAACCAGATTCGCTGAGCAAGGCTGGATGTTGATGTACTACAACGCATTTTGGCCGGTGGGCATGGTACGTCGCTGACGTCTTCTCGTGGATGATGGCCGGTTAACGTTTTGATTTTGAAAACCATCAGTACCTCTACTACAACTCCAAGTACTTCTTGAACATGGAGGAGCTCTGGACCGACTGGCCACAGCGCGAGATAGATGGCTTGATGAAGGCGTACATTCTGGGACAATGGGGCTTTTGGATCCAAATGGTCCTGGTCATCAACATTGAAGAGCGCCGAAAGGACCACTGGCAAATGTTGACACATCACTTTGTCACTATTGCCTTGCTGGCGGGCTCGTACGCGTATCACCAGACTCGAGTCGGTAACCTCATTCTGATCCTGATGGATGTGATTGATCTATTTTTACCGGTATACTGGCATTGGACCCTTCCCTTGGCTCTGTAGAGGAGAGGGAAAGCGACGTCGCTAACAAGACGATAGCTCGCAAAATGTCTAAAGTACCTCGGCTTCACCACCATCTGCGACGTAATATTCGGAGGATTCATCATCTCGTGGGTGCTCGCTCGACACGTCTTGTACATGGTGACGTGCTGGAGCGTCTACTTCGACTTCCCTAGGATGACGCCACCCGCTTGTTATCGCGGCAGTGCCGATGACCTTGAAGGCCCGTTGCCCATTCCCACGACCGGTTGGAGTCATCTGCTGGAGCCCTTTCGCAACCCCTCCGGAGTCGTGTGCCTCAACAAGAATGTCATGTATGCCTTTCTCTCATTCCTCCTGTTTCTACAGGTCATGATGATTATGTGGTTCACGGTCATCGTACAAATCATTATGCGTATGCTCCGGGGCAAGAGGGCCGAGGACCTTCGAAGCAACAGCGAAGCAGAAGAAAGCGACCAAGAGGAGGAAATTGAGGAAGATGAACCTGAGGAGCCATGGTACTTGGAAAAAGAGTGCGTTGGAGAAGCCATTGACTGGACGGCACGGGAGCGTCGCGGTGGCGTGACAAATTTGAAGGGAACTGGCAGCAGTAACAGCAGCAGCGGCGTCAGCTTCCCCGGCCGCCGTGACCGCAAGGAGCTGCTGAACCGTATTGGGTGCGAGAAACAGATCGAATGAGCGATTGCAAGCCGTTCAGAGTCAGGATATTGGAGCCACCAGACGCCACCTGAACATGTGTGGCCTTGGCGATTTGCAGGGAAAGATGGTCTGAAGATGGTGGGCAAAATAGTGCTGGATGCTCATTGTGTATGGAACATGCATTCTAGCTGAGATTTCGTAAACGTTTATAAGGGCTCCAAGGGTGAATACGTCAGCGATCTTGCTGTTACAAATGTATTCCATGTGGCCAACAATAGACACAGGAACGGTGGCTATGACATGAGGCTGTACGGAAAACGGGCAGCACCAAGATGTTCAATGTTGTTTGTGTGTGTAACAACCAGCAGAGACTGAACCAACTCGGCATCACCAATCGGCATTGATGAGTTAATTTGTCTGTACTGCTGCCGACGCATCAATGTTCAATGTTGCGGGACTTTTCCACAGACCACATGAGCTGATATGAACTTGACACTCAAGTCTGGTGCAACACAGCCGCCTACTTTACAGGGTCCGTGTCACGCCAACCCCTTAACTACACACATGCAACCGCGGGCTGAAGAGCACCAGTTGACCCGTTGACCTCTCCTGAGCGGCTGGTATATGTAGGTGACCAGCCCCTTGCTGCGTTTGAGTTGATCAATCTGCGGTTGTTTTCTACTAATCTTTGCAAGAGGGTGGTTCCAGGTGGTCCACTCGCTTACGGTCCTCTTGCTTGTGGACTACATTAGCGGTTTATCTTACTTTGAACTAGTAATATATTCACGCATTAAAAGACTGCTCAAAGTTCAAGGTCGCATCTCCGTTATCTCGGCTAGCGCTGGGGTTCACGTACAGCTGTTTCATATCCACCAGTTATTGCAGGATTCTTTGGACTTCCTGAAGACCTCTGTCGGTGCTGTTATATTTAGAAACTCATAAAATTATTAGAGCAAGCTAGTTGGGTTATTCCAGAACTTTGTAAATTTCATCCAGCTCAGCCGAGATCGAGGCTACAGAGCCCTTGAGCAATTCCGTAAAATGCGGATCCTTCTCGCTCTCCTCTAGGGAGTTCTCGCATCGTATGATGTCAAAAGTACGTATAATGACATCCAGATGTCCTCTTAAGATGTCCTTGACTTGCTGTTCAAGTGACTGGGATAACTGAAGCAAGTTTCGTCTCAGGAACAACATCATATTTTCAAACACGGTCCGGTCTCCCATTCTTGACACGATAATGGCTTTGCGCCTGCGGTCGCTTCCAGGACCTAGCAGAGATTAGAATTCACCTCAAACCAACTGTAACATGTTGCATCTTTACAAGGCTTACCGGATTCAATTCGACATTTCGCATATGCTTCTTCAAGTTCTTTGCCAAACTGCGAAGTGCGGATGTCGCTCAAAGTGTCTGTTCTCAGGGTTCTAGTTCGGGCTTCCAGTTAATTTGGCTCATCAACTTATGAGAATCTCTCAGTCTTACGAAAGCTGCCTAGCACAAGTGTTAAACAGGTCACTCATTTCGATGGTGAGTTGACGTTGACGGGAATGAAGCGCGTCAATCAGTGAAAGAGCCGTCGCTCTGTACCGTCCCAGATGGACATCTGCGACATGTAGTCAGCGGCCGTTCATTGCCGTGTTCAAACACCACTCACTGAGCTTGTCTTCTGCCGTCCTAGTGGTTTTCAAAAATGAATCTACCACTTGCGTTTCCTTGGAGGCTGTGAAAGCAATGAGCCCGTCTATGGGGCCGGTCAAGTCATTGACCATGGAACTCATTGCCTCCTCATTCCAATTGCGTTCACCTTCTGCTGGGGTAGAGTGATGCCCAAATTTTCTGCAGAACGCCGAATATGTTGCTAGTAAGCATGGGTCAGCGTGTTGGGTCAGAAGGCAGTCGTGAATATTCTCCATACAATGATACCACTGCAATGAAGGAACAAATTTTCCTCGAGTTAGCCTGACTAACATTGCTCGTCATGTTACATAACATCCCAAAGAAGACGACTCACGCCAGACCACTCCAGAGACGCTTCTTTAGCGGCATTACTCCAAGCCGAAATTTGCTGCACTGCGACTTGATCAGGTCGGGTTCCTTCAAGTTGGGTGTACAAATCTGCTTAGTACCTGAGTGGATTTGTTGCACATAGTGCTCTTCCAACTCGCTTGCAAGGCGTGGAACTTTGGATACAGCGCTGAGGAGTTCCTAGCTCATATTAGCTTCAGTTTTCTGCGCTTCTATATTGCCACGACTTGTATCGTTATACTTGTTCCATCTGTTCTTCAATCTCGCCCAAGGTCTTTTGAATGGCAACCTTACGTTCCGTACCCAAGGTGCCGTTCCCGCGCTCTGCCCAGAGTGCCAAGTCGCGCAGCACGTCTGGAATATGATTCTGCATGTACGCTTTTGCCAGCCGTAATTGGCTTTCGGCTACCTTGGAGGTAAAATGTTGGCGCATAACCTGAATGCCACTGAGCTTTAGATGGGGCAGATATTGCGATGCTGGTTTGTGCCTTTCCTTCCAATACAGTGTGTTGCTGACGCAGAATACCTTTAAATCAGGCTGAGCATCGTTGCGTGTGCTGGTTTGGTTGCCATATTTGTCAACAAGCTTCGTGGACACGTCGTCGTTTCTTGTATCAATTATGCATCTTTGGAGACTAGAATGTCGCTTGTGAGTATAAAAGATGGCTAACACCATCACATTCTTTTACGAAGGCATCCCCACTTACTTGAATTTGGCCGCCCGCACCCGATCTCTGCCGAAAGAAGAGTCTCGGTTAGTCGCCGGGTCGTTGAGGACATGGAGGGTCATCGATCTTACCGGGCTGTCTGCCATTCATCCCACAGTTTCTTGTCACGCTGGCGCTCATCGCGCGTCTCTGGTGTCTGGTCCGACTTGAGGTCCATATATTGCTGCTCCGCCTCCGCCTCTGATTCTTGGCAACTATCTCTTGTCTCTCGTAGATCTTTTATGTTGTCCTGTACTTCGCCAGGCCAACCGTTAACAGCTTCATCGACCCTATAAACCTGCACCTAGAGTCAGTTGACAAACCCATACAGACAAGTGCGTGGATTCTTCTTACATCGGTCCTAGTGCACACAATGCCCACACTTGAAAGACAAGCTTTAGAGGCAAGTTCAAACACGGCCTTGACTCCAACATCTGAGGTCGCCCTGCTAATATCACAAACTGCAAACACCTCGTGACACTTCTGCTCCGCCAAATAGCGCTCCGTATTATTGCGGCGCGCCGCATTCAGATCGCGTAGGCCTGCAGTTGAGTCGATGAGATGGCCGTAATTCCAAGAGGGAAAGTTTCATATTTACCTGGAAGATCAACTAGGATAATGCCTCTGCTGAGAATGGGCGAGTTCAGATAGACCCTATTGCATCACGGCATATAATTAGCCTTCCACCACCATCTGAGAATAGGCGCGGACAGAGAAAGTCAAAAAAAAAAAAGTGACGGCCATTTCGTCCAAAGAATAGGATGAGCACAACGTACTTGACACCACGAATGAATGGCCACAAAGCAGGCGCATTGCCCGAGGACATGTCTGACGTCAGATGCTGAAGACGTGCGGAACACGTTTTCGGCGAGTCAAGAACTTGAGTTTCCAAGTCTTGTGAGCCCAGGTAACTGGTTGCCCATCCGACAAGTTGATTATTCACTCGCTCGACATCGGGCTCGTTTTTGATCCAGTCCAGATTTGATAGCTTTGTGCGGAACATTGTCATCAGTGTGTCTTGGGCTACATCAGCTTCCTCCTCGCAAACCTGCCGCTCCGGCCCCTCCAGTGTGCTTCGGTGACGATGATAGGACCTATATTTATGTACTAGGTCTTTGATCTGAGTTTCAAGCTCTTCCCCACTGAAAGCATCTATGCGGATTTCAAATGTTGTGGCGTCATGATAGTGATATTCTGTGATGACACAAGTACAGGCGACACCACTGCTGTTCTGTAAACCCTTTAGTAAGCGTAACCCATGGCAAGTATTTAGAGATGGGTTACTCACAGCTCGTGCCAGGTCTTTGTAGTCCAGTAGAGAGTTTAAAAGACTGCTTTTTCCTAGGTGACGAAGACGAAGTCAACATCGTGATGTTTGAGTTTTTAAAACGCCGGCGACAAAACTTACCAACTCCGGAGTCGCCAACGAACCCTACAATTCTCGTTGCAGGACAATGAAATGCAGCTAATTCATGAACTCGATGACGGAGTCGCCCGATTGTGGATTCTGGCTCCTTGACCAAAGAGCTACTGCTTAAATCGTTGTCCAGCTTGGCCATTAGCTCTTTTGACCTGCTAAGAGCATCCTGCAACTCTTTGTTCTGGAAAGGGTCATTGAGGAGCACTTCGTCCTCCACTCTATGTGCATCGCTTGATGACACCAGTGGAGGAAGGTCCGGCGGTGCAGAACTTTGTCTGCCCGGAGCAGCGCTATTTACTTTGAGAGTTGGCTTGCTGGGATTTTTCGCAACATCGTGGAGAGCCGTGCCAAGTTCTTGCATGGAAATACCCTCAAGCTGCGAGCTGGTCGGTCGTATAGCCGCCAATTGGGGCGCCGAGTCTGCGGCACCCACTGGGCCTCTAGTGAAACTCCTGGCTCGTTGGCGCGTTGGATAATCAAAGGCTCCAGAGAAGGTACCAAGGTGATTGTCAGGATTGAAGCCCGAAGTAGGTTTCGTGGTGTAATTATTTCTTGGTTCTGAGCCTGTGTCAGACCCAGAGTGGAATTCGACTGACGGCAACGGAATGTCAACATTAGCTACGGTGAAAGTAAACTCTCTGCCACCGGGGCTATTCCCGCCAAAGCTAAACGATCCATTTGATGATGGAGTGCGGTGTCGTGAGCTGCTAGTGGTGAAAGTAGACGAGTCCTATCACAGACGGTTCCTAAGCATAAAGCTTGCGAGCCAAGGGAGCAAAATCCATACTTACCATTTTATTTTTTGAGAAAAGGTCCCACGATGCTGTATGGTTGATGACGATACTGAGATAGAACAGGGGTAAAAGCTGAGAAGCTTCACGTAAAACTAGAATCGTCGACGTATGGCTGGAGGGATGAGATACGAAGTGGTACCAGCTGGAGAGCCTGACACATTTGTATGCGGCGACTGATGGAACATCAAGCCAGTAGCGTGAGTCGGCAGCTCGTGATTTACCTCTTGCGACGCTGGCCAATGCCTCTGCTGCAACAGTCCGAGGCGAGACATGGCAGGCTGTGTTGGTTGAGCCTTGTTCAACATGAAGTAACCCAGGATCCGCGGCAGCGGGCTCGTGCATGCGTTGCCAATTTTCTAGGGTTCGTACGCCGCAACCTGCGCTTGGGTCTCTGACAAGGATCTACAAAAGCCAGAAGCTCAACGGAATTTGTATTTTTGGACCAAACTTGCATAATGTCTCTGCCCATTGCACTGTGTTGTTGGTCTCGGCCGACGTGAAAGCCGACTCCGTTGATAAGCATTCAATGTTAGGCTATTGGAGCATTTGAGCGGCGGAAAGTTTCAATCCAGCGTTCCGGACCAATCAAATGGTAGTACGCCACTGACGGACGGCACGATCTGCTGGGGTAAGTCCGCAAATGTCAAGGTCAGGCAGAAAGGATCAATGGCGCTAGTCCGCATTTGGCAGCATCCTTGGCTCTTTGGCCGAATGAGATGCCAGCGGCATATGCCAGGAACGCTTCTGAGAGCATGTTTTCCCCCAGGGCACCTGGCCAGTATGAAATTCAGGGAAGGTGGCATCATCGACAAGTTCTTTTGGACCCCCGGTCGGCCGAAGCCACCTAGGCAACAGTCAATCGCTTTTTCGACAAGGTCTGACCAGCCAGCCGGTGAATGGAGAGGGCAGAACAGGGGCAACGGCAACATTGAAGCGCAAAAAGCGCCAGGTTAACGGGTGCGGGTCAAGCCGTCAACTGGTGGGTCTTGACCCTTCAATGTTCAATTTGATGTTGCTGGTCATTCCCGCCATGTTGGTGCAGGGAATGACAATACACGGCATGCATCACCTCAGGACCTGACCCCCAGGCCTCGCATGCAAGCACCACTCCTTGACCTCAATGATAACCATGCATCTGATGACCTCGGCGGTTACGGTCCTGTGGAAAAAGCAACGTGTTGGCGCAAGATTCTGCTCGGCCAACCGCACTTACCCCTGGAACCCTTCAGCCCCAGCCTCGTGATCTGTGAAGCCAACATATCAAGTTGTTAGAGGTCAGTTTACGAAAGAAGTCGGGTCTATCGTCATAAACGGCGGTATACGTTAGCCTGAGGCAATCGGCTTAGCCCAGCCGGCTAAGAATACCGACCATGTCAAGGTGTAGCGTATCTGTTGTCACTCGTTCCTGGCCAGCAATCACCCACGCAAACGGAACGTACCTGGCCTAACAAACACAAACACAAGCTTAGACGATACTAGAACTGGAAACCCATCCTGCTTATGGTTACATCGCGCGTTATCGGATTGTTCGTTGGGCTAATAGCCGTAGCTCTCCGTGTCGTTTGCCTCAGTCTCCAGCCATGCGCCAAGGAACTCATTCAGCCATGGAGTTGGTCACAAGTGCCCCCATCCCAGACCCTGGTAATGCAGAGGGGCGTCTTCTCCCAGCTATATCCTGGGGAAGCCCTGTGGTTCTCTAAAGTGAAGTGGCTAGGCTGCCTGTGCTACCCCTATCTCCCCCGCAGTCTTAACTTCCAGGTCTCTCTAAGGAGTTACAGCTTGTTTAGGTCTAACAATTTGTCATCCATTGATCTTATACATTTGAAGACGGCTGCTAAGATGGAAATAAAGCAGTCAAACTACAATGTAATTCACAATATATTGGCGAGTCCATCTTTTCGAGCCCCCCAAATGTGACTAGCCGCGCATTTATACGGTCCAGGCAATGCTCCAGAACCATTGCAACGTATCGTGATTAACTCGAATGCCGAGGATTAAAGTCTGGAACATTTGGGAATCTGACCTAGAGGATGTTATCAGAGCCGCATTTGAAGCCATCAAGTGGATAATTTCTCGTAATTGTGTTATTCTGGACATCTTGACACTTTAGTTTCTTCTTAGACGATCACAGCTGACTCCGATCATCTGTGCCTGGTCTTTGACAGTATCCTCAAGCTGCCTACAAGTTCTCGAATTGTCGTGGTATGTATTGAGCCATTCCCATTTATGGCAGCCGCAGTATAAACTACGAGAATAGGGCATTCACGCAAGATCTTGTGCATAAAGACAAAAGACTATTGGTGCTGTGCCCCAGAGATACACCAGAAATATACTAAAGTTACCACAAAGGTAGTGTGGTACCAAAGGTTCATATTTGAGGCACTGCTTGAAAGAGGAGTGTGCGACGAAGCCCTGTTGCATGTAGGAATCAACGTGCGCAGCCACTCATTTTTCGCATTGTAAGTAGCCAAGATCTAGATCGCTGAACCATTCGGCGAACTCCACGCACTGCCCAGGGTAGTATTCAGCTTCAGAGCCTTCTTTCTCCTTTATTTGACCTTTCCGTCGGACAACCTGGCGCGGAAGCCCCGATCCCCCTGGTAGCAACCCGAGTTGCATCCCGTAGGTGCATGTGTGGATGGCTGACAGGCTGGATTGGGTGGCCAGGCCGGGAACCCAGTAAAGCATTCCGTTTGCCAGCCCGGTTTGCAATTTGACAGCACAACGGGATGGGACCAGAACTCCATCAGCGCTGATCTGGTCCGAGCCAATAGTTGCCAGCTTCCGGCCAACTTGCTCAATTTGTACGTGCTGATGCATGACAGGGCCAGTTCACCATACACAGGTTATCAATGGGGTACAGCCCCGCTGGACTTCACAAGTTAGCTGGACTGTCTAAGGCATAAGTTATTAATGAATCACAGCGATAACATGCAATTGGATAGATCAGTTGTCCATCCAGATGAGTAAATGTTGGGGTATCCCGGATTCAGCCTCGGGAGCGGATAAAGGTAGGATAAGGAACAAGGGAGGTTTGTTGTTGGGGTGCATTCCAACACCAGTACGGCGCCGAGGTATGTATGGCGAATGGGAACCAAGCCTCTGTGTACACAGGAGTGCACGAATAAGATATCATGGGACACAGAAAAAGGATCAAGAGAAACGCATAGAACTTGTTCATGACATATAGCGACAGACACATTGCGATGAAGCCAATATACTGATACGCAGATGGTTATTGCATACTTGACTAGTTACATATTGATGAAAATATCCTCACAGCCATCACATGACAGTTTTCTACGCCGAAAATTTCCTCATCAACCTACCATTGCAGCGGTGACGCATCGGCTAGCTCCATATGACACTATGACACCATCAAGGTCTCAGTAGCAGAGTCCAATTCGGAAATTCACTAAGCTTCGTTCCCCGCAGCCATAAACTAAAGAGAGCTTAAGGCATGCGGCATGTAAAGGCCGGCACTTCTCGAGACAGCAAATAAGATAGGACAGATGGCAGTCGTTTACAGGAAGGCATATTTAGAGCAAGTGTTGTTCTCTGGAAATAGCCAGAGGGGGTGTTTCCCCAATGCATTGGGGATGTGGAAACTCTAACCAGCCATTTAGCTCTTTTAGCTAGCAATGTACCGGAAATAATGAACTTGTACAAGCACAAGCAACTAGTACAAGAGGGCAGTCAGAGCACTAGAGAGATACTGTCAGCTCTTAATGTTGTGATGGTAACGCTTGAGGAGCCTCGCATGTAGCAACTTTTGTGCATTCTGTATCAAATATCGTGCTGGGCGACGTGGCAAGACATGAGGTGATTGTAGATCAGTAGCTAGGGTACACCACAAATGCTATGCCTTTAATTCATGTGAGGAGATAGTGCATTAAAGCATAAGTTAAGCAAATCGGTGAACTGTAGCTAGTAAACCTTCTTTAAGCATAGCAGGCTTATAACTATAGCTTTATCAGCTAATAGACTATTTAGATAGCGTAAACTCTCTACCACTCTACACTAAAGCAGTAACGCCTAGGCTTACCTGTTATATGCGCATAATTGTAAGGGGCTGGCCTAGCGGCTTCTGCGAGCTAGCGTCACTAATAGTAACTTTTCTCATAGAGAGAAAAGAAAAGGGGAAAGGGGTTAGCCTAGCTCCGTAGAGAGCTATTATAGGGTCCAGCTAAGCTCTGGTAGAAACCCGTGGTTAGTCCTTAGGTAGCTCTTTCCGCGTACTTGTCTCCTTCTCTCTTAAGATCTAAGCGCTACGCTTAAATCCATAACAATAATAACTAATACCTATGTCATAGATTTAAGCGTAACGCTTAGATCGTAAGAGAAAGGAGATAAGCATATAGTGGGAGCTACCTAAGAACCCACTATAGGTTTCTACTAGAGCTTAGCTAGGCCCTATAAGGGTGCTCTTAGAAGCTAAGCTAACTACTCTTCTTCTTCTCCTTCTCTCCTTATGAGAAAAGTTACTACTAGTAATGCTAGCTCGCAAAAGCTGCCAGGCTAGCCCCTTACAACCTAGAGCAATTAAATTTTTACTCTTAGAAACCTACAACTATATATTACAGTAGATTAAGCTAGTTAATATAATTCTTATTTCTTTAATAAATATAGTACTATATAAGCTATTTATTAAAGTTATTCTGGAGGTACTTACCTAGACTAAACATGCAAAAATATACTTTGCTTAATATTAAGTTATGATAATTGCATAATAATAGGCTTTATGCTAATTATATAATAACGATTAATATTAGCGTTTTAAGTCCCTTTAGAGCTAGATTATAAATAGCTATAAGGATATGTTATATAGCAAAAAATTGCTAAGCAATTAAACTCTAAAGGGTGTTACGGATTCAAGCGTAGCGCTTGGATCTTAAGGGAGAAGGAGACAAGTGCGCCAGAAAGGCGGCCTAAGGATCTACCGCGGGTTTCCACCGGAGCTTAACCGGGCTCTATAAGGGTCCTCTATGGGGCTAAGCTAATCTATTCCCCCTTTCTCTTTTCTGACTTCTCTCTATGAGAAAAGTTACTATTAGTGACGCTAGCTCGCAGAAGCCGCTAGGCTAGCCCCTTACAAAGAGTTATATTAAGCTTAAAATAGAATGCAGTATATACTTAATTAAAATTCTTATAAGGCTTTTAAGTGAAAATAACTTATAGCGCAGCATTAAAAGACTTCTAGTTCTCTAAACTAAGCGCTAATAATTCTATCTAACCTATAGCTTCTTAAATAGCTGTCTTTTATTTAAAGATAAAGAATACTAGAAAATTTTAACATTATCTCACTTAAGCTGCTACTGTATATTTTGCTTCTCTAGCTACTATTGCCTTTATTGCTCTTAGTAGTGCTATAGCAGCACTAGAGAAATACTAAGAGGAGACTAAAGCTAACTTTTTAGTATAAAGTCTTACATTTTAGAAGGCATTAGGTTATAAACACTAATACTTTATAATAGAGCATTATTTTTAACTAGATAAACTTTAGAGAAAGCTCTTAAACTATTTCTAATAGAGAATTAGGCAGTTATATTACTCTTAAGAGCACCCTATAAGTCTTAAAATGTTATTCTTAGACTAGGTCTTTTACCCATGTGTGATACTAATAATAATTAAGCTGTAAGAATATGCAATCTATTTTAATTAATTATTAAGACTGTAATAAGTGTTTTCTATATAAGTATATCCTATGCTAGCCTGCTCTCTTAACCCCTTTAAAGGACTGGCACTAATAATTATGCTGCAAGCTTGCGAGAATGCCGCGGCAATTCTAGTCGATTGAATAATAACTACAGTAATATTACACCTAAAAGAGACTAGAGATCTGTGAAATGCTTTTGTGGTTATCGTTAAAACGCGACACGCGAGACTATACAGAGTATAGAGTTAGCAACACAGGGTATGGAATTCTTTCCGTTACAACGAGTAACATGATCTAATGTTCTGGGTGAATTCTTATGCTATAGAAGATAAAATATAACCTATACTGCGCTAATTGAAATTCTAGAATTTGGTGGCACACCATTGCAAGCTAACTGATTATTGTATTATTGCTTGGGGCGCGTGATTTAGCCAGGTTAACGGGACCTTTATTATTGCGAACCAACAAATAAGCTGATTGTGGCATTTATCCTGCTCTTCACTTACGTCTAACATTTCTTTCTGGGCAGAAAGATATTCCATACACCTACAACAAGTCTATGTAGGTTATTTACTAAACTTCGCCATGCATCTGGAACGTTCACGAGTACCATAGTTTGCATCTTTCGCTCAAGCCTATCTGAGTGGTGTTACCGCTAATGCACAGTATTGCACGCCATCTGATCACTGTGCGATCAAATACCGTGCCGCAACATAAATGGTATATTTTGCTGCACAGCTTATTGCCAAACAATTTGGCTTTTCCGCAACTACTACACCAACAACCAAAAAGGCAGTCAAGATGTCAAACTACTTGAGAATACACACCGAACAAAAAAGCGCTGAGAAGTGCTTGGATATTTGTAGCCGGGTCCTCATCCGTATTAACGAGATATACTTCCCGTTAATTAAAGACATACCCCCCGACCTAACAACATCACCGCCTCTCGAGTCTCACTGCTTGACCCTGGCGGATGTGATAACACTCTCAACGCTGAAAAATTGTACCGAATTGCTTTGCGAGGCAATTTCAGAGTTGCATTTGTATGCGGAGAAGGATGATTTTGATCCACCTAAACGTTCCGCCAAGTCGACGCGAAAGACTGGGAAGCTCGCAGAAGCAAAGTTCGAAAAGCTACAGCACGAAACAGACAGGAAACATCATGACTTCTGCAGGGATACCGCCGGTCGTGTCCCGCAGAGGAGATCACATGTTCTTGAAAATATCAGTTTGGGAAATGATGGGCAGCAGCTTATCGTGTCTACATTAGGAGATGTCTTTGATGTTAAGAAGGTGGCCGCCGAAAACAGGGCGATTCAGCTGATTGGAACAATGTCGGATGCTGCTTTAAAGGAGTATTTTAGGACCAAAATACCCAGGTAATCAATGTCTGCTCTCGATAGTTTTCTGGGGTAATAAGATTGTCAAATATAATTAGCTACGCCTAAGAAACCCTTCGCTATATCTCACGGGCTAGTAGTAGATGGAATCTATCGATTGTGACGCATTTGTCTTTGAGTACATATCTGGAAATTGGGTTATTCCTGCTTGGTTGCACCAAGTGGTGTATCCTTTGACTCTGGATTGTTTTTGCCACTTGATACGACTTCGTTTGAACTCCTTCCCTTGTTTTCTTTCCAGTACAAGGTGATGAACTGTCCACATGATCATCATGTCAACCTTGGCGCCACACAGTGCACAAGGTGGTGTCGAATGTGGGTGGGTTGCCATCTATTTGCCTCACTTCCCAACCGACAACACAACAGTGAAATCTTTTGAGAGACACACTCTTACGGTAGGATATATTAACAACAGCTTTAAATCTCCATTTAAAGAAGGCGTCCGGAAATATGCATGTTTTCGATGACCAAATTTGACTCAAGGCGGCACGTTGCCAATTAGGTCAAGACTTTTAAAGCGAACGCAGGCACTGGGCGTGAGAATCACAACGACAAAACCCAACCAGCACTGCGTCGCGTTCAGAATATTCCGTTCTATTTTGCATTGGTACTCTGCGGATTATAACGTAGTATTCGAACATATCTGATTTTCTGCTGAGCTTGAGAGCCTAACGCCAGGCCCATGACGATTATCAAATACGCCTTCTGTGTCACCTTGAGTTCCTTGGTCAGGAGTGGAGGTACTCTGGTTGAGGGTTTTGGTGACTTGCTGAGAATCCTGTATTGTCTGCTTTGAAAAGCTTTCGATGGTTTTTTGATAACTTTCGTCACTTATTTGCCCGCCAATATTGCGTGACCGTCCTGTAAGATTGATGCGCCTGGCGGTTACAAGGTCTCCAACAGTCGAGATTGTAAAGTTATAGGCATCATCGGCCAGAGTAATATCTTCGAAAACATTGTGTCGCTCAATTGCTTTAGTATCATCTGCATCAGAGATAACATTTATGCATTGATGGATGCTTTCCTTTGTCGCACGCAATCGTTCAAGCTCCGTGGCTGCGTCTTTAGATATAGTATCCGTAGACGCCATTACCTGCATTCGCCGATCGATGTCCTCTTCGTGGCTACGCAGCTGTGTTACGAGATTGCGAATAGATCCTTTTGTGGCATCCAATCCATTTTTGACATATTTATGTGCCGAAGGACGTTGGGAAAACTGGGAAGGCTCTTCTGGCACTGGTTCCAGCTGCTCGATCCGTTCTGATAGCTGAGCACAGATTCTAAGGCCCTGCTGTGTACTCTTTTTCTCCTCCATCATGGCTTGCCATTCAGTGTCGTTCTGGTCGGAATGCGAGAGGAGCTGAATTTTTTCATCCAACTTTTGCAAATGTTCCTTCAAATCTTGGGTCGCATCTGATATCATATCTTTATAGTCTTCCAGCACTCTTGGAGTTATGGCAGCTACCCGACTAGGTGAAAAAACAGTCAACTCATTTGTGCAAAACAGCGACTAGCATGAGCTTAACTTACATGGTTGCGTTGGCAAGTGCTATATTTATGGTGGATTTATACCCAGCCAGCATGTCCTTAAAGTCGGTGATATCTCCTTGAAGATATTTCTGGGTGACCCAATCTCGTACACTCGATCGTGAAGGTGTAGAGCGTGTTGTAAAACGACAGATTAGGTCCCCATACTCCTTGCACGCGTTCCCGCAACGGTGAAGAGGAGCTTTAAGAGCCTCAAAGCTGATTTCTGGGTTGTTGCTGACGGTTTCTAAGAGTGACTCCAGTACGGCTGTAAGATCATTGAGTTCGTTCTTTAACGCACGTGCTCTTTTGTCTTGGCTTTGGAAGTCGCGAATTGTCGTGTACAGGTTGACACTGGACGTAAGGGCGAAAGTCACCAACGCGACGACACCAGATGCTACGCTCAGAGGATCTGCCATGTTTCAGAGAAGACTGATTGGATTGCCAACTACCTGTGTGAATTCGGCTGAGGGATATCCTTTAATACGACAAGCATTAACGTTATCAAGCACCAAAGCTTTACTTGTAGGGGGAACTTACGGCCTATTGAGACATCACCGCACGACCTTTGATGAGATACGAGGCAGCTAGGCCTCACCTTGGCTCTGAGCTTGGTTTTATGGGCGGCGCCAGTCGACAGAGTTACATCGGGTGTGGGGCGACGAGGCATAACCGTTGCTGTCTGGTTGTATCGAGGAACCAATCAATCCCAAGCGGTGGCGCTCTGAGAAATTCCCTGACGCAAGAGGATGCAGAATTTGAATTTCAAGGCACGCACGAGAAAACATCTCGGCTTAAGTTCAAGCTTTATTTGTTCTCATCTGGGATATTAGGAGTGGCCATTGTTGCCTTGCTCATATACGGGGCTGATCTCATTTGACTCCCGATGCAACGCCTGACTAACGTTCATGGCTGACCAATGTGTTGCCACCATTGATGACGACGCCAGCTACGGCTACAGAGCGGTAGAAGCTCCTCTGAGTTTCAACAAGCGCCGGGCGAACGCCAAACCCCCTCAACCCTGCACAATCAAGCTGGGCGCTTACATGCCTTGGCCTTTGCAGCCATGTTCACCAACATCGGCCCCTAATGCGGGGTAAAAAATCTTCAGCATTCTGGAGCTCGTGATATTATTCTGCAGCGCTGTGTCAACTAAGCTTTGATGGTATTTCAGCGTGACATGTACTCCATTCCAACCAGAAAAGAGAGAGAAGGTGTCATCCTTGTGTAATTCGCCATTTGGCTATTGATTGGATTGGAGAGGCGCGCGCCGTGGTCAGGCGTTGCCTAGCATATCCCAGGCGGCCTGGGACTTTGTGTCGCTACTATCCCGTCGTTGGACAACCAATAGATTGGCCCGACACCCTCCGCAGGCTCCGGCTGCGGAGTCTGGTAGGAAGGGGTGGCGCCTGGGACCAAGTGCTCAGCCCAGTTTGTGGCCATGCAGGATTGCTTGCGTCCCAACACAGCGCATCGCGAGCTTGGGTTGAAGCATCTTCGTCAATTTTCTACATAATTTAAAGGCAGGGCCTTTGCCTAGGGTGCCGAGTAACCGAGATATCTGTCTTGTCATTCAGTTCGATCATTATTTCACTCTGCTTCAGTGACTACTCCGCTTCATCTTGCCAAAAACGGTGACCCGATCCGACATGTCGATGGATTCCGATCGAGAAATGGACGTTGCAGAAGGACCTGATCCAACAATGCGACCAACACATCGTCTAAAAGATATCAAAGCGGGAGACGACAGCGTACAGCTCCTCGTATCTACGAAGGATCACGTTTACGATGCAGAGAACGTGGAAGCCGGTGTGAATTCTTGGCAAGTGATCGGCGCTTGGGACGAATCCTCGGTTCCAGAACTCTCCAAGTTTCTGAGCAGTCGCCAGACGACCATAGCCCGAGATTACAATGGTAAATCTACATTTGGGACAATGTATGGAAGCGGATTTAAGCTCGGCAGGCGGGAAGAAAGCAGTGGAACGGCCTCTAAATGAATATGCCGCCGCGCCGTCTCCAGTTTGAGGTGGACAAGAAGTTGTGAGCTTTTAATTGACAAGAAGTAAATAAATAGCAAGTTTAAGACGTACTTTTCGAATTACTGGTAGAAATCGTGGTCTCTTCCTGTACCGTCTCTTCAGCCGCCGGAGCCTTTGCCCTGATCGGCCCATGGAGGAGTTCGCGCAAAAGTAGATGTCCTCCGGATCCGAAGAACTCAATGGCATTATCCCCGGCACTCACGCCACTCACATTCAAGGGGGAGTCATCCGAATGAAAGACCAACTTTGCGTTTTGCCCGGCTTTAATGTCTTTGATCCGATGTGCTTTTCCGGGTGTCTCCGTATCCGGAGAGTTGTTGCGAGAATGACGAGCAGTGACGCCTCGCGTTGTTGATATACCGCGCCGTATTTCTGATTCCTGCCTCTCTTTCAACGGTATGATTGAAAGGAGCTCTTTGGCGTACGCTGCGGCGGCGGCGGCAGCATAACCCTGCCATTGTTTGTTCTTGTGCGAATCTGAATAGTCAGAGATTCCGCGAATCACCAGGCTCGAGTAGCTATCCATCAAACCCGCAGCTTCCATTTCAAAGCAGATATTGTCAGCGATTTGGACCACTTGATCCCTTGTTCTGGCATGACGTATAAGTTGGTTGGAAGATGCAATGATGCCGTAGTGGACCATTGGTTTCTCATCAACGCGGGTATTTCGGTGCACAAGTCTTGATCTGTCACAAGCATCACAGTTCTCTCGCATCAGGGACTCGTGCTCGTAGTTGCTGTCGAATAGTAAGTCCGATTCGACACCTGGGCTCGCAAAATCTGTCATGCAAGGACCCTCGCGCAGATTTTGCAGAATCCTAGAGAGCTCGTTGGTTGATTTTCTGTGTTTTGCTTTCATTGTAGCGACGGCTGTCATAAGACCTTGGGATGGTGCACACGCAAGGCCGGTTTGATGCAATTGGCCATCCTTTTCTATCTTTCCAAGATCGCTCTGAAGAACTCTGGTGCTGACAACGATGTCGCCTAGCCTTATGTCAACTTTGCCCGGAACTCCACCCCCAATTCCAACAAGCAGCCAAACGCATATCGAGGAGAATGTGCGCCGCATGTGCGTAGCAACTATTGCCGCAGTATTTGTGCCGTAGCTGTTAAAGGGTAGGCACGCGATAACAACATTGTGTCCTGAGATAGAACCCAACGTGTAGTTATTGATGTCGTTCTCAGGCTGAGGGTGTGGGCCGTGGGCAACATCCAGCATAGCGGTAGCAGCAGTTAACTCAATATCCAACGCACAAATCCAGCCAATATAATATTTGTCGTGAGGGATGATGGTGGCATTGCGAACTTGGTCATCCAGTTTGTCGTTGCTTTTATCCTTATCATGTCGCTGCCTCTTGTGGTCGTCACTCTCTTCGTTTCGTGCGTCGCACTGGATGTGTTTTCTCTTGCCGTTTCGCACGCCCCTCATTCTTCGAGATCGAGATATTCCCCGCTTCACCATTTTTCTTGGAAATGGACTCAAGTTGTTGATAAGCCTGCCTCGAAACGGCGCTCGAACTCACATTATGTCTGTTAGTGGCAGCTCCTCCGGGATTTCCTTCCGGAGTTGATGATGGAGGACATATCTCACCAAACAATCGCCGACATCTCAGGCGACTGCTGTTACACCAAACTAGTCTCGTGCCCTGCACCTTCAATGTTCTTTAGGTCAAGTCCTGCTGCACCTGTGTGGGCCACAGCAACACGAATTAGATTTGGCGCCCGTGGCTGCCTGGGGGCTGGATTGAAGGTCTGTCATTTGGGTGATCAACATGGATGATTGGATGGCAGCATACTAGGTTCATCTTATGCCAAACGTACTCTTTTACAATTGCTAACTGTTGGGCGCTTGATGAAACAGAACATAACGGCGCCGAAACGTGGAATCGCCCGGTTGTAACTGGCTGTGCATCCTGAGTTACTATTAATACACATTTCCGTTGACGCCGTATTTAATGTGCGGCTTGCCGTTAACCAAGGCGGCTCTGCTCCGGAGGACCTGCTAGCTCACACATTTAGGCTTAGTTCTAACCCCTCACGGATCTGACAACCTTTGGCGTCATCTTTACCCAGGAGCAACGTCCCGTGCCGATCGCCAGCCAGTTCACCACACTGTGGCGCGAATAAACCTGAACATTCACCCTTCTCTTTCTGAAATTGTATCAAAATAATCAGCAAGTGCGGCTGGTGGAGGTGGTAGGTCTCGTCATCCACCAGGCCATGGTATTCGACAATGACGACCGAGAGTCGGGTATTGAAGTGCGGTCTACTGTAAGCAGTATTGGCCGCCACGACCCGAAATGCATTGCGACAAGTTTTTACCTATGCATCATGCACGGCAAGTCTGTTGAGTCCGAGGTGGTCATCACCAGTGATGGGAGTCAACAGGTGCAGCGCATGGGACCAATTCAAGACGCAAATGATCGATACAACTCAACACGTCGATCCGCCCTAAAGAATATCAATCCTGAAAGTCGTCCGGTGGGAGTGTCCAAAACAGATGCCGGCTACATCGTCAACGAAGTGTGGACTCCGGGAAGCAATATAGAGGCCAACCATACTGTTAAACTTCAAATCAACTACTCTACCCTGCGAGCAGTGCGTACAATTGCTGGAGATGCGTTCCTTACCATCGGGAAATGCAGACGACAGGCGCGCAATACATCGGTATCACAGAGTCTGTGGTTTCGCTAATGGATGTCCAGAAAGACAGGCTGCACCCCGTTTCGGTTTCGTCTCAATCTGAGGCACGCCTTTTGAGATTTCTGGCGGCAAAATTGGTTATGGACAAACCTCCAAAAGCTTTGAGAAAGGCCAAGTCTGGTTTGATACATGACGCACCTCTAGAACTGGCCACGCTTCTCCGAAGCTTCACAGCTGATACCATCACCGCCGCTTGCATCATTCTATTTCATAGTCCTCGAGCCATCGCGGCTGCTTGCTATTGCGCTACTTTTTTACCTAAGTGTACCTAGTGAAGCTAAATAGGTCCTGAATTTATAGAGACCTATAGATGCTTTACACCTTAGTTACCACATTTACATAGAGTTGCCGCATATAAAATCACAGTAACCCGGTTACCGCAGTTAATATCTTAAGAGCTTTGCTATTATCTTTTATAAAGAGCTTAAGCCAAAGACAAACAGCCGCATGCATTCTACTCGCACACTCTACGACAACGCAAACGTAACCGATTCCACATCCCCAAAAACCCCCGAAATATAGACATGCCCAATCCCAACCCTTCTAAACTCAAGATACCTACCAACCTCACCCCCCGTCTTCACCAAAGCCAACACAAGACAATTCTCCGCCATGACCTGGTTCCCCGTCCGTTGTCTAGGCGTAACCTTACAAAACGGCACCAGCCAAAACTCCGCAGGCGTATCCGCCGGGTCATCAAACACAACCGGCCCCAACGTCTTTTGAAACTTGCCATACGGCGTTTCCGAGAAGTAATGCATCGAGTAATGGCGAGCTGGGCCGCTGCCTTCACCATTCGGTGGGCCTCTCTTGACACTCCTCATGGAGCCGGTTAGAACCAACGACGCAAAATCTTTCTTTGTCGGTAGAGAAAACGTCTTGTCTATATCCAGCCGAATACAGGGCGTGGCACTTTGGCAGTCGTAGAATGATATAGGTGCATCGACAGAGAGACACGACCAAGATGAACAGCGAGGCTCTTTTGGTCGACCACCGGGTGATTGGACCGTGAATAATAACGAGGCTGTGGCATCGATAAAGTGACCAGCTGAATAGTTATACTTTGCCTTGATCAGATTCGACATTTTGGATGCCAATCCCTGCAGCGCTGGAAGTTTGTCTTTTGTGAAACTTAGATGACACGCAGTGTAGTTGCGTAGAATCTCCATCCACGCAACATATCGTCGCCATTCTTCTTCCACATCATCAACGTCCATTACGTTTGCAGACGAGAGAGGAGCCTGGAGTGATGGACCAATACATTCAAAATCAAAGTGTTTCTTCAACACAATCTTCGTGTCATCCAGGTTATAATGCTTCAACGTCAGGTTTCTGAACGAATTCTCCTCTCTAGGTTGAGGATCTGTCTCCGGTGCATCGTCATAGTTGTTGTGTGTATGTCCATCTTCAGAAACAATGTGATGCCCGCATTCCCAGTAGATTTGGTCTTTGGCAAAATGTAGCGTCCGTCGGGATAAGAGTCTTTCTTGGAAGACCCATCCTCGTTCGTTGATATGCGTCTTGATGACGTTTTTATAGAAGCTACTGTCAGGTTGATCTGTAAAGGTGATGCAGCCAATCTCGCCGCATTCCTGGCACGGGAGACTGAAGCTCGACTGGTTACGGATTCCGCACGACAGAAAACCACCAGTGCCATCGACGGCGCCAGTCGCCGCAATGTTGATGTATGCCCTTTCGTAAATGTCTCCCATGCGAGCTGATTCAATAGCCCAGTCTTCTCCATCGTCTTGAATGATACAAAACGTGTCAATCCAGAGATAGCGCAATCCCAACTGTCTCGTGACGGTAATGGCATCTCGAAAAGTAGGTGGCAGGTCACTGTAACAAATTCCACTCTGAAGCGCGTATACAGTCGTTTTCGTCAAGGCGCAGTAACTATCACCACCCCATCGGTGGCTCAGGGTTGCATATCTTCCAGGAGAGTTGGGCTGCGGTATGAAAAGGTGTACTTGGTCGGAGTCCACGTCGCCTACGTCGATGACTCTGGTTGGCAAGTTGGGATCATCGGGAAGCTTTTCACGGTCGATACCAATTTTGCAGCCTGGATGGGTCTCGTCACATTCGCGCAGCCACTTCCTCATTTGATGGAAGCTGCCTTGTGTCCCCCGTGCATGAACCAATCGTCGAGGTATCTTTTTTGACAGATGGCTTTCTGCAGTATTTATGATACATCAGCACCGTTTTATGTTTCAATCAGAAGCAACAAAGGGTGAAAGTCTTACCGGCTCGGCATGCAATGTTGATGGTAACGGGCTTTCCTTCAAATGTCTCAGGCGTTGAAACAGACTGCACAGTTTCAGGAACTTTACCAATGTTTTCATTGTGTCTAAACTCATATTTGAACTCGTCTTCATTTCTGAGAAACCCATATTTTGACGTATCCTGAAAATAGAAGTGATATCTTGTCACAGGGGGTAGCGACAGGGCCATCTCCACGGGCCTATTCAGATTGAAGTCGGCATTCTGTTGTCGCGCGACCTGGGACAAGATGAATGCGCATAATTCGCAGTTGGCATTACTGCTGTGCTTCCCTTGAAAAGACAAAGAGGCATATCTGACGATAACGTGAGGGAATGAGCTTGGAATACCGCACGAACCTCCAGGCGGACGAGGGTATGAGTGCTGCTGTGACACATGGAGCAGTTTTGCAAGATCAATCTCCCTGCAACTTTCGCACAAGTTCTGAATTGAGAGTACATTCTCGCTTACTTTCTTTATTTCGCCTCCGGCAGTAGATGGTGAACCACCATTGTCGCCCATGATGGTCATTCTCATCAACTCTCACCGACTCAGTGTTACCAAGTCGCGATGTCTTCACACTGTGCGGATGCAGTCAACGCCACAGATGTGGCTTGTGTCTGCCAAATTACCTCTCAAAGTTCTTGTAAATCTCAAGGGGAGTATCGGAGTTTGCGTTTCTGACAGCGGGAGCGCGTTTCGTACATCCTACAATGGGAGTTTCACATCATGGTTGAGAGGAGCAGAGACGTGGGGATGAGACAGGAACAAGCATGAGGCGTCGGTTTCAATACGATCAGCCCCACGCGTGTGGAGCAATACTACTTCGGAATAGATTCCACGAGCTTAATTATTTGGGCCAAGAAGAATAATGAATCAATAGACTGGATTGGTTGAGAGTAACAGTGCTATTATGATGCGGTGGATTGAAGATCCGATGCAACCTTTCGGCCAAATAACCTCGGCGACCCATGTTCATATCAAACGTTGGACTTTATCCAGCTAGCATTCGAAACACTTTATACATCTTTGTTAGCAGAACTGGACCCGGCTTTTCCTTTGGCTAACTTACCCGAACGCAGTGAGCAGGACAGTTGGCGGCATTGCCACAACAAACTCTTGGCTCAAGGTTAGCCGGAGATGCAACAGCACCGGCAGCCAACATGCTGAAAATGGCGGCGACGACAACCTGGCGGATACTGAGAACAGACATTATGGTGATTTGAGTTGTACAAGTTGGTAAGTTGATGTAAGCGTGGTCTGAGAACTGGCCGTGGAGGACCGACACTCTTATATAGTCCTTCAACAACTTTTAAAGATCTACATACGGGAACTTTGCTCCTTGGTTGGATTTTGTCCATCGCACATCTCAGCTTAGTTGCCATCGTGGTGGCCGATCGCCCGATTCTCACAACTCACCTGCCCGATTCTGCGTAAACCCTCTAGCCGTCTCACATCAGCACTCGACGATTGTAGGCGCCGGTCAATAGGTGAGGGGAACCTAGCCGATTCCTGTTGAAATTCTGAATCCTACAAAAAATGTGTCGAATCAGGTGTGCGTCTCATGTTACAGAACTGACAAACTAGGAAGGTTGCTGACATCGTGATAGCCGCATTGCCGGTTATCCATGAACGATACATTTGTCCCAACGAACAGCTACATTTGACAGAGTAGGCCTCACAAGTCAAAGTATCCCTTCAGTGTGTCTACCAAATGTATTGATGCTAGAGTTGAGGCTTAAAATACACTGATATCAAGAAACGCCATTGTGCCTTACATATCTATCCAAACGCCCAACCGATCATGTATCTCGCATTAACGCCCGAAGCCGCCGCATGTTTTCAGGATGCAGCACCGACGGTCTCGGCCTGTCGGGCATTGTAATTTGCCTTATGATATTCTCGCGCCACTGTCGGCCCAGTCGTTCAGAAAAGACTTCGTCAAGCTGCTTCACAATCTCCTCGCTGACATCCTTCCAAGTATTATCCCCAGTCCGTTTTTCGCGAACACCCCACGGCCTAATATCCAGGCAATGACCTGCCCATTTCCCGTCCTGGGGGTGTGGCATGAGAGACGCGTGCTTCCAAGCCGTGCGCATGATGACGACTTCTCCAAAGCCCAAACCTTCGATAAATGGCCCATGAATGAAGTCAGGTCTAAGGGCAATCGCATCCCCCCTGACATACTCCTTCGTAGTCAGGTTTCTCAGAACCCAAGTTCTCTTAACGTCATAGAACATGTCGAGACTCGGTGAAAGAACGGGCGCGCAAGCATTGAGAGTATACCCAATGTGCCTATTCGGCCGAAAGTATTGATTGTTGCCGTAATATATGTCTTCGCCTGGGTAGCCAGGGAGGGAATGAGGTGTGTACGAGTAATGTATGGGGAAACGATCGAGATTGTATCGCTGTGAACGTGAGACAAGATCCCAGATTTCATGACGTGGCGACTCGCTCAAACGCCTTCCGAACATAAATCTTATGGGTTCGAACCCCGGTGGGAAGCTGTCCAGCTTGACAAGCATTATCCTTGTGCCTGCGTATTTCCCCAAGGATTTGGCGAAGTATCGATGTAGTGCCCGTTCAGCCATCTTCCACATATAACGGCTCGTGAAGCCAAGATATGCCATGGGTACTGAATCGTTGAGTTCGTCGAAAATGATATGCAGCACCTCACATGGAAGCCTAGAGAGGCGGTCGACTCCTTGGCAACGTGATCGCCGATTGGCAAGAGCAAAGGCTGCTCTTTGTAGAGAAGTCATCCCGTCCCAAGTGGCCTTGTAGTCGCGATCATCTTCCCACTTTTCGAAAAGACCAGGAGGTTTACATGGGACTGCCAGAAGCCCTACAATAACTTGGCCCTCGTTCCTTGAGAATTCGCGCTGGCTAATACGTCTGATGGACATTTGACAGCCAGTGCTGGAAGCAACCAACTTATACATCCCATGTCGGGTCATATCAAGTGTTGTGGTTGAGACCATTTTGTCTATTCTTCGCTTTTTATTCCAGACAACTGTACAAAACTGAGAAACCAAGTCAAGTTGTTTGATAAGAACATGCAACCCGCGGCTTAAATACACAATTTACCCCCAAAGAGACTTTATGTCCCAGAAACTTCTTTTCATAGCCAAACTTAACTATCTGTGTGCGCAAGCTCTCAGCTACGCAAGGCAACGCAGCCACGAAGGTTACTAGATATTTACTCTTTGCAAGTTCGAAAGTATTTCTTGTCCTGCATGCAGTATTGGTGTCATGGCAGAGTTTAACATTGCATAGCCTGCTCAGTGCTGACACAACTGGGATTGTAGATTTCAGCCAACAAGTCCCAACTAACTTCGACGAAACGCTATTCCAAGAAATGCAGAGCAGAGTTTCAGATAGCCACACAGACCCTTCTCTAAATGATGCTTTGTTCACTAGTCATAGTCCACAGATTGATGCTCTGCATTCTACTAGTTGCTAGGCTTGAGTCATCTCACCATTATTCCCCTTGTTTTGACTTTTCGGGCCGTCGCGGGCCACCCAAAAGCTTTTCCACTAAACTTAAAGTATATATCGCTTGTAACAAAACTACCTACATTGAGCTAACGCAGGTAGGAGGAAACTTGGTCCCTGCATCCTCGTGGTGAGCTGGTCGCACAGAGTGTCGCGTGCGAGTATGCCGTGTAACCCACATGTTGACCGCTTGGTCAGACTCGCAACATGCATGCATAATTCACTCCTACACTTCTATCGAATGCGCCCAAAGAGCTCAGACTATTGGCGAAGACTAAATCACGACCAATTAGGCAGAGAGTTTAACTGCATCATGCGCTGAGTCTTGGTCACCTACGTTGGTAGAAGCCCGTCAACTGACCTGACCTGCATGCGAGCTATGCTGGTTCACAGAGTATACATCCATCCTTGATGCAGGGACTGCTATTTGGCCTTTTG
This sequence comes from Pochonia chlamydosporia 170, assembly GCF_001653235.2. Taxonomy (NCBI): domain Eukaryota; kingdom Fungi; phylum Ascomycota; class Sordariomycetes; order Hypocreales; family Clavicipitaceae; genus Pochonia; species Pochonia chlamydosporia. The sequence goes on along the minus strand of NC_035792.1, from coordinate 545,247 downwards.
GCCTATTCACAAAAGATTATAAAATGTATGGCATCTTCGTGTTGCGACACACTATCATGAACAACCGTGTAAATGGCTCCACAGGATCCTAGTTGAGCAAATGGCGAGATGTGTCCCTTCATAAAATTTCTACCTTTGCTTCGACCAGCTATTGAACTTACCTGTTCCACCGAAAGGTTCGACTGGACATCAATCAAACCTTCCACCAACCTAGAATACCACCCATGCTACACCAACGCCCAATGTGCTCGACTCATCCTCCCACTAGACTACCAAAAGCCCAATGATACCCGAACAGTCGCCCTCGCGATTGCCAAAATTCCTACCACTGTTCCCGACGATGACCCTAGATTCGGCGGCTCTATATTTCTCAACCCAGGAGGGCCGGGGGGTTGCGCGACCGATCTAGCAGTATGGCTTGGGCCAAGCCTACAACTCAGGTTGGAGCGATCTGGTCGTCGCCATTATGAGTACATTGGGATTGATGGTCGTGGCATTGGACACAGCTGGCCCGCTTCCAACTGTTTTCCAGGCGATTTGTTATCTAGGCTGGCCTTCAACATGGAGCAGAGAGGGATGGGGTCTTTGACAGACTCAGATCATGCCATACGCTACGGACTCGCTCTAAGCGATGGATTTGGCGAGCGATGTGCCATGGCAGATAAAAGTGGTTTAAATGGCGGAGACATTATGGCTTATGCTGGAACAGCGAGTGTTGCTCGTGATATGGTGGAAGTGGCAGACAAGATTGTGGAACTGCGTTTGAGACGACATGGAGCAAACGGTCAATATGGGGGCGATGCAGCTCAAACAACCAAAGATGTCGCCCGAATACAATATCTCGGCTTTTCGTATGGAACCATTCTAGGCCATTATTTGGTATCCATGTTCCCCGAACGAGTTGGTCGTCTGATTCTCGACGGCGTCATGGACCCCAGAGACTACGCAACCGGACCGGTATGTTACGCTTGTGCCTTTTTGGCGTCAGGTTTTAATCTTTTATCAAACGTACTTGACCCATTTCACCAAGTGTTACGTATACTAACCCCTACTCAGGGCTGGACAACCAACTTAGCCGATACAGACAAGCTCTACCACGCTTTCTTTGGCGGCTGTCACAAAGCGGGACCATCAATCTGCGCCTTGTCCCGTTCAGGCGATAAGTCTGGGAATGACATTGAATCCCGTTTCAATACATGGTTCAATAAACTCGAGAAAGATCCCTTAACATCAATCGGTCCCGATGGTGACGTGCGCATTCTCACAGGATGCGATATTCGAGCGTACATGGGTGGTGGTTTTTATGCCCCGATAGCAACGTTCCAAACGATGGCATTCATCTTAGACGCTGCAATAACAGGCAATACCGCACGTCTCTTTGATGCGTATTTTTCCGACATCAGCCCCAAGCGCAAAGCTGACGGCGGTCTGTATGATGACCCTCTCCATCCAGCAGCAGGCGATGGTGGCTACGCCGTCCGCTGTGGTGATGGCGACGACGTTACCCAAAAGGATGTTACCTGGTGGCGTGAGTATGCACAGAATCTAACATCGCGATCGCTCATTTTCGGTAGTTACTGGGCAAACAAGCGATTCATCTGTTCAGGCTGGAAATTCAAGTCCAACTGGCGCTTCACTGGACCATTCACATCACCTGAGCCCAGAAAAGACGCAAGTGGTGACCCAGAACCCGGATACCCTGCTGCTCCAACCTTGTATCTGTCCACCCGGCTTGACCATGTTACACCTCTTCTCTCGGCTCGTGATATGAGAGACGTCTATCCTGGAGCTGGCTTGGGCGTGTTAGATGTAGGAGGACATACCACTCTTGGTGCTGGGGCAACAAGTGAGTGTATCGAAAAGTTGGTCGAAGAGTACTTGGAAACAGGTACTGTTCCAGCTGAAGAATCAGTATGTACAGTTGATTGCGGACCATGGGATGAGAAATGTGAAGTCGAGTATACCATCTAGGCACATGGATTGCCAATTGCAAACCTCTAGATCGTGGCTCATTGCTCCAATCTAAACCGTTGAGCACATGACGGTTGCTCATTTGAGTTGAATATCTGCTCAACATTGAGCAACGGTCAAGTCGCCCCTATGTGCATCAATTTGCCTGTCAGCATCAATATATGATATGTGGTCTTTGGTATGGTTGGGTAGCTCGCCTTCTTCAAGTGGCGACACAGCTTCGTCCAGTTTGACGCACGACGGCATGCTCTGGCTACCAGTCACTTCGTCAGTCCATGATAGTAACAACAGTTTCGCTCCCAATGTCGGGCATCGAGGGTAGATCTTCACACGTCAAATTCCATTGCATCGAGGCTAAGATACTATCATAATACGCGACATCGGAACCTCTCCGCAATTACAACCATCACGCAGCCTTCTAGAATTGAGCTGCCTTCCAAAAATTACCCATCACATGATTTTCGTTTTGAACAAAGCAAATATGAACCCGCAGCAATTCTTCGTAAGTAACAACCACCTCTCCACTCTGTGGCCATATATTAGTTCAAAGAGTCCCAAACATACTCATCTCCCAGTCTCTCCAAGCCCACTGGAGTCCAACGCCAAATGCCACGTCGAAGGGCAGACTCAAAGACCTCTCGCTTGGCCTGTTGAGGTGGCGCCCCCTGTCGGCATTGAGCAGCCTCACAAGTATTGTCAGTCCAGCCGAGTTGCAAGTCATCGGCCCACCATGTGCGAAGTTCAAGTCCAACGCGAAGGTGCATCAGTACAGATGTGATGTTCTGGTATCCGTCGAATGTGACGGGGGTCAGCTGGCATGGAGAATTGGGGAAGCTTTGGCAAGCGGGAACGCGCTTTACTTCGGACCATGCAATGGACATCTCATTGGACACTGCCTGATTGTAGGTGTACGCTGAGACTTCGAACTCACACCACTGTTCAGCGGCTTGAGCAGCACATCCCAGGTTTGCGCCATAGAGATTGAAGCGGAAGCAGGAGTTGGGAGAGTTGGGTCCAACACCAATCTCAGCAGTGTCGGCACTACCAGCTGATTGAGGTCCGGTGATAGCTGGCGGGACAAACTCCACAAGCTGTCCTCCGGAAGAAGGCAGATATCCTTGAGCGGCTTGTGGTGACAGAGGCGCCACAATGAATCCCTCCGAGAACCAGAAGTCTCCGTCAGGGTTGAACAGAGGACCAGGTCTGGAGGCATCAAACTGTGCTTGAGTTAGTATGCTAACCTTGGCTCGGTTGGTCAGTTACTTACATTTATTGTGGTGTTGCCTACTTTGCTTCCGGCAGGGCACATGAGAGGAATGGCGGCGACGGTGCTTGAGACTGGTGGCTCAGGAGTAGGATCCGTCGCAGGAGGAGCCAATGTCGGAACATCTGTCAAGGGCACGGGGTGGACAGACGTCGAGTTTGCCCAGCCCGCATCTCCTAGGATAACTCTGCCATGCAGTCAGTAATGCACCTTGCGGTCAGGGAAGAAATGCAAAACACGACCCAGATGGTAATCAAGCAGATACATACCGGCGCTGGTTTTGAACAAGGCGCTTCGCAGCAGTCACTTTGGCTGGCACAGTGACAGTGGTAAGAGTAGTCAAGGGAAAGTTCAATGTGTATGTCGTGGTTGGCTCGGGGATGACATTGACCCAAGTGCTGGTCTGGAGGAAGGTCGCCACAGGTCCAGCTTGAGGATTGAACAGAGATGAAAGGCCACCATACCCAGCAGGCGAGGAAGCAGCCGGTTGCCAACCATAACCCCCTAGGCTGCCTTGTGGGACGGGGCCAGATGCAGGCAAGTCCTTGTTGTCAGAACTTCCAGGATTTCCATAGACCGACAGAGGCGCCGCAGAAATAACAGACAGGACAGGAATGCCACCTGGGCCAGTGACAATGGTCAGGGCCGGAGACTTCGGGGCGACATCAGTTCCAGCAGGTAAACCAGCAACAGCAGAGTTCACAACCGGCGGAGAAACAACAGTTGGTGCAATGTGGGATTCAGATCCGTATGCTTCCAAACCTGGCGACAGAGCAGAACCACCAACAGGCACCGTCTGAGGACTTGAGACGACAGGCGTTGGTGCCTGTGGTGCTGGGGTAATGACAATTGTCTGAACGACGGGAGAGGCAGCTCCGTTTGGTCCGACAACGGTGAATGTGACAGCGGTGGTGATCGGGCTTGCAATAGCAGTCCCAGAAGGAGTGATACCTTGAGGGAGATCACTCAGACCCTGAGGCACAATGGAGGGAAATCCGACTGTGGTAACAGCAGCAGTAGCGCCGTGAAGCCCAGATGACTGTGGAGTGAGAACTACCGTTTCAACGACAGGAGTGGCAACACCATTGGGACCAAGGATATCAACAGTGATACAAGTAGTGTAGCCTTGACCAACTTGAGCTGGAACTGAAATACCTTGAGGGAGCGCGCCAACTTGGTCCTCAGGGACAATTGAGGGGAGCCCAACGCCGGTACTGGTAGGCAGAGCATTGCTGTTAGGCATGACAACCGTGGACTCAAGGACAGTGGGAAGGCCATTCGTTCCAATCACTGTGTACGTGACGCAAGTAGTCAGACCCAAGGGTGTCATACCAGCAGGTACAACCTGCCCAGGGGCTGCGGTGATTTGGCCTGGAACACCCGAGACAATTCCAGACGGGGCTGCAGTAGCAACAGGTGTAGCTGCGGGACCAGGAATGAGGAAACTGGTTTCAACGACAGTGAGCTTGCCATCGGCTCCAATGATGGTGTAGGATGAGCATGTCGTGATAGCTCCAGGCGGGCCAGACAACGTTGCTTGTGACACAGGCAGGACAGTTCCCTGGACAGAGATGCCATTTGGAAGGCCCTGAGGCAAGTCTGTAGCCAAGACTACAGATGCAGGAATCACCAATGTTGACTCGATGACAGTCGGTCGACCGTCAGCTCCAATAACTGTGTAACTGGTGCAGCTGGTAATGTCCTGTCCGTTTGAAGCCCCTTGAGTAGCCCCAGGAGAGACGGAGGTCCCCACAGGCAGCGCGGAGGAAGCACCAGTGACAGGAGCTGTTCCAATGACCCAGGTGGAATGAATAACGGTTGCCACTCCGTCAGGACCAAGGATTGTGAGTGCAGTGGAAGTGGTCACACCAGGTCCGGTGTAGACAGGAGTGGCTCCAACCGCTGTGATGGTAGTCACTGGAGTTTGTGGCTCAACATCAGTAGTGACAGCTTGCTGGGAAATGCCGCCTTCAGGACCAGTGATGGCCGCGGATGTACCAGTTGGTGAGCCACCATTGCCTTGGTTAGTCTTAAGTGTCGATTCGATCACAGTTTCTTTGCCATCTGAGCCCGTGATGGTCCAGCAGGTCACTGCCGGCCCGGCACCAGAAGCCACTTCAGCTGCTGCAGTTGAGAGAGTGATGGTGTGTTCAGAGATGATAGTGACAGGACTTGGACTCCCTCCAGAGCCAGTAACCCATTCAACATTTGTATCCGTGACAACTGTGTACAGATTTGACGGCTGCACCGCACTTCCTCTGTTGGCACCGCTTGGGTTGGCAGTTACTTGACCAGCGTTGCCAGTGTTGTAATCTGAGTTCGGTGGGACGTTTTGCCCAGAAACCTGGGTAGAACCATCACCGTTCTCGCTTCCATTAGTTTCAGCAGGGCTGGCAGCAGAAGTCGGAGCAGGAGTCCCATAAGCGTTGGAGCCCGCGGGAGACGAGCCATGAGAATCAGAAGAGGTGGTGGTGACGGGGGCAGAGTCAGAGTCAGAGACATCCGATGAAGTGGGGTTGTTTCCAGAACCAGAACCATCGACCCAGAGATCAGAAATGGTAATAGTAGTGAATGCCTGGACGGTTGGCTGATTGCTCTGGGCAGAATTCAAGGGAGAAACGCGGATTGTTCGAGTTGGAGCCCCATCAGTGACCCAAGAAGCACCAGAGATTGCAGCAGTGTTTTCAGGAGACTCATTGCCGGTAGAAACAGGGCTGGTGGGATAAACAGTGACAAAAACAGTCGTGGTGTCTTGCATCAGACAAGACTGTCCGGCAGGAAGGCCATTGGAGTTGTCACCACCATTGGCTGTCACCGTGACTGTGCCTTTGGGGGAGTCGACTTGGCCAGCAGAATTTCCGGTATCATTTCCATCATCTGGATTCCTGTTTCACATAGTCAGTCCAAAGGTGAAATCATATCAGAAGGTTTGAAAACTTGCCCGTAGCTTGCTTGGGCTGCAGCTTGATACAGAAGGCTGCTGGCCACCACGGCCCCGAACGAAAAGGGGGCACGCATGGTGTGCGGCGAATGGAAGATGCTCAAAGGAGGTGAAGTTGTAGCCGGAGTGTCGACTGAAAGGACCGAATGCTGCGGGTGTACGGAGATCAAGAATAGAGGTCGTTGATAATGACGAGCGCAGGAAACGAACGAATGGTGTGAAGTGGTGTTGGAAATGCGAGGAGGTTTGAGGTTGCGAGAGTTGGGGAAGTGGTTTGGTAGAATCGAGAGACGGAACACACGGCAGACTGCGTGAAAATTTCGTGGGATGGAAATTCAAGGAATGCAGAAGAGCTGCCACGATATCCTGCCGCATAGCCGACATTTTGTCAACTGAGGAAGGAGCAAGGAGCAACCTGCCAGCTGCGAGCTCCCCAGACTGGTGCCTCACAAGGAAGTCCCATAGCGTAGACACATGAATATGGCAACCAATGGGGTGTAATATCCAGAAATCTGGTATGCAAATTAACTACAAATCGTTTTTAGTAGAAAACGTGCGCCTTCGAGGTCGCTATGCAAGTATACAAAAATCCCGGCCTCATGTGGAAATACTCTCGTTGGGCTTCATGGTCTCCCCTTAGAGTACCAGCTGCGATTTCCAATCGGTTCAAAAGCCAGAGACTCCTTCCCAAAATTGAGCTGAGGAGATACAAACCTCAGGTTACAAAACCCTTGACCCACAAACTCAAGTCCAGCCGGCGATTGTCACGCCACAAGTGCAGATGTGCCTTCCTTCCTCGCCAAGGTCAGCCTATCACAACCTGAAGAAACACGGCATTAAATGCCGAGCCAAGATCGGTTCCACTCAATGATCGTAGAATCGATCGATCCAAGGAACAAAGGAGTCGTGCTGATAGGTTCTAATCGTCGATCCAGATCAGCTGGCGAGGAGTGGCAAAGGGCTGATAGCCAATGGGAGCGGGCTTTTGATCTGGCCACTTGACGAGTCCAATTACAAAGACATGTATACATCGGAGCAAGGTTTCATGGAAGCTTGCTTTTGATTTGCACCTGTGTTTGTAGTCGCAATTGGAAACTCGTTTGATCCGTGACTAAGCATGTGGCCGCGTTTGAGCGTAGCATCATGCCATGTCATCGGAATACTGTGGCGGGGCGTGAGAGGGAGCTTCTTCGTTGACAATTAGTGAGTCGATGCCCGTTCTCTTTCTCTCATCCTCAATTCTCGCGGCCCACAATGCCGATCCGGCCGTCGTCGTCAAGAGAAAGAAGAAGGAAAAGACGGGGATCAGCTCCAGAATCATTGCTACCGTGCCGAACCAGACATAGTCCCAGGAGAGAGACTTGACTTCTCTCTTCTGCTCCTCTTTGGAAAGGCCGCGAAGTTGAAACCACCGATAGTGGGACAGTTTGCCCAGCCTAGTGCCCGTGATGATGATGAAGGCCGGAGTTCCAACGTACGGAACAAGATTAAGTGGCAGGAAAACAATCAGCTCGACAATTTGAATAATGCTCCAAGGCTGATAAATCGCAGCAGTTGTCGGTTTGCCAAGCATCTTGACGGCATTCGGTGCATCTTCGAAGAGAATTCGGTGAGGGGAGATGAGGTTCTTCAAGCCAACTTTGATGAAGGTGGCCTAGTTGAACGGTCAGCAGCTGACCGACCAAATTCTTTCTTTTCAGTATACGATGTGGTCAAAACTTACATCGAAGACATCGACTCGGCACTCATCGACAAAGAAACCTTCAAAGAGGCCCTGTATAATGATCAATCCCTCCCCCAACGTTAGGACCACCGCGTTGACCCAGGCACCCCAGCCGTGGAAGATGGCAAGGAATGCAAACTGTGGTAGGAACGCAAACGTGAAGAGAATGAAGTAAACAAAAAACGATATCAGCGACAGCGGCAGAAGTCTTCCGCTGAACAGGGGCCAGAACTCCTTATTCCGAAGGAAATACCAGATGCCACGCAATGGGTAGGAGGCCGCGATGCCCGCTCGTCTGACGTAGTTGGCAGGGCGAGACTGGGTCAGTGAGCGCCCATCGATGCCCTGAGACTGGCTACCGTACAGGCTGGCGGAGAGGCTGCCTTGCGACGCCATCGTGAGATACAGCACAGGCGACGAAGAATGGCAGCACGATGTTGTGATGTTGCGATGGTGTTGCAGGAGTGCCTGGTCAGTTTGTTTTGAGGCTGCGTGGCCATCGGCAGTACGTCACACCGTCGGGCGTGGGGCAGCTTCTGGCTCCGATGACCATGTGAGCCAAGCTCGGAATTCAACGCCAAAGTAGGTGCTACCCTACAGAATCTGCGACATGTGAATTCATTCAGGTTGGTAAGCGAACGGCGCGCAGATGAAAGAAATAAATGCTGATATCTCTGTATTTATTTTGTCACTTTCTGTTTTGGGGGGATATGATGGATGAATTTGCAGTAAGACTGTTCATGATGACTAACGTCTGCAAGGCACATTGAAGTTCATGATCTGGTACAAGAGCCAAGGGTGTGAGGCTAAAAATCAAGCTTCCCCGCGTGCACGCCACAAGCTGAATATGTGCTCCTATTGCACGGCGTCATAAGCAAACCGTGAATCATAGCTCGACAGAGGTCAGCATAATTCGATCCTCGCGACCCTCAGCAAAACTTCCCCTAGAGACACACAAACCCATACCAATCCATCAATCCATCAGAACAAATCAAGCTCGCGCAATACATCATCATCACGAACCGCACACAGACGACCAACACAAACCCATCAGAAACCGCCCTCATCAACCTTCTAACCTCAATGGCCAACCCCTACCCAAAAGTCCAATGCCAATGCGGCGCCATAAGCTTCCACACATCCCGTCCCAAACCCCTAGCAGTCTACATCTGCCACTGCACCGAATGCCGCAAACAATCGTCCTCAGCATTCGGCACCTCGGCCATCTTCCCCGCCAAGGGCATGTGGCCACTCCCCGAGGACGTACAGTCCAAACTGGGCAAGTGGACACGCACTTCCGACAAGGGCACGACGCTGGAGTGTTATTTCTGCAAGGAATGCGGTGTGAGGGTGCTGCATCGACCGCTTCTGCCGAATGGGACGCCGAAGCCGACGCTGACGATCAAGGGAGGTGCCTTGGAGGGGTTTTCGGTCGAAGGGGCGAGACATATCTGGACGAAGTCGGCTGTTGTGCCTGTGCCTGAGGGGAGTTGGTTGGAGAGTCCGGAGGGGTCGGATGTTGAGATGGTTGAGGAGTGATTGTTTGGTGATAGTTTGAGCGTGGCGTGGCGTTGCTGGTTGGTGTGGTTTATCTTGGGGAAATATACGAGTGATATAGACTGATGGAGATGATCAAGTGAATAGGAGTGTCTTCAACATGATTTGGTGTTATTGAAGGGTACAATGAGTTGTTGAACCATGGATCGAGGATGAATGAGCAATTGTATGTATACGAGATTTGCCTTAGCCTGGTGGTGAAAAACAAATAATCTATGGGTAGGCTGGCACAACAGTTGACCGACATCGTCAAATGATACATTAGTACGCTAAACCCCAGTATCGAACGAGAATGTAGCGAGGAAAGTACCATATTGGTGACGTATGCAACTAGACCATTCGGGAACCGGCGTGAACCACAAGCAAATTATATTAGCTCCTGAATCTTTCATCTGCGTGCAGGGCAAAGCCAACGACTATCAGAATACTTCACCCTTCAAACTACCAACAAATGCCACGCAATCCAGATCCCCAAACCCAATTCAAGGCCATCACAAGATTAACGTGTCCCCGGCCCCCGATTTCGTAACCGTCGCCTGTCCCGGCGAAGTACTTGTTCCGGTGCCACTATTCCTAGTACATTTTGCCGTAGCCGTCGCCCCAGCATGAGTAGTACACCATCCCTGGCCATCCGCCGAAACAACAGACCAAAACGACGACGCAACTGACGATAGCCCCAAAGGAAAACACGAAGCTTCCGCATCATCCCACCGCGAAGGATCATAACTTCCATCGCCGTCGATGCAAAGACAGCCGGCTTTTGCTGCCGCATTCCCGTTCATGAATTGCGAAGACGATGCCGCAGCACAACTTGATAACAGGGATGTCAGTGTTGCATAGGGTGCAGAAACAGGCGCGGCGGTAACTCTGTTCCCCGTGCTGCTTTCCTGCAGCGCGGCAAAACATGAGTTTGGGTCATTGTGTGAGCAGCAGTGCGATATTTGCGACGGGAAAGGCACGAAGCCTGATGGGCCTGATTGTTGGCATCCACCCCAGGTGTAAGGCGCGCCGGTGCAGAATCTCTGGGAGCACTCCTTGTTGGTCAGCTTTGTGTTTTTGGTTCTGTATGGTGAAATTACCTAGTTGGTCGTTTGCAAAGTTGCAGGTTTTGAGTAGACTGTTGCAGTGGGTTTCTTCTTGGATGGCGTTGAAGCTCATCTTGGCGATGTAATGCTCAATCTGGGGAGGTAGAGACGAATGACTTTCTAAATGGACCATGGGGTCCGCCAAGGCGGCAATGAGATCCGTGTGTGCTCTAGACACGCACAACCCGTGGTTAGTGATCGAGCGATGTCTACTACCCCAGAGCGGATTCAACTCGTTAATGCTGGTGTCGATTTGGAGGCTGCCTGTTCTTTACACAATTTGTGATTCGGTTGTGGGATGCTTCGAGGTCATGGAGAATCAGTGATTGCCTGGATTGTGGTAGCTTCGTGCAGTTCCTGCAACATTACATTATGACCACCAATCGACTTCACGCGAGGAGATTCTTTTTGCTGTCTGCATCATCAGTGTTCTAGGAATGGAGTGAATTATATTATACCCAGGTAGCAATTGCAACGGACTTCGTCATCTACGGAATACGTTGTCTTCTGCCATCTGTTCTTGCGTATCAGTCCCCAGAAGATGCTCGTCCGGGAGCATAATCGCTCTGTCCAAAGTATACGGCAGTCCACGATGTCTCCCACGGATCATCATCGCACAAATGACCAGTTTGCCGAATGTTGAGAACTCTGTAGATAGCGACGAGTTGATGCCGGGATAGCCTAAGCTGAGGCCGACGTTGCCACTGCCCACGCATCAGCACCAATTGTGTTGGAACAATCATGACCAATTGTTTCCTCAGTGTGGCAGCAACTTACTAGGCTGAAACGACTTCAAAGATAAGAGGGAATAATGCAAAGGCCTGGATTCATTAGCCACGAGAATACCGATATTGAGCGGGAATGAGTGCTCAAACATACAGGTCGTGTCAAGTCCGCAATTTTATCTGCCTCGGAGATGCTCAGAACGAAAATACCCAAAAAGACATACCACAAGTCGAAACTCAATTGCGACTGTAGATGCCTGACAAGATAAGACCGTCCATGTTGTTCGTCAAGCTCCACATCTGGTTCCGTCTGGTAAATTCCAAGGGACTTTTCCTCATAGGTATTGGACGCCCGGATGCTGATGGAGATGGGGAATGCGGAAATGTACATCATGACCAGCAAACTAAACTGAACTGCAGGGCTGACATTGGCGATGTTGAACACTGCAGCACCGGTGTGACGTGACGATCCTGCTTGGAAAATGGCCGCCATGACCCTGGGCCCTGGAGGCAACGATGTGACTTCAGCGTTGTGTAAGTCCAAAATGAGAATGAAAAACGCATCTATGAAGTTGAGGAGGAAAATGATACCGAAGAGCGCCCATGTGGTACCTCGAGGGAACAATAATGTATAACATCGACGTGGATGATCGAGTAAGAACTGTAGGCATTCCTGCATGGCAGCCTTGCGAGGCACAACCTTTGACATGGTCCAGAGAACAAGCCGCAGAAAGACGGGGTACAAAGTGTTGCCAGCAAATGTCAGGAAAGTTGAAAGGAACAACGGCCACTCTGCTTCCCTAAAAGCTATCATGGAGTCAGGTGTCAGGGTGAAGCCGAGATTATCCATCATACTTTGAGCAGTATAGAAAGCCCACCAGATCCTGTTTTGACCGCATTGTTGGAGATAGGCCACGTACTTTGGATCGGCGTACTGAATCCATCCAATAAGTCCAATCGCGCCGAATAGGTGGACGCCGAAAAAATATATAAGTACGACTTTGAGAAGAAGTTGCAGACTTCTATACTCTATGCCGCCAAGCTCCTCCCGATCGCGATTCGTGAGATTGTAAAACCGGGAATTTCTCCCGATGGTTGCCCTCCTGGAGAGGTATGGCATGTCGTCTGCAGCAACTCTTTGCAATGTTTTGGCTCTGGCCAGACGCGCAGTGGTCGGTGCAGTACCAATGATGAAAGCGGATGTAGCAACGCCGGCCGCAATGTCGAACGATTTAGCCCTTGAAAAACGGTGGCGTAGACCTTCAGGTTCTGCCTCACTGGGACGACGTGTTGATATCGCATCCGTGTCTATGAATTGGTGAGCAATTTGAGCTTTGACATGATGCTTCGAGGTCGCGCTGAACAAACCATTGACTCTTGTGCCCGTCAGTTCCACAATCGAGTCCCCTGCAAAATGTGAGATTCAAGCCTACATACTATAAATTGTCACTTGAACTAACCCCTGTCACGCTCCCGAGGCCCAGGAATATAAAGAGTAACATCATTTTTGGGATGTGCGGTTTTGTTGGTCGACGGATCGAAAGTGATTCGCGGTGGTGTTGGCCTTTCCAAGGGATCTACCGAATCAGACGCCTCATCTGGGATGAGTCGGTTAGGAATAGCCTCTGTGATGGCCTCTTTTCCGCCCTTGGTTGGCCGCTGGCTGCTTTGATCTCCCCCTTGATCGCCTACGTGCCCATGTCCAACTTCAGCTTCATGCCCATTCGGGATGGCACCTGTAACGGTGAAAGAAGAGGTTGCCGTTGTTTCGGCAGTCTCAGGATCCAATTGTCCCCCGCTGTGGGATTTGCGCCTTTTCGCGCGAAGCAGGGCCAGACCTGATAGTCACAGAACAGTTAGACTCTGGACGTGTTTGAACAGGTTCGAGTTAGAGACGGGATGGAGACGTGGAAACCGGCCACCCTTGTTGCATTGGAAGCTTACCAAACCTGTCAAGACGCTTATTGAACCAATAGAGACGAACTACAACGACCATGATATTTATAAAACACATGTTTGTAAACATAGGAATGAAGTATAGATATAGCTGCTGATACAGCTTTAGCTCTTTGAGATCAACGCTGTAGAACTCACGTTAGCTTTTGTTTACACTTTCGTTCTCATGCCTGCCCATCTCTCCTACTAGGAAACCGTACGTGTTAAGGCCGGACTCGGTAGATGCGCTTGCTCCAAAGAAGTAGGCATCGATGACTGCAAGGTTACCATAGGTGTATAAGACCGGGAAAGACAGTAGTCCCATGAATAGGATCCAAGCATCTGAGATTGTCAGTCCATGGTGAGAGCTGACCCAAGTTCCCGCTTGCAGGAATAAGTCAAGTCTGCTTACAATGCAGGGTAATGAAATTGATAGGAGGGCGCCACATGTTGAGTTGGTTAGCTAGTCGTCCATTCGGAATGTGAAGGTCTGTCTGAGCAAGATTCGGTACGACCGGAGGGTAATCGAGGTGTTGAGCAAAGCAGCCACTGATGGCCACTGCATGTGTGAAGACTTAGGACAGGCATCTGCTAGAGGTGATAAAGAATGAAGGATTTCGTCTGGGCTACAGAGCGTTGGGCATCTTTGTAACTTCAGCCCTTTGGTGCGACAAAACACGATCCGTTTCATTGAGAGTCGCGATATCCAACTGATTCTTGCTTGCCAGGTGGCGCGACTGTCGGCAGTCGCAAATTTGTGGGTCTCGTACTGGAGCCAACTGCACCTGGGTCGATCGGACAATGATATCCACTTGCCAATCTCCGATCTCACTTTACATCTCTGCCACCCCACTTCAGTGGTCTGATCATTGATGCATCAATTCCTCGACTTGCCTGCTTCAATTCATCAATGCACAGACCAGAGTTTCTGCTGCGATGACTGAAATCTCCTATACATTGCTTTATTTGAGAAGAGACGCAAATTTGCGCTCATCCTCTGATGTCGGATGACCACATAGCTTCTCGAGCCTTGAGAGCGGCTGGGACCGCCTCCGCCTTTGGCGATGGGTCGAGACTTTGCGTTGTAAGCCAGAGACTTTGCACAGCCCACGTAAATTTAGAGTGACCACAAATATTGTGGACTTGTGTTTGGCTAACTGCTGAGTAAGGTGTCACTCTATTTATGCCTCGAGTCGACAGTTAAGCGGCCAAGTCGAGACTCATTTGGTGCGCATCAGTGCTTGCTCAATGTTCGGCCCCCAAAAATCCGTATAATTTAAGACAACAAGGGAAAGCCAGAACTGTTTTCACTGGATTATCACGTCCATGGCCCGAGGGACAGCCACATACTACCTGGCATTGTTTCATCCAGAGACAAGGGATGGGATGGTCAAGTTTGTTGGTCGAGGCTGGTAAGCTGCACCAAAACAGGTTCGTTTATCCGTTATTTGCCGACCCGGATCTCCAAGGAGACTGACATCTCTCCAAACAACACAGCTTGCTTTGCACGCGTTTCATCTGATCAAACGAGATGCAATCGCGCGCAGGGCTACCTCCATATTACCTCCATTTTAAGCACACTTTGGACGTTTGGCAACATCGAGGATTGACCCCACTGGATAGGTTCACAGAAGCAGGCAGCATTGTCGCGATTCGCCATGTCACCTATCACAGTGACGGATGCGAGCCTGTGCAAACCAACTTGCCAGCGAGTGGCTTGCATACCACTGAAGAATCAGCCACAAAACTCGGGTCAGCCATTTGCCCGGAATCTGCTCCGCCTGGTTGGTGATGGTGTTCAGCTGAGCTGAAAAAGCTCTGCTGGAATGCAAAGCTTCATGCTCCGGCCACCATCACGTGCCCCTATGAACGAACAAAATGTCAGCCACCATGGAAGTCTCGGTTGGCATCAACATAATGCATGACGAACTCCTCATCCGCAATCGAGCTGGCTAAGGTGAATGGTTGGCCCTTGATTGACAGCAGCTGGCATACCGCCATCTCGTAACTCGTCGCAGCACTACACGCATTACGAAGCTAACCACCACTGATGTATCATCTCATCAATGTCATCATACAACCTACTTGTCAACAATGTACAGACACGGCAACAATAAGAGTACCACGGTAACAGCCGGAACGGCCAGTAACCTGTGAAACTACCACCACCGGCCGCGCCGGTGACGAAGCCGACCGCAATGACTCAACTTACCGATGGTCAGCTCAATGCGATTAGCATTATGGAGCGAACCTGCTCTGCCATCTCCCTTCTTGGTTGCATCTTCACAATCGTTACATTTGTTTGTTTACGCGCCTTCCGAGAGAAACCTGTCAACAGGCTCGTATTCTACGCATCCCTCGGCAACATGGGAAGCAACATTGGCACCCTAATGTCCCGTTCATTTCTCGACGACATCGACTCATTTGGGTGCCAATTTCAAGCCATGTTGGTTCAATGGTTTGTCACACCAAACAAGAAATTGATAATCGCTTTTGGTGCTAAAACTATCACTAGGTTCATGGCCGCGGATGTGGGGTGGATAATTGCTATGGCTGTCAACGTCTATCTAACGGTGTACCGAAAGTTTGACATAAAACGGCTGCACAAGATGGAGCTAATCTATCTCCCAGCTTGCTACGGCATTCCATTTATACCAGCGTTCACATACCTATTCGTTAGGCACAACGGACAAAGGGTGTATGGAGACGCGATACTATGGTGCTGGATCTCCAGCGACCTTGAGGCTCTGCGCATTGCGACTTTCTACGCCCCTGTTTGGTAAGTCAACAGAGAAGTTCGCAAGCGGTGACCGACATGGCTGCTGCGAATATGCTTATACCGCCGACAATGCTGAGTCGTTTTGTACAGGGCTATGATCCTTGTAACATTCACAATCTATATTAGTGCCGCTCGCACAATCTTCAAGATCCGCAAACAAGTCCACGAGCTAAATTCCGATTACGACCTAAACTCGTTCACTAGTGCCGAGGTTACCACAGTGAATGAAACCGGGACTTCGACATTGACAGGCGGCGGTGTAGTGTGGACTCATACTCGCCTTGTTTACCAACAGACGACGACCGTTCGACTTCCTCAACGTGGGTCACAGAATGCTGTTCAACCGGGCTTTGTTCACCGTCGTCGAAGCTACGAGCATAAAAATGCCGCGTGGTCTTATACCAAGTGCGCCTTGCTCTACTTTACAGCCATCCTCATCACCTGGATTCCTGCCAGTGCCAATCGGGTCTTCTCGCTGGTTCACAATGGCGAGGCTTATGCTCCGGTGGCTTATATGAGTGCCATTGTGCTGCCTCTGCAGGGGTTTTGGAACTGGATCATATACGTTGTGATGTCATGGACTGCGTGTAAGAAGTTGGCCCAAGATATCAAGGCTAAAAGCTTCGCCATGTGGGCGAGAGCTTCAAGTACGAGCGGCCCAAATCGAAACACGCAACCTCACCAGTAGTGCCTGGCACCCCTGTGTACGGGCGTCAAAGTGCTGCCGATACCCGCCGTTTTGGTAGCATTCTGGTTCGACGACTGAAATAACATTTCTTACCGTGACAATGTACATGGTGTTGCAATGAGCTGGGGACCAAGAAGGCGGTCCAGTGCCGACCATGATATCTTTGTACATATC
The DNA here is from genome assembly GCF_001653235.2 of Pochonia chlamydosporia 170. Taxonomy (NCBI): domain Eukaryota; kingdom Fungi; phylum Ascomycota; class Sordariomycetes; order Hypocreales; family Clavicipitaceae; genus Pochonia; species Pochonia chlamydosporia. The sequence goes on along the minus strand of NC_035792.1, from coordinate 528,405 downwards.
TAACATTTACATACCTAGGTACATAAAAACTGTTCACAAGCTCATGCTCATAGTCTGCATCTGAAACGTCATCCCTACAAAGTCTTGGGATTTACTCAGCCGAGGTTCTTGACCCACTTTCGCATGCCGCCTGGATACCGGGTTACAAACCTTGCCTGGTGCTCACGCTTGGAAACAAGCTTACTCAAATATCTGTCAGCAATCATCCATGTTTGCGTATTTCACGTACAGTGCCTAGCTATATTTCCATGGTTGAAGAGAGACAAAGTTGCAACGATTGGTTGATTAGACACTTGCATTTAGCCGGGGATTCTACCACAGCTCGCAAATCCGAGTGGTTAAGAGTTCTCGACCATCGGCTTCGTGTACTTTGGACCTAACTACGAAACCTAAGGGCCGAGACTTAAGATGTGAGAGTGGAGATAGTTCTTCGGCTCGTATCGGCGTCGCTGGTGACTCAAGAGTCAGTAAGATTTGATGCATCTGATAACGAGGCGGGAACGGCAACTGTTTCGGTAGTTTGAAACAAGAGTCTGCACCAATTGTAGTCTCACCTGGCATCTGTTGAGCTAACCCACTATCCTCTCCATGGCTTGGACAACCGATTAGTTTTCTCGATGATATACAAACCACGCCTTATATAACTGTCCTAGATTTCCTGCAGCGCTAGTTGCAACGACTCACTGTTTGGACAGGCATTGTTGATAGTATCTTGTTGCTACTACATTCATGTCTTCACCGGAAGCCAAGCACAAATTTCGAGCTTAGGTCGCTTAACCATCATAATTCCCCTCGGTGGTCCATCCGCCCCATCAGTCGCTATCCTGCGGAGCCTGCATTTACAATGCTTCAAAATGGCTCCATCACTTCCAAATCGAGATCAAAACTCAACTATGACAGATGAAAGCAAAGCCAGCACATATCGCCCGCGGAGTGAATAATCCACCAACGAGAGATGCCGTGGCTGTCAATTGGGTTGCTTCAGGCACGATTTGTATTGAAAATTGGGGGCTTAATATGAGATGCACGCATGAAGCGGAGTTCGTACATGCAGCCCAGTATCCACTGCGACTATGGATTGAACGCAAATAAGCAATAAATAAGCACATACTAATGATGACATCTTTTTTACCGGGTTGTTACGATAGATGCGGCATTGTTGGTTAGGTGGAACCTTTTTCGTAGGTTATAGAGAGCAAAGGTGTGTATAAAGCTCGAGCTTTGGCAGCTAATGTCGAGGATAGTTCTCTTCATTGTGTCTTACTGTATTCTGGTTTGCGAAAGAGCTCGTCCTTACACTTTTGCCGATATCTTTGTGCTGAAGTCATTTCATCATGAAGCTGCTCTGTATTTTGGCGGGAGTGGCCGCCGCGGTGGCAACTCAAGGCGTTTCTACCACGAATAGTGAGTCAGCCACTGGCGGAAAGAACTAAATGTATCTCAGGACTAACATCAAGTAATAGAGTTTCAGTTTGAGCGATTGGACAGGAATAACTCCGTGGGTATTCTTAAGTGATGTATACCATACCGCGACTAATCATCCTTAGATGCTCCTCGTCGTGGATCACCAAGTCGGACTATTCAACCTCGCGAGAGACTTTGACCCCACGCTCTATCGTGAGCAGCTCATTGCCCATGCCGCGCTGGGTAAAGTGTTCGATATACCTGTTGTTCTGACTACATCTGCTCAAACCGGTAAGTTGAGGCATGCGGCAAAACCACCACCCTCAGTAGCTTGGAAGTTGCAATGATTCAACAGCTCTAACAAAAAACAGGACCAAATGGCCCTCTCCCAAAGGAGATCCTAGAAATGTACCCCAGTGCCCCCCTCATTCAACGCCAAGGCGAAGTAAACGCCTGGGACAATGAAGACTTCCGCAAAGCTATCAAGGCAGCCAACAAGTCCCAAATCATCATGGCAGGCATCACCACCGACGTCTGCACCACATTCCTAGCACTGTCACTTCGGCAAGAAGGCTATTCAGTGTGGGCAAATGCTGAGGCGTCAGGCACCACGTCCGACCTGGTCCGCGAGATTTCGAATGATCGAATGGCTAATGCTGGCGTCAACATTGTCAGTCTGTTCTCGATTGCGTGTGACTTGATGAGAGATTGGAGGAATACACCTGGGGCGAAGGAGATGATTCCTTGGCTGGATAGGTATTTCCCTGTTTGGGGCTATGTTGCGCGCGGCCATATTGCTGCTGTTCAGAATGGGTCGGTGGTGCCTGGTGAGCAGGGTCTTTTGGGGTGAGGGCTGGTGAAGGCTGAAGGCTAGGTGAAGGGTTAAATGCTGCTGGGGTGTGAGTGCTGAAAATGGCGGCGGTATTACTGGTTCTTGAGTCGTCGTGAGCTGGTGAATTTCTTTCTTGGGGATTTCTTCGTTGATGCTGTTGGTTGTACCTGTCGTCTAACAGGTACATACAATGCCTGATCACAGCATAACAGCGTACTTGAGTGTCTACACTCATCATTTCGGGATGTCACTGGCTATGGGTTCGAATCAGATGAGAAACACAGTAATCTACTTTGTCTAAAAATAGTTTGATAGCTGTCCGAACCTCATTCATCATTATGAGCAGAAAAGGAGTCACCATTGAGTGAACTGAAGCACAACGCTGAAACTGGCTGAACTCTTTTCTCAGAATGTGAATTCCTATCCAGATACGTTATAGGTTTCTAAGAGAGATATGCTTGCTTCGGATTTGTTAGGCTTTGTTGGACGTGGCGTGAAATTACGGATGAGGATGCGGGTTAGGAACATCGGAGCCGTTGGTGACTCTGGCAACTCAATTGTTTGCAGCAATTAATTGCTAGCGATGCACCCAAATGCGTAAGCTGAGGCGGGCAGTCTAACTTCTCATTTTTATTACCTCTACGATTTGTGATGTTATCGTTCCCGTCCACCAACTAGCAAACCAAGTGCGGGTTGACCACAACTCATATCTGACGAGGAAACCTAGCCAGGATCCAAGGCTACGTTTGTGAAACTCAACCATTTCAACCAATTCTTACGACTCTCTGTACAGTTGGTCTAGTTTCTCTACCTTGTTTACTACTTTCTGACACAACCCCCTCGTAGGTCAGCCTCAACCCTAACATTTGCCCCACGAGTAAGTGGATCAGTGTAAGTTGTTGCTCAAGTCAACTCTGAAGAATGAACGCCGAGATGCTGTGCCCCTGGCCAAATGTCTCAAGTTGTCTCTTTACAGTACGACTGTTTCCTCTCCTGAATTGCCTTAATCAAGTTTCGCTGGGGAGCCTGGACAAACTCCAACGATTGAGGACAGGTGTCCGGCAACGGAGCAGCTTCCCATGTTTGCGTTATGCTCTAGAATATGGAGAATGCTAAGCAAAGATGACACGTGATGTGCTAATCTTAATCTCATGTAGATCTCATATTTACAAGTCAACATCCGAATACTCTCATTATTCTTCCGTCAAAACGGCATACCTTTGTTCGTTGTGACTTCTAGGTGCGTGTGGCACTCAAACTGCGACAAAATGTTGAGTCTGCCTTCCGAAATTCTCCTCCAGATCGTAACGTTCATTGAGTCAGAATGCGACATCAACTCATTTGCGCGAGCCTCCAAAGCTACCAATTCCCTATTTAGGTCTTATTTATATAAGCGAAATGCCCGAGAGTCAGACGGGACGGCTTTAACATGGGCAGCCAGGCACGGCGAGCCTCAGACAGCCCTAGCTTCAATCGAGGCAGGATCGTCACGCAGCGAAGAAGCTTTAAACTTAGCAATTGGGTATGGCCATGAGTCAATAGCGGAGCTAGTCCTGAAGAATTGCTCAATCGATCTCAGCAAAATGGACAGCAGCGACAGGACGCCTCTATCGCGTGCTGCTAGCGGAGGATGTACGCAACTCATCCGGCTCATGCTGGAACTGGACGCAACGATACTCAACGCACCGGACGATGAGCTCGGCCGCCCGGCACTTGGAGTCGCGTGTACTTATGGGCGCGAACACGTCGTTGAGCAGCTGCTCAGTTATCCTGATATCGAAGTTGACCTTGCGGATGATCAGGGATGGACTCCTCTCTGCCTGGCCGCTGAAAAGGGCCATGTTGGCATTATGAACCTCCTTCTGAGAACTGAGAAGGTCAACGTCAACGGCGTGAGTGAAGAAGAAACCACGCCTCTGTTTTTGGCTGCTGAACAGGGCCATGTTGCCGCCGTGAAACTGCTCATGAGCCTCCCAGAGACAGACATAAACATACCGGATTCGTACGGCGAGACGCCGCTTCTTGTCGCTGCGCGGCATAGACACACGGATGTTGTCAGCTGTTTACTTGAGGATACCAGGATCCTGGTTAATAAGAAGGATGCGAGTGGTGATACGGCGCTGGCAATGGCCGCAAGCAACGGTCACCAACGCATTGTGCAGCTACTTCTGGACAGCCCTGCAACGGACTTGTATTCTACAAACTCGGGGAGACGGATGCCGGTTGAGGTAGCTGCCGACGGAGGTTACAATAGCATCGCTTGGTTGATATTGGACGCAATGAAGCTGAAAGACAATGGGGTATCCGCCACAGCATCTACAAATAGAGCACCAGATGCAGATATCATGGATGATCTGGATCCACAAGACTGTGATATGGATGAGGATACCAAATCTATGCCTTCAGAGGAACAAGGGCAACAAAGTCCAGTATCAGACGTAGGAGCATTCAAACCTCCCCGAAATCTATCTAGGCTCGATCGACAGCCACTCGCATGGGCAGCAGATGACGGAGACATCGCTCTGGTAAAGTCAATACTGAGCTCAGGCGACGTAGATATCAACGCCAGGGATTCTATGGGCTTTACCGCACTGGCAATTGCAGCATCAAGAGGCTTCCACGACGTTGTTGCAGTAATACTTGAGGCAGAGGCTGTAGACGTTAATATCCCAAGTGGCTTCGATCAATCGCCTCTAGCACTGAGTTGCGAGGCCGGCTACGCTTCCATCGTTCAACTTCTGCTGCAAAGAACTGACTTGGACGTAAATTCCGAAGATGACAGCGGGAAAACTGCATTCGCCACTGCTTGTCTAAACGGACACAAGTCTGTGGTAAAACTGCTTCTTGAGAGAAGCGACGTCGATATATACCAGCTAGACAATGGGAAGCATACGGCACTGTCCCTCACGTGCATGGAGGGACAAGAAAGCATAATCCTAGACCTCGTCCAGGCATTCAACGCACGAGGCGACGGTATTAAATGGCGAGACGGCTCAAACATGAATCCAATCGCGCGGGCCGCATTTCACGGACACACAAAAGTCGTGTCTTTGCTGTTAAAGCATACGAAAATTAGTGTCAATACCAAGGCCAGATACCGCAAGACGGCATTACTGATAGCAACGGAGCGAGGACACATTGATGTCGTGAATCTGCTATTACAACACCCGTCCACCAACATCAACCATAAAGACGGTAATGGGAGGTCCGCTCTTTGCCTTGCAATCGAAAACCGTCATGATCATATCGCAAAGGCACTGATAGACTGTGAAAGGGTGGATATCAATGCGATGACGACAACGAATTGGAGTCCCCTTGCTTTGGCGCTGTTCCGTGGACGGGAGGACGTTTTCAATCATCTCTTACAGCGGGCGGATGTTGTGAGTCGTGATTCTTTTCATAACTTTGAACTTATTCGGCGGAATCGAAGGCGGGCGACGAATGGGGGAGCTGAGCGAAGGAGTTTTGTAGAGGTTTTGGTATGAATTTTGGGTTGTAGAGCGTAGCTGTTCATAGATAGATTTGGCTTTACCATGACGATGGATTAAAACAACTGTTTATATATTCCTTTACGATACACGAAACATATGATTGTATTTACAAATTGCCTACCAACCGCTGACGGAAGGCAACCAACTGTAACCTTTCTTGTCAAAATAGTTATACGCTGATTCCTGTCTCGGCCGATTCTAAAACATATCGCCCAGTGTAACTTAGGCTATATTCGAACGTCCATTACAACGACCAACGATTGATCCCTGAGTCTCCGCTTCTGCACCACCCTTCTGGGTTTCGTGGCGTTGAACGGTGAGGATCCAGTGGATTGGCAATGCTTAGCATCCTGTCTTATCGGTTCATCGCCGCTGACAGCAACGTGACAAATGTATTACGGAGAGGGAGTTGCAGTAGCAACATCAGTTGTGGAGTGATAAGAACCGCCCGGACTCTGGATCCATTAGACGTTTATTACACAATGTTTATTTAATTACCATTTTAGCTCAGATACGACAATCATCAAACATATTTAGTTTCTACGAGGCAACTTTCATCAAACCTCTTCATAGTATCGCAAACTCCATAACAATATTGGACTTGTTCCCTCATATCAGCGACTCTTCATCTTCAGTTCTTAACCCACACACATCGGCATGTCTCAAAATACATCGAAAATGAGGGCTCTCATCCTCACGAAACCACCTGGCACTACGACTCCCGTCCTCTCCTTCACCACAACTCAACCAGTCCCAGTCCCCGGCCCAGACGAACTCCTAGTACGCATTCACGCATCGGCAATCCAACCATCCGATCTGTTAAATGCGCGAGGCGAATTCGGCACTACCACCTTTCCGCGAGTTCCCGGTCGCGACTTTTCCGGTGTCATTGCCTCCGGCGACCAACAAGGAACACCCGTTTTTGGGTCATCAGGCTCAACTCACGCCTTCACCGTCGATGGCTTCCAAGCCGAGTATGCCGTTGTCCCCGCCAAGGGAGTTGTGGGCAAACCCGACAGTCTAACTCATGTTCAAGCTGCCACACTCGGCGTGCCCTTTACCACAGCAGCACTAATAGTTGAGCAGTCGGGAGCCAAGGCCGGAGACAAAGTCTTAGTTCTAGGTGCGAATGGAGCCGTAGGCAAATGCATATGCGTGCTGCTGGAAGAACAGGGCTGTACTGTTCTCCGCGCAGTACGCGGACCGGCAGGCGATGTCGACACCAAGGCAGATCCGGACCTGAGGACGGTGCGTAGCCTCGCCCCGTCTGGTGTCCATGCCGCTATTGATACTGTTGGCGTACCGTCGCTTACACGCGCGGCTGTCGAGGTTCTGGGTCATGGTGGGCGTCTCGTGTTCATCACTGCACCTCGTGGCCCTGATGCGAATAAGGATTTGTCTTTTGATATGCTAGGTTTCTACCGCGAGGAGAAGAGCATTGTGGGTGTGAATTCTATATCTCACAGCAGTGTTCAAATGGCGGGTTTGCTGGAGAAGCTGGATCCAATTTTTGCAAGTGGGCGGTGGAAGCAGGCTGTCTCGTCGGACTATGAGACGGTACGGATTGAAGATGCGGTGGAGGCGTATGCTAATCACCATGGAAAGAAGTTTGTCATTACTATGAATTGAAGGATGAACATGAGCAGGCTTGAACGAACGCAACGATCAACATGGCCGCAAATGCGTGCCGGTTGGTTGACTAAATTGGCATCGAGTAACAGGCAACGGCTACCCGACTCATAGTCTAATTATATTAAACTCATCTTTTTCCATTTTCACATTGCTCATTCCCTCCACGTCTCTTGAAGCTGCGCACTGAACTAAGATTATGTCTCTCACATGCCCCGTGTCCGCGACGTTGTGCATCCACAGAAGACGTCAAGACCGCGCATGTTAAAATGCTTAATACCGAAATGATTTGTCAACTACCGCAGCACTTTCAACTCCAAAAGAGCCATGTTTATGGAATCATGCAAGATGGTGGGAATGCATGCGTTTAGCAGCCTATTAATGCTTCTGGTCGCGAGTTGAAACCGACGTATGAGACCGAAGTAAACATAAAACATACTCAAACAGACATGGGCCAATGATGGTGTGATTTCGGTAGACGACGAACCAACAACAAACATTCAGTCGGTGAACTTTACAGTGTGAATGGCTAACTGGTGTGCACCCGAGGGTGAAGGACATATCACGTCAGCATGGTGGAATGGAATCTTCGGGTGGGTGCAGTTGGAAACACCAAACTCTCATCCGCGAAGAAGTAAAATATAACCTGATCATGGGGTTAAATATGCGGCCGACCGTGCCACAGTGGCAACTACTGCATCAAGCTACCAGTTCATCACTGAGAACCCACGATACACTACGGACAACACCACCATGGCCATTGCTAGTGATGTTACCATTAACTCCAGCAAGTTCAATCACCAAAACATCACCGACGACACGGTGAAAACAAATGCCCTTCTTGAGACAATTAGCTCGAAAGGCCCTCAATGGAACGAAGTCGGTGCCGCCAAATATCGCGAGATGCGAGAAACAGGAGACACACCTCTCCCTATGCCAGTCTATCTCCCCCAAGCCAAAGATGAAGCCATACCATCGAGGGACCTGGGCCGCAGCATTCCAATTCGTGTTTATAAACCGGATAATGGACAGCCCAGCAAGGGCGTCTTTCTTCACATCCACGGTGGCGGCTTTGTATTGGGTTCCCATCAGCAGTATGTAGTAGACTGTTCGCTCTCCTGAGGCACACTGCCCCTTTATGACCAAGTACCATCAGTAACTAATACCGAGCTTCATCACAGTCAAGATGAAACCCTCCAAAGATACGCCAACGCCTGCCAACTGACATCCATCTCCGTAGGATACCGCCTCGCACCCGAGAACCCATGGCCCGCAGCAGTGCACGACTGCGCCGATGTAGCAGAGTACCTCATCGACAATGCATCTATCTTCGGCGGCAGTCTGCTCTTCGTGAGTGGCGAGTCCGTCGGTTCATGTCTTGCAGCAATTACTGTCTTCCATCTTCTGCGTGCTCGTCCGCACCACCAACTCGCTGGCACTGTTCTCCCGTTCGGCCAATTCGACCTGACACTGAATCTGCCGAAGGTGTCATCCTTTGAGCGGCGCCTCGTCATCAACCGTGAAGCCCTGCAGCGGTTCGGTAACGCCTACACGCCGAATATGACAATTGAGCAGCGTCGTAATCCAAGCATATCGCCTCTTTACGAAGACATGGAAACTTTATCGAAGGTGCAGGGATCACTGCCGCCGGCTTTGTTTCTTTGTGGAACTGAGGATCCTCTGCTGGATGATACGCTTCTTATGAGTGTAAAGTGGATGAGCACTGGTAGTGACGCTGTTGTCAAAATATACCCTGGTGCACCTCATGCTTTCACCATCTTCCCTGGCTTCAAGCCCGGCGAGGATGCCATCGCTATGTCAGTGCGTTTCGTCAAAGAAAGGTTGGAATCTGCAGTGGCCTGGGAGTAAAAGCTACTTGCTCTGCCAGAGGAGACTGCCAAGTATTTGTTGCTGATCTGTCATAAAAGTTGCCAAGACGGGCCGTACATTAGTGGCTTGGGGCTCGTGTGAAGCGCGCGGTAACTGACAAAGTATAAAACGGCAGAATTGTGTCTAAAAAACCAGTTTACTTCAGGCGCTGAATAATTATAGACGATCATCCCATGGACAGTTGTACCTGCATATGTCTTGTGCTTCTAAACCCCTGTTCCGTTTGTCCGGCAATTCATATTTTACCAGGGACCATAGGGCATGGTATCAGATGATGATGTGTTGACGAATTGTCTGAGCCACGGCGAGTTCCGAAGCCTCAACTTCTGCGTGGATCAAATCCAGAGTTACGGCAACTCTACAAGTAGGCTAAATTAACAATTTCAACATCAATCCAATTCCAAATACTGCCGTAAGAGGGCAAGCCAGCCAGAATCCAAAACTTTACCGGCTCACAAGCATGGCTCACAACCACAGCCCCATTATAAATTGATAATACTTATCTAAACAGCCCCCACGACAACATGACGCACACCAACCTGGTTCCCCGGCTCGCCGGGATGCTTACACATTTCAGCCTTAAGCCCGGGAAGCGAGCCTGTTAACCCCGCTGACGTCGGTGTAGCCGAACAGCCTTAAATCTTCATGTCAGCTATTTGGAAACCCGGGTTGCGCCACAACCTGGCAATGCCTGGAAGGCCCAGCCGAAGCCAGCCACGTGTAGATCACTGATTTCGAACACACGAGAAAGAAGGGTATAGTCATTAATAACAAGTTTTCTCTTGGTGTCGTATCCACTGCAGGTTTTGTGGTACATTTACAATTGGAATTATGCAAGCTTATAACGTCTTTAATAAGCTAGTTGCCAAGTATTTTGCTCTATGCCAACTCCTACAAGTTTTGACTTACAAAGTATAAAATAATAAATAGTTTACAAGGAACTAACGCCACCAAAGTTGTATCAACACTAACAATCACGCTACTTTGTTGTAAACTAATCATTACCTATTGCTGTATAACAAAACTCCTACCAGCTAAAGAAGAAGCTTATGTCTAATATTCCCGAAATATTGCCACACTGGCTTGTGTTTCCAATCCAAGTCAGCAACGAGGTGTTCAAAGTTTCAGGGGCGTCAATCTGCTCTGATGGTATGCCATAGACTATTCCGCGATAAACGTAATAAAGAAACTGCAGGTTAACATTAACAAGCACCTTCGTACTTTACACAATACTTTTTGAACCAGATCAAAGCCGCGCAAGTGAACAAGGAAGACCTGGGAAAGGCCATCAAGACGCTCTACATAGATCGAGATCCAATCACATTCAAAGATATCTTGCTGCATCTTCAGGGCTACTACGTCGCCCCGACTGATGAAGTTCATTTTACGAGATTGTTTGCCGATGCACAATTCTACAGTCGTATGTGTCCTTACCTTTGTACATAGAGGAACAGACTTGACTCACTAACCCTTCTCTCTCAAGTCCCAAGACTAATATCACAGCTACACGAATCGGGCATCTTCATATCAATCGGGCATCGGCAGTTTCAAATCCCCCGTAGCCTCTTGACTGATTCAGCCAACTCACCCAACTTCTTCACCCTTGGTTACGCAACACAGTTTTCTCGCCCTGAAGACCCCTTCCCCGGCGCCGAAGGCAAGACACTAATACGCCCACCTTCTGTGATCCCTTCCTCTGTGCCAAATCGGTGTGCCGAGACATTTTCCGACTTGCTGCATTTGCTTCGGGGTTATCCGATAACTATTCGGGATGAAAACCACCGAGAAGAACTTCTCCGTGATGCGAGATACTTCCATTTCAAAGGACTAGAACAGCAGCTCATCCCGCATCTGATAGGCTACAATGCGCTCCGACAATCTGATGAAATAACCGTGCGGCTGGAGAATATACAAAAAAGCGGTATTCGTGTGCCGCTGACCGACGAATCCAGCGCAAGCTCTTTACCCGTGTTTGTTCATTACGCTCGGCCATTGGTAGACGATCGGGCACGCGAATTAATCGTAGAGATTGGTGACGAAACAACCAAAATGTACTTCTTTCCAGCTGGTGTACGGGCAGAATTCCTGAATGATGCGCAGAATCGAGTCTCGAAACTTCTGGAAGTGGCCACAGACAAATTAGACTTGATACCTGCCATGGACGCCCTCAACCTACAAATGGAAGTTGACGATCGGGAAAAGACTCCTACTCCAACCACAGTGAGTTCAAAACCCAATCTGATCAAGGTCTCACTGGAACCTGAATCGGCTATCACGGTGGACGGCAAGCCATATACCAGCGAGTTGTCACTGCTAAATGATCGGGACACCAACACCACCGCTAAACCACGGAAGCGGCAACGCACCGTATCTGGCTCACCGGTCTCATGGATCGTCAAGACTGGACAATGGAGGGTATGCTTCCTGCCAGGAAAGGATGGGGAGAGCGGGATGGATTGTGTACTAGTTGCTGTCAAGATTGACGCCATTACATCTGAGTTAGAGCGAAATCGAGTCAAGGATTATCTTGTGAGTCCAATGCGTGGTGATAGTCCTGACAAAATATAAAGATTGCATAAAGAGAACCAGACTGGGTGTGTTTCTAGCATGAGGTTTGATTGCTGCCACACCTCCCGGTGATGAGAGGTCAAGCGTGGAGACGCTATAGTCCCAGCAAGGCACGTTTTACCAAAGTGTCACAGGTCCAGACTTTTGGAGCAGAGAGAGAAATTCAAACAGAATATTGTCTATTTGATTCTATAGCGCACATCTCGTCTATAACCGGTATAGTAGAGCATATGGCGAGACACCCGGCTCATCTAAGACATGACAAGCTTCTTGACGGAACGCGCCTTGACATCCTTAGGCACGCCCAACAAATCACCAATCTTGTTAGATATATCTGCCATTTCCTTATCCAACTTCTTCTGCGGCTCAGTGAACGACTTGAACAGCTCCTCGGATTTGGCATCAATCTCCTTCTCCATTGCGAGGACCTGGTCCGAGATTTCCTTGGACACAGGCTTGCCGTTGAAGTCAGTGACTGGGATAGGAGTTGGAGCCGCAGCAGGCGCAGAGGCAGGTGCGGAAGGAGCCTGAGGAGCGGCAATGGCAGAAGCGGCGACTGGTTTAATGATTAGTGGTAGTCCAAAATGGATGGGGTGGTGGTCACGTACAGGCCAGGATAGCGACGGCTGAGATGCGAACCATGGTGAATGTTGGTGTTGGTGATGGAGTTTTTGGTTTAAAAGTGTAGAGTGAGCTTTTCAGTGACCAGACTGAATGAATAGGAGTTGGATGAGTTGTTGAAGTTTGTTGTTGTTGAGTTGAATATTACGACTGACAAGACACATCTTATATAGTTGCCTTTACACCATATCCTCATAAGAGCACTATTTCACCTGTCAAGTCATCATCCAAGTAAATTTGATGCTCAATGCCTCCCCTGGATCGGGTTGTGGAGTCTGTTTCAGTAACCTAAAACACAAGCATAATCTCGATTCATGTTGCCTCCCCCAACACAGAGGCAATATCGAATCAAGCTGCCATTTCACGATTCATAGATTATATTCCAAAACAATGAGCCCTCATTGAAACAGTCTAGCAAGGCGCAGGTCTACAATCCCATCAGTTATAGCAACAGCTGTATACTGTAAGAAAGGGTGCTTGCACCACCCGACGTGCACATGGAGCAAATGCTACGCTGAGAAACTAGAAATACGCATAGCCCCATGTATCAGATGTCAATAAAGTAGCAGGGCACGTTTAAATGCAACTCTCGATATGCGGTGGCCAACAACGACTCGGTACCCCTGAAACACCACAGCCACCGTGACATTCAGGCCCTTCTCAACCCAAGCCAATTACCTCACGAATCGAGTCCAGCGGTTTTTGTTGCCGAACGCACCCTGGTCGAAAATCCAATCGAGTGGCAGCCCCAATCCCCCAATATACTCGAAACAAATCCTCTTATACTTGCCATGCCAAAGAACCCTGGGTGGCCAGCTCGGACAAAAGCCGATTTGTTGTCATGCGCACAGCCGATTTGCGATTCATTGCTTCCGCAGACACGAAACAAGACAGCATTGAACTCTGTTTTAAACTGTCACTGTCCTTGGCCCCAAGCGGCGAAGCATCAGTGCCCGCGTACATCAAGGCATTTTTACTTCGACAAGACTGCTTAACTCAATTCCGATAATATCGCCTGATGATGCCACAGCGGAAGTGAGAGATGCTTAGACTGAGCTGATAACATAGCCGCAATGTCGCACATCACAGACGGACTCAAATGACAGTACAAAGTATCACGCAAGGTACAAACACTATTCGTATCAGTCAGGGAGCTTCTTCTTCCGTTGTGGAGTTCTCTTGCGGCATTTACCATGAGTTCTCAAGGATGTAACGGTGATTATTCAGTTCTTGAATAGACATTTAACCTTCTATGGACAGCTGAACGCAATTGCCTATGATTGAACGGCTGTAACAATACATCGGTTCACTGCCCATTGATTCTGTTTTTTTTTTTTTGTTTTTTGCCCAGTGTCGGGTTATACATCATGCTAGCCATGCCAAGCAGTGACGTGCAACTTACTACGTAAGGCGCTCCCTTCGCACGAAAGAGATATTTAAGGATACATCACATCTCAAACCTAACAATTACAACCCAAAAATGAATACTCGGATAAACAAAAAGGAGCGAAATGCCTCAAGATCTACAGGCAAATGTGCAAGTTATCCGTGAGGTTGGCTAGGTTCCCCATCCGATGGCAAACAACAGGGAGTAGCGGCTTGTCCATAACGACACAGATGCCAAAGAACCGACGGAAAAGCCAACCCAATGTACTTCGTCATACACTTGCAAGATATATCCCCTTCTAAGTTGCTAGCGTTGTTGGACGGTGTACAGACCAGCACGACATAGAGGCACAACCCAGAAACATTGTACCATGTATGGAGAAGGATTTGATAGTCCCTTACTCCGCTGGCCTTGCATCTGTGTTTAGCAAATTGCTCTGTCATAGAAGGTGTAACTAGCCGTAAAATGCACAGCTGATAGCAAGCCCAAATTAGCATGTTAGATCTATGTGACGACGAAGCACTTATTTGTTGTTTCACTCCCAGCTTCCGAAAGCCACTCAAAACAAAATCCTCGCTCCCTGTTGGTGATCAACCAAATCCAAGGTCAATGTACTCCATATATCTCAGATTATCACAAGTCTCGTAGCCAATACCAATGTTAGACGGAATTCAATTTCAACCAATACAACATACTCTACCATAAACCTAAACATGCGCATAAAAACCACAAGGCAGTCATCCCGCACCACCAAATGACAAGGCAGGAAGCTCCCAATGCCCCAATCGCACGTAAAGCGACTAAAGACGAAGCCTAAACGTTTATATGAGGCATGTAACCAAGTTTTCCTAATTTTAATCACAAGATGTACATCAATGGCTTTCTAACGACTATGCGGCCTCGTCAATGCAAATGAGAGGGTGATTCCACAGTTGCACTTGAAGATGCCTAACCATGCTGCCATCACCGTTGAGTCACCTCAGCAGCTCAGTGACAAACCTACATGAAACAGAAAACCATCGACGATCAAATCGATCCAATTAATGTTTTTATAATTGTGATAATAAAGGCAAGTAGTATCGTTACATGAATTGATGCCAGCTATATACCCTAGAGCTGGCCAAAATTCCGATCATCAACCCCAAACTCCTTCTGTCGCATCTACATGCCCCTGTCTCAGTACGCACCACTGCGTCATGCCAGGAACACATAGATTGGTACTGTGTAAAGTACTAATTAGAAAGCTGGGTGCTTGGCGTTCGGAATACATGTCTAGGGCCTCTTTTTAAGCACTTTAAAGCATCAAACAACAATCACTCGCACAGTCATCCGCACTCAAGTCGTTAATCATATTGACGCTACACAATCCTATTCTTTGATCCAAATCATCCATCCATAAAGAAAGTCGTTAGTAAGAACGCCCGCAGCCTAAATCCCATGCTCAACTATATCACGTCCCAAATCACACAAACCCCTCCGAATTGGTATCAAACATCAGGGTATCACAATCAAACGCTAATCCCAGCTAACAGACCCAGAAAAAAAAAACAAGAAAACAACAACAGCAACAACAGGTGCCGCCAGTCCATCGGCTATTATGGCGTCGCAAACACCACAACATCCAACTATCAGTTTGTCCACCTCATAACGTGAGTCGTCGATATGTTCGTCTAAGCGCTATCCCCACGCCTCTTCGCCAATCGTGTATCGTGGCCCGCTCGTAACCGCCATCTCATAATGGTCTGTTGGGGTATCTCATCACGTCATGACCCGATTCCATATTGTCAACCCAATGAAAAGACACGTCCTCGTGCGAAAGTCCAGGCAAGCATAAAAGTAGAGATGTATGTGCCAAAATTAGCAAGCCGTATTAGCAGAATAAAGTATTATAGCCGGCTATATGACCAGTGACAAACTGCCAGAAAAATATACGGGTCTGCGATAAAATAGACAAAGAAAGGCGCTCCCGGTTGTTCATTGCAAAATAAGAGTCTGCTGATCTTCGTGTTCTTAGTAAGCTGTCGCTGCAGTCCCTTCGCTCGTGGCAACAGCAACTAGGGCTTCCAGACGCCTAAGAGAGTCTGGATTTCCTTGACCGTCTTGCTGTTGGGGTGGAGGTGCCTGCTCCCTGGCGGGAAAGCCGCTGAAGCCAGTTAGATTCGGGTGAACCATGCGATCAACATGGGCACCTCGCGGGTCTTGCGCTGCCTGCTCACCAACGGCCTGCGACGGCACGGGTCCGTGATACCAGCCGTGTCTCTTATTCTCCCGTGTTGTGATGGAAGGCGCTGACATTGTGTGCTGGTGGAGGGATCGTCCGCTATGTACCTGGGGAGGAAACTGCCTGGACGGGGGCACCTGGTCTTCAAAGCGAACAGTCGGTTGATTGACTTGAACTTGGACACGTTCAGCCTGCGCTTGGACGGCTCTGTTGGCTTCAGAGGCCCAGCTCCCAGCACTGTCACGGGGTGGTGTCTTGTGGCTTATGTCGAGGCGATTCAACCCACGTTGAAGACTGGCATCGTACATGTTCAAGTTGCGGCGTTCATCTGGCTGAATGGTCTCGCCTACCACTTGCTGGTACGGACGTCGATATGCTGCCTCCGAATCAATAGCCATAGGTGAAGGGCCGCGCTGCTGGGGAGGTGGCGTTGGGTGTCGACGTGGAGGGAGCGGATCGAAAGACTCAATGCCGGGCAGTCGCAAAGACGACTGAGAACTTGACGGGTTCGCAATAGGAGGCGGAGGATTGGGTCCCACGTTTTGGTTTACACCGGCCAGTTGATTCGATTGTACCTGTGGTGGCTGGTTGCCGTAATTTCGACTGTCTGGATGCCATGTGCGCCTTCTCCATGCTTCGTCGCTGTTGCTTGACATAGAGTCTCGCCGGGTGGACCATCCAGAGGTGGATGAAGTGGGAGATGGAACCAAATTGGAGCCAGCCGGTGCGAATGCGGCCGGGTGTGAGCTGTTCATGTGGCCAGGACCAAACATTGGCCGCCCTGGGGTTGTTTGAAAAGGGTTCGCGCTTGAGGGCACGCTCAGTCGTCGACCCGGAGTCCGGTTACCCGAGCTGTACATGCTTTGGGAGCGAACATGTGACGACGTAGGCGAGGCCATCCCGGATGCCCACCGCGGGCTGCTTTGTGCAGTTGAGAAGGTAGCGGATGTCGGTGTACTGAAGTCGCCGGGAGAAGGAGGTCGATATGAGTATGTGCTGTCGGCAGTGCTTCGGTATGATTCAAGTGAAAGTCGGGATCGGGGATCTGCAGCCATGACCAGCGGTGGTGGCCGCCTCCTCGCATCGGTCTGAGGGCCGTAACCTGAACCTACGGAGCTGATACTCGCAATACTGGATGTGGAAAGACTCTTGGAGTGTCCACGAGCAGGTCCACCCGCACTGCCGCTAGTCGATGCTCTGGCCCTGTTACCTGCTTGTCGCACTCTGTCTGTGGTTCGCATTTGCCGTTGAAACCGTGATCCAGTTGCCGCAAGTGAATCAATGGGGATGTCCTCATTTACGTGAACAGTCTGAGCATGTTGTCTCAAGTTGTCAAGCCGCGAGAAGCGGCGGGAGCAATGACATTGAAACGGTCGTTCTCCGGTATGTTTTCTATGTTTTAGGTCAGTTTCTGAGATGCATTGAAAATAGGGTCATGTGTGGAAACAAGAATACAAAGGATGAATAATCCAAGGTGAATAAAATAACTAAACAAAACATCCAAAGCAAAATTAAGACCAACCTGATATGTCGAGCCAAGTGTTCACTCCTCGTGAAGCTCAAATTGCATGGTGGATAGTCCGTGCAGTAGAATCTTTGCGACTTTTTCTTCTTGCTTGATTTCGACCCGTCTGGACCAACGCTGTCTCCGTCGGAAATGGTCCCGTCATCACCTCCAGCTCCAGTCTCTCCGTCAGAATCGTCCATATCGACGTCCATGGAGTCTCTTCTGGACGACTTGGTGGAATGCTGTGAGTTTTCACGGCGCGGGGTGCCGTCCGCCAGGTCAGAAGGTCGTCCGGCTGAAGAGAGCGAAGCGTTGGGCAGCCCCGTTTGATCCGTGGGAGCGGAATTAAATGTCGATCGAGTAGGCGTTTTCGAATCGTCGGGTAGAGTATGAGATTGTGATTGTGGTGGATGTTGCGATGCTGTGCTGGGTCGAGGAGTGGCGGATGAGGATGAGGATGTCGTCATGGGTTCCTCCTTGATGGACTCGCCCATCAGCGACGAGTTCACTGGTCGGAACGCACCCGCCATGGTGGCGAGCTATTTAAGATAAAGCGCTGTCGAGGCTGTAGAAGAGGAAGCCGATGTTGTCGGGGAGGGGATCAGGTTGAGAGGCGGGCAAACGGTCGTAACGTTCAGCGAGAATCCAGTCCCGGAAAGTGTTGCCCATGAATGAAGAGAGGTCAAGGTGAAAGTCGAGTGGAGGGTCGTCCAGGGGATGGAGGGTATTGTTAAGCGGGCGACCAACGGTGGTGGGTGAGGCTGAAGGAGCCGGCAGAGCAGGGGAGGGGGTGACGAGGCGACGAGGGGGCGCGGACGGACACCAGACAGATGCAGCGTCACAGACGGAGCATGCAGTTTAAAGTCTCTAGTGGAGCCAGCTCGAGGTGCTTTGAGCTTAGTATAGAATGTCTCGTCTCGCTTGCTCCCTGGGTATGTTTCAGACGAAAGCGTGCTGTTCGCAACGGGTGCCGGATGATGCGGACCTGAACGAGGATTGACTCTGAAGTCTAAAGTTGAAGCGATGCCAGTCCAAGTGCGAGCGAGTCTGGTTGTCAGAGAAAGCTTATCCAAGGTACGGACGAACTAAAAATACAGGCTGGCCGCCGTTGGCATGATGAGTTGGCGAGGGTTAGCTAGCGGCTCGAGCAGAAAAGATGATTACTGTACATGGGCCAAGCGACTGCTTGCGACGGGGGCTTGCTTGAGTCAAGCCATGGGTCGGTGGCGGGGGGGGGCACAGAGTTGATCAGAGCTGTTGGATGTGTGGTCTGTCTGTCTGGTTGCTTGTGCTTGTGCTTGTGGTTAGCTGCTTGCCTTTGCAGCTCACAAGAAGTGTCCATGTTCCATGCTTGACTAGGGAATTTGGAGCTGAAGACGGCACACTGGCCTCTTGCGGCCAGAAGCTGCCAATGACATTGCCAGCACCAGTGACTGGACGATGCAAGAACATGGTGTCTGGTGGATTGTGAGATTTGTGGGGAGAGAATGTCTGTCTGGTGCATGTCTTTTGTCGCCATGCTGCGCCGCAACGGACTACTGGCCGGTGCCTGCAGGTACCACGCTGGCTGGCGCAACAGGGCAGGCGTAGAGCGAGCATGCAATGCGATTCAGGAACGCTGCCGATCTGGCAAAGACGCAAAGGAAGAAAAGAAAGAGGCCCGAACAGAACATCCGCCGCGAAAGCGCCTTGATGCCCAGAAGGAGGCTGGGGATGTGTCTTAGATTGCCCTCAGCCGAGACCATCAACATGGAGAGAGAGAGGTCAGACGCCTGAAGAGTTGGTGCCTCTGAATAACCAACGCTCTGTTTGCAGCACATCTGGCTGGTGTGAACAGAGTCTGGTGCAATAGGGACCTAGGCGGACAGACTGCCGGTCGGTGGGAGGCAAGCACCCGGCAAACCTGGCAACCTGGTCAGGTCAGACTGAAGGGGACCTGGCCGACCTGGGATGATGCTTGCATGCCTTGGGAGTAAGGCCCAACTTGGACGCCAGGGGGAGCAAGAAGTCATGAGGCACGGTGACAGGGGCATGGGTGGAACAAGCGGAGGGACGCAACACCAAGAGGGCACCATTCAACATTGAACAACACCGCCCAGGGCCACGGATGGTCAGTTTTGGCCACAGAGGACCAGAGAGGGCCACACAGAAGCAACAACAGCAAGAGGAGGCGCCGGCTGGTGGATTCAAGCTTTGACAGCAAGCAAAATCGGGACAATCATTGGAGGCTGCCGAGTGGCGATGGAAAGAACTGGGGCCGATGATTCCTTGTGGTGTGGTGAGAGCTCCTTGCTGGTGTCCTTGCTTTTCCCGCCTCGGACGGATGTGGGTAGGATCAATAGCATCCAAATGTACGGCGTGGTACGGCGCAGTGTAAGAGCGGGATGGCGATGTCTTGCCTGCGAGGTGGAGTCCAGATCCGGCCTTGGACGGCGCCCATGTACTTGGGTGTTGACACCAGTCGACCTGGCCAACCACCTCGATTTTCCCGACAGACAAACCCAGGCTAGCGAAAGGTAAAAGCAAGGAGACAACAGTAGTGCCAGTTTCCTTCAACGCCTGGATTTTGCGGATCGGGAGGCGGCCATTTTTCCGGATAGATGCTCCATTCATGCATTATTCGCGAAAACATGGTTTGCCGCTCGAGACTTAAACTCGCTTTCTGGCGTTTCTTGCGCCAGCCAAGATCGAAGAATGAAAAGAAACAGCATTGACCCTTGCACGTCTGCCGCCATGCAACGTCCCAGAGAAGCACGTTTTTCTGGTTGCATAATGGCGCCTTGGGCAAATCCGTGAATCTAACAAGCGAACGTCACCTTTAGTATGGAGCAAGTTTGCTCTGCTGGTGAGGCACAGCCCAACAGCGACTTGGAAGGTGATGTGAGACTGTGAGCCACGGCAAGCCCGTCGGCATGGTTGTGTGCCTGCCGTCGTCGAGAGCCGGGGCTACAGACCATGAGAAAACATCGTGCCTGGCCTGGCCTGGCTTGGCTGAATCACATCAACGTCGTGCAGTGGTAGGTACCACCTAAAAGGCCGGGCTGTAGTCCGTAATTCGTACATTCATCGTCAGCGTCGAGGATTACGCATGCAGCATTCTGTGCAAGGACGAAACAACACGGCTGCGTCGTCGTGTCCCACCAGCCATGTAAGCATTCGGATTACAACAAGGCTGCCAAGGAGAAGCATATTGTGGCAGCAACTGCAATATCCGAGACAGGAAGCTGTCAGTATCATCGTGAGGTCTCAACTGCTAAGTTGGAAGAGACATAAAGGGGACCAGAGTGTTCAGGCTCCAGAGCACACCCACTGTCTGATCTGTCGTGGGAATCTTCAACCTTTTTGCGGCAGCATCTCATGCTTCATTGTCGACATTACCATGACCATGAACCAGTAAGTCGTCGGCCTGCAGAAGGGGCAGACGTAAGGTACAGGTCATCTGCCCATCTTAGCGCGGGCGGGGCCCAGGTACACGGCGTCCAGTCAAGGAACTGTCTTGCAGTGATGGCTTTGTTTGCTACCGGAATTCCCAATCAAGAATCGGATCGGTCAATTGGTTGTGATGATTTTGTAAGGTAGTGCCTGTAGCTAGAACTTAACCACGGGAGTGTCGGATGCTCTGTCGCTGTCTTCAGTGACTGAAAGCGGTTGTCGTGGAATCCAGGGCTGACTGTTTCCGGCCATTCCCAAACGTTGTACCCAAACAGGGCGACTATAGATCAGACTCGTGTTAAAAATGGCCATGACTTGTCACTAATCTTGTCGTTTGGACTTTTCTTGAACCAGATACCTTCGCTAATGTCAGATTGGATTTGATGCAGGACGCTTATCATACAGGTGGCGATGGATTCAAAGCGATGCAATAGCGCCAATGTACCTTCAACAAATCCGTCCTCTGTTGTGCCTAGAAATATTGGTGTCAACCAGGTTTGCCAGATTTGGGGACTGGCCGCCTCTTGGCTCGTGCTCTCTCGCAAAATCACTGCGTTCTTATTAGTCAGTTGCCTCCCCCGCCCTTTTATGCGAGTGGTGGCTGGCTTTGAAGTAAGACTGGACCTCACAGCTTGGTGGAGTTAGAGAACCGTTACCACGCCGGACCACATGTGCCTGGCTTGGTGATTGATGGCTTTTGCAACGACCGATGGTGTCTTTCAAGGGTGGTGGCTAGCCCGAACCCAGTACCCATGCGTACTTATCGCCGCACATCATGCGGAGTAGTAGTGACAAGCTGCAGACCGCCTGACGGGATTTTTGTATTGACGAGGATTGCACTCAGTCAACATTGTGCTTGGACATTGCTGGCCTGGTTGGTCGAGGTCCGTGTTGGAGGATATAAATACGATGCATGGTAGTCCAGTGTACTCCGTAGGACGATGTAGTCGTGCCTGCTTGTCGTATCGGTCAGATACCAAAGGGCCGGTTGGTGTTGACTTGGCATGGGACCAAGGGGGTATTTGATACCTGTTGGCCCACCGAACTCGCCATCCACAATTCGCTCTGAATGATTGCAAAGGTAAAAGTGGCAAAAGGTAGATACTTGCCGAGCTGGCTGTCAAAAGACTATGCCATGTGCGGCGAGCATGTCACCCGTGATGCAAGAACGGAAAGTTTGGCCATAACGACAGATAGTTCAAGCCCACCCTAGGACTGGAGAGCCAACATCGTGATAGGGTTAAATGCCGGGTGGAGGTTGATTTGCGAAGCATGGCAAAAGATACCCACCATTTTTGGAAAGGCAAATTGATTAGACCTTGACCATCGTGGCCAATTTGTCACACAACAGCAGCAATCAATCACACCGGACTGCCCGACAAAACGGCTGAATGTTCAGACAAGCAGCAGGCCACAGCAGGCTTGCTGCATCTCAAGTCAACCACGACAGCCAACAGCCAAACAAGATGGCTGGCAAGTCAAAGGGACCAGTCGGTAACGTCGCTGGATCTGTGGAGATGGGTGTCGATCATAAAACCAGTCTAGCTGGCGACTAGCTGTGCGACGATCGATACGGATCCATGACGTGCCTGTCCCTGACCTGGTGGCGGGACCAGGGGAGACTGAATCTCCGGTGTTGGTGGTCAGACGCACCCAATTTGGCAGCTGCGCAAGTTGATATTTGATCGATGATCTATAAAACGAAGCAACTATGCCCATGGTGTAAGACAAAAAGAGGTATCCGATCAGGAGGATCGTGAGCCATATAAACACACAATGCCTGAAGGATGCTTGGGTGCGGTGCAAAGGCATCGCACGCACCGAATTGTGATCGGAACCCAATAACTCGACGGTGGGAGGGACACAATGCAGGCGGTCACTGTCTCGGTGGGCTAATACCTGTCTCACACGGCGACCTGCTGATTTGAGAATTAGCTAGCCAACTGCTGAAGTATCTGACACGGTGTACTCATCTATTTGGAGACGGATTACGGAGTACAGAATGGGTGAGGTAATAGTGATGCCGGAGTCGAAATTCCACGTTTTGATGCGACAATGGGCGATTGACACGCACAGCTCAGACACAAGTGCATCCTCAACGCTCGTACTGTCATCCAGTGCTTCTAAGAATATTTGTGGGTGAAATACTGTGTTGGATCGTCGATGATGCAGCGTTGGCGTAAAATCGACGCAGATGCAGATGGATGATCGACATGGCGGACATCTGAATGTTTGAGGAAGGAGCCAGTGTCCTCTTGCGACCACGGTCGAACCTACCCTACCAGAGCCATGGCATTCGCAAACAGCATGAATTTCTTGCCAGCTTTTGAACGTAAATCACGATACACTTGGTTTATCGTGAGCAACCGCCATAATTTTTTTTCTTTTTCCTTTGCTTTTTCCTTCAAAGGGCCGGACTGTGTTGCAGCCGGGGTATTTGCTTTTTTCGCTGCACCCTGAGCCCTTGCATCTTCAATGTATCTTAACCCCGACGACAACACCTCCACCTCTTGTTCCCCTGCAAGATCAAGCCCTTGCCACCGGGACGTGGGCTAGATATTGGGAAGATATGTAAAGGCATTGGATGGCGAGTGAAGAGAATGGTGGGCAATGTGCATCGGCGCTGCATGTAAATGTGGTGACACGTCGTCGGCCTGACGTCTGAGGTCGGGAGGGTGGGCGTCTGTTGTGTTTCATGAGCATCAACGTTACGGGAAGAAATGGGATTAGGCTGCCACGAGGAAAGGCATTTCTCGGTATTGACCGTACTGTGGCTGTGACAGTGACACATGTGCACGCTGACCAGGCCGGAGAGAGTTTCATTTCAAATATAGTAAAGGATATCTATTGTGCCATTCTACAGTACTACCCACCAGACGCTACATAATTCAAAGCATAGATCCCATGTTCCGTCAGTCATGACCAATGATTGCGCAAGTCTCACTCCGTAACTATGCCCAGGCACCATGTGGTAATAATAGTCAACTTTGATCATCACCCGAAAGAATAACACCCGCAAATGTATACATGTTCATCCCCCGTGCCCGTGGCTAGAGAGTTTATATGGTTATATGTCCAACATACTTCTCACCTGCTGCGGTTCCGCATTGATACTATGCGTCGTTGATGTGCTATTTGTCCTTTGCGCCGAACCAGGTCTCCCTGATTCTGACCGCGTCCTCTCCCTATCATGGTACGGTGGCGGCGGCGGTCCGTCCTCCATAAGTTCAGCTGCTCTCCTGGCTCGCTCATTAGCCAGTTCTTCGCTAGGGAACAAGACTGTTGCAGCGCTCTGCATGAGTCTCTCTGCGTGGCGACGATCGTTCTTGCCCCCGTAGGGCATAGTCAACGGATCAGAAGACACGCTTGTCGTTGTGCCGAGATTGCGCACGCCAGCCCTGTCGGCGCGCGGGTTACTAGGATCGTCTCGGAGGGGGCTGAGCTCAATATCATCGTTGATGGCGGCGCCCTCTGCTTCGAGACGAGCATGCCTTTCGGCGTCGTTTTCGACGCGGCGGCCAATCCCTCGCTTCCCACCGACCTCGTTGACGTTTTGATGGATTTTGTCCCTCATGCTGCGGAGGTGATCTCCTCGGACGCGTTTCCACCAGGCTGGCTTTCTGACCACGCCGAGTTCACGGTCAACTGTCTCTCCGCGCTCCCTTCGCTGTCTAATGAGTTCCTTATCCTCGTTGGGGGCCACATATCCGTACACAATCTGAATGTAGATGATGAGTAGAGAAGGTCCATAGCCCCAGGCCATTATGACTGGCACATTTCCGTTTGCCTTGACGAGCGAAAAGTCCCAGACGAAAGAGATCAACGCTTGGTACCCAATCAGTGCAAGGGCAAGTGGAACTGTAAGGACAAATCGGAGAGGAATAGCCTGGACGAAGCCAACCGCTCGGTTAAAGATGCCGCGGTGTCTAGGTTTGTAGTGTCGGATAGAGTGTCGCAATGAGAACAGGATGGTGAGCCAGGCGATGACAAGACAGAACGCCCCGACCTTGAACCGCGCACCTGTTGCGCTGGGGATGGCCACGGCATTTATCTGCTCGACAGAGTGCTGGTCTTTGGCAAAGTTCCAACTCCTCGGAACAACCATGAAGAAGTTCTGTCGCAGAAATTAGCAACAGGGGTCAATACATGCGGGCATACACGTGCAGTGAAATATGCACTTACCATCCACACCCAAAAGTAAAACCATAAAGGCAGCCAAAATTCTATCTTGGCACGTCTATCATCCTCTCGATATACGAAAGGATTCGGATCAATATACTGCCTCTCCAGCCAGCTCCCCCAGTGTCGGACAGATTCCCACACCAAGGCCATTGTTCCCTGGCACATGAGGTACCAGAAGAAGACGCAGAGAATAATGGGCAAGTCTTGGAGATAGTACCTCTCGATTTCCACGTTCGTAAAGAGACTGATGAGGGCGCAGGCGCAAACAAAGCATGCCCAGTACCATTGCCAACGTCGACCGATTGGATAGAAGCGCTTGGTTGTGGCGAGATATAAGGCACCGTGCTTGGCCAGGACGACGAGAGAGAGAACAATGGCCAGACCGTACATGACACCCAGCGCAATACCCGTGTAGCCACGCGTACCGATGGGGTTAATGGAGCTATAACATGTTGTTGCATTGACGAAACTGCCGTTGGCTCTTACAAACACTGGTGAATATGGCTCAAACACCAGATAGCAGTTGGAAATGTTGGACAATGTCTGATTTCCAGGGTAATAGGTATAATTGTTATTGTCGAGGGCCGTGGCATTGAAGTGGATGCCTCCAATGACGGTATCGGTCTCGTTGGCACCTTTGGGAAAGCTTGCGTCTCGGTGGAAAAGCAGGTCGCGGGCGTCGAAGACGTCGTAGTTGATCATGATGAATGCTGTTTGCTGGAAGTCCAGCTACCGACTGCGAAAAGGTTTGTCGGATCGCGCTCACGCGCCCTTCTAAAGGGCGGGAGGTGTGTTGTAGGCGTGCTCAGCGAGAATTGAGATTATAATCTGGGCATTGAAGCAGTTGCTCTGGGTTGAAGAAGTCGAAAAGTTGTTGAGCGCAGAAACGAAGAGGAGAATCGCGCTCAGCGAGCAGTGAGCGGGATTGGAAGGAGGAGAGCGCCAAGGCGACAGAGGTCAGAGAAGAAAATATTACAAGAGATCCAGCGGCATGTCAGGGAAGATGCGGAAGTGAATTTTCAGAACATGGTGTTTGGCTACGGAACGTACGGCGAAGGTTGGCGGCCGAACTAGCCGCGACAGACACAGTGCGAGGAGTGGAGATGGCAGGACAACAAACCGCAGATTCAGACTCTATTTCTGCACAAGGGATACGCAAACACAGTGTTAATCTCCCATGTCTCACACAGGCCGATGACGCTCCCCCATGTTCCGGGACACAAGCAATGGCCCACGGACAACAGGACTTATTTTTTAAGTGGGTTGGGTTGCGGCAATTAAGTAGCGTTTTCCCTCCGTCGAGCGCCGTGTTTGGCCAGAACGGGCAAGTTGGAGACGGAGAAGAACGTTGAAGGCTGGAGGTGATACAAGGATGTGCGGATGGCGGATGGCTGAAGACTGGCATTGATCAATGGTGATTGTGTTGTTGGTGTCCCGCACGGCATCGGCACCGGCAGCGCCGACAAAATGTCAAGTCCATGTTAGTCTGGTTCTTTGCTTCCGGTGGAGTCGAGTGCTTGGACTGTTCTTGTGTAATGCTGAGTCGTGATGGTGTTGAGCTGTCAACCAACAGCAAGGTGTGCACCGCGTCCATGCCACGGCCGTTGACAGGAACTAAAGGTCACATTTTAATTTTATCTTATTTTTTCGACAGCTAAAATGTGACTGTTCACCTTATAGTTTTGACGTACGACTCCAAAGTAAATTATTGCTAATTGCGACAACCGCCCAACATGTGCTGCCGGTTGGCCCCAACATTGGAACCCCTCCAGCTTCATCACCAACTGTGGATCTTCAATGTTTTCTCAAAAGACTGAAGCTACAACACCACACATAATTGCGACCTCTTATCAAGCAGACCTCCCACCACTACAATGGCTACCGAAGCAGGTGCCCCTCAACCAGACGAGCCTTCGTACATTGACTACGAAGCCTTTCTATCCCCCGACTTCTCCCCCGCCCAGTTCGCCAACACCCTCGTCGTCTCGACAAACAATCCCAACGACACGCCGCTCGACCTCTCCACCCCGCTATCCCGAGTGCTCTTTGACGCACAAGAAGTCGACTCGCACATCGATCTGCTAACGAGTCGCTCAGCTGTCCCCTTGCTCGAATATACGCGGGAGCAAAACCAAGCGAGCAACCGGATCGTTACCGAGCTCGACACCCAGATCAAGAGCCTCAACGACAGCTACAAACAGTTGGAGAAGGAGGTCATTGACAAGCATGCCGAGGCCGACGAAGTCCGACAGGTCGCACTGCGGCTATGGGAGACACTTCGTCTTGGCAGATCCGTCGGTCGGTGTCTCCAATTAGGTAGGCAATTGGAGGTGCAGCAATCTGAGATTGGCGGTCCTGGTGCCAACGAAGACCACCGGGCACTTGTTCGGTGCTCATACACTGTCCTGTCTCTTCGTGAGGTTATTGACGCCAAGGGTGTTGGTGAGGAAGGCTACGGACTCGGAAAAGTAGAGGCCATTCGCACCCTACAAGACACCGTCATTGCACCCATTGAGCGATCAGTCCGTGAAACAGCCGAGCGATTCGTGCGAGAGTTTGCTATCCCCGCCAACACGACCTTCTCGCAGGGCGAAGAGGCAAAGGCGAAGCTCGAATCCGCCATGACAGCCCTGTATCTCCTTTCGCCTACGTATGGGGTGAAGCCTGACCGTTGGGCACCACGACTTCTCCTGACTGCACTTGATACATACATCCGATCCTGTCTACAGACAAGCATCACGTCCTTGTCTCGTTCACTCGGGCAGCTTCCGTCTCTGGACCGTGCCTTGGCAGAAGTCACTTCGAAATGCCAGAATATTATCGCCCTCGAAATCATTCTGCACGCTAACAAGCCGCCCGCTCACCCACTTCTCCCTGCGCCATCAACCCACAAGCACCCGAATCTGATTCAACCGCTCCTGACGCATTTGGAAACAGGGTCGTTGGCATCATACTTCTGGCGCACCATGGCAGGGAGTCTCGCTGCTCGGGTCCAGGATATTGTCAACAGGGGTGGAGTTGTTGCGCGAACGCTCAAGTCCAACAAGACGAACGTGGCGGATGCTATTCGACAGGCTGTGCTTAAGGGATCGCAGCCACCGGGGGCGTTTGCAACAGGACGCAATAAGGAGAAGGCTGCGGAGGCTTCTTGGGATAGGGAGATTGCCGTCATGGTGGGCAGTGTGACGAACAACTTGCGGTGATGAGGCCAGTAGTGTAGAGGACATGCGACCCGGTTGTTGGCGGCAGGTTGATGAATCGTCAGGCTGTTAGGACAATGTACGCGTAGGAAATCGGGCATTGAATTGGGGCCCTCTTCGCCATAGACAATCATCGTCAAACAATTCATTGAACATTTGGCAGCTTGCGGCTACTTGTGTCAATTGCCCGTACTGTCTCGTGGAGGATGACTAAACTCGACCTACTAAACTATCAGAACCATGAGCATTCGTATAATCGATTTGACCTATTTACACCCGTCTCAACACAATACTAATAACTATCCAGGTCTACGAGCCAAAAGGCGAAACCCAAACTGGCCATTCTTCATTTTGCGGGGAGAAACTCCAACGATACATAATGCCCCAGTTCACACATTGCCAAGCCAATGCCTGCTAATTCATGTAAATGCGCCCAAAAGTGCAAAGAGCAAACTCTTAGTCAGACCATGTACGGTACACTAATGAGGCTCACGAGTATCACAGGGCAGCCGAGGCAGCGCACACCGGATTCCTGGAGGGTTACAACCACACCTAGACATGCGTCCGAAATAGGCAAGTGATTCCCAGCACGGGTTCTCACAAGATTCTCAGCTGTCTGGCTCACGGGCACAGACAGCACGTCTACGGCAGATGCAAAGCGCATTTCTATTGGCGAGTTTAATAAAGAACCGTGAAGAATACTTGATTGAAACTATGTTTGGAAGTCGGATGGTATAAATCACTTACATACCTAATAGCACATCAGACAACGCTCCTCAGCAGCAACTAGTAGACAAGAATTGAGGATATATCTCACCGCAACTAACACGACATAAACAAAGAAAACGAAAGACAAAGGACAAAAAGATGCTACCGTACAAAATCCTCATTCCCTCCCTCCTCGCCATCCCAACCCTAGCCACCATCCCATCAACCCTCGCCAAAATCACCACCGACATCCGCGCCCTGAACCAATCCCTCGCCACCTTCACCGGCGACGACACCAGCCTCACCAACGTGCTAGGAAACTCGACGGCCCTCAAAAATGACATCAACGCAGGCGCAACCGAAGCACGCGCTTCACCGCCAGTGGCATTCAAGGACGCCCTGCAGCTTGCGTCGGCGACGGCACAGCTCGCGGCCGACACGAGGAGCACCATCACGACGCTGATTGCGACAAAAACGGCGTTTGACAAGGTCGGCGTGACGGAGATTGTGGTCTCGATGGTGAAGGACCTGAAGAGTGCGACGGGGGAGTTTAGCGGCGCGGTGATTGAGAAGTTGCCGCTGGAGTTGGCGCCGGTGGGGGAGCAATTGGTTGGGTTGATTGATGGGCAGTTTGAGAGGGGGATTGGTGCTTTTGAGGGGGATGCGTGTGAGGCTGGGTGATGTTTGATGCGGTGGATGAGGATTGGGATGTAGATGCTGGTGTTGTGGATGTTGGTGGTGTAAGTGAGGATTGTTTGGCTTGAGTTTGATAGAGTGGTTGTATACATGTACCTATCTACGTAGTTGGATGAGTAAATATGGGATACGGTGAAAAGATACTGGTGTGAAGTGGTGTTTAATTCTTGGACGTTTGTCCATAGTTGAATAGCACGTACAAGTTGGTGTCAAAGTGAGGCTAGCAGTTGTATACGGTCGAGGAGCGCAGAAAGAGTAATATGTCCAACTGGCGTGAGAATATTAAACATGATATCTCGACTTGAGTTGCGAATTATTGCCATCATCTTGATGTGCAGGTTTGAAACTTGACCTGCTAAGTTTACTCAACTATATACACATGTATACTGGACTTAACACACATGCAGCTTCACAATTGTCCATCGATGATGAGACGATTCACAACAAAAAGTGACAAGAACCTCTTGATATGCACACAATTGGAGTTGCCGACCATATTACAACTGAAGATGAATTAATTCTAACAACCCGACATTCCTCCCAACATGCTTGGTGACATGCGTTGAGGTGTTGGATCCTTCTTGACTCCAGTGTTGCCCCCGGCCTCCACCACCCAGGATTGACCATCCATGTCTCCATGTCCAGCAGCATGACTGATCCAGCAGACCAGACTGGACATGGACATGGACATCTTGACTGATTGGAACCAGACATTGAACATTTGAACATCAATCTGGACCCTCCAGCACCCATTGATCAGCCCCTCGTCTGCCCCGCTGAACCAGTTGACCCCTCTGTGCCTGCCTCTCAACTGCCCCTGC
Organism: Pochonia chlamydosporia 170; assembly: GCF_001653235.2. Taxonomy (NCBI): domain Eukaryota; kingdom Fungi; phylum Ascomycota; class Sordariomycetes; order Hypocreales; family Clavicipitaceae; genus Pochonia; species Pochonia chlamydosporia. The sequence goes on along the minus strand of NC_035792.1, from coordinate 497,816 downwards.
GCCACGATGGCACCTCGACCCTCAGCAAAGTGACGTAGCCAAGTCCGTGTCACGACTTACGAAGCTCACCATCACCAGACAACATCAAACATTCAAGCCAATTCCAATCCAACCCAACCAAATCCTATCCAACTCATCAACACCATCCCAGTCCCAATCCACCCTCCTCATATCGCTCAACATGCCCCCCCACCAAGGCCTCGTCCACCCCAAAGAATACGACATCAAAGACAGCAACGTCGAGCTCATCAACACCTCCATCGACCACCGCATAAAATACGCCTCCGCAACCACCGAGCCCGCCTGGAACGACGGCCGCGTCGGCCAAAACCCCGGCCTGCGCATCTGGCGCATCGAAGAATTCCAAGTCATCCCCTGGCCCGAGAACAACTACGGCCAGTTCTACGATGGCGACAGCTTCATCGTCCTGCACTCCTACAAGGTCGGCAAGGAGGATAAACTAGGCCACGACATCTTCTTCTGGCTGGGCAGTCACACCACGCAGGATGAGGCGGGCGTCGCTGCCTACAAGACGGTTGAGCTGGATGAGTTTCTGCACGGGGCGGCGACGCAGCACCGCGAGATTCAGAGCGCTCCGTCGGACGAGTTCCTAGCGCTGTTTCCGAGGATGTCTATTCGCTCGGGGGGCGTGCGTTCTGGGTTCAGGCATGTGGAGGAGGAGGCTAAGGAGGCTATTCGGACGTTGCTGCGTGTGTTTAAGAGCCCCTCTGGGAATGGGGTGGTTGTGCATGAGGTTGAGGCCAGGGTGGAGAGTCTGGATGATGGGGATGTTTTTGTGCTGGATACGGGTGATAAGATTTGGGTGTGGCAGGGAAAGAACTGTAGTCCCATGGAGAAGGCGAAGGCTGCGCAGGTTGTGCATGATATGACTCTCGCGAAACATGTTGACGTCGAGGTTATTGCTCAGAGTGAGTCTCGCTCGCGCCGTATTACAGATTTGCTGGGTGGAGGAGATGACACTCCACGAGAGGGCTTCAAGCAACGTCGTCCAATTAGCACATCCGCGAGGAGAAGCACGCCAGATCAGTCGAGGAAGTTGTTCCGTCTAAGCGACGCCTCTGGCCAGTTGGCATTTGACCTTGTCAAGGATGGTGGTCGTATTTCACAGGCTGATCTCGACGGCAACGACGTCTTCTTGCTAGATGATGCAGGTAAAGGTATTTGGGTATGGGAAGGCGCTGGTGCTAGTCGTCAGGAAAAGGCCAAGTGGCTGTCCGTCGCGCAGGCATACATTCGGCATGTGCAGGGCGTGAGTCCTGATGGCGAGCATTACTTGACGCCGTTGGCGAAGGTGAATGAGGGGAATGAGAGCCGGGCTTTCATGAGGGCGATTGCTGCGAATTAGGTTCTTTAAGGACATTTGTAATGAACATATAAGTGCGATGTCAAGTGCAATATCAAGACCATGCTGCTACAAATTGTCTGGTTTCCCTGCCACAATTTGTAAACTTGCTGGACACACTAAGCTCTGAGTTGCTGTCATCCCCCACGGAAGCCCTGATGTCATCTGTAGACGACGAAATCGCTCTCACGGTATAAATAAAGCATGATGGTACGAATTAAAGTGGCTTAAAGGAATCTGCGATTTATTTTAGTTGCCAACTCTGCGGTTATTGTGTTTCGAAACTGTTGATTCAACATTGTTGCCACCAACATACTTTCATCGACTATCAAACTGCGAATACTTCCATGTATGAGTTCACCATATGAATAATCGCATTAAGAACCAGACAAAGATCCACAAGACAAGTTCCAATGAACTCATAAAGATCGCCATTCCGCATACTCAATTACCACCAACCCCAGCACGTCACATCATCCATCACTCCTTTTTCGAAACATGAATCACAACCTTCCCCCCAGTAGAACCCCCCTGCAAATGCTCAAACGCCTTCAACGCATCCCCAAACTCAAACGTCTTCTCAATAACAGCCGTCACCTTCCCCTCATTCAACCACCCCGCCAACGCATTCCAATCATCATGATTATTCGCCGTCAAATACATCACCATCTTATTCTTCCCGCCGCCCAGGAACGACGGCCGAATAAGATTACCCACCGCGGTAGCAGCATGACCAGCATGCTTGCCCGCCGCAACCACCACAAACACACCCTCCGGGAGAAGAACGTGTCCCGTCTTGGGGTACAAGTTCGGCGGATCGTAGCCCACATTGTCGACGATCAGACTAAACACGCGGCCCAGCTTGGTGAGTTCGTCCACCACATCCGTCTTCTTGTAGTCGATGATTTCGTCTGCGCCCAGCGATCTACACAGCTCTGCTTTACCGGTCGAGCACGACACCGTGACGTGGCACCCTAGCAGTTTCGCAATTTGTATGCCAAACGTGCCGACACCGCCGGATCCGCCATTGATAAAAATCTTGTCGCCGGGCTTGACGTACGGTTTGATAGTTTGGTAGGCTGTCAGGCCGGCTGTTCCCACTGCCGCCGCGACGTCGAGGTCCACGTCTCTTGAGAGCTTGGCGTACCCGTCACGATGGGCAATTAGATATTCTGATAAGGCGCCAGGTCTCTTAAGAGGTGACACTCGCGCCATGACGTGGTCACCCACGAGAATGTCTGTGACGCCGGCTCCCACGGCGACGACTTCGCCGCTGAGGTCCATGGCCGGTGTTTTGGGGAAGGCGATGATGGCGCGGGCGGCGAACCCCATGGCCGGCACTTTGTAGTCGGCTGGGTTGATGGCCGTGCTGATGACGCGGATGAGGATGTCTTGCGCTTTTAGGGATTGCGCGGATGGACGGGGGACGGTGTTGAGCTTGAGGGTGGTTTGGACTTCGCCGGGGTGGGCGAGCTGCCATGCTTTCATGTCGGCCATGATGAGACGATTTTGGCGATGAATCTGGGTTGATGAAGATGGAAGTGAGAGGGTTGGAGGTTTGATGGGTCTTGAGGGTTTAAAGCTTGAAGGCTGAGACGGGTTTCACATCTACAAGACTACGGAGTACGAGACGATAGATCTTGACGTGCTGCGGCCCCGCAGTTGCACCAACCAGGCCAGGATTGAGGCTTGAAGCTTGAAAGTTGTGGGATTTGAAGGAATGACGCATTGGCTTGGCTGGCTGGTCGGTATGACTGCGGTGCATCTGGCTCGATTGTTGTCGGAGTACAAAATGTGACTGATAACTGAAGATTGATGCCGAGGTTCAATGCTGGTATTAGGCAGACCTGGCGACGCGTTCTTGATGATCTGGAGATTTATATCTCATCTATTCCATCTTCGAGGACGGGGCCGGCATCTCCACTGGAGTCAATCTGCATGAGTGGTGCCGATGCGCCAATCAGTTGTTAGTGTGCGGACTTGGAGATGAATTGCGGACTTGACTGCCGAATGGGGCAACTACATATACCGAGGAATGTACATATGTAATTAATTGCACCGGCCGGAGGACGGGATAGTGATATGAATGGCATGGCTTGTCGCAGCGAGATACATGAAACTGCCTGACTCGCATTCGACTAACTGTGCCGTCAACAGCGTAGTCGTGGGTATCGTGAAGTGCCGGCGGATGGAGTGAACAGCTAATTCTTCCTTGCGCTCTTTATTTAGAAAGCTTGGTGCATATGACTTGTGTGAGATAAGGTGCATACTACTGGGGATTAGATGGAGTTGGCATCCTTTGTATCTTGCAAAGATGCATCTGAGCTTGAGTTTGATGCCTCTACTCTGCACATCGACAGCATGCCACCTTGTAGGTGCAACCTGTCGCATGACATACAATTGACAAGACAGAGTGCAAGCACGGTAAATATGTTGGTATATTCGTAATTACAACCGTCATCTCAAGCACTGCCATCACTTCACTTGCATCAGCATCCTTGTAAGTGCTTTGCTGCCTGCATCTCACAACGCCCCACTGCGAACATCAACTCACGACTCACATCTGAATTCACGATGCACGATTCAACACCTCACTCATCAACTCACCTCAACATGCCTCAAACCCTCCGAAAATGCAAACACACTTCCCTCCACCTCGATCCATCCCCCAACGCATCCAAAGCCCGCTTCAAACGCCCCTCCAAACAACAACGCATCCGCGCAGTCAGCCACAACGCACAACCGTTAACTCCCATCGCACTCTTTGACGATGCAACCACGTTTCCAGCACCGCTCGTCCTCCCAGACGATGACTTAGATCTCGACCCAGAGTATCCCGCACAAAGCGTACAAGAATGGCGTGAAGACGAGGAGCGCAATCCCATTACACACACCAGAAAGACAATCTACCTCGTTGCATCTCCCTCCATCACAGAGGAGATGAGACCCATGAACGACTGGAACAACTCCCACACTATCCAAGAAAGGGAGATACAATTAGCCGACCTCAAAACATACATCTCCGCCTTCTACCACGGCATGAGCGTCAAAATCCTCCCCCAGAAATTCACCTGGCAAGCATGGGAGCACGAAGCCAACAAACCCAAATACAACGGCAAAAGACTCAAACCAAACCACCAACAACTCATTGGTCTCGCCACGCCGCACAACACCCTCATAGGAGTGAGATGTCGTCTCTCCCCCGACAAAATCATGCAACTCAACCTCGATGACATCCTCGACGCTCTCGCCGAAACCGTCCCAGCAGACGCCTACGCCATAATGATGCTCCTCCACCAAGACATGTACGAAGGAGACGACGAGATATTCACCGGTGGCCGAGCATACGGCGGCTCCAGAATAGCAGTCGTGTCCTCCTTTCGCGACCATCCCGCCCGTCTATCCAGCGATATCCACAGATGGCCTGCCTCGCACTGCGCGTCCTACGTATCCGCCATTTGTGGCACAACGAATAAGCTCACGTCCATATCATCTGGGGCCATGGGTGCTGCTGTGCGTGCCGTGGCCGAACTTTCGGACACGCCGGACGAATACGGGGAGTGGTTTTCGAGGGTTGCACAAACGGCGGCGCATGAGCTGGGCCATTGCTTCGGGCTGGACCACTGCGTGTATTATGCGTGTGTGATGCAGGGCTGTGGCTCGAGTGGGGAGGCGCTGAGGCAGCCTGGGTATTTGTGTCCTGTGTGTTTGGAGAAGGTGGCCTGGGGGATTGGGAGTGTTGTTAAAGGATGGGAGGATGAGGGTGTGAGGAGGGAGTATGAGATGAGGCGGTATGAGGCTATGAGGAGGGTTTGTGAGCGGTGGGCTGAGGGGGGAAGTGTGTATTGGGTTGGGTATGGGGTTTGGTTGGGGGAGGTTATTAAACTGTATGGTGCGTGTTGAAGTTGGTGTTCACGTATATGAGGGTTGTTATTTCTAGTCCGGTCGATATGTTGGTTATTCTTAGAGTAGATGATGGATCATGTGATACGTCAGTGGTGCAACGAGCGGAACAATTTGCATATATTGTACTACCACAGCTTATACATCATGACATAATAAGAACCTCTAAATCCATAAATATATGTCGACATATCTGACTACCATGACTACTCTCCAATCCAACCATCATGGCAGAACCACCCCAACGCCCGGCTCGACAATCTACACCCCCTTCTTCCTAAACCTCTACGACCTCCTCGTCCTCGGCCTCTCCAACCTCTTCCTCTGGAAATGCCCAACATCCACAATCCTCCTCCCCCTCTTCGAAACGGCCCTCCGCAAACGCCATCTCGACATTGGCGTCGGAACAGGCTACTTTCCCTCCAAGGCACTCACATCTACATGTGCATGCCGAGAACTCACCCTCCTAGACATCAATCCCGTCGCTCTCGATACCAGCCGTCGACGCATTCTGCAGTCCATCTCTCATGACAAGCTCACCATCAACAGTGTCCTCGCGAACGCCACCCTTCCCTTACCACTGGAAAAGGGTCAGGAATTCGACTCAATCAGCATGTTTTACCTGCTACACTGCCTATCTGGTCCGGCGGAGAGCAAAAACAAAGTATTCGACCTTGTGAGCGCACACCTCACTACAGAGGGAGTATGTGTCGGCGCCACCATTCTCCCATTGAAAGAAAAGATGAGTCGCCTGGCCTCGTGGGTAATGCAATATTACAACAAAAGAGGGATATTCGACAATGCAGACGACAGCGAAGGTATATTCAGGGAGGGTCTGGAGAGGAATTTCACCCACGTAGACACTTGGACGGTCGGGACAGTACTGTGCTGGAGAGCCCAGGGAAGAAAGTCAAGTCCCCGTAACGCTTCATTCTTGCCTTGATTCCACGTCCACAACTTCACCATCGACAACACCCAGGAAACAAAAAAAACAACAAAATGTCCTCATCAGACACAACCTCCACCACATCAACCACATCCTCACCCTCGTCCACGTCGTCACCACCATCAACACTTTCCACTTCCCCTCCCTCCAAAGACGAAGACCCCACGCCCAAGGACGAAGACCAGCATCGCACGCACCCCATCAGCATCGGGATATACAACTCCACGCGCCGCTTCTCGATCCTCTTCCCCGGTTCGTTCCTCGCCGTCGAAGCATGGTGGATCAGAACCGACCATCTATGCGAGCCAGGCGACTCGGTGTACATCTGCAAAAAGGTCCTCTGGCTGACCTTTCCCGTGGTATGTCGTCACCTACACACTCTAGACCTCACCCTCCGCAACCCCTGGCAAATGCTGACATCCCCAGGCCCTCGCGGCATTTACATTCGACGTATCAACCGTTATAGCCGATCGAGTTGCCCTCATTCGCAAACCCCTGCTTCCCAAGCCGGTGTGTCTGGCGTGCCACCTCGCCCTCACGATTAGGAGTGCCGCATGCATGGCGTGCCTGGCGTGCACGTTACGACAATCGCTTGACTTTTCGAGGCATTCGGCCATTTTGCTCATTGCCATGTTATCTCTGCTGATGTATGTTGCTTGGATTTTCTGTACGCACGGTAAACTGACTGGTGTAGAGTATCGTCTTGCAATGCTTTTATATGGGGATGTTTTGCGTGGCGCTGGGAAAGGACGTGTGCACCACAAGTGGAGGTTTGACAAACGTTACTTTGGTAGGTATAGTACATATTATTATTGAGTAGCCTTACTGGCCAGCTTTTTCTGTTGTACATTTTCAGTTGCTCGTACCCGTCTTGATGTGCATGTGTGCCCTGTTGCAAATTGGCCAGCTAAGCAAGTCACCCTGACATAATGATACATATCCTTCATCATAGTCATACGCCTGCAAATTCCCCGCTGGCAGCAAACCGCAATTGGTACTCTCTCAAATCAGCCCAGTGCCTCAGCTCCTCTTCCTCATCCTCGGCCGTCATCTGACTCGGATCGCTGGCTCGACTGGCCGCCGCGGGTCCCGTCTTCTCCAACTTGATTAGGATATCGATAAGTTGCGAGAGTGCCTCTTCCGATTTCATGGCCACTGGTCCTTTGCGGTCCGCCGAGTCGTTTAATAGCGTCGATGCAACTTGGCGGATCTTGTTGATGAGTGAGAGCCCATTGGGTTCCATGTTTCGCTGGGAAATAGATCCCAGGACTTCTAGGAGATTTTGAACAATCAATTCCCGCTCTGCTGCCATAAGGCCGTAAATCTCCTTGTCGTCCGCATCTTGCAGCGCTCGCTCCTCCTCGCTTCGATTCTCCACCGGATTGTTCTGTTCCTCGGTTAGGTGCACATCTCGGAGGTTAAAGTACAACTCCACAAAGTACGAGCGAGTCGCTAGTTGAGACATGAAGATGTTGGCTTTTTGGATCTCATACTGGAGGCGACGACGTTGAGCGGGCTGTGTCTTGATGACGTTGCGCACGTCATGGGATGGTTGGGCGTTTGGCCAGACCGGGGGAACATATTGCAGCCCCGATGCATCCAGCGTTGCGAGTGAGTTGGCATCCTCGCCTTGCGTTGAAAGTTGCAGCTCTGGTGGGAGATTGTCGGTAATGCTCTTAGCCGCAATCAGGCCGTCCCGTAGTAAAATTCGCTGGTCTGCCCATGGCAGGGTGCTCATTCCATAAGCAAGCTCCAGGCTCACAACCCCATTCATCGTCGTGTATATGTCAATGCCGAATCTGAACCCCGTTAGGAGAGTGACGCTGCCTTCTGCCTGGTGAATAATCTCATTCGCCACGACGCAGATGTCATCGACATTCTCGGGGTACAATGGGTACGGTAAATTTGGTGTGGACGGAGCAATGACCAAGTCTGAGCCAGAAATGCCCAGTTGCGCCATGGACCTACAAAAAGTCAGTACAGTGTAAAGGAGTCATTCGAAACTCTTTGAACTCACCGAATGCCCAACAACAGGCACCAAAATAAACGTTTCCCAATCTGATCCTTTACGTGATTAAACGGCAGCGGCTCATTCGAACATGGATCCGCACCAAAGGTTGGCAGCTCCCCAGCATGTTTGGGCCGCATGAAGCCCAGCTCCCGTATCAAAATCAGCGTTTCGGACATGAAATGACGTGCTGGATTCCACTGCAGCGTATAAGCGCCCGCGAGACCGAGGAAATAGCTGGTGCAAGCATCATCCAATGTCTTGGGCTGTTTCAAGACCCATTTGCTCCCTCGCGTAAGAAGGGCAATGTCGCGACACTTTTCAACGAGGACAATGGCCTTAGGGAAAAGATGCGTGCTGTGCTGCGCCTTGAGATGCTCTCTCGCACTCCTGGGGAACGACGCGACCAAAGCGCCAATCATGCTCGCCAGCAGCCCCAGAAATTCGGGCCGAGTTCGATCTTCTCGGTTCGCAAACGATTGTCGAAACGTGGGCTCGTGAGGAAACGGCGCCAGGGGATGGATATACGTAAAGAAGTCGTCCACCAAGAGTTCCAACACGGGCAATGGCGCAATCGACTCGGCATCGAGAATGCCATCTGACGAAATATTCATCAAGGTCTTGGCTGCGTTCTGAGGCGACGGTGAGGCAGGGAAGCCAGCAGCAGCCACCTCGAGACGTGCACGTTTTGCTGCCTTTGCCGCCTCAGCATGCTTATTGGGAGGTCCACGTCTCTTGGTCTCTCGCTCATATGTGCACTCGACGCCCAGTTCGCGACACGGCCGGCAGGGAATGTTTGTGTCGTCGCATTTCACTTTTCGCATGCTGCACATGTCGCAGGCCCGTCTCAGTCTCGTCAACTTGGGGTTGATGGTCGGATCGCGCATCACTCCGCCTGGGCCGGTGACAAGCTGCTGTGTCAAGTCGGCGCCTTGAGGTATTCCAGGTATGCCCAAACCCTGGGGCTGCTGGGATACCTGGGACACGGCTTCGGCTGCTGCTGCTGCATGTTGCAGAGCTTGAGGGTTTTGAATTGCCTGCGCAGCATCGCTGGCGGCTTGGAGGATCTCTAACCCATTGCTGGCGTAGGCGTGGGCAGTCGCGTGCTGCGATGGTGATGGAGGTGGAGATTCTGACATTGTGGGCAGAGCCGGCCGGCAAAGGCACGGTTAGATATTTTGGGAACTGCACGAGTAGTGAAGGTCGCGATGGCTGATTGTCGGCGGATTTCCGGATGTTGTTTGGGTTGAAGCGAGGTGAAGCCGGACATGGACAGCCAAAAGTTGGTGTACATCACGTGACCTTTCACGTGTACCTAAAGTTCCCAACTCTGGGTTCATTCTCGCCATGTTCTTCTACTTTGTCATCAGACGATTGAGATTTACAAAATGGGTTTCAAAAACCCCGCCCTTGTATGTTTGAGTTTTATGTTTGAGTTGGGCATGGGAGAAACATCCTCTTGACGCATTACCGTCCATCTGTAGCTACCGTTGCTCATACTCAAACCTGAGGTTTCCATTCAGCCCCTCAATCTGACAGAAGATTCGAGAGCGTAGACGTGCAGCAATGTTCCTTGCGTACACAATCATTTTGAGTAGTACTGAATTGTATTTCCTGTTGTTGCCTGGCTGTTGATAGCTCAATGCCGCCGAGCGTACCAACTTCCAGCAATCAACTATATTCTCTGTAGTCCAATTACCACAACACCTGCCATGCCACGCAATTCCGTAAAACCCGACCTCCGAACAGAAGTATACAAACTCGCAAAACTGGGCAACGTCCAGGCTGGTATTCCTCCAGCGTTCCGCGTCCTCCCTGTAATGGCAATTGCAGCAGGGGGGGCGGTATCCAGGTTTACCGGGCAAGGGAACAAAGTAGAGGAGCTGCTCCTCGGACATGACGAGTTATTTCTTCTACAAAGTCCCAACACTACGAACAACTCAATTTCTTCACTACATGTATATCCACGAGCTGGGGTTAAAGCAATGTGTGGCAACTGCCGGCCAAAGCTGTCTTTGCGCAGGACTACCCTGGAGTTTGACACAGAATATGCAAAAGTATCACGGCTGTTGATCAGTCAGGCTTATCTGGCAAGAAATTCTGAAAGGGAGGGTATGAGCAAATTCGACAGGAGTTAGGAACATTGGGGGTGATGTAAACAAGTATTTACGAACCGTTTTGTACAATATCAGAAACTCAACTCTTGCTTGCTCCTCTCTCCACCTTAGGCCCCGTCTGCAACAACACCTTCCAACCCAAACAGGTCAACAACTACTCCGTAGTGCAACCATCCATCAAACTCGGCACATGCAGCTTCCCCAATTATCCCGGAGCACCGGTCCCTCAACTCCTCAACCTCCGCCGAACGAACGACGCCCCCAGACGGATATTGAAGAAACCGGCAGCTCAAATGCACCAGAACCGCGCCGAAAAGTGGATTTCTTTTACCCCGCCAAACTCCCCTGACCGGTCAAGGCGCGGTCCCGATAACCGAAGTGCCATCGGTCAAATCTGGCAGGAACGAAGCCAATTGCTGGAGCGCGGAAAACAAGCTGATTGGTCGGGTCGTATGACCATTCCCCTTTTGGGATTTTACTTCATCCAATATCCAAAGAAATCAGGCAGGTTCCTGGGCGCTCCTTCACCAATTGCGCCGCTACTTTCGGCTCTTTCGCCTATCACAAGCTTCACAAGCCAGCAACAGGAACACATCCGTCATATATCCTCAGTCGCGTGCCCCGTTCCGTCTTGAGGGGCTCGTACGTACAACACAATACTAATCACCGCTTTGCCAACTAGAAGCCAGACATTATTTTTGACATAACCATCTCATGAGTTGTTTCCACGTGGCCAGAGACGTAAATGCCCCGAGTGAAGCCTGGTCAGCGGCGACGTGCAAAAGCACCCAAGGTACGGACGGGGTGCCGAACATGCAAGTTAGTTCCATCTCGGATCGTCCCGTGCGATGAAACATGTAATGGTTTCTGGCCATTGCTTGGTGGGACGTGCTAATTGTTTCGTAAATCCAGGAGTAAGGTGGCATGATGGATTCGTGTGCGCTCGACTCGTTGAGGCTGACTGTTTGACCCAGCTCGCAGAGTCAAGTGTGACGAAACTCAGCCGGCATGCAATCGATGTTAGTCTATTCCCCAGTCCCTCACATGTTCTGAGCGGCAGTCTCACTCCTTTTGGATTTGATGGGTTAGGTACCACCACCGGCCGCATATGCGACGGCTACGATCCCGTCCGAGCCAACTCGGAGCCGAAGTTCATCGCCGTGGTGCCGTCACCCGTGCGTCAAGAAGAATCACGGTCGCTTCTGTATTTTCATGAAAAGACGCTCGCCCAAATGAGCACTTTTTTCCCAGACGAATTCTGGACTCGTCAACTGTTGCAGGTTGCTAGCTCGGACAGGTGTATTCGGCACTCAATTCTTGCCCTGTCCTCCTACCATGAGCTGTTTTCAACACCACAACAGGTCAACGGCTGCCAATTTGCGCTGCGGCATTACAATCTGTCAATCAAAGGGATACTTGGCTCCCCAAGAACGGCGGCAAATGCTCACATTTACCTGATGTCGTGCATCATGTTCATATGCATAGAGGTATGGAGTCTTGGCCTTGACCAAGGTCGCATAAACTGAACGTTTTGGTGTCACAGTCATTACGAGGCCACATACCTACCGTGGTACAATTAGCAAAAGCAGGATACAGAATACTCCAGGAACAAACTCAACTTGTGACTGATGCCAGCTCAAGTCCAAGTTCGACGGCATCCTCTGATACTACCACCTTCTTTGGCTTCGCCGACGGCTTCCTGCGTGGTATCATTGCCCAAATATACATGGCAAGCACACACGGCGTCAAATCTGGAAAATTATATCACTAACAGTTATAACAGCTAGTCAGAGACCTGGATCCGGAAATATCGGCCATTGTCACAGACATGCTCCGGTCTTCCGAGCACCAGCGCCCACCATACAACTTCGCCACATTGGTCGACGCGCAACAGGAGCTCAGCAACATCCGTCTTCAATTCGAGAGATGTGACATGACGGGACTGATGGACAAGATCTCGGCGTGGTCCATCGCATTCGAAGAGTTCAAGTTGCTGCATGCTGCCTCCCTCACGTCCCGCGCCGACAAACGAGCAATAGCGCTGCTGGAAACACAATCACGGTTTTGCGCCGTCGACATTGCCATCAACTGCGCCGGTGATCAAGTGAACCACCTTTTGTGGGATCGGTATATCAGTGCCTTTAGCGAGATGCTGGACTATGCTGAGACGGCTATGGATTTGCACGACCCAGAAACAAAGGGTGACCTGTCTCCTCAGTTCCACATGCACTCTGGCATCGTGCCGTTGCTGTACGGAATAATTACCAAGTGCCGAGACCCGGCGGTACGCAGAAGAGCCATTACTCTCATGTCGTCTCGTTCCTTGCAGGAGGGTGTTTGGAATAACCATTTAGTGCTGGGGGTGGCACGGAGAATCATGAGCGTAGAAGAGGACAGTGCAGGATTAATAGGCCCGACATCATGTAGGGACATCCCTGCTGAGTCTAGAGTGAGGTCAATTGCCGTAGTTGCGGGTGCGAGTGATAACCAGTATATGGTCGGTTACCAAGGGAGTCGGGGATGGTGGTGGGAACAAGCTGATTACGTTCCCGATGGTGTATAGTTGGACTATGTGGGAACGACTGTGAATTTACTTCAGCACATGTATGGCGTTTTAACTGGAATTACAATTGGAAGATAACGTAGGGATGTTGGTATAGGACATCGAACCGGAAGGATAATTTCCAGTCCTTAGGGTACAAATATTAAATATTCCGTCTGAACAGTAACTTGACGCAAATAAAGCCCCCCGTTGGAAAGCCACAGTATCTCGGCGAGTGAAACCTAAGACTGATGGGTATTTGCATAGTTCTAGTGGACGTTTTGCATTCCCGCGTCCAGTGTATTGCAATGTGCGTCCCTTACATTTCCATCAGCAATTGACTGTCGGTGTCCGTAATCGGCAGCAAATAAGCCATAATGCCAGCAGTCTACTCACGTCTCTATAAGCCTTCAAACTGCATAGTACCAGTATACCCGCACATGTGCATGGCCATCAACGCCGTCCAACGATGCTGAGTTGTCCATCGCATGGTTTGACAATTATTACAGAAAGATTAGTATGAAAAGAATTGTAGAGTTTAATTATAAAACACTAAATCAACTGAAGGTAAAGACGCCGGCAGTCTTTCATTCACCACCGTACAGTCTGTATGTAGGTTCTCGCATCTTGTTCAGAGCCTGGCTGAGACAACTTGCAATGCGGCTATCGAGAGATCTTGATCACGGCCAATCACAGCCACCGACCGGATTTAGCGTGCCCGACTGCGTAATGCCCGCAAATCAAACGGCACGGCACGAATTAGCGCGGTATCGGTCCATTTTCCGACCAGGGGCATTTACAACGAAGATTCGATGCAGGCATGATGCGGCCAGCGCAGAGCACTTGCGCTGAATTTACAATGCATCAAACTTGAATGCTTACCAAACATGTCTGGTAGATGCGAAACGTAAGGCGAGTCTACCCGCAAACGCAAAGGAGTTAATTAATTTAGTTTTTATGTGTAAATGTTGTTTTTGAAAACTTGCTGCTCGCTACCGATGTAGTAGGGGCTTGCAAATGTACCCCAATATCTGGATCGTGGTACATCATGCACGCCCCTCTAGATCGCGGCCGTTCATGCGACCACGGTAATACCCGTGCCAAAGTTTAAGCAACATATGTATGGCTACTGACTAGAGAGGGAAGTATTCGCACTTGGATTATAGTAAGTTGTTGCTGTGTTCCATTTTGGCTCAAGAAACAGAGCCGATATCTCTTAGCACTGCAAGATGCTGCAGTTCACCACCCACGGATCCAATCAATCATATTCGAAAAGTTTACAGAACATGAGAAGGTAACCCAACCCGGGAAAAAGAATACAAAAAAAAAAAGGGAAGACTTATTTACGGCAAGACCAAAAAAAACATACAACACCAGGTATTCGCTGGTCGTCACCGACCCAACTACTAATCCGGCGCTCGCATGGTTATCGCTCGGAGATCGGACGGGATCCAGATTTGTCATGCGGCTGTGGTCGTATGTGGAAGGGGGGTGGAGTAAATTGGTTGATAAAGGCGCTATTTTACAAGATTGCGTCTGACTACCTAGGTAGTCACATAGCCTTTTGCATGGGTTAGGTTACATTCTCGTGCCTTCAATGGTCAGCACCAACGCCAGCTTGGAATTGGGGATCCACAATGGTGCTTGGAGGAGCTGGTCAAGGTGTGACGGTTTTGCGTACTGCCGTAGCTACTTACTCCTTGGTCTGTTACATGCTGCGTCTGGGTTTAGAGGACTGACACAGGAGACAGCGGGCTACCTGCACCGACTTGGGTCCATGTCTAGCAGAATGTGATAATGGTGTCAACATAGACCACCATATGTGACCAGAGCTGGCTTATGTCAAGATTGAAGCGAGGCAACAGTCAGGTATTTTGAAAACTCAATTCTGTATACCTAAACTATAACGCTTAATAGAAGCTCCTGTCCGGCACACCAGGCCCCTTAGGCTTGTGCATTTATTTCCAAAAAGTGCCAGGGTCCTGGCCCATGACCGTTGAGCCAATGGACAGAACGTAAAAGTTTCCTTGCTCTATTGCCTCATACTCTCTAACCGTATTTCTTTACCAGAATCTCATTGATAGGCAACACCGTTCCATTAGCGTCGATAAGATATTGTTGAAGCATCGACTCGGCCGAGTTGGTGGTGGGCAGGTGTAACTGCGAAGCCAGACTCTTAGGCTCTCTAACCAAGTAAGAAGTGTCAGTAGTTGTCATTCGTAATCCATGTAAGACCAACGAACCTCGACCAACTTCCTTGAATGTTATGAGCGTTGCGAGATGTGGTACTAGCCGTAGTGTTGTCCCGCCCAGTTTCCACGACGATAGAGGATGTGGAGTGGCTAGACATTGCAAAGTGTCAACATAAAAGATGAAAAAACACAGTATAACATGCAATCAAATAGCCTTTGTTTTTGTTGCCGGATCAAATATGTTCAAGAGAAGAATGGTCACCGTCAAGTGGGAGAACTCATCAATATATGTACGTGCCGCCCGCGTCCACGCAGGGGGCATGTTATCTAGTTGGGCAAGCTAACAAGTTCCGGGCTAAGGCTGCAAATGGCCATGAAATCACAGAGCCTCAGCGCCGTACTTGGCTGAAATTTCAAAGTTGGTGTGACGGGACAGAGTCCCCATGCACATCCTTGCAGGTGTCAAGCAAAATCAAGGCTACATGCACGGAGTAGCCTGTGATAGGTCACCTTGCCCAATTGATGCAAAGGCGACTTGCGAACTACAACGTGGAGGAGATTAGATGAACAGCCCCCATCCGCTGCTGAATCGAACAACCAGTGCTGATTCGCCCATCCGGTGCTGAGTCGCCAAAGACAATGCTCCGGTACGGCTTACTTGACGGATTATCTGATACTAGACCAGAGCAGGCGAGACATGCCTGTGGCTTTTCATGCACCACTCAACTTATTTGAACTTCACTCTCTTAAGGTTAGTTGAGGTTAGGCACGGTGTAGCCTCGTCTTACCGCATGCCCCAGACAACGAGGTAAGACGGGGCCGTCCAGTCATATTCCATATTCAGGAATCTATTCCCATCAGCCGTTCGCGCGTGGTTGCCCATAGACTCGCAAACATCGTAACTAAATGGCGGCGGCTAATCCGAGAAGGGATCAGTAGTCTATAAGATCTATGGCACCCTGGGGTCTAGACAATACAAGTTGCAATCCGGAATCATCCTTATAGCGATCCAACGCGATTGTTTTCCATTCATGCCATTCCAAGCCGCCATCCACCCCTATTGCCTCCTGAAGTCCACGAAAAAGACCGACAAATCCATCCCAGTCAGCAAGGTCATAACCACAGCAGAATGCAAAACGATGCTGGAGCCGTCCATTCCAGACAGATTGCGCGAGATCTCGACGTCCCTTTTCCTCGAGAAACTGCGCAAAGGCAATCTCGTTATCACCTAGACTGTTCTTGCCATCGTAGAAACCCCCAACCGGCAAGAAACCAATTGGGGAGTTAAAGGCCTGTGAAGCTGGTGCTGTGTGAGCCTACTCCCAATTGATGATTCCTGTGATATTAAACTGCTCGTCCACCAGAATATGGTCTCCCTTGTTGTCTGCGTGCTTTAGGTAGAATTTATCGTTGGTCTGACTTGAGGGTAATACAAGCGGCACTAGGTTAATGAGGAACCTGTGGACTAGATAGGCATCTATAGCACGTTGCGAGTACATTTCGTCTTGTACAATTAAGTCTAAGATCAGCTGTAGTGAAGACATGTGGTACTCCTTTGGAGAAGAGAAGGGGCCAGTTAGGCACATTTTGGATCTCACAAAGTTAGTGAGCGATTCTCGAGCATATGCGCCGACCTTAGAGATGCCAGGGTTATTAAGAGAGCCCAGGAGAGGAAAACGGTATTTGTGAAGCTCAATAAAAGTGTTGGCCAACTGACTTATAACCTTTCCCCTTTGTTCTTGATTTGCCACAGACCACCTTGGAGATTTTCCCGGTAGTTTCTGCATGAGGATGTAGCTAACCCTAACAGGATTGTTTGGACCATCTAATCCAAAATCATATACCTCCGGAGCAGGTATATTAGTTTGCTTTAAAAACATAAGGGTTGCAACCTCGCTCTGGATGATATAGTCTCGCAATGCTACCGGAGGCGATGTAGCGTTAACTCTTCGTATCCTGGCAATCCATATGATTCCATCTTCAAAACGAACTTTAATATGGTAGTTTATACCCCCCATGATAGAACTTCGAGTTTCTCAGTCATACTTAAGCGTGGAGATAGAACAGGACACGCCTTGACGAAGAGAAGAGGCTTGGGCTTTGAGCGCACGAGTATTGACTTTCTCTATCAAGCCAGTAAGCTCACGCTCTTCAGCAACTCGGGCTGCAGGATCATATGCATCCGCGTCCTGTTAGGAAAGTCAGTACGCGCATGTTTTCGATGAAAGATGAAGCGAACCTCCCACCGAGGGCAATCGTGATACCCTGGCTGCAAATGATGCGAGCATAGATGGCGACTACAAAGGACGCAATCACCAATAGTCCGAACAGCAGGCTTTTGGCAATGCTCAAAATCACAATTCCACATAGGCATTATGAAGGCGTCTTCGCGGACCTATCCGGAGTTTGGAGAGCGTTGTGGCACAAGATTCGATATTCGAAGGAGGTCAACATTCGTACGGTAAGGCTCTCTTCTGGGGCTCAATGTCGGAAAAAAACGGTTCATTGACCTTGCAATTCTGCCGGCTTGAATCCACGAAGGCCATGAATCCGGCCGTTAGAACTCAGTGAGAGGAAGAAGCAGGTGAGAGCTACGTGGGAGTTCATGAGAGGTCGAGTTCCGATCTGGGTTGTTTCGCTTAGCACAGAAGCCTGGGGCTGAGGCTAAGCATCGTCTATGATTTGGTCAGATGCCGTTGCATTTCGCAACTCTCGTGCAAGTGTGCTTCACTTGAAACGCTACCCATAATCAATAAGTTGGTGTTCTTAACTGCCGTATAGGACACACCTGTAAGACACATGAATAATTTTGATTCCAACCATCACAACGGGGACAATAACGGGCTGCCATAGTTCTATTCACATAGAGTATTATTGTCACGGGAATGGTATTATACCCTCTCAAAAAATACAAGTTTTCGAGGGACACACATAGTTTACTAGGAAGTAAGTCATTATACGTCCTAAATTTGGTCACCATTTTTGCCGTCAACTGACCATCACATTGCAGGCAGTCATCACAATACCAATACATTTATTTGCAATGATTGCCCCGATTTGTGCCAATTACAAGGGTCTGCCCACTTCTATCTTCTCCTACCTGTGAATAACGTCTTTTACTTTCTCTATCATTGACTGGAGCGAAGTCCTTTGTCGAGAGGCTCTATTGGGTACGTACATGCAAGTGTTTACTCAAGAAAACTATAGAGTCATTCAACTTCATTACCTTGTAAGCTATGACGCCTACAACAGTCCATTTTGCATGGAGATGTAGTTAACAGGTGTACAATAGCTCCTTCATAGTCTGCAATATAGTCCATTTCCAATGCAGCTAGATGTATGCTACGTGCTTGCAAAATCCAATTTGCTCACATTACCGCAGCAAAGGTGTAACAACTTCACTCTTTCCCTACACCCAGTTGTCCGCCTGAGTTCACAAGGTCACATGTTCAAGACAAGGGCATGTAGGATAGATATAAACGAATTATACCGCACACTGTACTAATATTTGATATAGGTAGGAAATAGCCAGCTGCAAAAACGGGATTTATAGTCTAGTACTTATTATAAGCTTCCATGTCAAATACGTTCTAGCCGTGACGCCGCGAAACCATCAGGCGCGGCCACATGCTGTATTTCGTAACTTGGAGCAACAAAAGGAAAGAGTTGTAAGCCAGGAGCAGTCGATAGCCTACCATTACCCGCCACGGAAGTCCACTACAGCTCCCGGGCTTTGAAGCCTGGTCGGATTGCCAATATAAAACAGCCAAGAGCAATATAGCGTTCGCGTTTCACAAGTTGTGGCTTTCTCTAGCATACAGGAACCAGACCGTATGTGAGAACGGACTCTCTAATTGTCCCTTCTGGTTCTGGGCTGCTCTCGTGGAAGGTTGGAAAACCCATTAGCAATTCACCCTTTAGCCTATGCAAAGGTTAATTAACCGTCACTACATTCGTTTCGACTACTTAATATAACATGCTCTTTAAATACAGCCTAGGTTTAAATAAAACTTCGTATTATGCTTGCTATTATCTTATGGGGTTCTTAACGCTTTGCTCTTAACCAGGCCCAAAGTTGACGGAAAATCCCTTATTCCATTAGAAGGGCGCAGAGTTGCAATCACTCTAGAATCTCTAACATGAGTAGCGTCAAGTATTTATACATGTCAGCGCTCATTGCCCCTTTCTCTCATCTTTTCTCTCCAAACCTTACCATACTTCCATTCCAGCCACGCAACTCCTGAGCACCCGAAACCTAGCCCACCAAATACGGTGAAGGTCCATCCGACCCCCATGGCGTCTATGAATACTTGTACAAGGGCGGCACCTCCCCCGGCGAGAAAGGCACGGACAATACTGTTCGCCGCTTGCGCCGATGAAGGCGTTTTCGGATGAACGTCTACAAGGAGTGTACCGCACATCTGGGCACAGTATTCGGTGAGTTCCTACACCATGTTGGGTGAATGAGGGGGGGAAGGACAGGTGTTAGAAGATGTTACATTGAACAAGATCGCTGTGGATAATCCCATGATAAAGTGAAGTACCAAAGAAAGAGCCATGTTCTATGCGTGAGTTAGTGCTTTTAATGCCATTGACTTACATTAGTCTTTACACAGCCTTGACCACTCTGAAATGCACTGACCAGCGAACATCTGCCAACATCAGCAACTTAGCCTTTCTACTTCTAACAGATGCCTACTCACCAAACAACAATGACACCAAAGACCATCGCTGTTATCGGAGGCTTGGATGCCGACTTGATCATGATTGCGAACCGCATGCCCAATTGCGGCGAAAGCGTGCTCGCAAGTCATTATCTAGAGGCCTTGGGAGGCAAAGGAGCCAATTCAGCCATTGCCACCCACCGGACATGTCACAAGAAGTCGTCGCAGAAAAGAAGCTCTTTTGATCTTGAGCCGGCCCGGCACGACACAGCAGTGCTAGCAACCTCAGCGGACAATTCACTCATAGTTGCAACGGAACCACTCACAATGGGTGATTCGGACGGCGACAACATCCAGGTCAAGATGATTAGCGCGGTCGGCGATGATAGGTACGGTGAGATGTTCATGGTCGAACTAAAAGAGAATAGCGTAGATACTTCTGGCATCGTAACAGTCCCCAATACGCGCTCAAGCATCTGTTTTGTCATGGTCGAGGACCAGACGCGCGAGAACCGGTGTCTCTTTACACTAGGCGCAACAGCAACTTGGAAGAGCTAGGATTTCGTTAACGCAGAGCAACTTAGAGGCGGGATTCAACCAGATCTGGTGGTGGCTCAGATGGAGATCGACAAGGAAGTGGTTAAAACTATGCTGGCAACCGCCGGTAATGCTGGCATTGACTTTTGTCTTAACGCAGCGCCCGCCAGCTCAATTAGCAGACATCTCTACCAACATCTAACGCATCTACTCGTGAACGAGCCAGAGGCAGCAATCATGTCAGGGCGTAATAGGGACGAAGTCAACCAAGACACTTGGCCTATCATCGCTGAAGAATTCCTAAGCCGTGGTGTAGCCAACGTGGTTATTACACTTGGTGCGAAGGGGGCATTCTACGCCAATGCAAGGGGGCGTGGCCATTGTCCTGCATTTGACGTCAAAGTCGAGGATACTACTGGCGCAGGGTACGTTTCTTTTCTCCTCCTACTTTGACCCTTTCAACGTGCCAGGCACTTTCTGATGGTGTTGATTAGGGACACTTTCACAGGGGCATACGCCTCGGATTACCTGCGGCAGAAGGCTGGAGGGACGTGGGACATCAAGAGTGCCGTCATTCGTGCTAACAAGGCTGCTGCTATTACGATTCAAAGCGTGGGGGCTCAACATGGGATTCCTTGGTCGGATGAGATTGACAATTTTGATGCACCTGAGAAATCTCTCGCTGGACTTGGTAGTGAGACTTGAATGATTGGGCATTGTGGTACAACCTGTTATCACACACAGGGTTGAACATACCCATCTCGGTCAATTTTTGGAAATATCAATCCATCTGCCATCTTTTGTCGTCACTTCCTTGTTCCCCCCTCCTTATGTGGCCCATTAGCATAGCATAATTCGGTATCAGCCATCCTTTAATATGTTTCCATTCCAGTCTGAGAATTATAAGAGACTCGGCGAAGTCGGGAGTCAAGATCGCAATGTAAGCGGCTCTGACACCGGACGGCTCTGGGCGCTAAAGGACCTCAGAAAATGGGCAACCTCATCATGCCTATTATTGGTAGCCCAAGATAGAGACGTTAAGCCTTGAGAGTCGGGCGCTTCGAAGTTTGCTCCGTTCTCTAAGAGAACGCGTACCACCTCCTCATGACCTTTTGTCAGCCGCCAGCAAGAGAGGGGTCTGTTGGTCCTCTGGATCAAGTGCCTCTATATTGGCACCTTTTTCGAGGAGTAGTTTAGTAATTACAGCATATTCCTTCTCTGCAGCCCAAGAGAGTGGTGTTTGACGTGAATTATCAACAGCATCGACCTCTACACCATGCGAGTCTCTGGTGGAAAGACCACACTAAAAGGGCAAACATGGGCAGCATGAGTTCTATATAGGTGAAACGAGGCTTGCCATACGTTAATACAACCACATGTAGAACAGTATTCCACCATACTCGTATGTCACCGAGGACGGACAAGCTAATTCGTCCCCTCCACACCAACGAGACATTGTGGCAGAGTCAGCCCGGTAGGGTAGAAGATCGCGCTTGCTTCCAAAAGTAGCAAGATGAGAGACTTAAGAGTTTGCCGCACACAAGCCAGATAACTGAGTGATTACAGCTGTATTGTGCCACCAATGATATGATCCTTCGTCCGGATTACATAGTAGAATCTGTGCCCTTCCTCCCCGCACCGAGGCATCGATGGACGCACCAAAGCACGAAATGTAGCCGGTCAACCATTACGCGAACTCAATATTTAAGCGACATGCTAGAATACGCCATCTTTGCTCGTACGAACTCCGACGTCATATGACTAGTATCGATCGGCAAACTCGCTTAGAGAGCCATGCTGATCCGGGGAAATAGAGCCCGAATGACCACTTCCCCAGATTAGCTGCGCGCCTTGCATCTCGACATAATGAGTAACTTGGATGCCTCAAATGCACATACGATGGCAACCATTCTGCTTGTAGAAGTATTGTACGAGCTGTCCAATAGGCTGTCAGCTACTCATTCAACCACTTCCCTTTTGGGTTGGTGATCACCTCAATTGCCAGCACTAACCATGGCCCACTTTGCTGCCGGCAGCTGTGACCGCTGGGTGTGAGACATGGGCACGGATATATCTGGTAAAGTTAATTATCGCGTAACGGTGATATGGTATCGACCCTTGTAGAGGGTGCCTGAATGTCGTCGATAAGCGTCACCCAGAGGTTTGCGAAGGTGTAGTCGAGGAAATGGATCAGGTACACCTGATCGTCGTACGCACACGACAATGAGCGCGCTTGCGACGCTGGAATGTGCGTGTGTGACTGGCAAACGAAGGCACCAATCACGACAAAATCGGACTTTAAATGGCCACAAAGGCCGAGGAAGGTTGCCAATAAAGTCGGTGTCTTCCCTCGGTCAAGGGCATCTGGCGTGGACTATTCTCGTGGCATTCCGTTACGCTATCGCCAAGGTCCCTTTCCCTGGGGCTATTGTGGCTATACCTATCGCTGTTAACTGAAACAAAGTGTGAGGGAGCTGCAAACAAGTGTGAGCCATGGAGACACCACGTCGTTTGCTGTCGTGGCTCAGTGTATTCACGCTGCTCCTATCAGCTGCTGTCGGAGCAGTCGCTTTGCCAGGTTCATTCAACGATCAAGGCCAACAGGAATGGTCAAAGATCAAGTCGAGAGTTGCCTCCGGACGTCAAAATAATTCCACTCGCGACACATACCTCATTGGCGTTGGCAAAGCAGACATTACAGGCCCCGTCGCTGACATTATTCTCACTGGCTATGCAAACCTCGAACAAGTCGGTGGTGGTATTCGGCAGAGACTCTTCAGTCGTGCCTTTATCATTGGTGACGTGGATAATCCAAATGACAGAATTGTCTATGTTGTTCTTGACAATCTCGTTGGGGACACGGCAGTCCGGTATGGCGTTTTAGATGGCCTCAAAGCCTTGGGGCCAGACTATCTCGCATATGGCCAACACAACGTGGCACTTGCGGCGACACATAGCCATTCTGCTCCAGGTGGCTGGAACAATTATCTGATCCCCCAGATCCCAGGGCTAGGGTTCAGTAAAGAAAGCTATCAAGCCATTGTGGATGGGGCTGTCCTCTCCATCAAACGAGCACATGAGAACATTGAAGAGGTAAGGCAGATGATCTTCAACGCAATATTGCGTTGGCAATATCACCCTCCAGCTCGGGAATAGTCATATACTGACATGTATTAAACAAGGGATACCTTGATGTGGGCACGACCGAAATCACAGATGCGTCCATCAATAGGTCCCAATGGTCATACTTGCACAATCCTCCGGAAGAGCGTGCCAAGTACAGCGCATCAACTGACACAACCATGACCTTGTTGTGCTTCACTCGGGCCTCAGATAATAAAATCACTGGAGTGTTGAATTGGTTTCCGGTCCACGGTACTTCCCTTTACCGGAACAACACCCATGTTGCGGGGGACAATAAAGGTCTTGCAGCATGGATGACAGAGCAAGCCATGAAGACAGACTCTGCATTTGCAGACGGGTTCGTCGCGGCATTTAGCCAAGCAAACCTCGGAGATGCGACTCCTAATATAGAGGGCGCATGGTGCGAAGATGGGTCGGGTAAGCAGTGTGATTTTGAGAATGCAACATGTGCAGATGGAACAGTCGCAAAGTGTCAGGGGCGAGGTCCGCATTGGCAAGTTCAGGACCAAGGAGCAAGCAGCTGCCACGAAATTGCACTTCGTCAATTGAAAGGTGTCAAAGAGATATTGGTGAGTGTTGGACGACCGATGTGTTTGAGTGTAGCATACTGACTCCATCTTTCCAGGCTACCATGTCCAAATCGTCCACTCCAGTCCAAGGGTCAACCGTCAAATCTTTTCATTTCTTCCACGATATGGAATATTGGGAGTTCACATTACCGAATGGCAAGACGGCAATGACGTGTCCCGCGGCTCTTGGTTACGCTTTTGCAGCTGGCACAACTGATGGCAGAGGCGAGTTTGACTTTGTGCAAGGAGACAATGGCAAACCGCATAACCGCCAGTGGGACTTTCTTCTGCACCTCATCAAGGATCCATCTCAACGTCAGACAGACTGTCAAAAGCCGAAGCACATATTTCTGAGTGCAGGGGAGCTCAAGCACCCGTACGAGTGGGAACCAAGCATTGTCGATGTCATGATGTTCAGGGTTGGACAATTGGTTATGATCCTAAGCCCAAGCGAAGTCACAACAATGAGTGGTCGTCGTTGGAAGGAGGCTGTTGGAAAGCAGGCAGCCAAGTTTGTGCCAGATCCAATTGTAGTCCTAGGGAGTCCGGCCAACACATATGCGCACTATGTTGCAACACCAGAGGAATATGACGTTCAGCGCTATGAAGGAGCTTCAACCCTCTTTGGCCGTCATGAACTCGACGCTTATATCAACTTGACTGTGAGTAACATGCACTACTTGAAGCCCAACGCAACAGATAAGCCAGAGCAAGGAAAGTTGCCTCAGGACAATAGGAAGAATTCCATCAGTCTTATCACGCCTGTGATTTATGATACGCCTCCGCCATTCCGGGCATTTGGTAAGGTTTTGAGCCAGCCCAAGGCTTCGTACAAACGTGGCGACACAATCAGAGCAACTTTTCAAGGAGCGAATCCGCGCAATAATCTCCGTTTAGAAGACACCTTTGCAGCAGTTGAGAAGCAAGGAGCGAATGAGAAATGGAGCCAGGTGGTTGACGATTCGGACTGGTACCTTGTGTATACGTGGCGGCGCACAAGCACCATCTTGGGATATAGCGAGGTCGATTTTACGTGGGATACGTCCGGGAACGCTGTGCCAGGGACCTATCGCTTCAAGTATTACGGCGATGCAAAGAGAATTGGCGGTGCGATTGAAGCATTTACCGGTACTAGTGATCCGTTCAAGATTAGCTAGACCACCCTGCTCATTGACAATGTGGAAATTGATGAGAAGACGAATACAGCCTCACGAGTTTGACTCCATGCCTTGTGTGAACAATGCTCCCATTCTGCCATGCCATCTTCGGTAGGTAGCACGGCTTTTGTCCCGTTTCGCCTTGCATGGGCACAGATGAATGTGGTTGAGCCAGGCTTGGTCATTGGTGCCCGAAACAAACCAGTTCTCTGATCTCAACACGGAATACCGAAAGCCGCAGCAAAGAACTGTCGCTCACCGTAATTTTCGCCTCAGCTCCGAGTAGGATGAGCTAGTTATGTAGGTGTCTTGGACCCTGCAGCGTTACTTCGCAGTCGGTGGCGTGGCGCGTGTGCTGTATGTAGCATTTGCACCTGCTGCATGTTGGATGCGTGACAACTCTGATAAGATCTATTGGATGATTGGGAGAAGACGATGCCAGTTGATGCAGCACCACAGTATCAAGGGCCTCTTACAGCCCTGACCACGTCGCAGCTATCTACCTTCTTGCGATGGTTGAACTTGGATAAAGACGACCGGACCGACCCTTGGTTTGTTTGGGTCGACAGCAAGAACGGAGTATTACCCTGCAGGGCCCTCGTTGATTATTTTTTGGGTGCGAATTTCGCTTACGACGTGGCGAGAGATGAGTCTGTCATTAGCAAAAATGATCTAATAACAAAGAAACAGTGGTAATCATGGACCGTCTTGTTCCTCATGTGAAGACACTGGCGGGAGAATCCATGATGTTCGAAGTTGATGGATAATATGGTTGATTAAGTCTCGGCTGACGCGTCGAGGGAAAGTTGCGCACATCGCGCCTGCCCCTCATCGCTTGTTGAGTGTTGCCCCTCCTTCCTTGGATTGCATCGCGTCTGGTCTGGTCAATGCAGCACGTTTTGTCTTGTGCATCAGACTCTGTGAAGCTTGGGCCAGGTGAATCATGCATGCTCTTTATTTATGTCGCGCAAGTGGCGTGGCATTTAAGCCATCCGCACGCATGGCTGGGCGCAAAATTGTAGCTTCGCTAATGGTCTGCCGACATTGACCACGGTCAGGCACCAAAGACATTGTATCGGCAAGGTCAAATCGTTGACAGCCAAATGCGCCCGTTGCTAGGGGATAATGGTCTGGTGCATGTGCACCAAGCGTCAATAAGTAGGTGTAGCGTTGCAGGGCTGCCAGATCCGGCGGTTACAAGGACCAGGATTGTGAGATCAAGGCTTGGCTCTGTTAAGTTTGGTGCAGGGAGCGTCAATGATGGAATTTGAGGGACTTCACAGTTCTTGAGAGAGAAAGCCACCAGAGGAGTCTGCCGGCATCTGCATGGTTTCCTCAACTGCAGAATGTCTGCAGTCTTTGTTATTGAAATGTTGATCATCAATTACCACCTGCCCGCTCCTCACGGTCACCAGTTGAGAGATATTGTATCTTGCAGTTAGGTCGAGTTGTGCATGGGATAAACTTTGTGCATCTTGAGCGCGGATCTGTCTTAGTGCCTTCACATGTTCTCCATTCGGGTCTCGCCCACAAATGATCCCACAGCTTTTCTCGACGAGCCCAAAAGCCAAGGTGGAAGAAGAACGGCCCACAACATCCAGGACAAGAAGCTCCAGTCCATGTCTGCAGGTTGGAGACATTGGGAGTGAACAGCCGATGTGATTGATCCAAAGTTTAGATCCAGACCGGACCGAACCTGAACAGCAGAGAGTCCAGATGCGGCGACACCCAGGCTTGTAGCTCGGTCGAGCGATTTATCCACGTCTTGCGCTGCAAACCATTGCCAGCAAACCATTGAACCATTCGTGTCTCAACTGGAGCGGTGACAGGCTTGCAGCCCCCAGAACCATTGGACTAGACTACTTACTGCTCCGGAACAAGTCTCGGAAATATTTTGAGGCTTGAGTGCTCGTTGTTGGCTCTCCACTAGCTTCGTCAATTTCTCAATTCAAGGAAGCGCATTTCCCTCCACATCTGCCGAGGAAGCACAGCCGTTCCAGCTTTCTACGAACCAACACACCCACCACGCACGAAACAAAGACATCGACAGTGCCAGTGATAAGCGTCAGTGACGTAGCATTCGCGGCAACCAACAAAGCAAGTGGGACACCAATCGATGCACTCACGATAATAATCTCGTTGGCCACAAGTGCTGGTCTGATCTGGTCTGATCTGGTCTGGCATCTATCCTCAGCTCAGCCCAGCCCAACTCTCCTACCAACTATTCCCTCGAGTGGGACCAAACTGGGACTTGACTGGGACTTGCATGCACCTTCCCAGCGTCATACCCCTCACCCCCCCAAAGCACTCAAAGCAATCAAAGTACTCAAAGTCAAGACAGGCTCCTTCACATTCACAGCTCGCTTGCGACTCCCTGTCTACTAGGTAGCTGGGCGACCAGTTGAGCTCAATTTCTCAAATCCTCTTTTAAACATCCATAGACCTCGATCTTCCCCTACGAACCATACCGTCGTCGGCAACAACGAGTCGACTCTCAGAGCCTGCTCGCACCAGCCATGGCGCGCCGTGAGTCTCTATCAGAGATTCGCGCCGCCAACCCCGATTTAGGCCTCAGCGGCAACATTATTTCTGTCGCATTCAACATCCCCTACTCCTTTACCTATCGCAAAGGGAGCGATTGGGTGAGTTCTCTGTCAAGAACACGATATCTGCCATCCTGCATTTTCCTCCTTGCCCTTTGGGGCTCATGAGTCTTATAGCATAAGCTAACGCTCGCCAACTTCTACAGAACCTGACACCTCGCCGAGGTCAATCTGCTCTCTTCGACTCTTTCGCCTACCTGTCCTCCGATGCAACACCGTGGAACCATACTCTTGTGGCCTGGACAGGCGAGATAGACTCTCCGCAAGAGTCATCCATCCCACCCACCGAGCCCGCCGCCCAAACCACAAACACCAGCACTCTCTCGTCTAACCAAACTACGGTGGGCATTTCATCTTTGAATGCCCTGTCCGCACCCGTACCTGTTGACGGGAACACTCGGCTTCCTACACCGCCTCCCTTTGACGGCCTATGGCTGCCAAAAGAGGACCAAACCAAGTTGGAGTATGCGCTTTCTCACAGCAAAACCATCCGTACGGTCCCGGTATGGCTCTCGGACGAGGCGGACGATACAGAGGATGGTATCCTGCTCAAGGACCAGTCAAGATGGCGGCGATACGCCCATCATGACCTCTACACCCTTTTCCACTACAAACAACACGAGCCTACCGACGGTCGCAAGGAGCGCATCCAATGGGCCGACTACTACCGAATGAACCAAAAGTTTGCAAACAAGATAATTGAAATCTACAAGCCTGGAGACATTGTCATTGTCCACGACTTTTACCTCATGCTCCTCCCCAGCATGCTGCGCCAACGGAATCCAAACATGTACATATCCTTCTTCCTGCACTCTCCGTTCCCTAGTAGCGAGTTCCTACGGTGCCTCCCGCGGCGAAAGGAGGTGCTAGAAGGAGTTCTCGGAGCGAATTTGGTTGGCTTTCAATCGTACAGCTACTCGCGGCACTTCTTGAGCTGTTGTACTCGGATTCTTGGCTTTCCTTCCGATACCCTCGGTATCGATGCTTACGGGACCAGGGTCCAAGTAGGTGTCTTTCCCATTGGCATCGATGCGGGCAAGGTGGAGATGCATGCGTGGGCAGATTCCGTCAATCAGAAATACGACGCGCTGAAGACGATGTACGCCGGGAAAAAGATCATTGTTGGACGTGATAGGCTCGACAGTGTCCGTGGTGTGGCACAGAAACTTCAAGCATTCGAAAGATTTCTCGAAATGTACCCCGAATGGAGAGAAAAAGTGGTCTTGATTCAGGTTACTTCACCTACGAGCCTGGAGGCTGAAAGGGATGAAGACGAGAGCAAGATAGCTACGCGCGTGAATGAACTTGTCATGAAGATCAATGGAGAGTTTGGTAGCTTGGGGTTCTCGCCGGTGCAACATTATCCGCAATATCTGAGCCAAGACGAATATTTTGCTCTTCTTAGAGCTGGAGACATTGGCCTAATCACTTCTGTTCGAGATGGCATGAACACCACCAGCTTGGAGTATATTATTTGCCAAAGACAAGGCAATGGGCCCCTTATTCTCTCAGAGTTTAGTGGGACGGCCGGAAGTCTTGGTGATGCAATTCACATCAATCCTTGGGATTTGACTGGCGTTGCGGAGAAGATCAATAGCGCACTTACCATGTCTGATGGCGAGCGGATCCGAATGCAAACTCGTCTGTACAAGCACGTTACAACATACAATGTTCAAGCGTGGATCAGCAAGTTTATTCGCAAAGTATACAACGTGCTCGGCGAATGCAACACAGCCAATGCCACACCTCTGCTTGACCGTGCTGTGCTGTTATCCAAGTACAAATCGGCCGGCAAGAGAT
Organism: Pochonia chlamydosporia 170; assembly: GCF_001653235.2. NCBI lineage: Eukaryota > Fungi > Ascomycota > Sordariomycetes > Hypocreales > Clavicipitaceae > Pochonia > Pochonia chlamydosporia. The sequence continues at coordinate 468,271 of NC_035792.1, read as the reverse complement.
TATTCATGTTTGACTATGATGGCACGTTGACGCCCATCGTTCGTGAACCTAGCGCCGCGATCCCTTCTGAGCGCATTACACAATCTCTGAAACGTCTTGCCGACGACCCGAAAAACGCGGTGTGGATTATTTCTGGCCGGGACCAGGAGTTCCTCAAGCAGCACTTGGGCCACATTTCCCGACTAGGATTTTCGGCCGAGCACGGCAGTTTCATGAGAGACCCCGGGTCTGAGGAGTGGATCAACCTCGCAGAGACGTTTGATATGGGGTGGCAGGCCGAGGTTATGGAAGTGTTCCAGAAATATACGGACAGAGTTCCTGGTACGTGAGATTGGTGCGGGTGTGAGGGACGAACGGTTGAAGTTGTGGTTGGACAGAGCTAACTGGGTAGCAGGCTCCTTCATCGAACGAAAGCGATGCGCACTTACATGGCACTACAGGCTTGCGGACCCGGAACAAGGTGTTCACATGGCACGAGAGTGTCACAAGGAGCTCGAAAGGACTGTGAGCACAAAATGGGACGTTGAGGTGATGCCTGGAAAGGCAAATGTAGAAGTTCGACCCACCTTCATCAACAAGGGCGAGATTGCCAAGCGACTTATTTCCACTTACCACAATCCGGATGGTGCTCCGACAAAGCTCAACCCCAGCCCGGGACGCGTCGAGTTTGCACTCTGCATGGGCGACGACTTTACGGACGAGGACATGTTCCGCAGCTTGAATGGAGCTACTGGCGAAGTCTTACACCCGGACCACGTCTTTACTGTGACGGTTGGAGCCAGCACCAAGGTGACGCTGGCGAAGTGGCATTTGCTTGAGCCTGAGGATGTTATTGAGTGCGTGGCACTCCTTGCGGGTGTTGGTGACCCGTCCAGCTTGAAGCAGATGGGCGAGGTGAACCTGGCTGCGTTGAGTACTGTAGCGGGCCAGATTCCCCCATCCGAGATAGCGGACTTGTAGATGAAAGTGGGCACAGAGCGAATCAATGGGGCACAAGAAGTAGGAGAATGCTCTGTGTGGCACGGAGTTTGAGAGGACACTACATCCCGACAGGTGTGACGGGACGATTTGGGACTACCTGAAAGAAATAGACAAGGCATTTTGATAGATGATCAGGGACCGAGGCGCATTCGACTGGGAAAATAAGAATATCAGAGAGTCAAGAATAGAAGAGATGAATGATGGCATCTTATCGCGAAAGACAAGGCGGAAAGTGGGAGATGATGTTTTCGTTACGCTGACCTGGAGGTGATTGCTCTTGGCAACTTGGCAGCAGCATGATGGTGGTTTATACATAGCACTTGGATTGCCTTGAATATTAAACTTGACTTGGATTTCGTTGATGTGCGTCTGCACAAACTAACATTCTGTGAGGTTATTGGTTTTGGCATGGGTGGCTTGTAAGTATTGGATGGAGACATGGGTTGGGCAACAAGGTGTTCTTGGCATACATGCTCGTTGACGGCAAATACGTCATAGACAGATGAGACTCGCAAAAGACTTGACAACGGCGATTACGATTAATGAATGGGTGCGACGGAATCACCATAGCCCGTCTTACTCGTAAATTTTATTTCCGGCAGAAAAACGGTCTCCCATATTGTTCATGTCTCCTGACAAATCTCCACATGATGACCCACGACATGACTGTGGCTGTTACTGAATCAGACATTTCTATTCCACATCCCAGGAACAAATGGATTTTACAGGGATGATACAAATCCTGCAATGTTTTTCACAAAATGTTACGATCGGCAATGGCATTACCATTGCAAGTCTCAAGGAATAATAACTCAATCTAAGTAGAGTAGCATCATGCAAAAACATCTCAATCGAAGAGTATGTAAGCACCGTCTTGACGCCGTTCAAGTCAATGCGGCTCCATCGGCACTTCAAACGACGTCATGGGTTCCGCCCGAAGTTTCCGGCCGGCGTGGCTTGGCGCCGCCACTTCGGGAACAATGAGCAACGTCACGGTTGGGCTGGACTGGCTGAACTGGGAACGGGCTTCGAGAACAGGATTGATTCCATGTGGTCACGGGATGTTTTATTCTTTCTTTTGAGCGCAGGTGAGAGGTGGGAAGCGTTGTGGGTTGGGGGCCACTGGAGGAAGAGGAAGAGGAAAGGAAAATGTGGTGATAAGTGGAGATTCGGTGCTTCGACGGCGGGATAGACGTCATGATGGGGATGGATTTACAAGGCGTCTGGTCTGAGATGGTAATGGTTACGTGGTTTACATGGTTTGAATGATTGGGATTATGTTGTTTACATGGAAATGAAGAGATGGGGATATGAGGAGATGGATAACTTACATGGTATAACTTTTGACGAGGTTGAATGCATTGAATAGACGATATCTTGCAAATTCACTCGAAACTGCACCGACGAGCAACACAAAACAAACCAGCAAGACGGACCGACTCAAAATCAGAAGACCCTCCTATTTTCTGGAGCCCCAGGTTCCGTATACCCCGTGCTTCCTCTCCCTCAGCCCCATACGCAACTCCGTGAGGTGATTTCTCTGCCCCATGACACGACATGATCTCGATGTGGACCAAAACGTGGTTTTGCAGCACAATGTCCAAACTCGGGGCCCCGGCCACACCCCTAAACCTTGTGAAAAGACACCATCTTATATAAAGACTTTTTCCTTCCCACCCTCCCATAGTCTATTGTCCTGTGAAACAACCTCTTGCCACATCTTGTCTCAAGTGACTTCCTGACTGCCCACCATGAAGGGCTTCATGACCGTCCGATTTGACCATGTCAACCCTGCGTCTGAAAAAGCCAACAAAGATGATACCCGACGCTCTCTCGCGGGGCTAGATTACTCCCCCCTGCCCAGACTGACCATGCGGTCACTGGCGATGGGTGCGCTCGTCAGTATGGGCGGACTAATGTACGTATCTACCATGATGTAATCTGTGCAAATCACTTACACCGTCAGTTTCGGCTACGACACCGGCCAAATCTCCGGATTCCTAGAAATGGACGACTTTCTCAACCGTTTCGGCATGAGACACCCCGAAAACGGAGAATTGTACTTCTCCGCCGTGCGCTCCGGCCTCATCGTCTCGCTCCTCAGCATCGGCACGCTCATCGGCGCACTGACAGCCGCCCCTATCGCCGACCGTATTGGCCGCAAGCCCTCCGTGTCGATATGGTGTCTCGTCACGTCCATCGGGTTCGTGGTACAAATTGCCGCCGTGTCGGCGTGGTATCAAGTCATGATTGGGAGGTTCATCGCTGGTCTGGGCGTCGGCGCGCTCAGTCTCCTCGTGCCGATGTATCAGGCTGAGACGGCGCCGCCCTGGATCAGAGGAGCGATGGTGTGCGCGTACCAGCTTTTCATTACGATGGGCATTTTCCTCGCTGCGACGTTCAACTACGGTACTTATACGCACCATCGTCATGACTCGGCGAGCTGGAGGATCGTCATTGGTCTGGGCTGGATCTGGACGATTATCCTGGGCGTGGGAATTTTGGCTTTCCCTGAGACGCCGCGATATGATTTCCGTAATGGGAATGCTGAGAGGGCGAAGGAGACGCTGTGCAAGGTATATGGCACGACGCAGAACCATTGGGCTGTGTACACGCAGATTGAGGAGATTGAGTCAAAGCTCAATGCGGAAGATAAGGTCAAGCATGGTCCTGTCAAGGAGTTCATCACCATGTTCAAGGCACCGAAGATGGCGTACCGAATTGCGCTCGGCGTCGCTCTCCAAATGTTCCAGCAGTTGACCGGTGCGAATTACTTCTTCTACTACGGCACCACCATCTTCAAGTCCGTCCAGATCAGCAGCTTCATCACGCAAATCATACTCAACACGATAAACTTCCTCGTCACCTTCATCGGCCTCTACATCGTCGAGCACTACGGCCGACGCAAGTCGCTCATGGCCGGCTCAACATGGATGTTCATCTGCTTCATGATCTTCGCCACCGTCGGGCACTACCGCTTCGACCAGAAGAACCCTGAAAACACACCCACCGAGGGCATCGTCCTCATCGTATTTGCGTGCCTCTTCATCCTCGGCTTCGCCACCACCTGGGGACCCATGATCTGGACTATCCAGGCGGAGCTGTTCCCCTCGCGGTACAGGGCGAAGGGCATGGCTCTCGGCACGGCGTCCAACTGGATCTGGAACTTTTGCATCGGTTTCTTCTCGACGTTTATTTTTAACGCTATTGATTTCCAGTATGGGTACGTGTTTGCCGTGTGTAATGTTATTGGTGGCTTGATTGTGTTCTTCTTTGTTATCGAGGGTCAGGGCCGTACGATCGAGGAGATTGATACGATGTATTTGGAGGGTGTGACGCCGTGGAAGAGCTCGAAGTGGGTGCCGCCGCCGGCTGAGCATATGGCACGTATTAGGAGGGAGGCTGGTGTTGATCTTGAGACGGCGGCGGCGGCTAGTGATGGTGGTTTGAGTGGTGATACGAGGACCGAGGCTCATAAGGGGCCGGGGGATGAGTCGCCCCGTCACGAGGAGAGGGTGTAGATTGTATATTTACGTATGTCTGAATAGTATTTGTGATTGTTCACAATGGTGCAATAATTGGGTAAAAGTGAAGCTGTGACGTGATATTAAGCTAATCTTATGAGCTGCTCAGTGCAAAGCATCTCTCGCTGCTGTCCTCGTTATTTCCCCACCAATGCGGCATATTTACAATCTTACCGGCCCCAAAGCACAAAAAGATAAGCAGCATGTTGAAGTTGAAGCCGGCGTCGAATGCCGCCGCCAGGATGTAGTTCCACCGCGCCCACAACTCATATTTATATCTGTAGCACCAGAACATGACGACAAAGCCGCCCAGGAAACTCGAAAAGTAGCCGGTGCTAATGTTGCCGTAGAAGATGGACATGCTGGAGAAGAAGATTGTCGTGTTGCACAGGTTGAACTTGGCGTTGGGGAACTTTTTATGCAGGAGGAACATGATGACTGGGGCGCATGCACCGACCAGAAACCCGTAGGGAATCACCTTGAAGAGATCCTGTTGGAAAAGACGCTTAGGACCAACGAGTACGTATTGTACACCTAGTGTGAGACTGGACGCGAGAGACTGGCCCGTCCATTGGTGCGTAGGGTCGTCTTTGAGGCCGGCGAGGTAGTCGAACTTGGTGTCGAGAACCCAGCGGATGACAGCGTAGTCGATAGGAATGCGATCAGGGAGCCGAAGATTTGCGAAAAGAAGACTGCCTTGGGCGGAATATGCATGTAGTGCCCGATTTTCATGTCCTGGAGGTTAAGCTGTGCTCGGTACCATGCGTCTCCTGCGACGGCGCCATATGCCGACGCACCACATGGGTTTTTCCACCCAGAGACAGAATTAATCATGAGGCCGTAGAGAAGCTCGTTTGTAGATCCAATAGCTAGCTGGAAGTTGGACAGGGCGTACAGCCAGCCCAGTGGCACGACGACAATAGCACCGGTTGCAATGCCAACGAAGTATGTCCACACGGGGATGAAGATGAGGCCCTTGGCGCAGATGACAACCATGATGAGGAGCGACACGGCGAACAGAGTGGCAAACCACCAGAATGGAATCTCGTCGTACGGCCGTTGCAGAACATTGATTTGGTCTGCGTATTGCTCAGTGACCTTGCGGCCGTCCTTTGTGGTTCGACGCTCCATGAACTTTTGGATGCTGCCCTTGATTTGGTCGAAGCCGAATAAGGCCATCCACACGAGTGCAGAGGCATACCCAGCGTAGTCGAAGAACATGTTCCACAGGTACTGGGCGCCGACGTAGAGATCGCCGTGTTGAGCGTAGGCCGTTGAGTTGAGGCGCATGTCTGCGGTGAGGAGGTCATTCAGCGGGTATTTGGTGCCGTTTTCTAAGACAGTTAGTCACGATAACTGACACGTTTCTTTGAGATACTTACCCATGAAGACGCGATTCGACATTAATCCGTTATTCCACTTGGCCAAGTTGCCGAATTTAGCAGCGGGCAACAAGATCCAGCAATTTACAGCGAATGCCACAAACATGATGACCTGTGTCCACCAGGGGGTCAGGAACAGACTAGCATTTGCGGCAATGCTTGACCAATCTAGGGATAGGTTTAGAAAACCCATGCCTCCGAATCCAGCGCCGATGAAGTTGGCGACTTCGTTGCGAGGTGCGACCCAGCAGAGAAAAGCGAGGGAGCCGAGCATGGGGAACACATATTCGGGGAGAAACTGCCAGAGAATGACGGCGACGAGAACGCCAAAAAAGACGCGGATTTGTTTGCGAGAGAGCCGCGAGGGATTCTCACGTTGCTGCTTTTGGGTCTCGAAGAGCGCAGTTTGACAGAGGCTACATCACAGAGTTAGCAAAGGTGAAGAATCCTGAATGAGATATGGAAGTCTTACGCCTGAAACCAAGGGTACTGAGGATCGTAAATGAGAAACTGTCTCGCAAGCGCCGCGTAGGAATATCCCGTCCACGTAATCGCCAACATGAAGAACACGGCCACCGCCCCATTGACCCGTTCCCCAAAATACAGCTCCGACATGGAAATCGGGGTATAACCCAGATTATACGTCGCGCCGGACGCAGCAGAAATAGTCACGAGAACATGTTCCTTTGTGCTAAACGGCCCGGGGTTGAGACTGAATCCATACTTTGTAAATGGGATCTTTACCCTCCAGTTGGGTAGCACCTTGGCCAGCCATACTCCCACGTAATTAGACGCAATCTGCACGAAAAACACAGAGTACGGCGCATATGTTGTTCTGAAATGCGCCATCTGCGACAAGAACGCACCAGGGGCGACGAAAAGAATCGTGAGCAGAAAGTATCGAAACGTGAGTGTCGGTTCTGTGGTGTCGTCTTTGAAGCTGACGATGCGGCGGACGTACGGCGGAATGTCCTTTACGCGGGGGTCATCTTCTGTGACGGCTTCTTCTTCCCCGTTGGGGTTGACGATATTGTAGAGGACGTTGCTGCCGTTATTCTCGGCGTCTTTGCTGAGAGAGTCGGTGTCATGGTCGGCGGAGAGTTGGACGCCAGCTTTTTCGTCTATGCCGAGGACGGCAGCTTCTTCTTTTCGGGTGAGCTTGTCCATGTTCTCGGTGATGACCATGGGCTGAGCGGTCACGGCGTCGGCCTGACGCTCGTCGTGGAGGTCTGGTGCCATTTTGGCGTTGCAGACAACGGACTGGATGAAGGTGACGAGATCGACGTCTGAGGTAGGTTAGCACAGGGACAGTGCTTTATTTAAGTATTCCTCTTCTATTCATGTTACATTGACTTTAGTGGTAGGTAAATAAGCTCCCCGGTCTGAGACAACCTTCTGTGTTTCTAAAACCTTCCGTATGTGCGGTCCAACGCTAAAACAATGTACTCAACTCCAGGACCCGAGACAACATGACGATACCACGTTGAGAACTCGGCTTCAACGGCATGTTTTACTCCGCAAATACGTCCTTCCACAGGGTTAGTATGCCTTGAATTGTCCCTAGTGTCCAGCACGCAATACCAATTGCAAGGGTTTGCGGTCACTACTCACCTCCCAACTCCTCTTTGACCGTCCCATGATGAGATTCACAAAAGGTCAGACTCACCCAAATTTGGGTTACACCAGCCACTAAATTCGCAGCCAAGCCGGCTCATTGTCCAGGGATGCGCCTCCCGCCGCTCTGGCCCACACCCAAGAAAAGACCAAGAGATATGGCTAGATCTGCTGCAGATAACGCCAAGGTTCGACACTAGGCTAGCCCACTGGTTGTAGTGACACCCAATTTACGAGGCTTACGGGCGTCGGCGGCGCTCGGTAGGGGCGTTTTCTCAAGCCAAAAGTCTAACATGTATGCCTTTTCTGCCTCCCTTTCTTGTGTTAGTCTCGGGACCTTTTGGCCCGGCAGTGTCAACTGCATGGCGCGGGGAGGGAAACAATGCGACGGATTGGTTCGAGGGGGTTTTATCAGCAGCACTGTGGCTGGCATGTTTGTTTCGTCCCTCCATTTTCCCTCATATGGCTTGCCTGGAGGGAAATGTTGGTGGAATGATGAGAATGGTCCACCGACTGGCCGGTGGCGAAGAGTGGTGCGCTTTCTGCCCGTCGACTGTTGATGGAACTTTTGCAATTCTGAGCCGGCGCCAATCCATGCTGGGATGGGGCTCTGAAGATTTTCGTCCGGTTGATTGTGAATTCTAACCGTTTGACAGGTCGCTGGGAAATGGTGTGATTGATTCGGTGGGGGTCTCGGCTTACTAGTGGCTTTCTGGTGATGGTCGTTGAGGGTATGGTGAAGAGCCGGGAATATGCTTGCCTTGAATATAGCCGAAGGTATTTGGACTGGTGGTCGATGTGATGGTTGTTTGGAGAGGATACTGGTGGTTTCTGTGGCGGACTTGAGGCAGTTGTAACTTTGACGCCGTGAACAGGAAACTCAACTTTAAGAAGTGAGTTACGCAAAACTGAATAGAGGGTGGATACGTACATCGTCAACTCCAAGTTGAGAATGCTTTATGCCTCAACTCCACGTGGAACAAACAAGCCTCACCACGTTTCCAACGCAGGTTGTTCCCGGCTACTGGACCCGAACATAACGACAAGCCGTAACGAGTTCAAACACCCGTACCGGGCCGTATTCCTGAGATGTGGGCAGTATTTCTCAAGTTGCTCGGGTTGTGCTAGCTGGTGGCGCGTTCTTGCAAGGGATATGGCGCAATCGCAAAACTGCGTAATAGTTTCCGACAACATGAGCTGTTGCATTCGGTTGGAGCCGAGATAAATTAAGTAAGTCAGTCTATCCGGCAGTAGGCCCATAAAAGGTTCCACTGCCCATGAATGGTGAAATCGTCTCACATTGGTTGTGAACCGTTGATAGCCAGTCGGTTTGGGAGCCAAGCAACACTCGTATTTGTAATTTCAATATTCTACTTTCATAAGCACTTGTTTGATGGGGTTCTTTATCCACAAGAGACTGCGAGATATAGGAGCTATTCAGATGGTCTCATGATATGTGAGTTATGACAAACAGCGAACCCGTGCCTGGTAACAAGACGCACCGGGGGAGCATTGAAGTATATGCCCTTCATACCTTCTTCACGGCTAAAACTTTGGCACTGGTGGTCGATTAACATTCGGTGTTGTGTGGTTATCGAGTGTGAATTTAAACCGTTGATTCTTGCAACAGGGTTAGGACTTTGGCACGTAATTCGGGATAGCATCCATTCATGGTGCATGACATCAAGGTTTGAACCGCACAGAACCATGCTTGTCCCATTGTAGTAGTTCTATATTTCTAGCCACGGACTGAAATTTGTAAATCCCTCCTTGAGCCCGCCTAGTCCGTCCTAGGGATTTGTTGTACGTGAAGTAGTGGCGCAACCTAGTCGTAGATGGATAATATGAGTTACTGTGGTGTTAAGGCAGTAAAATTATTGGAATGCGCTCCCGTAGGACCGGAATCTAGATGGCATACTCGGTCTCACCTGGGCTTTACGGAAATTACGGAGCGAAATGTTAAGAAGTCAGTCTAGACCAAGGTTGTCTTATAGCGCGGTTCTAGACCGAATGTATTCCTGATAGTCTCTCAAAAGGGAGGAAGATAATGTGAAGCTCTCTTGTATATAACAGTAGGGTTTCTCAGTAATGGCAAAATTATTCTTCAATATAACTTTATCCCAAACGTCAGCCTCTCCTAGCTTACGTCTTTTTGTGCTTTCTAAGTCTAACATCACTATTACTTACTCGTTAACAACAACATATCTTCAAAATGCAGTTCTCAGTCGTTGCTCTCCTTCTTGGAGTTGCTGCTGCTGCCCCTGCAGTCGAGTCTGCTGAGTTGTCAACCGGTAACGGCAGCGGTCATCAAGGCGGCGGCCACAACTGCATGACTGTCCGGTACAGTGGAGAGCCTCTTAATGAAACTGCTTTGGCTTTTGCAGCGGCTAAGTTAGGACCCCTGATTAGTATGTCTATCACTGTTAACACGACGATTCTTACCGTACTCCGTCTTGCTCGGAGCAACTGTTTCTAACAAAGTTGCAATCCAGCGATAGATGCAGTCCAGAGGTGTGATTTCAGCGACGGAAAACTTATCATTGTCGATCTTTCATTGGGCCCCGGTAAGAAGCATGGGTACGTACCTTGACTGACAATTGGGATTTCTTAGAGATACGCTAACCAGACTTAGGAAACCATCGCTTGATGTCAACGTACTCAATCATTAGTTACATGGCGAATAGCAAAAGTCAAGATACTTACCTGGTGGCTTCTTGGCGGTTGGGCTTTGTGATTGAAGGCACACGTTTGTTACCTGTTGCCAACCAGGCTGGAAGAGAGAAATCATACTTGTCAGGTCAGCGGGCACATGCAACTAAGATTGGCCAACGTTTATGTGTACGTAGTATGTGGACGTATTAAACGCATTGGATTGCTAGCTGAATACAACTTGGTAGTTCATACTTGTGTGGTTGATTGTTTGCTCAAGAAATAGGAAACAATTACATCCCGGGTCTGATCTCAAGGACGGCCTGTGGTTAAGAGTATTTGCCAACAAATGTATATATAGACCAACGCATATCCAGGGTAAGCAAATGTGAGATGCGTCCTCCGATACCACAACCCATCAGACTCAACATCCAATGCAGAACATACTCAATCGCTGTTTGCAAATGTCAACCCGCAAGACACTATCTTCGCAGCAGTCTTGCCACTAAACTGCGACTACCACCAGAGGAACCCGTGGCAGAGTCCGGCTCATCAACACTCTGAGCAGAAACCCCAGGAAACCTGCTCGCCCAATTTTTCACCAACTTGGGATCCGCGCCATGTTGCAGCAACATTTTAACGACGCCTTCATGTCCTCGCTGACACGCAAGCACCATTGCCGTCCGGCCATCGCTATTCACTGCATCGACTTCAGCTCCGTTTTGGAGCAGGAATTCCACAACCGAAACATCAGCCGTTATTACCGCATTCATGAGTGGTGTCCAGCGGTAGGACTTGTTTTGATGATTGACATCAGCGCCAAATTCGATCAACAACTTCGCTATGGGCACGCTCTTAGCCCTGAACAGTGGCGTCGACTCATCCCAGTCTAGGCTGTTGACATTGGCGCCATTCTCCAGTAGGAACTTGACGAGAACTTCGTAGCCACTCTCAACAGCCCAGAGTAGGGATGTCCTCGGACGATAGGGGATGTCTCTAGTGATGGCTAGCCTGTCGAGGAGCAGATCAACTATCTCCTGGTGGTTGCATCTCTTGGCTAACACTATTGGTGTGCTATGCTCGCTTTCAGAAAGGTCCACGTAGGCACCGCGTGCGAGCAGAAACTTGGCCGCCGGTAGGTGTCCTTTCTCTGCTGCGAATGAGAGTGGTGTTCGACCACTTTTGTCTGCAGAGTTAATCTTCACCGTCCTTTGCTGAAGGAGTAGCTGAATAAACACAAGATCCCCCGTCCATGCTGCGTATGACAATGGCGTTCTACTGGATCGATCTGCCGCATCTGGATTCACCTTGTCATTGGCGAGAAGCATCTCAACAACAGACTTATGCTTGCATTCCACTGCCCATGATAATGGAGTCCGGCCATCCTTATCACCGGAATCTGGGTCACTACCATGTGCAATAAGAAGCTTCACCACAGTGCTGTGCCCTCTCTCCGCAGCACATGACAACGGTGTCTGGGAGAATTTAGAGTCGCGGACTTCTTCGGCTCCCGACTCGAGCAACTCTCTGACTATTGCTTCGTAGCCCTTTTCTGCTGCCCACCATAGCAAATTTCTCTGCTCCTTATCCTGTGGGCTGAAAGACACTCCAAGGTCGAGTAACATCCTGATGGCTTGCTCGTTCCCGTTCTCAGCGGCACATAGTATTGGCGTACGGCCATCCTTATCTGCCAACTCTGGGTTCGCACCACTCAAAACGAGCAGCTCAACGACTGCGTTTTGCGCTTTCTCAGTTGCTAGCAACAATGGCGTGCAATCCGTGTTGTCTTTGTGATCCAGGTTGACTTTGCCCGTGTTCAACAACAGCTTCACCACTCCAGTGTATCCTTGCTTCGCCGCTAAACACAATGGTGTTCGGCCTCCTTTGTCTTTGGGATCTGGTAATACTCCATCCTTGCCAAGCAACGTCTTGATAATGCCCTCGTGTCCGGTCCCGGCGGCTAGGCACAGAGCAGTCCGTCCGTCGATATCAGCACAATTCAAGTTGACGCCGCGTTGTAGTAACTGCTCGACTGACGATTCGTCACCACTCCATACAGCATATGAGAGTGGTGTTCTCCCACAGTCATCTTCGACGTGCGGATCGACGCGGCTATCCGCAAGTAGGAGTCTCACCACAGCATGATGCCCGCCTTCTGCTGTAATGGAGAGCGGTGTCCGCTTACTGATATCCGTCAGATCTGGATGGGCGCCATTGGCGAGTAATAACTTCATTACTGCCTCGTGACCTTTTTCTGCGGCATAGAATAGTGGTGTCCAGCCGGAAAAGTCTAGAGAATTGACATCCACACGACCGGTACCTAGTAGGATATGCACTATGGCTTGATGGTTGTTCGCCGCCGCAAACGATAAAGGCGTACACTTCACGTAAGACTTGCCAGCGGACTGAGTGTCTGGATCGACACCGTTCGCAATCAAAAGCTTTACCACTTCCTGATGGCCTCTAGCTGCTGCCTGGAGAATAGGTGTTCGTCCTTCATCATCCCGAACGTTCGGATCAGCTCCCTTTGCAATCAACAGTTCAACCACCTTCACATGTCCCTTGACTGCTGCAAGCCATAGGGGCGTTCGCGGAGAGAAACTCTTGTCATCTTTTTTCGAGTCCGGATGAGCCCCGTGAGATAACAATAAACGAACTACCGAAACATGTCCATTGACCGAGGCAAATGCTAGTGGCGTCGGCTGGTCGTCAAGCTGTGTAGTTGCCCCATCTCGGAGCATAATTGTCATCGCTTCCTTCAGCCCAAAGTACGCTGCGAGATGTATGCCCGTGGGCTTGGAGCTTCGTTTTGGCACAAGCATAGTTTCGCTATCGGGAGTGGAAGCCAGCATTGCTTGGCCTGCAGCGCGAACCTTTTCTTTATCCCTGAGGAACGGCATCAATTTTGCTGCGTCTACGGCAGCCTCTCTAGCGTGGTATCCCCAGTGAAGGGTGGCATAGCCATACAAAGGATTTGATTGAAACCGTTGCTTCAGGCCATCGGTATTCGCACAAGCTCCGCCTGCAAAGGCATCGAATGAAAGGTATGTAACACAGGTCGTTGCGATGTCTCCGTGGGCGATTGGTAACGATCTCGACGACTCCAAGTACTCCTGTGTGGTGTAGTGAACCAGTCTTATTATATCGCTGTTCTTGTCCACGGTAATTAAACCAGCGCATAGAGAATCGAGGACTTTAATCTCGGGAAGGAAGTCTTTATCCAGTTTCTTTTGTCGTGCATGAACGGCAACGGCGTGCTGGACCTCGGTGGTCGAAAGCGCCCGTTTGGCATATGTAACCCAAGATAGAACCTGTTTTGCGATTCGTCGACACTCTCCGTCTTGTCCGTCGATTCGTTCCATTGCCTTCTTGTACATTGTGATCAAACCGGACTCTCCCCGGGGAAGGTCTTTCATGCTCTCAATGATGTGTCCCAGTGTGGGAAGGCTGACAAGAGAATCAACAAGCATCTTTGCAACAAGGAACCTAAAATATGTCAACAAGGAGATCGGTGCTAACAAAGAAAGAGTTTGGTCTTACATTCCGTCTGCTGCCTCTATCAGATCCTTTCGTATCGTGTCCTGTAACTCTGGTCTCTCTGCAAACTGCAGTGCAGCTCGAAACTGTGGTATTCTCTCGTTCAGATATGTCTGGATATCGCCATCCTGTGCTCTAATCTCTTTCCAAGTGCACCCTTTGAACTCTGAAGTGACTTCCGAGATTGAACGGGAAGTTGCAAAGAGATTTATACTCGCCGCTCCCCGAACTGTCAGTTCCTTCAACACCAATATCCGCTTCCATGTCGCGTTATCAGAGGCGTGGTATTCGTCCAAAGCATCTATGACGATGAATACTTTGGAGAACAGCTTGACGCAGGATTGTAGGAACTTGATGTAATCCTCAAAAGAGGGCCTGATGCCATTGACTTTGTGATGGTCATAAAATATTTTGAGTTCGGACAGCATCTCCGGCTTCTTCTGGGCTAGTCGTTTCACAATACTCGCGAGGAGATCTTCGGGCCTTTGCTCTTGGTGTGGTTGGTAACTGCAGTATATGTACGCAATGCCGACGTCAGTATCGTATCCAAACTTCTCAATCAGGTGGTCCACAACAATGGAAGATATAATTGTCTTTCCTGCCCCTGGGATTCCCGGACAGAACAAAGTATGTTCAGTTTGTTTTATCCAGTTTTGGAACTCGTCTGATCGCAATAGCCATTCTCCGGTGCCTTTTTGCCGCTTGCTCAAGAAATCACTTTGCTGTAAGTCATAGTCCATTGGAGTGAGCCATTCGAGGATATCGGTACGTTCGCGCGCTACGTGTCACATTTAGTTACCTTCGGTCGGTATTTGGGATTGTATATGGACTCATACCGGCTCGCAAATCTCCAAATCCTTCCTTTACCTCTGTCTGTATCTGGACAACGTTTTCGTTAACTCTTTGCAAACTTTGGTTGACCCTTTGCACTACATACAATTGAGTGTCAGTAAAACATCACCTGGGGCAGCGTTGCTTCCATGCCACCAAGAACATGAGATGGAAAAGGTGATAGCTAACACTCATGCATGACCTTCCTTGCTTCTGGAGTCCCAGTAACATCAACAACATCCGTGATCCGCAAAAGCTCCTTCGCGTAAGCCGCAGCCGTGGCAGCAGCGTATCTTTGCCACCTATCATTCTTATGAGAATCGCAATAGTCACAGATCCCACGGATCACAAGACAAGGAAAGTCGTTCATCAAGCCAGCTGCTTCCGTTTCAAAGCAAAGACACGTCCCGGAGATCAGGTCCCGAATTTGTGCATCCTTTACGACCATGTTTCCCGATGCGATGGTGCCATAGTGAATGTAGGGATCTTCATCTGACCGTTCCGAACGATCGACTTCGTTCACCTTGTCGCAGTCGCTGCAGTTCTTCTTGTTGTTTTGGTGTAAGTATTCTGGCAGGAATAGTCGATCATTGCTTACGCCTTGATAGATGTACCCAGGACCTGATCTTGGCTTCGCCATAAGCGGGTATTTCGCATACACAGACTGCAGTATACTGGGTACTGCGCTTCCCTTCTTCTCATGTTCGCTTTGAAGCGCTGCCATGGCATTGAGTAAAACTCGAGGTGGCGAGTTGAGCGCTCCTCGCTCCTCAAAACCCTGAGTAGTTGCCTTTCCGCAATCATACTGCCTGACGCCACCAAACGAACCGTCTGGCTGACTGACAACGACATCACCTAGACGGATATCGTTGTCGCTGCTTGGCACGCCACCGCCGATGCCAAGCATTAGGCCAAACTTTATCGCGGGGAAGCTCGAGAGCATTTGTGTTGCTGCCGTTCCTGCTGGTGTGATGCCATATCGGCCAGACGGAAGACTTGCGATAACCACATTATGTTTGCCATTCGGTCCAGTAATAGCTCCCAGGGTGTATATGTTGTTGTCGTTTTCGTGTTTGCGTTGCGGCGGCGCGTGCTCCTCGTCAAGCATGACCTCCGCTGCCGCTCTCTCATGTGGCAGCGCAGCAATCCATCCCACGCTGTATTGAGAGTTGTCAAACTGGGGAAAAGTCATTGTGTACAGTCGTTGCGCCGCGGATGCCTCAGACACCGCAAGGAGGCTTCTCGGTTGGAATACGGTCTTGGCCAAGGGTAAATGCCCATATCCAAGTATACAATAACATGTCGCAGTGCGAAATAGTTCGCTGTTCGAGATACGGGGCTTCTCGCCCGGTCAAATGCATTAACCTACCGGTGTAGATGGGTATGGCGACCGCAAATTTGTAACATGAAAGGAAGACGGACGGTGGCTATTAAAGATGCATGGGCATCCCGCACGGCAGTATCCGTGTCAGAAGGCACTCTCTAACAGGATGTAACTTGTGGCGCATCATTAGTGTCGATCTAGGCCCCTAAGAAATCCAAGACGTGGTACATCAACTAAGGGGGGGCCAAGTGGCTAACCTAAGGGATACTCCACTTTAAACCTATCACCTAAGGGGTGCTTTACTCTTTCCTAATTGGCTATATAGTATCTATTCCTTAGATAAAAGAATACATAATATATTAGCTCTAACGTGAGTGCATAGCGAGTCGGTCAACATAGCGAGTCGGTCACGCGCACTTACACCAAAAATACACATTTTATATCCCTGCAAAAACCACTAAAGGTAGTTTAAAATAGCTCTCTTAGATATATCTTATATTTAACTATATAAGTAGCTTACTATTAAACTTTTAGTACTAAGTTATATATAATTTTATAGAGAAACTAAGACTTATATAGTGTGAATATGAAATCTAAGGACTTCTATAGAACTAGCCTAGCTAAATAAACAAAAATCTAGAATTATACTATTTATATAGTAATAAGTACTATATTAAAAGAAGAGCTATTTCTAACTACTATAAGTAGTTTTAACAGGGGTATAACTTTATATGTACTTGTATAGTGACCGACTCGCTATGTTGACCGACTCGCTATGCACTCACGTTATATGTAAGGTGCGCGAGCGCACAGACCCCGCTTTGCTACCACTCACGTGTCAACACATAATTGCTGCCATTTAGCCAGCACCTCGCACATCTAGATGTGCGAGGGTAAGCTTAAGTCTTGAATACAACGTACCCTCTTGCTGCTACCTAGCTTTATCTTCTAATACGCTGTGCACGTTACATTATACTTTTCTTTCTCTATAGCTATTATCCTAAATACACTAAAAACTAGTTAATAATTTATTTATAATATATTATTAATATACTATACCTTATATATCTAGAATAAGTCTTATCTTTAGCACTAATTATTATGCCTATAAGCTTACATTAAGTGTGGGAAGTTTTGGACGTCGGCAACCAGGAATGTGAATTTGTTGGTCACGGTTTTTGAACCAGGATTGTGAATTTGTTGGTCGGAGTTTTTGAACCGACAAGTGCCTGAGCAGCGCCGCTTTTACCCTGAGCATATGTGGCGTCATTATTTCATTTTTGGCGAAGTGACGGATCCATGCCTGAGCATGATTGCTTAACTAACCATTTATAATTTTATGCTCAGCTCCGTTTTGCTGACGTAATTGCCCTCTGTAGTGCTGCGCTGCAAAACGGTGTACCAAAACGGGCCGGTCGAAAATTTGATTTCCCATCCCGAGCAGCACAGTGCGCCTGACTTCCCGTTATTTTTCCATCTAGTTTTATAGAGGAACAAGGACCAAAAAATCCACTGCCCAAAGATATCTAGCTCGTAACTTGATAGTCTCGTAACTTGATATTCAGTCAACTGAGAAAAGGTGCATACAGTCAGTCACAACGAATGTTATCGATGGCTATCGTGCCTGGATACGGGCGGTAACTCGTCATCAGTTTGTCTAAAGTACTGTAGTCCGTACGGACGGAATGAGACGAGCACGTATCCAGACATTCCGTAGCCCTGGTTAGCTCACTTAACGGCAGCTCGTCTTGTGAGCCAGGAGTTGTGTCTGTAGTACCCATGATTTCGCGGCGTCTCTCCTTACGCAATGCCTTGTCCTCGGCGCTTCCGATAGTGACGACCTCGGCCGGTCCACTATGTTGGGGATTTCCGTCACTCTGCCCTGCCTCAATACTGGCCAAACGACCGAATTTATGTGAGACCTTGACTGTGAGCGGCCGTAAGGTTGGTAAACAGCCGCTAATAACCCCACACGAGACTTCCACGATACACCATGTGCAGGCCGTAGCAAGCGTCCCTATTTCTACTTAGATTCGATAACGTTAAGGACGGTATATATTTCACACTTGATCTGGATCAATGTAGGCACTTACACGTTGTGTCTCTAGTGTCGAATTGCATGAGAGTTGTAAAGCGGTATACACTGGCAAACAGAACACTAGATGGCGTATCAGTTACAGTTAGTCAGGTTGATGCCAAGGCCGAACTCACAAGCCACCAAGCAGGAACATGAAGCAGAGGGATAACTTCTGGAGCAGAGCAATATGCATCTTCCAAACTTGTCGAACCGGCATGCAAAGCATCACGACGTCTGTCAGGATGTTCGGTATAGCATTGCCGATAAAAGAGCCTTTTAGGTTGATACATGTTCCCTCAATCCATGGCAACCAAGCCTTTTTGATTGGGTTGCACTGAAATATGCAGACGGCAAGAATGCTAGTCCACCATGTGACTATGGTGCTGGCTATAATAATTGCTGAGATGTTGAACATCCGCGATGAGAGACCGAAGATCCGTGTGTACATCTCGAGAATGGACAGCTTAATGGCCATTACCGCTGTGATATATATACATTCAAATGCAAAGAGGATTTTAAAGAAAGCGATTGCGTCATGCAATGGCAATGTGTGAATATGCTTTCCCAGCCCGTGGGCAATCGCTAGGTCGGTGTAGTTTAGTAATGGAGCTGATAGCTTTGAGTTGAGGGGAAAGTTGCATACCAGAATAGTTGAGGGCTCCTAAAACAAAGACGAATGCCTACAAATTGTTTCTGCCATTAGCCCCGGCCTACGTACTTAAAGATCAAATTGACTCGTCAAGTCAGTCTGCGCATACCAGGGCGACAACCATCATCCAGTCATCACGCCCATAACGAGTATTGGTCGAAGAGCGGGCCCAAAAGCGCAAAACCACAAATACGGGAGCGAGAACGAGCAGTATCGTTGTAGTGCTCCTTAATTCGGCGACCCGGTTACCGTCGGGGTTATTGCTATCGTTGGGACCGCTGACGACGACGCTCGTGTAGGATATTAACTGGCTCGACATCTCCCAGATCGTGGGAATGGGGAAGGGGCAAAGTTAGTATGCGTCCATGGATTATGACTTTAGAATCAGCATTAATCTGAAGCGCAGAGCCCGCAATATTTGGTTCGAAAGGTCAACATTTAGTTGTATTGAGCCTTCACATCGCCTCCTCCCCCATTTGTCATTTTCGTTTCTTTTCTCAATAGTGCTACTACATTAACAAATGAAGATCTGCAGAGGCTGTTATACCAGGTTACATGTTTGAAGCGTACCACCTTCCGGCGAACTCTTCCGCTTCCCAAGTAGTGGACCATCGTGGGGTGCTTGGAATTGCGGTATGACCTGTCATCCCAAAATGATGCATGGACGCTTTTTGGGAGAGACAATAAAGCGCAGCGACCGTAATCACGTGTCATTTATGTACGTTATCTCGAGTTTTAAAGATCCGAAACATTGTACATTCCTTTGTAGGATGTCCTACACCATGCCGATTCTCAGTAGTGGCACTCAGCTATGGGGCGCATCTCGGAGCGCCTCCCCGGAGCAGATGACTAGTCATTTGGGTGATCCTTTGTCAAGCGAATGTAATCATTATCATCAACGCCACAAGCAGCCACAAGAATTCACATATCAAACTCTGCTGGGCTGGCTTGGACCGCATCGTGTACTTTTCATAGATATCTTCTCCAGATCATCCCTGTGGATCAGGCCGAAGTATAGCTTTGAAATCCCGTCCCCTGAATCAGCAGTCTGGGCTTGTGCTGCGGACTCACACCGCCACCAAAATTGGCATTGTCCAGAAAAAGATGCCTCAAACAATGATATTGAGTCTGGAAGGGCTATTCTGTTAAAATGATAACACTGGCCGTAAGCCGTACTATATCCACGTGGTATCAGATTACCTTTCTTATAACCACCATAGCAGGCGTGGTGGCCAATTCATCAGCGAAGTGGCATAAAGCGTTCCGAAATGTTTATGGTCCCCAGTAATTTAGTGGTAACTGGCAGCATCCTTCAAATAGCAATACACGGAATTTGCTCCGGTGGCCCCGTGGATTCACCTAACACTTACCTCCCACCCTGCGTCCCGCCAAAAAAAAAGAATACCCCCACAGTCTGGCAACTCGTGAAGTTTTTTTGCGGAGTTTCCATATGCAAGTCTGGCGGGATGAGATCAGGCAGGAGTACCTGTAACGGATTGTGCCACTTGGGACAAATCTCGTTAAAATTCATTGAAAGGACTAGAGCCAAAAAATGGCAATATCCCGTTTTCTATTATCCTCCATTCAGGGTAGGCCTTGATTGCAACCCTATTTTAGGATCAAGACGAAAGACGTGAGAATTTTTCACTTCAAGCCGAGACTAAAGTCTGTCTGACAGGACAATTCATGACATGTGGCGCATAGGTATGAACTCACAATCAGGAGATCGCCACGACCAACTATTTCCGCGGATTTTGTTGCTAGGTTATGGCTCGCACTATACCTCTTTTCGAGTGCGAGAACGAGGGTGACAACACGGCCAGTTACGCTGAAATCGGTGCTGTTGCTGGCATCCTCTTCAAGTAGACGAACGGGGATTTGATGCTGGTAGCTGATGTGGTATCGCCGCCTGCGGCACCCTTAGTGGTACCCCGAGGGAACCAGGATACTATGAGCAGTTCTGTCTTGGTCCAGGTGCATGATGCAGAGGACAACTTCATCGGGAATCTCAATTTCGTTGGATCATTGGAAAATGACCGTCTCGCGCGAATTTTCGCCGACAGCGAAGTTATAGTCCCAGAGATCAACTGTGCCTACAGAAACGACAACAATCTAGCCAGCAGGCTAGATCTAGTCCTTCACTATCCACGAGTAGTTCTAGTACACGCATTAGTCGGTTCTATGGACTTGGAGACGATAACGCTCTTGATAACCCATTTGCGTCCTTTCCACAGACGTTTTCGAGCATCCCACGTCCTTATAGCTTGCAAGGGTTCCACGAGCCTGTATGGGAGCTTTATTCTGATTATGAGATCTATCTCCAAAATAACTTCCTCCTTGAATAATAGCGGAGCCAACGAGTTACTGCGCTTATACTAGGGCTAGAGCTTGATCCATTCGCCTCTAAACCTCCTAAATCACCTCCATCCGCCCAGAAACCCCCCAAAAAGAATAAGAGCCGAGTTCGAATCCGCAATGTGCCATAGTTAAGTATGACTCTATTACCGGTATCTTAAGTTGCAAGCTATCTAACTCAGCAGCATGTGGATTGTCCACGGCAGAACACGGCGAGACTGTTACGGAACTCAGCAATACGTTTAGGTTCTTCCTAAAACTAGGTACATTAGCGACGGTTATTAAAATTGTCAAAACAAGTATATTTATACTTGGAAAGTTTATGGCTAAGTTAAGTTATTAAGCCTGATTTCACAATGTCTAGTCCATCCGTAACAATATTTTGTGGAGGTTTAGCAACTCTAACCCCGTCCTACATCAACATCAATGTGGTCCCTTTCTAACTCGGGCCGGACGGTACATGCGCCCCCTCTCAGGTTGGTACATACTGCGCAACTTTATTTGTTCGTCATTACCAGCATGATCTGGCTGGCCGGTCACAACATCGATAGTATTTGAGCCAGGTATGCACACTTGTTCCCTTGGAGAAAAGTCGGATGTACTCTCTGAACGTGACAACGTTGCAATTTGGTAAGTGCTTTCCACCCCCCTTGGAGGTGTTCCATGTGCCACTGGCGGAACTACGGAGGTGGTCCTCCCGTCTTTAGAGTCGTCACCTTTTCTTTTCGAACCCAAAGCTAACAGAGATTGGTCATCATTGCACGTCAGCTGCGTAGAGTTGTTAAATTCGGTGTCGATAATACAATCATCCCTATTCATAGTACCATGTCGTGCTCTATTCTGTCCGTTCGTAGACTCATGCTGGAAGTTTGCTCTGGCAGAGGAGAATCTAGTTGGTTTGCGGACTCAAGAGTAAGCTAATATTCCTGTCAAACATGGAGTACGGTTGCCACACACTTGCCCTCTGAGTCAGGTTGTCCTAGAAACATCTAGTACTTAGCTGTAGTTGCAAAATCGACTGAATAAGTCTACGATGCTCTGCAGCTATGCGGGATTGGTGCTGTTGCGATTGCCTGACCCCCTCTGCTGACTAGTCGAAGTTAATCTTGGGGTGGCGATGGATTAGTATCAATTAAACAAAACTTTTGAGGTCAAATATGAGAATCCGCACTTGTCACACTACCGCTGCAGGTCTTCTGGTCAGGCCATAGAGCGGAACATACGAATTCTCAAGCTTATATGAGAAAAAGCGAGATATATATATCTACAAGACACCATGCCATATGAGGTGGTCACACCTTTCGAAGTCGCTTGTATGCTATGAATCTACTACAGTGAATCGAATAAAGTTGACCTAATAATATCTAGTCCAAGATCGCAAGGGAGAATTCTGCTATTTTCACCGCCAGCTCATGTGCTACTCCAAGCTCCTTCAAATTATAGCATGGCTGCCTACCACATCAAGTCTGACCAACAGGGAGCCAAACATGGGTGCAACAAATGAGGAGACGCTATGGACCATGTACCACGAACACTCTAGCAAAGTCATGGGCCGACGAGAACCGACAGATGACGGATAATTCTGCTAATTTCTTTTTTATTCATTTAGTTTATATATATATATATATTTGTGAAGAAAAACATAAAATTCTGAGCGGCAGGACTGCCCGCCAAACATTGTGTGTGAGACATGGAATCTGCGGCATTCTCCGCCAGCGTCTGACCAGGTTTCCGTGATGGCGGTGGCTTGGAGCTACCTAGGATGTTGGTGAGGCTTCTGTCGCACGTACGACAAGAACTTCCAGTTGAAGGTGACTGTTGTTTGGTACTTAATTTGATAGAGACACGGAGAGTTACCTTGAACCACCACAGGTCAAATGTATTAGAATATGGAGCTTGAAATCATGATTGGCCCTAATTCTTACATCACGTTAAAGACATCCTAATTTAAGCTAAGTCGGTGCATCTAACAACAAATGCTTTCAGGAGACTCTTAATTTAAGACCACCGGTGTAGATTCTTAAGCCCATGAATACGAGCTTGTTGCTGATCTTTTGAGTGCTTCATTGGATGGGGGTTTGCCCCTCCCAAATGACAGGCAAGGTTTTACTATTCTCCTCTGCGTTTTCTACGTTGATCATGTTACGAACCTCCAACCCATTTCTCATCCGATACAGAGTGCATATTCACACCACTATCACCCTCTGCCGGGGACAATAAATGCCGTGTCGTAGTTCGCAAACTCCTGGAAACCAATGAGGAAGCATTGTATCTGAAACAGGATCTACATCAAGGCGCAACCCTATAGTAATACAAGGACTTCTCCAAGTTATGATGCATCTCCTATCACTCGCTAGAACTGCTCAAAGGTGCGCCACTGGAGACTTCTCCGGATCAGCTATCCAATAAACGCGCAAAAGATGGCGTGACGCTGATCACTTGTGGCGGTTGGAATCAACAGCTGGTATGGTTTCATTGTGTGCATGTTGACAAGCCGATACGCCAATTCCCCTTCAAATTATCAAACGTGGTTAACTGGCCAGGAGCAAAGAATTGAAGCCTTTGAACCATTTTACATCTAGAGCCGAACTCGCGGCTGATAGAAAGGTGAATTACTCCTGCATGTTCATGACGTTGCCATGACATCACCATGTAAGAATGCTTGTCCCTTGCACAGCATCCACACTCAGCCCCTTTGCTTCGCGCGTGATGATTTCTTTCTACCACCTTGGGCTTTGATGTGACATTTGTCTTATGCAGTCCACTTTTACGGTGTTTATGTATTGCAAAAGCAAACGGTAGCATGTTGTCCTCCACGATGACTAGTTCTTCTCTCTCAAAATGTCTTGCCACGGCTGCGCCAGTGCCTGAGTTGCACAATTGAATCGTGTTTGTTCTGTGGCTTACCAGGAATCTGGTTTGTGTAGCATACACACCACACATCTATCACGCTGGTGGGAGCGCATGTGATGAACCGCGCTTCCAAGACTGAGTTGTGATATCTCAAAGCAGAACGCTTCCGGCACACCGTGGCCCTCCTCTGTCATCTGCGGGTTGTTAATCACAGATTTTCACTATAGCTAGGTTATAAATAACAAGTATAAGTGTGCTTAGTACGTTTTGGGAAGAATTAGACACCTTACAGATTTTATAAAATAACCTAGTACTATTAAGTTTACGTTAAATAAGGAGCGGCCATGCGTTGAGTTCTGTCTCTGTTTGGCTGCGATCTGGTCCCTGTAGCATCAGCTTGCGTCTGATGTGATAGCCAGACGACTGGAGCAGCCTACTGCTCTAATCGGTGTCACTCTCGCTAAGATTGGCCTTACACTAGACACCTTCGCCCCGTTCAGTGTCATATAGACAAAGTAATCAATATATGGCGCTATTCAGCTGGCGGACCATGGGGAGGCCGGCTGCGACTTTTGCCACCCCGCCAGCATTCACACGTGGCTTGGCACCAAAAGAGCTGCAGAGGGAAGTGCTGCGGAATAACCATTGAACATCAACTGCATGCCTGTCTGGCTCCCCCTACATGGCTTGTCAGCTCCAACGAGATGTCAAAGTCCATACGTTCTGTCAACCACACCAACAGATCATCAAAAATGCTCACACCCGCACTACTCAAGTACCTCCCTAAGCCATTGCAATTATAGTAACGGAATACCCCAGACGATACATTAGTGGCACGCAGTCAAACTATGTCGCCCATACCACTAAGCAAAATCCTTGCCGATGCCGCGGGTGCCACATGCTGCGGGGTGATTGGATGTGCACAGACGACAGTTGCAGAAGTGTCGGCCCGGATGGCCGCCACAGTCCCTCATTTGCGGCGACCAAGAGACAGAGGCAGATCGCCATAGGACTGCAATGGGATTATCAAGGCCAACGGAGTAAGATCCGATTATTTCTGACAGCTATGAATGTAGGTCGTTAACCAAGGTCTAAACATGTTGCCGAGCTAGACGTGGTTTTTCTCCTCGTGCTCTCCTTGCTTTCCCAACCAGTTTTGTATACAAGTGAAGGGATACTCATGATATGATCAAGCCTCGCTACAGACAATTAAGGATATATCTTCGCGTTACGACAGCCTTAGACTTGGACGACTCGGATCATCCAACTGGCAACGTGGTTTCGCGGATGTAGCACCAAGATTGCAATGACGGAGTCGTTACAACCTCATGTGTACGCATCCCTAATCACCACTCTAGTCCCAGCTTTCTTATTAGTCTGCCTACGGTTTTACGCTCGGAGGCTAAAACGGGTTAAATTGTGGTGGGATGACTATTTGGCCGTACTGTCCCTGGTATGCAAGATTCCTTACACAAACTTAACGCGATTGTTACACTGAACAATTTTTTACAGACGGGCATGATTGGTTACGATGTGATTTGTTTTCTATGTACGCTCTACACCCCGCTATATTATCACCGACCAAATTGAATAAAACGTAACTCTGAATCAAAACCATAGGGATGGCAATAGGCATCGGGCTCCGCGCGAATAATCTCCCGATTCCAGTCGATGAAGCACTACACTACTGGTCATTGTTGGACTACATTGGCACCTACTTCATTTCGATAGGTATTGGTGCCGCGCAATTGTCATTATTAGCGCTGTATTGGCGAGTATTTCAATCGGTAACGAGTGTGCGAATGGCCATATACGTTCTAGCTTGCTGTGTTACTATGTGGGTTGGAGTGCGGGTACGTATTTTCGCATGGCCCTGTCGCAAAGTTATCAGACTGTTAACTGTACAATTTTCAGGTAATTATTAATACTCTACAGTGCTTCCCACCTCGTTACCGCTGGGATAAGTCTATTCATGGGACGTGCAATATTAGCAGTTTCGTCTTCTATTTTGCGACGGTCCTAACCCAGATTCTTCTAGATACTGCCCTTATAGTGTTACCAGCAAGTAAGTCAAGATTGTCCATCTCAAAAATCACAGAGTTTAAATAAAAGTAACTTGCGTGTTAAGCACAAATCTGTCAATCGCTTCTTCCCTGGCCGCAGAAGGTGGCTATTGTAGTCATGTTCATGTTTGGCGTCTTGTATGACAACAACCTTAGCCTCTTCTATCACGGTACATATGGTTAACCGATCGATTGCAGTGTTGTCGCGGCTGCAATAATTTTACTGTTAGGCAACTATACGTTTAAGGAAGATACGGCCGAATTCTTTTGGGATGACACACCACTTCTTATTTGGAATGAAGTAGGAATGCATCTTAGCGTTATAGCATGCAAGTCACCACGACAACAGCGATTATGCGTAGTATCCCATTATGGTAACGCTGGACTAACCCGTGCATATAGGCTGTCTACCCGTTATGCGACCGGTTTTCCTTGCCTTGCGCGGCTGGTGCGTACAGAGCTTCACTTCTAGATCAGAAACAAATCAGTTAGCCGTCGGCGAGTCGGGGCGTGATCTTGGTTCTCTGGCGCATAGGATCAGCCCTATAACGGCGTCGGGGCGTATCCATGGGCAGGGTGAAGCTGTAGATACTCTTATTACCCGTACTGACGAAGGGCTTGGAGTATCTTCAATCATGGAGGACGGCAAAATGGTTATATTTGTGCAGTATGAGGTTGACCAAACTGTTTGTTAAGATCGCATTGCTCACCCATAGCAAGAATGAAATACCTAGGTCAGGTAGTGTTAATACGACTAATGTAGGTAACTAGCGGACTCTACCGGCAGACTCTACAGGCCCCTTCTACTCGCTCACCCCCACCGGTTGTTCTTTACCGGTAATATCTTAACCAGCCTTTTTTGCTTCAGACTGCTAGCCACCAGCGAACTTATCATGTAATATTTAACCATATGAAAGAGCAGTCCCACAGTAATAGTATAACTATATTAATTAGCCCGTTCTAGTGTTGCCCAGAACATCCCAGCTGCCCCTCCTTTGTCTTCTCCAGGACTTATATCTGTACCCAGTTCCTCGTTGGACATCTCAGGTCTCATAATGTAACCAGCAGTCGCAAGCTAGGGCTATCCAATCAACTAGGACAGATATTACTTCATGCCGCTTGTCAACATGGCCTCGACCATGTTGTAGAAGGATTGCTAGCAAATCCCATTAATGGAATACTTTGTCGAGATAGAGAATTTACAATGCAGCCTTGAGAGGGCTACCCACAGCCCGAAGCCTTAGTGCTTAGTTTAACAAATACAAATCTATTATTCCACGCTAAAGCCTAGAAGCTGTGGCATTTCTGTCTTGCCTTTTCCTAGAACGCAGGCCGGATTAAGTCTTTAGGTTGTCAAAAAGACAGCTTTAGTGCATTATCTAGCAAGCTTAATGTCTTAGAACATCCCAATTAAAAGAGCTATGAAGATAGTAAACTAGTAATAGCGCTTGCAAGCGTTAACGCCAACCATATCAAGAAGTAGCATGCTATGCTTATTTGTCTTATGCCGACGGGGGACATATTGCATTCCGCTCGGGCACGCACGTCGCACTTCGTTATACTATCTGTGCTGGCGTGACGATAAATGATCCGTCCCTCTCTGAACATTCTGAGCCAACGAGGCATCATCATGTTGCCAATACCGGATCGTCCTCTCTTTATGGGCGGATAAGGGAGGTCCTGATAACGGCGACTACCACAATTATTTTGCTGTAAGAGGAACATGAGAGCAACGGCGGGGGCCAGGAGAGGAAAATCGCCAAGGGTAAGGAGTTAATTTTTGCCCAACGTCACTTCGGGACAATTAGTCCCTTATCACTCTCCATTTCGCCCCCAACGTGTGACCCATGCGGACGATCGTCATTCCCGCACCCACGGGAACTGTCATGCCCTGCTATGCATTCAAATAAACCACCCATTACAGAAGTCTGCTCAGGTAAATCTAACTGCCGAATGGCGTCCCTTTTCACCGAAACCTTACTTGGCTTTGATCAGCCATAGGGTCAGGCGGGACAGAGCGGCATTGCGGCTGAGGCAGGAGTTGTGTTAGACTGCATTTCGCGCAACTAGGTGAGGGTCGTCTAAAGCAAATCCCAAGCATTGGATATGTGGGACATCAAAACTAGTTTTGCTGCTCCGTATACAACCCTGATTTCTTCCGTTGATGCTTGAAGCGATTCTGCCACATCGCAAAGAGTGCCCGCTCTGGTGGTTACCAGCATCTTGACAAGATGGCCACCGGACTATACTCCGATCAAGTGGCGCCCAACCTAGCGTCTCAGCTGCTGCAAAGCGGCGTACGCCACGACTGAAAGTCTCAGCAAATATTCATGGGGGGGGATTTTGAAGCCTACGATCTTTAATGAGAGCTAGGACTTGTAATCAACTAGCTTGCTGGCACAACCCAGGCGCAGCCAAAGGGAGCTAAATTCGACTATTTACTATATGAAAGCTCGAGCCGCGGAGGGGAGTATTGTTTCGAGCTACCATAAACAGTCTCTTCTTTCGCGCGTAGCTAATAATTGGTTCGCAAAGTTGCCTCAGTTTCTTTATCAGGATCATGTCCCAGGCACCGTTACCGGCGCCTATAGCAGAATGCGCTATGGTTGTCGCTTTTATAGCGATCGCTTCCTACAACTGGATTGAGCTCCAGGTTATGATCTGGATGACTTTCAAGAGACGCAGCGGACTTTATTTCTACAGCCTACTTGTTTCCTCTTTAGGCGTCATTATTGGTATATCTTGTCTGATTATGACAATTTTTAAAACTCCAATAAATCAGTATGTTTATGCTGTTATTTGTATGCCCGGATGGTGTGCAATGGTTACTGGACATTCCCTAGTTTTATATTCTCGGCTCCATCTCACCACTCGCAGCATTACAAAACTGAAGTGGGTTCTGCGGATGATAGTGTTTGACGCACTCATGTTCCATATTCCAGTTATTGGAATCGTGTTTAAGGTTTGACTTCCACCAGGCCTTGCAGATACTTTCTAGCTAAAAACTGCTAATAAACTATTTAGTTATGCTCTCCAGACGTACCGGATATCTGGAACACAATCTACGATATATCAGAAAAGACTGAAGTCGTAGCATTTTTTCTTCAGGAGATTGTTATCTCCAGTCTCTACGTTTTGGAGACAAGGAAAATGCTAAGGCCCCAAGAGTCTATCAAAGAAGAGCAATCTCGTCGAGTACTCAAACATTTGATCTACGTCAATATCCTTCTTATTACGTTGGATATTTTGATGATAGCTACCGAGTTTAAAGATTGGTGGTACATACAAACGTCGCTCAAATGTGCCACCTACAGCCTTAAATTGAGGCTGGAATTTTTTATTCTTAATCAACTAAAAGAACTCGTTACAGCTCCCCGGCAGCTTAGCAAACTGAGCTTTTTGGTACCGCAGAGCATTCTCAGCAGCAAAACAGAAAGCATAAAGGAACGAAATCTTCATCCAGGCATCGGTCAGAATAGAATCCACACTACTCTTTCGCATCATGAGTCGTTTTCTGGCATAACAAGATGTTCATCCGAACATACCGGCCCTAATCGCCGGGCGTACGACATGCGATTCCAAGCTGCTCATCCCATATTTGACGTTGAAAAGGAAAATTATGCTACGGTTACTCATGACACGTCTTCGGTATGATCACTTGCCATAACGGCGGTGTTATGCTATGTTCGATAAGCCGGCCATTACTGTTAAGTACCGCACGCCAACCGCAAGATTGCATTTGTATCCTCTTTTTGGAAGGTCTTTTACCAACCCTGGATTATGTATGGCCTACCTGCTGTTTAGACAGCGGAATCTCATTACCTCTGGACTATTCAAGAATGAAGTTTGCTTTGGACAGGTATTGGAAATAATGGAAACCTCACATTTCCTTGTTTGCGAGACGAATGTCCATTTCTTAGTGTGATACGATCGAGCCACCAACTTCTGGCCACGGAAGTTACCGGTGGTTTGGGGGTTTGGAGATCAGACCCAATGAGAGCATAGCGATCTCATTGTAGGAACTGAGATGAAGCGGAGGGCTGGCGCCAAGGCGGTTTTCCTACTCTTTCAAACAAACTTGAATTTAGCCCACTGTACTACAGTATCCTTACCTAACAGAGTCCACTTAGAGGTGTGCCGGAAACCCTGCGCCAATTGGAGCTGCTTGAAACATCCATGCTGTGTGAATTAACCCGCTTATAGAACTACAAACAATTAAATTGTGATAGGTCGCACCGTAATTCTACAGCTCAAGGGGCGATGAAAATTCTAGATATGTCGTGTATATATCTATATTTAATGATTGTTCAATACATCACGGTCTCTTCGCTCATATTCGTGGTAACGATTAACTCGTAGACTTTGGCAATTCTGCGTATGACAAATCGACTCCAGAGGGCACTATGTGAAGTTACTCGGGAAGACAAACTTGTTAATGCAAGTACATATGGATTCTGCCTCGCACAGGGAGAGGTAAAGTTCGCGGGGTACCTGAGAAATGTAGATGCTGGTTACACGATGTTGTTTGCTGGTGAGATTCTGCGACATATGAGGTGCACTTACCCAAGGCGGTATATCCTCCAAGCCCAAGCATGGTGCTATACCCTCCCAGCCTATTGTGATATTGAGCTGCCTGGGCATTCAGTACGGAAAATAATCTGTTAAGCTGCAACCTATGATTTCTTCGCGGGCACAACCGGTCGAGTGGACGGGGAAAAAAGCAAAAACGAATGTGTGGCGCATTTGTGTTACAGATTAGTTAGCGCTCTTCTCTCACCGGCTAGCTGACACCAGAGCAGAGATCTTGCGCAATTTTCTTAGACTGGTCACCACCGGAAGATGCTTCCCGTCCTCGGTTGGCTTGGCAGGCGGTTGCGCCTCCTAGTCCATTTTCCAGAGCTTAGTCTTGACCGTTACCTTCGCAGAATTAGCGCGAGAACTAGACAAGAATCACAGATATGCATGATGAGCCACGAGTCATGGCGTTGCAGACTTACTTGCTCTGCCAGATGCATTTGACACCATCTTGGAGAACGCCTTGAATTTGTGGCGTAGGTGTTGATGAGGAGGGTAAGACTCAGCATGGCAGGGGAGTTCATTAATGGCTCTCAGATTCATCATTTCATATGGTAGTACTTCCCGCAACACAAACGTTACTTTTTTCGGTAGAAGATAAACAATGTGGAAATATCAAGGCTAGACAAGGTCGACAGCTGAACCATAGATGTCATACTAAACCTAGCGACCGTTTCAAGGTGAAATTCTGAAGACCACTTTACTCGGTTAAGTCGACGCAATTTGCACAGGTTCTGTCAAGTTCGAACGAGCCTGCATGTCCTCGACTCAGCTTTAACAAAGATATTCAGGAAAATTCGAATGTGCTGCTTTGCCTTGGCTCTGTCTCATCGTAAATCCTAGGCCTCTCACACCAGGTCCAATTCCTCCATAATCTCTTAGCAAGGATTCATAAACTATAATGGTCGAGAAAAGTACCTAAACATGCAATGCTAGAGAAAAATGTTTACCCAACCACCGCCATAACCCTTTCGCATGTCTGACTGTTCACCATAACCCGACTGTAACTCCGTTCAAGCTTCCTAACAATGCACATCGGTGCCGACACAGGATGTTCCTATAGCAGCCTATCTCCACTTTCCATGGCGTCTTGGCTGCTTCCCTTTTCTCTTCGCGCAGTGTTTCTTCTCATGTACCTGATATTTGATTTATTGGGATCTCTTGCGCCGCAGCCGTAGTCGCACTCGTATATTACTCGATCGTAATTTGGCATAGTCTCGGGATGGTGATTCTTCATGTGTTTCTGGAGATTGCTAGCTTGGCCCCTGCGGCCGTTCTTTCCGAGTTTAAATTTTGACTTGCAGTGCTCGCAGCAAATCGTTCCGTCCATTGAAGTGCACGTCGTGTCGCCGCCGACCGTTCTCGCGATGGCGTTAACCTCCCTGAAACTTTATCGGGTGAGGTCTGTATCACCCGAGATGCTGTCGGCCGCGACGACACCTCGTGTGGATGATGAAGTTTCCGAGGCGAGCGAGAATAAAGTAGACGAGAGCGCGTGCGGTAGCGGTAGCAAGTCGGACTTTGAGAAGGATTAGCGAGAATAAAAGGTCTCGGTTGCTGGTGGTAGGCAGTACAACGATACGATCTGGTCGAATAATGGGACTTTATCGAGCGTGAATTTTTCGTATTTAGCGAAGTGGCACTATGGCAAAGACGGGGTATTTAGGCACCTCTATTGCTAGTTTAATTTACAAGTGCACATATATTCTAGCAGGCTTTCGCCAATCTAGGTAGAAGGTAGCTAGATACATACACAATATGTCTATCTGCTAACCTAACCCAAAGGAAATGAGAGTCCGTAAATTCATGCCTTCGTGAAGTTAACAATATACCATCCGCTCGGCAAGCTTGTCCTCACCCACATTGGAGCCTGTCTCATTCTCGTTGGGGTGGGCAGGAGTGGATGCTCCAGTGTGAGATGTGCTCGCAGCAGACTCGTTTGTGGGAAGTGGGTGGGAAGAGAATTCGAGCAGCAAGACTTTCTGGATGGGAGATGCAGGTCAATATTTATTCGAAGGCGGGTTCTCTGATGTATTGGGTGAAACGGCTCCTTTCCCTGTGGTGAAGCCCGCCAAACCCGCCATACCACCTCTGTGGCTAAAGGTAAGCACAGAGGACGTGGTATAATGCGTGGTTTCGTGGCATGACTGGATTGGAATGTAGTGGGCCGATAGTATAAACTGAATAAAATAAAAGATAATGGCCATCTGCTCCAAAATAAAGAACGAATAAACACAGCCAGGCAACACGCTGTTGTCTAAGTCCTCGCCTCCTCCAATTCACCTCCTGCTTTAAAAGAAACCTGGGTGCGACGGATTTGTGGGGTTGGCTGGGGCGGGCTCTGGCTAGTGCGGTGGGCGGCTGTGATGCGTCAGTTAAAACCTCTACGCAGAGTGGTAAATGTAAAGTAGTATAAATTCTACTGCTTATATTAGGCTAGAATGTGGGAAGAGCACAAGTTATAAGAGCTAAGAGCTTTAATTAGCGCTATAAAATAATTATTGTAAACAGCGTAAGTGCGGCGCTAGAAATGCCAAAGGCAATACCAACAGCAGTAGACGGATCAAGAGTTAGTCTGTTAGTGTTATTTATTGCCACAATTAACCGGGTTATAGCTGTTATGTCGCGGTTAGAACTGTACGCCGAAGTTTTCCACACATACTGTAATAAAAGATCACACTTACCTTAAAGGCAAGAGTCGTGTATGTGTATTGGGAATATTATTTTTGAGAAAGTGAGGAGACTGAGGAATTACCAAATGGCCAGGGAGCTATGTCAGTGAAATTTATACAATTCATCAAGTTGCCCATGGACTGGACATGGTGCGATGGGGAGGACAGAAAGTCGGCCCACCAGGTACATTTGGTCCACTTTTCGTTATGACGGGGAGATTTTTGTCTAGGGGCTGCTGCTGGGGTCTCAAGCGAAACAGGGTCGAGAATCAATGGAGAGGGTTTTGGTAAGCCTCATTGGCCGCACTACTTGGATGCAAAAATGGGGACCAACGTTGAAGAGCTGCGTCCCGAGAGCGGATGAGTCAGCAAACGGTTACCAGAACCAGGGCTGCAGCTGTAGTGCTTCACAACGAGCAAACGAGGAGTCTCGGCGACCTCAGATCGTGCCCTGACTTCAATGTTGACATGCGCATGAAGCTGCTCCACTGAACTCCGTCATGGAAACAAGGCCGTCGCCCAAACTGCAGTGTTTGGCGGCCTCGCGAAACATAGAAATTCACCATAGCCTCCTTCAAATTTCTGCTCCTGCAAAGCCATGCTGTCTTTTTCTCGCAGATAAGCTTCAAACGGCGTGGTCTGTTTGATCCTGCAACGTCTCCCACAGCAGGCCGGAGACCCATAGCATTGGCATTTCGGGATCTGGGATCTGGGAAAATCGCTTTGTTCCACTTGCCATATTTGCACTGCCGCCGAGCTTATATTGGATAGTTTTGACGCTAGAGACCGGTCTTCTCAGTCAGAGGCCATGGGACCTTTGGCGAGCGTTACATTGCAGATGAAAAATTCAGCCAGGATTCTTAACACCAAGCTTGTTTCTTTCGCGCAGCACCCCTGCAGCCTTGTGAGTTTTTTTTCTTCAACCTTGGTCCAGATAGTGGGCTTGTGCAGTTAACTGCTGCTCCGGCATTGCTTCGCAGACTTGATTACATCACGAGATAAATGTGCCCGCCATGGATGAGCAACCAATGACGGCGTTTCCGCTGTTTTCTCAATTTCCTGTGGACATTAGGCGCAGGATATGGCTTGCCACGCTCGGGCCGATGACACTCACATTTGACAAAGGACTGCCCCCACGCGAAGACGAGGAGCTCCCCGAAGACCTTCCAGAGGACATGTCATGGTGCACTCCAGAGGAAGTGGCATACTACACTACTCCACCACTGTTTTCCAACTTTCGCCGGTACTATGGCTATGTTAAGCTATCCGACGGAAGCTCTTGCTTACACTTTGTGGTCAAGGCATCTGCAGCCTACCGGGCGTGCAAGGAGTCGCGAGAATTCTTGAAATTCATATTTGCAGAACCAGTGAAGCCAGGAGGAGGCTTGCCAAGCTGGTTCCGCTTCGACATTGACACCATTCGATTCACAGATGAGCTCCTCTACATCGTCGCCCGCCATCCTTGGTTCACCCAAACACAACATCTTCATGTTGTCATAGAATATGAAATACATGGATACACCGGATTCTACACAGAAGAGTACATGGAAGACAAGGACCATTTTTGGATAGAAAAGAACCTGCCATCACTGAAGGACATCACTTTCGAGATGGCGTATGCCCGCCGTAGTGACTTTGACCACGCAGTTCGCGAAGTCTGCGCGGATTGGTTTCGAGTTTTTCAGCAATGGTACAACTGGTCCGAGGTAGAAAAGCCTGCCCCTTATTATGCACGGGTCATTATTCTCGAGAATGGTATTACGGAGAGGGAGTGGTTGACGCCAACCAACTACCTTCGCGTCGAAAAGAAGTTCCACCAGAAGCGCTTGCAGGCGTATTTTCCTGGTCCCAACTGGAAAGACCACATTGTCGACCAAAGGACCAAATCTATTGTCGAGGCCACAGACGAAGAACTGGAGAACCCCACCGATTTTTTTGCGAAACATCGGCCGTTCTGGGACTAGAAGAGTACACAAGAACAATATCATTCGGCACTTGTGCGCGTGACAGAAGCTAATAGAAGCACGGAGCCTTGCCGTGTAACAGCAACTACAAGTCATACGGAGCTCTTGAGAGGATGCGGAGAGAAAAGTCGTCCGCATATCTGAAAAGACCGTAGTACTCGCGCCAAAGTATGTGGAACCAGCCTATGGAAGACCCAAAAGCCAGCTGAAAGTGGGCAGAGCTTTATTGCACGACCCAATCGCCGGGTGTAAGTCAAGGCAGGAGGTGTCATTCGGAGCACCACCACGTTAGGAAACCTGAAAAAAAATCGAATCACCTTCTCCTGTTTCCGAGTACTCCATCTACATGACTGGTATGTCATGGTTTCGACAGAATAGCGTCGGCACTAAGAATGTGGCTGCAGAGGAGCCGACCCGTAAGCCATCCACACTTGGCAGGGGCATGAACTATTCCTGATATGGTAACTAGTTATAACATAGTATTGCCGGCAAGGCTGTCGTCGCCCGACTATGCAAGATATACTCCCATATGCTCTGTGTGGTCTCTCTACACCTTTGCATTGGCCTGCTCGGAGTTGCCCTTCATTCCTTTCCTTCCTCTTCACTTGGCACTCTTGGAACCGACGTTGGTTCTTCGCCTTCAATCTTTCAGATTCTTTCTTTTATCCATTCAAGGGACTATTTAATGTAGACACTTTGCGGCCTGCGCGAGTTCCTGAGCCACACCAGCGGCAACAAGGGAGGACACCTCAAGGGCGAGCCGTACGACGGAGCGGACCTCCATAACTATCGCGACAAGGCACTTCTTGGAGCAGGCTTGGAGAATGCGGCCGACTTTGACGTCAACAACGCCGCAAGGAACATGTACGAGAAGAGTATTGGCGACTCTCAGAGCCCTCCTTGGTGCAAAGTGAAGGAGTTGGACAACGATGTTGTACAGACGACTGACACGATGTATCTCGTAACTCGGCGTACCCTTGGCAATAGGACTTCCGCACAATCTGAACAGTTGTATCGCGAAACTTCTTTTGAGTTCAAATTGCGTTTATCGCCGTTGTCAAGCTAGAAATCGATGCTTCGAGTCCAATCTCCATTCGCGCCGATTCAATGCTCACTAACAACTCTCTGGTAATTGCGAAACGAAACTTCTATCAAGCTGAACAAACATCATCGTACTTCATCAATGTATCTAACCCATCGAACTTGCTATCAATAAGTTACAACAGACATTTCCACTCGCCCCTAAAACCAAAAGGATGAGATCCGTAATGATATATTGGGTAGTGCCTAACACGAAGTTAACATCCGAAAACCGGCCTCGATACAAAGAAACCGTTCCAAAATGAAGTCCCTCGCAACCTACAAGCTCTTTTGACGCTGCACTCTACACATTTCCCAATGGCAAGACACAGTTACAGCATCACCAATTCCATGGTGTCCCCAACGCACACAACTCATCAAAAGGAAATATGCAATTAGAGCACATAAACATACATGTCTCTTAACATATCTTCACATAATAAATATCCCAAATATATACACAGAATCTTAAAGAGCTATCAAACCCCACATCTAACACGGCGTCTTGGCCACAACATTATCCAGATACACACTTGCAGAAACGGCGGTAGTCAACCTGCACGTAATCGTGGTAGTCGACGACGTAGCAGGGAAAGCAAATACACCAGTCCGCCAATAGCCCCTTGACGCAGCTAAGGGGAAGGTAACACCGCTTGTAATCGAGTTATTAACGCTGCAGGTGATAGCCGAGGCTCCGTTGCCGCCGAGCGCGTAGTAATCGAATGTAACGGTGTATATTTTTCCGGGAGTGGTAGTGAATGCCTGGTAGATGGATGCCACGCCCTGCCCAGGAGTGTTGGTGTAAATATTTAAGGCAGCATAGCTGTTTAGGCCTTGGACGTAGGAGTACCTCCCGTTTGGACCAGGAGACCATGTCCAGGGAGGGAGGGAAGTGGAGTCGAAGCCGCCGTTCTTGATCACGTTGACGTTGCACGTTGGGGCGGCTTGAGTAGTTGTGGCGGTGACGGTGGTAGTTGTTGTCGTTGACACAGTCTTGGTGATGGTCACGTCGACGGTCTTGGTGATGTGCTTGGTATTGGTGGCGTCAATGGTGCTTGTGATGGTTGTGTAGATGGTTGCTGGCTGGGTGATAGTGACAGTGGTAGAGGAGGTGACGAGAGCGGTGGCAACGTTGGTTACATCAACGGTCTTGACTTGAGTTGCGGTATCTGTGGTCAAGTCTGTAGCCGTGGTGGTGACATCGTCTGTGACAGTCACGGTTGGTGAGATAGTGACATCTTCTGTTTGAGTGTTTGTGACAGAAACGGTGTTGAGTTCAGTCATTGTAGTTGTCTGGTCCTCAGTTTGAGTGGCTGTCTGAGTCACATCGACAACAACAACAGATGTAATAACTCTGGTGACATAGTTTGTTACAACGTCATTGATTGTGGTGGTCTCATCATCCGTGACGGTGTAAGTCAGCGGCAGTCGTCTCGTGGCAGTGTCAACTTGGGTAATAGAGTCAACTGCGTCGAGAGTAGTTGTAGCGGTTGGGGCGACAATGGTTGAGACAACGCCGGTAACGGTAGTGACGTAGTCGGTTATAGTCTTGGTGACATAGTAACTACCCTTTCTGCCAGGAACATACGTGGTGACGGTCTTTGTAAAAGTCGGCCGCTTGGCTGTCCGGGTAGCGGTGATGGTCTTTGTAGATGGAGTAATGTGCAATTTGGAGCACGCACTCGACAACTTCTTAGCAGCAATAGTTGCCAATGGTCTGGGTGTATAGATGGGCTGCCCTCTGTAGAGATCACGCTTCTGTGGTGGAACAATTGTCACAATGGCAGTGGTGACAACGGTAGAAACATCCGTCAGTACAGTGGTATAAGTGGCAGTTATGTAGTCCGTCGCCGTGATGTCATGCGTGGTCGTGACGCTCGCGTAACCAGTCTCGTGGTCGGTAACGGTAGTAGTTTCCGTGGCCGTAGCTCCCACAGTCTGCGTGGTAGTAAGGTCAACCTCGTTGGTTGTGGTAGCTGTGACCGTGTTGGTAAAGGAGAGAGTGACAGTTGCCGTGTGGACATTTGTGACGCTGTCTGTAATGTAGTTGGTGTGCGTGTTGGTGATGAAGTTGGTCACCATGTCCGACACGGTGGCAGTAACGAACGAAGTAGCATACTTGGTTACGGTTACAATCTGAGTGGCCACGTCGGTAGATGTCTGAGCAGCAACATCTGTAACGGTATTGAAGACAGTGTTTGTGATGTATCCAGTAACGTATCGAGTGACGGTGAGGTAGGTGGAATCCGTCACGTCCTGAGTTTGTACGTCGGTAACTGTTACAGTTCGATGGTTCGTAACTGTCACCGCCTCGGGGGAGCTGGTGACAAAGTCGGTGGTAGTCTTGGTAATTGAGTTTGTGACCCTTGTTGTGAGCGTCTCCGTCTTCGAGCATCGTGTCTCTGGGTTCTTGGTAACCGTAGCGGTGGTCTTGACAGTGGTAGGCGCGGGAGTGAAGGTCTTTGTCTTGGTCACAACATCGCAGGGGATGTGAAGCAGGGCAGAGCAAAAGGGCTGGGCTCCTGGTAGACCCTTCAACAGCTTCACAATGGCATCATCAGGTGCGTTACACGAACCCCCATGGTGATCATGATGATCATGATGGTTATCGTAATCCTGGTGTGGCTGTGGTGACGGCAAGGCAAAAGCCGTGCCGACTGCCCAGGACAATAACAGAGTTGCCGCCCGCATCGTGATCGATTCTACCCTGTGACCGGAACCGTAAAGATCGTAGCCAACAGACAAGAAGGAACCAGGCCGCTCAAGAACAAGCTGCAAGGTGATCTTCTGCGCCGCTATATAGTATTTACATCAGGAGAAGCAATCAGCGTTTTCTCTCATGTCTCACATACAAAACCACAACACCATGAACCGGAGCTGACGATAACTCTAGACTAAACTGCGGGTCTCTCCCCGGTAGGTCTCCTCCGCCCTGGTTATTTCCATGATGTGTTGTCATGCGTTTCCTCACACAACACGCGATCAATGTGGTTCGAAATGGTTCCTGGTCGGTCTAGCCCGCCGTCATACCCTGTTCGCGCCATCCAGGGGTAAATCAAATCAGCGTCAACGAGTAAGTAGCAAGAACCTCATTTGATCGAAAACGGTGCACCATGACGGCACTACCGTTTGCCACAAAGGCCTAGAGAACCCCGTTTCTGGGGCTTTGACAGCCTGGAATGCTCACTCGCAGCAATATTCAAGCCACCGCTTGTCCTTTTTGGTCTAGGCATTGCCTGTTGTAAGTCTAAATTACCAAAAATGGACTCCGTTGTGGCGTTTCCCTGAACCCCCGTCTAGTTCGTCCAGCAGTTTTCAGCTGCGCCGATGATTTGCGTTTAGCAGAAAATGGCCCACCTCATTGTTCGTTCATGCTAACAATGCGTGGCTGATGAACAAACAAAAGCATGGCCTCGGTGATTGCATTTATAATAAGAGTTGAGCCCGGCCAAGAAAATAATCGGGTTTAGACCCGCAGATTGATACCAGGTTGTCGCCAACTCCGTGACGGAGTGGAACAACTCAAATTGGACCGGGAATAAACTGACACAAGGCCACGTGCCACTCGATAGTTTCTAGCTGTCAATCGATAGCGTCGGAGACACGACAGAATCAACACTGGAAGACGCGGGGCGAAGCTATTCTCACCAGGTACTCCTCACATACCACGTCGGACTTTATCATATGAACAGGAGGTTTTTGCAATACTGGTGTGCCCGACAAGTTGGAACCCCCTGTTGCTTGGGGAAGCCCTACAAGGGAGCACAATGCATAAATACTCGTTGATTCGCCCAAAAGCGAGTTGACAACTTCTCCTCTGACCATTTTAGCGGTGAGGACCCAGTTTCTGGGCGAGCAGTTCCATGAAGCTCGCAACCTTGGGGAACTTCGTCGATTGAGAGGTGCAATAAGAGTGTTTAGTTCCAATAGTTCTTGTGTCACTGGAGTCATGACTTTAGTCTCTCAGCCCCAGCGAAATAGTTTCGTCGCCCTCAATTCCGATTCCAGGCGTAGTTAAGCGCGCGGAGTCCTTGATTCCGGCATATTACGAGGGAACGATTGAAGTTGCAAACAACGACAGTTTCATTTTCTTTACAAAACGCTATGATGGTCAATTAGCAGAAGATTCGGTTGTGTCATGTTGAGCCGTGGTGTTTTCATCGTTTCGCCTGGAGGTAACTAACAACATACACCAGGCCCAGACGTCCCAAGTTTCCAAGCCAACTCAATCGTTCCATTCCTTACATAACTGACCTGCGCCCGGAATTTGAAGCTGCTGTGATGAGGTGAAGCCGCATCATATTTATCTGGACGTCCTTGCCAGGCGCTTGCATTAAAGCAGTCCCAGGTCGCATCATTCTGCGGAAGCCTGGCCTCCCATTGCGGGCAGAGTTGTCTAGATACTTACTGATGGGCTCATATTAACATCTAGGTCAACAAAATAAACTAATCGTTTCCCTAAACTCGTAAATACATGACCAGTGCTTGCGAAAAGTCTTGTGTTGCCAAGAGGTCAATATTTGCAGCAGCCAGTTGCTACAATAAACATGCAGACAGGACCAAACCCATGAGAAGTGAACACCATGATTCTAACTCAGTGTATAACAGCAGCACCTGTGTGGCAAGACCGACGTCAATAAAATGTGCTAATTGAAGAGCTGCAACGAGTCGCTCCAGATTCGGAGCTTGGACAAGTTACCCATTGTCGGTCCCTTCGCAGCCTAGAAACAGTGTCATGCTTGTCCTTCTGCCGCGTAAAACATTGCCCAGTCACAATGCTTTTGTTGTAGTTGTCCTTCAAACACTTCTGATCATCTAGCCTGTCGCACGAGCAAAGACAAACGTTGGTCACCCAATTTCACCATCTCCAGAACGTATCATGTAAGTCGTTATAAGCAAACGTTGAGATATTGAAATGATCAGATTACTTCGTCAAATGCCACTCAAAGCCAAGTTGTGACGTCAATCAAGGGATGGCCGTCCAATATTGCATGAGACTACCTGCAAACAAATATTGTTATCTAGCCTGCCAAACTCCCATAGTATTTCCCATTTTCCTCTAATTATCTCTACCAATCCATCCCATAACCCTCCTTTCTTCCCTCCCCTACTCCCTCTTCCGAATCCTCGGAAAACTCAACCACACCACCGTCACAACCACAATCAACGCCAACACAATCGGCTGCAACACCTTCACACCCGCACTACTCGCCACCGCCCCAATAATAAACGGAAACACCGTTCCCCCCGTCCCGCCCAGCGCCATCGCAAACCCAATAGCACTCACATGAATCCTCTTCGGCAGCAACTTCGCCGTAACCATAACCGCCCCCGGAAACATCGGCCCAAGGAAGAAGCCCAGAAAAGCAACCGCCACAGCTGAGACCACAAACTGCGGCACCAGCCAGAACAGCAGTTCTAGTCCCAGACAAATTGCCAGATAGATGGTCAGACAGATGCGCTCGCCATAGCGCTCTGTTACGAATCCGAGTGCCGCGCGGCCGAGTGTCATGCCTGCCCAGAAGCCGGAGCCGGATATTCCTGAGGCGTAGGGCGTTGCGTGACGCACTTTGAGCATGAATGTGACTACCCATCCGCCGAGACCGACTGCACTCGTTAGTTATTTTGTTGGTTGGGGTTACAGGGGGATGTTACCTTCCACGCCCATGTATGTGAAGAAAAAGGCGGCGCATAACCACGTAACCTTGGATTTAATCGCCTCCCTCGTCCCTGCGCCAGAGCTTTCACTATCATTCGTATGCTCAGCTCTGTACACTGAACCAGGTTTATCCCAGAACGCAGCCGTCAAACCAACCAACTCCAGGAACGATATCCCAATCTACCATAGTTAGCCAACTTCATACCCCTAGATCCAGAGAAATATAACTCACCATGACGTAATAGTAGTTATACCATGGCAATCCAGCCGTAACAACCATACTCGTCGCAATAAGAGGCGCAAACAACGCACCCAGGGAATAACACGAATGCAAAAAGCCCTGAATCGCATTCGCCTTATCCATCGCGCCGACCCACGCGCAGAAACACGCATCAGTAAGTCCGTTGCCAAAACCACTGATGGCGTTCGCAACCACGAGCGCAGGATACGGCGGATGCGACGCAAGAACCGCGTACGTGATGATGTGGCATAACGGAGCCATGATGGCCACGCCGCGGCGTCCGAAAGCGACGTGGATGCGGGCGTTGGTGAATGCGGCGAGGGAGTACCCTGCGAAGGGGGTGAGGAAGATGAGTGATATGACGGTGTAGTTTAGGTCGTAGTATTTTTCGAGCTGTATATCATGAGAGATTAATCTGATAAGGGGGTGGTAAGTAAACGTACATATGGGATTAATGCCTGTGGAGTAATTAGTATGAAGTTTTGGCACTTGAAGGATAAATACGTACGCCAACTGCGCCATCATTCATTCCTGCAATAACAAACGACAAGAATGCAAATCCCAACTTGAATACATTCGATCTTGGATAGTTCCACCGCTCGACTTGACTTTGCGCATCCGCGGGCGGCTCACCATCGCCGTCAGATGGTCCAATTTCTGCTTCGGCAGGAGTTCGGACACTATCTTTGGCTTGGGAGCCTATGCTGCGCCCATGTGAGGCAGTTGACGGGAAACGAGTCAACTCAATGCCATCGCTGGGAGATGCGTGAGCTTCCTGCGTGATGGTAGCTGTTTGGGACATGATGGTGTCGTCCTAGAGTGCAACTGGTGTATGTTGCGTTCTCTTGTCACAAATATAAAATACTAGACCACGACACAGTGCTCTGCCATTACGAGGAGTAGTTAAAAGACAAGATGTGAAAAGTTCAACGTTGTGGATAACAAGTGCTTATATGACATTGACGGAATTGCGGTGCGTTTCCCGCAATCTTGGGCCCGATCCCGGATGATACCCCGCAGCCGCCGGACCAACCGCTCCAATGACATGGGCGACGATCCCCGAGCAGATGGCATGATGCATTATCTGATACGAAATGATCAATTAGGTAGAATTGAAGCTATTAAAATATCCTAGGGGTATCCGTCTTGTATTACAAAGTGATATACAGTTTCGTTTGCTCGTCGTGAATATTATTCAAGTGAAATCCGCCAAACGCCGTCGCCGTTGGAAACTCCAAATTGTTATTGATGTCGGAACCAGACCAGCCATCAACTTTTTGCCCAGTTATGATGTGAAGGATCCACCAGATCGTGAGTCGGACCGACAACTCTTCATTTCCAAATCCTTCATGTACACAAGGTGGGCTTCGTCGTGCTCACGATCCGTCTCGCCATACTCGACGGTAAACGTCTTCTGAAAGGTGATATGTTTCGATGGTGGCTCTGGCCGATGTTGCGACCTTTCGACGTGCGAAACTGACGTCGTCCCTAAGGGTCGACTGGCACGTCTCATTGTTGATTTGGGTTGGGTTCTGGAACCATATCTGGCATAGTATCGCTGTGTTGTGCCGAGCAACTGCGGGAAGAGACGAACCAAAAGCAGTCGAAGGGATGGTAGACATGCACAGATCAGGGCCACATTAATCTCAACTGTCGACCAAATGCCAACGTCGAAAAAGTCCCATGTAGGATTGGTGGAGTCCGATCCAAACGTGACCAGAGACTTGAGCCGGAGTATGCTTACAATGGTGACGCTTTTAGCAAGAAGAGTTAGCCCTACACAAGAACGATAGATCAAACTTCAAGATAAACTCACAATGTACCGACACTAAACATCAGGCCGACTCCGACCTTCTTCCTC
Organism: Pochonia chlamydosporia 170; assembly: GCF_001653235.2. Lineage (NCBI taxonomy): Eukaryota > Fungi > Ascomycota > Sordariomycetes > Hypocreales > Clavicipitaceae > Pochonia > Pochonia chlamydosporia. The sequence continues at coordinate 424,380 of NC_035792.1, read as the reverse complement.
CAGTCTAGGTTCAAAGTTTTTAGCTGCCATAGCGGAATTGCAAGCATCCATCCATCCAGAACAATGCTAATGGCGGCATTAGACCAAGCGATCGCATTTATATCAAGGCAACGACCATGGTGCCCGTCGTCCCACTTCCACCAGTAGTAATCGATAGGCGTGCATTGAAATATCGCACTGAAAATGAAAGCGACGCCAAACAGGGCCACGAAGACGACCGTGCCCCAGAGGACTCGTCGGACACCAGCACTAGGAAAGATTCGGATATAGAAGAACAAGATGGCCAATTTGCTTAGTGACACTTCAGCAAAGTAGATGATCTCAAGGATGTAAAAGTATCGTCCAAAGTTGGTAAGGTTTTCGTACGTCAAGGTCCAAGCGTCTCTGCCCATTCCGTTTGGTGCCACTCCGTGGGCATTAATCACCGTAGTAGGCACGCCAACAACAATGGTAAGCAGCGTGAACCAGTCGTCCAGGCCGTACTCCAACTTGGCCCAATACTTGTATGCAAAGCGCTGGATGACAAAAATTGCGGAAATGATTCCAAATGTGTTGGAAACAACGACATATTGGCTTGACTTGTCTCGAATAGGTTCTCCACAGCCTGTCGAGGTCAAGTTTTTCACCACTGTGTCAAAAGGTCAGTTTTATCTGGCTCCCTTACTTCCCAAGGAAGTTCTCATTAACATACATATCGCCTCCTTAATGGTACAGTTTGATATGACGCAGCCTGTCATGCTCTCTTGCAGTTGCATGTCCGTACACATGCATTTCTGGTCAGTCATCGAGCAATGCGACTGAGGAAGGGACTGGCCAAGGCAGGAAATCTTGATGGAAATGACAATTAGCGCTGATACTCATGCTCGGTTATTAAGAAATACAGAGTTACTTACAGCACAGCTAGGAAACTTGTCAAGAACAGCAGTCAAAGACGACTGCTCAGCCAGGACGGCTGGCAGTGCCACAAGTGCCGTGATGATGTAATGCCACGCCTTCATGTTGTCCGATGTTGTTGACCCAGAACAGCGTGTTCCTGATTTCTGGGATGCACAAGGGGAACCATCAATATTTAACTCCAGGGACTAAACTGGACAGGCTATGTCTTGTACAGACAGCGGGTCAGGTATCTATAAGAAAGTGGCCCGAATGGGGAACTGCCTGGGATGGCCCCAGATTCTGCTGGGGGAGCGTGCGCAGCCACACCAAGAGGTAAAATAAAGACTTTCCTCACCTTTCCCAAGACCCATTCGGGAGGAGACTCTTGTTCCTTTCTGGCTTCCAAATAGCACATGATTCTGCGGTGCTCTCTTTGACACCCGCACCACTTTTTCTCATCGAGCCGTCAAAGTGGATTCTCAGGCACTAGTTGTAGAGGGTCGAGCGCCACTTCCACCGTCAAGGTGCGGATGGAGTCAAGGATTGTTGGCCGAGACACGATGCCCCAGTACATGGCAGCGTGAGGAACTCATTGCCAAGTGTTCACCAAAGGCAATAGTACCTTGCCTTTTCCTGGGATCATAAAACGCCAAGATCATGATCGGTGGGCGGAAATTTTTGAAGCCTGTCACAATGATGAGATGTGTTGGATGGTGTCGAGATCAGCCTTGCACTCTTTGGTCAACACCCTCGTTTGTAAGTTGCATATGATGAAGAATGGTGAAGATGCGTTCATTCGCACCACAGGAAGTGACAACCACCAGGAACGAGCACACACCTCATGCAGATGTACCTGGGTAGGGAGTGCCCCATATTGAGTCGAGTCGGGACTGTCTTGGCTCTGAATTTTGTGGCTCTTCAAAATGCCTCGAGCTGGTGTGGTGCGCAGGTACGGGAGACAAATGTGACACACTAGGCGTCTTCTCCGCGTATTCCAAGAAAAGGCGTTGTTCCACGAAATGGGTGGCATGAAGCCGAGACAAGAGAAGCCACAAGACCAAGCCCAGCCCAACTTGGCAGAACCAGGATGTATGTAAAGCACAAACACGAACAGGCAGAACAGTGGTAACAGGTCGTCATGTTGGATGTTCGACACCATAACAGTCTCGGTATAGATGCCCCGTTGTGCACAATTTGGATGACGGATGTGCATATCAGCGCAGCTTTTGAGAATGATGTAAATCAAGTCAAAGGGCGAAGTTGTACCCTAGCCATGTTTAAACCCACAGTCCGTTACGCAATATCGCACATTGGTGGGCTGATGTGGACGTGCCAAACCTAATATCCAGCCACGCGAACAACGAGCACTCCCTGTTGGGAGATTCGTGCCTTGCTTGGACTTTTTTCTTGGTCATTTTCCAGAAAGATGGCCAAGGTCAGCCATGTTGGACTATTGGCGTAGTCCGTAACAGGCGACGTATGGAGCGAACGGCTGGTGTCCCTCATGCCAAGCCCGTGTCAATTTTACATGTACAGAGATGGGACGAAAAATTCTGGCAACTACAGCTGCACAAAGCTAATAGCCATGTGTGTCCGAGCCTCGTGACGAAAATGATACTCTTGGATCAGAGCGGCATGGCAGATCGTCCGCATTTGAATGGCACCCTGGTTCGATCGAGAAAGGGGTCTGTTGGTACATGGTTGCCGTCGAGTCTCCAAAACAAGGACCCTCGCCGCGTGGCTGTCCGGCGCACAGTTCTGCTTTGAGGTTAGGCCTGTCTTCAAGTTAGTGTGTCGTAACTGTTTTACAATGGGGAAAAGCCTCATGGAGCATATTGAGGATGGTGTCCAACGACCAATCGCACAAACACAGGCAAGACAACCAATAGGCTTCATCTGCGGCCAGAGAGGAGGTACCAACACCAACATGTGTGGCATTAGGAGAGGGCGAGTATGATCAAGCGAGGCCGGGATATTGGTCCGAACATTCTAAGGCCGGGGGATTTGCACTGGATGGGTTGCGCGGGGATGGCGGGTATGCAGTGTTGCAGTATTAGCCTTGCCCAGAACTGCAGGATATGATGAAATGAAAGTCACAAGACGAAACTGGTGATGGTGGTTGGGGTTGGAAGCAGAACAGTCAAGTCTGGTGAATGGCAGGCGGTTATTGTGTGAGTAATCCATCAAATGAGTTTCTACCACTTGCCCAGGAAGGAGCCACCAGCCTCTGTGAACCAGCTCCTTCCGTGGTGTCAAAATTGACCAAGCCTCACGCTGGCCTCAAGCTGGCCTCATGCTGGTCTCACACATCAAATGGCATTCCGATTTCTTCAATTCTCTGCCATGTCCCATCTCGCATTGATTCGCATCTCGCATCTCATCATCTCTCCAGCCTAGTCTCAACAACGGACGCACGGGTCAACCTGTTGGCATCATCTCCTCCGGAGCATTTCGACCATGCTCGAGACACTTGCTCATGATTCTGCTCTCGGCAATCGAAACATTTTCTGCGCTGGTGTATGATCTACAGAGTCTGGTCACCGTCTCGGCCCGCCTAATATATTGCATGCCTCCGTTAGCTCAGCTCGATGTGCCGACCACAATAATCTCCGTTGTCTGTGCGCCTTGCCCGTTGCCCGACGAAATGGGTACAACTTAGGAAGGTTGAGCAAAATAGCCTGATCTCTGCAGAAAATGGCATGTGCTTCAGAAGACTTGATTCAACAACCCTTCATGAGAAATTGCCGGTCGCCCGATATCGTGATTTTGATCATCCACATCCACCATGATTTGAAATATTCGCTCATCGTTGGCATCAGTCTTTCCAACTGACGACATGGGGGTTTGGACAGCGAATCACCATGGTTTGTCTCTACCCCAGTTACAGACCACCCAGAATTGTATCCTCGGGGTTCGTGACGTCGGATGTGACACTGAAACGGACCATCCTTTCGCAGCTCCTTGCGGATCAAAATTCCGCCCGCAACCCAGGCACGTCAGCGTGTCAAATCTTCGTTTCGAAGCCACCCCGACCGCCTTCTGGAAATGGCGGGTCACTCTTGTGCCAATGTTCAAGTGAGACCATTGTCTCGATTCCTTAGCTGCAGAACTGAACACATCATTTTATGAATTCGGGGCCTGTGTCCGACCGTGCATAGCGGTGGTGTTTAATGAAGCATCTAGCAATGCAAACTTATGCACCGCCAGGGACCAAGACAACACACCATCGGGGGACATGAGGTGGCGTCCAACGATCCCGAGAATGGAAACGTTCACAGCCCTCACGACGATCATCCAGTCTTTCGGAGGAGTGCTTGGGACAGGTTATGGCCTATGCTCTTTCCAAGATAGCTGTTGGCGATCGAAATCAACTCAACCCCAGCCCGAGGTTCGCAACCCTTGCTTCTCATCCCACACATGGCCATGCAAGGCAAGGCAAACCGGCTAGCAACTTTGGTTCTCGCCATTTTTGGCTGGAAGTGTGACAAAAGGGTCCTGTCCTCCAGTGGCAAACGCTACCCAAGTGGGAATGAACTCAGACCAATCTCTCGAACCTGATATCGACCCAGTTTGCGACAGATGATAATTGCCAATTTGAAGACTGCCTGCCACCGGGTACTCTATCTTCCGGCATTCTGTTTGCATGGTTGAACAGACGGGTTCGCAGATCAACTGACAAACCAGCATGATCATTTACCCAGGCAATATGGCGCATATGGCCAACCAGCTTTCCGCAAACTACGACATGAACTGTCTCAAAGCTGGAATTTGTTGGACAGATCACAGTTGAAACCCTGACAATACTCTGACTGTTATGTTGGAAACCCCGCCATGCAGCAATAACGCGAAGATATAGAATGCAGTTTTCAGACGAAGTTGGAGAGGCTGAAGTTGCTTCCAACCGCCACCATGAGAACTATTGGCTGGCTCCTAGAGCGACAGCTTCAAGTTTTCAGTTCTCAGCCGATTTCTACTGACCGCCAAAGTGACAAAGAGCTGATGGTGGACTTGGACGAGGTGTCAAAGCTAATAAGCTTTTGCCCTCCCTACGCCTTTCCCCTCACGCAGATTCTACAGGGCCAGACTAGCGCGACTTCATCCCTGTCAGGGCTGAAGGCTAAACACCACAACTGGACAGAGGAAATTCGACTTGAGGTCCGCTGGCCGTTGATTGATAGTTGGCCAGCTCAATACTCCCGCTTGTGCATAGTTTTGATTCGCTCCTCGTGTGCTGGCGGAGTCCGTTTCACGCTGGATTCCACCACGATCATTGCCATGTGGTGGCTGGTGGCTGGCATGCTCCCTCCTGCAAGAACGAGGGCATCCGATGCCTGCCATCAAACTTGGCCGTAATTCCTTGCCGAAGCCGGCTTGCTGTCAAAACCTTCCTGTCAAACATGAAACACCTGGCAGGCAGTTGGTGTGAACCCCTTGTGAAGATTCGACCTCATGACAACCTGACAGGCTTGACGGACTGGTACAATTCTTGAGCAAGAAGGCAAAGCTGTCCATTTTTAGGCCACTATGCAGTCGTCGCACGCTATCGATTTGTCACCATACATAGTCACTACATAACGCCTTAAGCTTTCTACTATTGACAAGCTTGAGCGCCGAGGAGAACTGAGACCGTAATATTACCGTTGCTTTCTGAGACCCAGCTCACCGTCTGATCGGACAAGATCGGCGGTCGTGATCCAGTATTGAGGAGTTTGCCAAAGAGGAGGGGCTAGAAAAATGGCTTCACTGACAAAACGTCCGAGCGGCATCGCCCAAGGTTCCGACGTGCCGGGACTGTCACTACCCGAGTCATGGGGACGTTTAAACACTCCAGAGTCAAAATCGTTGTCGAAGCGTGTGAAAGTACGTCGTGAGACATCAATTTCTATGTCTGAGTCCGTCCTTGGAGAGTTGCTCCGCGGCAAAACTGCCAGTGGGCCAAGGGATACAACATTTGGAATGTTGCAAAAGCAAAATATCGAGATGCCGGTATCAAACACTGCCGCACGGTGACTGTGAAAGCTTCGATATGCACTTTCGAGAACAAGCTGATGAAACATCTCGTGCGTCTGGGGCAATTGGCAATGGATCTGGATGTGAGTGTTCAATGTATTGCCCTGGTCTTTGCATCATTCGAGAAGTAGAGCGATAAGAACATACCCTACTGTTGTACTCGTACACTGGACAATTCACCACAGTCTTCATCAACTATAGTCCAGATACTTTAACAGCACGAGTTAAAGAGCTCGCATCGTGTTTTAAACACAAAAGCGATATTACTGTAGTTGTCATTGTGCCGTTTGCGATACACAACGTTTATTCCATGAGTGTTTACCAACTTGCGATTTTCTATAGGGTAGGTCACGGCTGGAACTGCTCACTCCAGGAATTCCTTCAGCTCCAAACAAAGCATCGTTTAAGGATACCGTGTAAAAAGTCCGTCATAAATTTTATGTAAATGCTATTTGAATAGATCTAAAGCTTGTGCATGTCACATTATGCATGATGTTGCAAAAATGTCCGACTGTTGGTACTTCGGTATTCATAAGACAGGCCCCTTCATCTCAATCTAACGGACACTTCGGAGCTTCTTTCGCATCACTTGTATACATGGCAAAACTGTTCTGAGCGTCGGGAAACACAATCACCACACAGTATTCAGCGCAAATACTCGAGAAGGACGCTTTTGTGCGAAGTTGTCGATACTGGCTTACAAACGTCGTATTGCGTGATATCACCATCGGTTCGGTTTGATCACTAATCAGTCGGCCCTCGGCAACCCATCCAGCCTCCATGTAAATACAACAACTCCAATCACCTCTCATCTAGCAAGCAATTGTAACTCAATTAACATCATTCTAAACACATAAAATGTCATATAACCCACAGAAGAAACCAATCGTTGCCGTCGCCGGCGTAGGACCCGGGATTGGCGAAGCTGTTGCCCGTGAATTTGTCTCGCACGGCTTCGTCGTAGCTCTCATTGCGCGGACCGAAGAAAAGCTCCAAACCATCCGTACCGCCATTGAAGAAACATACGGAAAAGGCACAGCCCGATACTACAGCACTGATCTCCGCGTCGAAGAAGATGTCAATTCCAGCTTCAAAAAGATCCGCGACGAACTAGGCCCCGTCAACGTACTAGTCTACAACGCCGGTGCGCGCCGCGTCAACGGCCGCTCAATCCTAGACACCACGACCGAAGAGTTCGAGGGCTTCACCAAGATTAATCTCTTCGGCGCGTTTTGGTCGACAAAGTGCGTCCTGCCGGATATGCTGGACGCTGGCCACGGCACCATCATCTACACCGGCGCGACGGGTTCGTTGCGCGGCATGCCGGGACTGAGCAGCTTCTCGCCGGGGAAGTTTGGTCTTCGGTCGTTGTCGCAGATTGTTACGCGGGAGTACCAGAGTCGTGGGATACATGCGGCGCATCTGATTATTGATGGGCCGGTTGATGGGGTTTTGATAGGGGGTGTTGTGAGGAGGCAGTGGGAACGGGTTGGCGATAGGGAGAAGTTGGGGGATGTTGAGGCGCATTTGATGCAGCCGGCTGATTTGGCTGGGATTTATTGGTATTTGCATACGCAGCCGAGGAGTACGTGGACTCATGAGTTGGATGTGCGGTCTCAGAAGGAGAATATGTTTTCAAAGATGTGATTGCTAGTGCAAGGGAAGATGGCATGTTTGTAAGTGTCAAGGAGGAGATATGCAAGTCTTGGCGAATAACTTGAACTGATTTGAAAGTGCATGTTTTACTCGTCATGAGCTATGAATTGTGTTGAAGTCCAAGTGTACATGTAGCTCACAGCTCTGGCATTTCCATCATGCTTCATTCCTTTTCACAATCGCCCGAGGCTTCAAGTGGGTTAAGTGTGTTCGTTGTGCTCTACATATATAACTCAGATACAGATACATTCCGCGCCATCCCCTGACTGGCCACGAATTGTAGGTCAACATTTACATAACTCGGCATTTGTATACACACAAACAATCCAACAACAATGGCGCATCCTCAGACCTCAACAGACTGTGACGCCCACGTCAATCCCTTGACTGTAATAGAGCCCTAAGGGCAAACAGCCTTCCACCAATAAGATTCATATGGGAGCTGATGACACTGAGAATTGCCGGGAGGAATTTTGAAGAACTCCCAGGAGTTTTTATACACTATTTCCACTGTCGGACGTAGATCAGAGTCAGTCATTTACCAGCAATGGTGAAATAATGTCATGTAGAGACTTACAAGTGCATTTCGGGAAGTAAGACCTGATGGCCTTGATCCCCTTCGCAAGCTCGTCCTGTCTGTTCGGGGAGAAAACGGTAACTCCTTTCCCTCCCTGGTGACAGTCCCGGTCTGTGAATGTGTCAAAAGTTCCGACGAATTTCTGCCTGGTCTCGATGGCGGCGGATTGGATGCCAGCGGCCATGGCGAGAACGAGTGTTGCGGAAGTGAAGCGCATTGTGGGAAGTATGATAGGAAACAGGAGGTGTAGTTACTGGGTATTCTTGCTAAAAGACTGCGTGTTTTGCTTTTGGATGTGTCTTTTGAGAATTGCTGCTGGATTGATGTGCCTTTTATGTTTGTGAGGACGCAGCGGACACAGTTATTCCTACCTTTGCTAACTTGGAGAAGCTGGACCGTGCAATCAATAAGCAAAAGTTTAATTTCCATGTCTTGCGTATATCTGATGAGTCGGTACAGGAAATGTTTGCTCTTTGTTCTGTTGTTTGTTGTGAATTGTGATCGTCACAAGTGCGTTGGGCCTGTGGGAAGCCGTACGGCCTAATGCATATGAGAGTTTGCCATGCCTTCGATCGAATTAACATTTTAGCAGCGGTCCTTCCATTTTCACTGATATAGGTCAAGTAATTGCTGAAGTCCATGTCAATTGATGTGCAATTGATGGGGTGCTGAGCTTGAAAACATCATCCGGCTCGGAATCGCAACAATCATGCCCAGAGACCGCGGACCTCCAATTTTCTTGATGTAGATGCTCTTGTGTCGCCAAGATGCACAGACTTCTGACGATACGAGAAGTGTCAAGTTTCGCCGGTTCCGTCCACATCCTTTCTAATTTGTTGGGCGGTTTGCTTGGTCGATGCTGACCAACCTGCATTTCACCGGACCGTGTTTTCGCCGAGCGGCCGTTGGCATTGGGCCAGGGAATATGGGCTTCCCTTATTAATGCTGCATTGTCTGAGACGGAAAGGGACATCTAAACGAGATAGTGCATTCACATTGGCCGATGTGTCAGGCGTTGCGATGGTATATCCTATCACAGAGTGCCATTGTGAGGTAAGGAGAGAAACTCCGGAATCAGCAGTGATCACCTGCATGTCAGCCGCGACTCACTGACATCTGGAACCTGAACCGAATGCATTAGGCATAAAGGGGATGTGATCTGGAATATCCAGCAGTTGAGTTGCATATCGTCACATCCGGCTCTTGCCAATTGGGCTCGGTGTACCAGCAATGAGGCAATTTGACGGAAATGATGCGGCCATGTATTTGGTTGGTCTGAGCAAATTACTCTGTTGAAGCTCGAAATGCATCTTGTTCCCCATTTGCAGGACTGTCTCGGCGACGTAGTCAACCTTGATGCTGTAACTGGGCGGCACCAAGCTCTGTGTAACTGCTCAGCCCATCGGCATTTCCACGACAAGCTCCGCACTATCATCTCGTTCATGTCTTGCAGAGAGTTGTACAAAGTATAGTCAACCCGGAGCTGATTGAAACCGGACGGTTCAGCCCTCCACATCTGCTGACCACCATTTTAACACAGTCCCGATTTGGCCTCTTTACAACTGCCATGGCGACCTGAGCGACGCAGAACTACGGAGTGCCGAGACACGTAGTCAGACTTAGGAAACTTGTGTAAGCTGGAAGAGTGCATCAGACGTCGCACTGAACGACGGCGTGCGGCTGGACGCGTCTCCTTGGACTGAATAGGTGAGGGAACTGACACGACATGGACATCAAGGAGATGCTGGATACCTGAACTCACTGCGTACTTTTGGGATATACCAATTCAAGAAGGACAGAGATAAAAGTGGCCGCCATGTGATATTAGAGACGGAAAAGTATAAAAATACACTCCCTCGCTGAGAAAATGAGTCTGTTCAGAAACTCATCAACACAAGCAACGAAGCCAACTCACAAAGCAATATCAACACCCAGTTACCTTTAAACTCCTCACCAACGCCAAAATGATGGGCCTTGCCAAAACATTGATCTTTGCCTCGCAGCTGACTGCAGTTGTCGTCGCAACAGTGAGTCTTCCACACTTACAGTCTCAAGCACACCAGACATGCTAACCAGCTCTCAAGCCAACTATCAACAACGACAACGAACTCACCACCAAATGGCCCGTCTGCGTCAAGCCAACCAAAGTCCTCGACGAACGCACCCCAACCGTCAAACGCGGCCGTAAGCTCAAGCCCCATGATCCGTGACGAGAGGACCAACTAACACGTCACAGCTGTTGAGACACCACTTCCAACCCAGCCCGGCATGGTCAACAACTGCAACAAGTTCTGCTGGGTCCAGACAGGCAACAAGTGCTTCCAGGTCGCTATGGAGAACCATATCTCGCTCGCCGACTTCCTCAAGTGGAATCCTGGCGCTGGGTCAGATTGCCGCACTCTTTGGGCAAACACCTATGCTTGTGTGGGAGTGTCCAAGAAGTAAGATGTCAGTTTGCCGTGTTTACTGGACTACTGCTTCGTTGATTCAACACTAGAACAGGGGACGCTAGACTTCATCGGCTTGGCAACTGGTTCTATTTCTTTTCTTCTGCGGCTGCTTGATGGCGATGTTCTTAGTGCTTGGTATACGCTTCCGAGGACCACCTCGCAACTGAAGAACTTCGTCAGAAATAGAACACAAAACAGCTCCTTTATTAATCTGAGTGTAAAGTCCGACAAATAGTGAAAGCTTCATGTTTACTATAAGCATACACTAAGGCTTACCATACATCTGCCGCAGACTAGCCTCTATACCCTCAATATTCAACTCGTCCATCTTGTCCAAAAACCTCTTTTGAGTCCCAAGAACCTGTTTACAGACATCCGCCCAAGTAATATCACTGCCATTGTCATCAATTTCCTCACCTCGCCACTCTGCCGCCCTAACAGGCAGCAACTTTCCGGCTCTCTTCCTCACTCGCCCATCCACAATCACAGTATTCACATCCCCAATGCTAGAGTGCAGCACTATAGCAGACACGGGATCCTGTTGCGCAACGCCAATCATAGCAGGGCTTAGAGCATCGAACACGACCAAGTCCGCCTTCTTACCTTCCTTCATGCTCCCAATTTCGTGCTCCAAGCATAAAGCACGCGCTCCCTGAATGGTACCCATGTTGAATACATCCGCCGTCGCATGATATATCTTTCTTGGAATCTGTCCATCCTTCAAGTGCGCCGCACTGTCATGCCCTCTTGCAACCTGTAAAGCGAACCGCATCTCATTCACCAAGCTGCCACTGGTAGCTGAATGGCAGTCAATTCCCAGCGAGCAAACCTCATCCATAAGAGGGAGATCCTGGCGAAATGGTACAGGCGGCCCAACTGCCATTGCTAGTTCGGTGTTGGGCGTCGCAGAAACATACACTTTCGCTTCATGAAGCAGCTTTGCGTCTTCGGCTGTGGCAACGCCAGCGTGGGAAAGGACGATGCCCTTGTCAAGAAGTCCGTAGGACTTGAGTTTAGATACGAGACCTTCGCCGTGGTCAAATTGTCGGACGAAGTGGGATGTGATGATCTTGACGCCTAGGGATTTCACTTTGGCGAAGATGCCTTGGACGATTTGCTGGGGTAGGAAGTAGAAGTCGAAGCCGAAGCCTAGCTGGACGCGGGAGTCTGAGCTTGTGAGTGATTTGGATGTAGATAGTCGCTCAAGTGCTTCCATGACCCAGTTTGGCATTAATTCAGATGCGAATTTGATGTGTGGCTGGGTTTCTTTGAGTGTGAGGACTGGGGTATAAGCGAATATTGAGCGGATGCCAGAGGTAATACTCCCCGCAATGGCCGACTTGCCTATAGAGGTGTTAGAGCTGTAATGAAGATGGCCATCTGAATGTGTACGTACTGTGATCCTCAGACCAGTTCAAATGAGCATGGTCCAAGGTGGTCGTTGTCCCAGCGTCAATGGCCTCCATGCTCCCCGCGAGGTTGCCCCAGAACACATCCTCGGGGGTGAATACCATTCCAGCAGCGGTCACTATGGCGAGTTTAGTAAAGTGCATCATGGGCTGGATGAATTTGTGGTCACGAACTGGTAGCCATGTAAGGGAAGAAAGGGGCATTGCCAAATAGACCCTTCAATGCCGTCTGCCAAACATGATGATGCGTATCGACAAAACCAGGTGAGATGATCTTGTCAGTACAGTCAATCACTTCACCGCCGTTGGGAGTCGAAATTTCGGGCGCAATTTTGACGATCCTACCGCTACTGATGAGCACATCAGCGCGGATAGGTGATATCTTGTCTTGATCATCGTGGATGAGAACTGTGCCGCCTGTTAAGAGTAGAGACATGGTGACGGTTGGTGGATTGTCGGCCGAAGTCGTGAGATCACAAAAATGACACCCAACGAAGTCACATTATTTTATAAGTGAACCTTGTAATCCTGAATAAGTCTGGATGATCTTTCCGAGTATCCGGAATTAAGAATAGCGTCGCGAGGGCGAAGTAGCGAGCCGAACACAGTGGTGCTGCACTGTGGAACACATCTGCTTCGCTCCCCGGAGTTAGGATGTAAGCTATAGTGCATAACGTTAAAGTTAGAATTATACATTGGCCACTCATTCCGTCGCCCTGAAAAACATAGTAGGACGGCACACATAAGCGAGCTTCGGAAACCGAGAATCAAGTCATGGCCTGGCGTGTAGTGTAAGTCGAGCCTGCAGGGACATGCTGATGCACAACACATCTGATACATGCTTCTTCATTTAGCGTAAAGACATCTAATCTATATGTCCGGCTTTGGACAAAAACTCAAATACCAGCATTTAGCTACAGTACCCATGAATTCCGGCATCCTTGTCGCATATTTGCTTTGGATAGCGAATATTCTTCAAATGCGTCCCGCCGTACCATCCTTCTCCGTGATTCGTTTTGGCTCACATCCAAATGTCCACATTGTCCCATAAAGTCACACCCGAGTCCCTTCAACACCATAAGCCTTTTTCAGAGTCGTCCGCATGATAGTCCGTAAATCTCGTTTCCTGCTCTTCAGCGTCGGCTAAACATAGCCTCAGCAGACCGTATCTCGGCCAGAATGCGTGCCTGGCGGGCGGCCACATCTTGCGGCGCAGAGCCCGGACCGCGGTCGTACAGATACGACATGCGATCGTTCCCAGAGTTCTGTGCGCCTGAGGACATTCCGTGGTTTGAGTACGTGTGGTCAGGCTTATGCGCAGCCGATCTGAGGCAACAATGTTAGCTCGTCAGTTGTGCGAGGATGCAATCCATGCCGCATTACCCGTCATACACAGCTCCGGTTGAAGATGGTGCAGCGGTAGAGTCTTGTGATTGAGTCATTTCGCCAACTTCAATGATCAAGAAGTCGCCAATGTCGTACAATTCGTAGATTAACAATGACGAGGATAATGTCAACGAGTCGTCAAAGGGTTTCGAACGATGTAAAACCGTACAGGCTACAAGAGGGCAAAGTTGAGGACAGCAAAATCAACCAGCAGCACATCGGTCCCAGCGAACTTCAGTAACGCAAAATCCATTTGAAGCCCTTGCTTCTGACTTTGGCTAGCCAGCTAGAGGCAACCCGAAACACTCCATGCAAGGCGACCTTTCCTCACCAGCATCACAAAGATGCTGGCCCCTAGAGTAGCGCCAGTCGAGGCTCAAAGGTACGTACATGACGAACGAAGTCCCTTGTCGATTGGCCGTTGGCCGTTTGTCGAGGCGTAACGGAGTCAATCGATCTGTGCAAGTCTGTGCTGGTGACCGTTGCCGCTGTCCGCCTTGTTTTCTCGATTGGCGTTGGGCCATGCAAATGAATTCGTCTCCTGGACAGCTGTGGGAACCTCTGGGATGCTTGGTGGGCGTGCATGGCGGGTGTATTTCTTGTGCCGCATGCACATGACAAGCCTTACCCACCCCTAAACATGGCGGGCCCGGCTGTCCTCAACTGGGGACTTTTGGCTTCGGGAAGAAAACTTCGCTGCGAAGTTGTCTTTCTGTCGGAGGGTTTTCCCTTTGGCCATGGCTTGTTGCCAGTTTGATCTCCCAATGATCCAGCGCCTAGGGGGCCGTTTCGTCGCAAAATTTGCCATTCTCACATGGAAATTCCATTTTTCAGGAAGTTTCAAAGGGTGCCTGTGAGCTTCAGATTAACGGCAAATTCCGTAGTGAAAAAACCAGGTATCTCATCATACGTAGGTTCCGTTCAGGCTTGATGCATCCGTCGGTGAAATTCCGCAGGTCGCATGTTGTCCTAACCAATAAGCCATCAACAAGTGTCAGATGTGCCGTCGTCACTCGAAATTGCTCAACGAAATCCAAGTCAAAGCCGTGGTTGCCTCGTTGAAATGCAGTGCGTCGTCAGCATTTCCGAACTGCATGAAAGTGAGGCTGTCGACATGGCGGTGTGACGTGTACAATTTTGTGTCCGCCTCACTTTGTTCGCTTCATTTCGTCCGCTTCACTCTTCAATCGCCTCATTTTCGTCAAAGTGAAGCAGATGGATGTAGTCGTGGTGTGGTTGAGGTGCGTTGCTTGGTGTCTGAGAATGTCATTTCGAAATGGGCAGTGTCGTCAGTTTCGTGTGAGAGTTCGGCGGAATAGTCGGGCCGATGGATTGGAAGTCGAGATTCAATAAACTTGAGCAAGAGACAAAACAGGAAGCAAACGCTGATCCAGCTCCAATGAAGTGTGCAACAAAAATGAGATATTGATGTTCAGGCAGAAATACAGAGACGAGATGAGTGATGTCGGGATTATAGGAACAAAGTTTAAAGGTGTAAATGTGTATGTATTATATAATATAATGCGCCCGGGAGAGATGATGATTGGAGACAAAAGAAAGCTCCAAAGGGGAATATTGTTAAGTGTGGGAAGTTGGGAAATGGAGCTTTTTATATTTTAACGGGGGTTTTAGGGATGCAATGCATTGGTGGCTTGTCCATGGCATGGAGACACCAGACACCATAAGGCTGATTGATGTTGCAATACAAGGCGCAGCCCATGCAGCATCAAGTGCACATGAATGGCACAACCAGTTTCAATTTTGGTCTGGTTGCAGCCCTACACAACACACGAGTCCGAGTGCCAGGCATCCATATGACCATATCCATGTCTGATGTTTTAGGCCTGGCACCGGTAGCCTTGTTCAGCCCAACCTTCAATGTTGCCATCAAGAAGCGTCTGGTGCTGTTCATTACTTGCCCCATTTGCATTTCTGAAAGAATCTCGACGCCACGCACTCCTCCACCATGCAGGCAGGCAGGCAGGCATTTTAAGTCTGGAGTCTCGAGTCTGGAGTCTGGACATGGATCCCGGAATGTCGGGTTACCCAACATTTCTCCACTTGGCAGATAATCAGACACGCACGGATGCCACGTCAACAAGAGACGGAAGGATTATTGGCCCGGGCGACTGGTATCACTTGGTTTCGTGCAAGCACAGTCGTACTCCGGAGTCCGTACGGAGTAGTTTGCCCCCACCCGTCGTCTTGGGGTCGTAGGTGTTGACTTTTGGTCATCAAGTTGGTGATGCCTTCTGTGAAAAGGTGGCTCAGAACTGACAATCCAAGATTTAATAATCATTGATAACAGCTCTGCGTTTCTTACTGTGCTAGAACTTCTCTACCTAGGTAGCTATCGTAACTTCCTTCCTTGACACCCCACAAACCTAGGCTATCCCCAGGTTCGGGATGAGAGCACGAGGTATTGTTATTCACTGACACATGCTGGGTCACCTCAATACAGCCGCAACTTTGAAGCTGTGAACATCAATTCAAACAGGAAGCGTCGTCTTATCCTTCTGATCAGTTCCACCATGTCGTGTCTAATAGTCTGTGCTCGTGATTCTTCCTCGTCTGCCACAAAACTTTGGTCCCTACACTTGCCTGAATATTGTTGACGATTCCTCCCCGTTCGTTCCGGAGGTTCGTTTCTCACGCTCGTCTGGAAAATACGGAAACTTGTTCCGTACTACGCCCTAAATGCCGTCTGAACTTCATATCTCAACTTCAGAATGCACCAGTGTGACACGTGCACTCGCCGGTTCAACACCCATCGGTCCTGCGAGCAGCACATGACCAACAAGCATCACTGGGGACCGCGACTCGAATGTTGGATTTGTACTAAAAAGTTTCGCACCAGGGATGCACTACATCAGCATAAGAAAGATACAGGTCACTAGGAACCAAAGTTCCAAGTGCAACTTGCTCCATCGAGCTTCACTTGGAGCGCGCAACCAACAAGCACATGGCGGCCAAGGAAAGCTGGGGGCTGTGAGCAGCAATGTGTCAGACTTTGTAAGAATACCGACACTTTTCGGATGGTAAGTATCCCCGTAAGGTCTCATAATGCTTAGTTTCCGTAAATTAATCAGGTCACAGCCTTTGAACCTAAACACTCACTGCAAGGCGAGCATTTGCGACGTTGGCTACTTGGCAGAAGTGTCTGACCTGAGTAGAACAATGTAGTCAAAGTTCTTGTCAGCTCCCAACGGATGGGCTATGAACACGTGTGATCGGTGAAGCATAGCGGAGGGATTGGGAATCATTCAGAAGGCGTGTGGAAAAATTGGGGTAAAAAGCGAGTTTACAAAGGGATATAAAGCTGATCGCGCCTTAATGTAGTTTTTACACGAACGATCTTTCCATGATGTTACATATTCTTCCCACAGGGCATCAATCCATTCTTGCACCTGTGTCCAGAGATCGCTGGGGGAGCCAAGATTTAATGTTCAGTCCATGTTTGGAACAGTTTAATTCGCCAAACGCTTATCAAAGTTAAAAACACCTCGTAACACTCGTACCATTGCTGTTTCTGCTATACTATAGTCTAAATACATCAAACTGTGGCAATACAATAATATCACGCCAGTCCACGTGTCTTCCACCCCCGGCCGCAGCCTTTCTCGCCGTCCAAATCGATTCAATCATCTCTTGCAACACTACGGAGTTCCTAAACCCGAGCTTGCGCTGATTCTTGAACCATGCCTGCATTCTACTTTGCATTGCACTCTTGGCACACTCTGCACCTAGTACCACCACAGGCCACAACATCATGCAACCTAGCTCGCCTTTACCCGCCCTCTCAATCGACTCCAGTTCTTGTATTCCAAGCTCAACGAGGGACTGAACCAAATCTAACGCCTCGCGACGTATACTACGCTGGAAGAAAACCAGCCCTGCATAATAAAAGACCTTGGCTGTGTGGTGAAGCACCACCCCATGGGTTTGGCTAGGCGCCAGTAGCTCCTGTGGCGGCATGGTAGGGAAATTGAGATACTGCTGTAGCTGGAATGCGTCCAGTTCCCGTTCAAGCTCTGGTGTTGGGTTATTCACTGCTTCGCCTAGAGAATTCATGCGATCATACGCTCTTAAGAATGATCTCGACACCCCGTAGTATGGAAAGGTAAACTCTAGACCTTGGGAGGTACTTTCGTCTTCCAGAAAGTCTTTCAGGTCATCAGGAACGGGAATCTCGCATAAAATCGCCATAGAGACCATATGCCTTTGGAACGCAGCCACAACGGTCTCATCTAATCCTCGGGCGTGGAGTTTTGCGAGATACGCCAGCCCACCAGTGACGTGCGTCCGCCATCGTTGAGTGGTTCCAGACACGGCATCCGCCATAATACATGCCATAATGGCCATGGCGAACGATTGATCTTGATGATTGTCTGCTTGGGCGAGGTTGTTTCGTAAATGACTGATGGCTTGCTGTTCATGGCCCAGAGCAAGGACACGATCTTCGTCGTTGGTTCTCCCACCAAGTTCGTAGAGGTTGCTCGCGGCGGTAGCACACAAGGCATGAAATATGGCAACATTGGAATTCGACTCTTCCGAACTTGACATTAGGCCCTTGAGAGCCATAGGAAGCATCATGATTCGACAGGGGTTATGTGCCTCGTCAATAAGGACGAGTTTACGGCTAGTGAAAGTCACCCAGTGATGGATGAGCCTTTTCTGGCTGGATGGCATAGAGAGAATGTCTAGATGGCGGGCTGGCCTGTTGGGTTCTTTTCGGCGTGTTTCGATGGTCGTGTAGACTGGCGTTGAAGGCGAACTGTAGTCATTGTTGCAGAGACTTAGCAGTGTTTGCGCCACGGGAAGAGCATCGACTGTACTGCGGCTTTCGGTCGCTGACGGGCTGAATCCAGTCGGTGATAGAGTCCAATTTCTTTCTACATCAATGGATTGATTTGCATTGTCCCGAAACGTTGAGTCTGATGGCGTTGGAGGGGCGATATTGGACACGCCGGATTCAACAGAATTGATGCAAAACACAGAGAAACCTCCTTGGTCAAATCGTCTCCTTTCTTCGGGAACCCATTCGTCGATGCTTGAAAGGGCCACGTCAATTTCGGGAGAAGGCAGCCGCGGATTAGACGAGACACCTAAATTGGCCAACGAACGCCGAGGCGTCTTCGTCGCTGAAGCATCGCCGACGTCCTCGTGGTCCTCGCTAAAAATGGTCGATGAGTTGAGATGAATCCAGTTTAACCGTACGCCATATCCTTCGCAGCCAATCCCAAACTGTCGACATCGTCTGCAGGACGGCGTTTCCCTTTTCGTAGTCAGGTTGTGAATCTACTTCATTGCAGCACACTGGTCCCTCGAGATATCACTTACTCATCGCATTTCACACGGCGCATACGACAGGTCCAGCAGCCTGTGAAGCATTTCGTGCGGCGTTTCTCTGACGATTTCATAAGTGCTGTGCAGTTGTCAGCAGCATCGACCCGGAGGAGGGATGAAAGTCGTGCACGGCAAACCTGCTCGCCGTGATTTTCCCTCTCGTTGTGCAAATGCAGAACGGCAGGAAGGAGCGAGGGCGCTAACCGGTCCAGGAACGACCCACCTCTTGTCTCGCTCGGTTGTGATTTCCCTTTCAATGTGACGAAATCCCAAGACTGAGAGTATTCGATGCCGATTGGTTCGCTACACATTCCCATACCCACATTCGACTTTCAACGGCTCGCTTCATATTTCTACGATTGATGATTCCCGGTGTGCAATTTCTTCATCACAGATGGCTGAGTTGGGCGCTGGTTTTTGTCTCGGAATTATTTATACCCAACCATGTAGATAAACATTTCTGTGGCAGTCGATAAATTGATTCATTCTTTTTTTGTTTTTGGCATTCTTTCATTACCCCAAGCATATACGTCGTCATCACTATGGCTGTACGCGCCCGAACGAACGGCCAGTCCAGCAGCGCCGCGGCCACTGAGAAATCCGAAAAGGAGAATGCGGTCTTCAATGATGGCCACTCCGAAGAATTCGAATTTGGCGGCTCTCTTGGTGTCCTCGCCTTGATGATTGGGTTTCCTATCCTCATGTGGTACATGTGGATTGGAGCAATCTATTACAACGGCAAAATCCCATTGCCCAAGGACGGCGAGACTTTGACCGAATTCGCGCACCATCTAGTCAACTTGGTGTATGAAGGTGCTTATCCAACCGCCAAGGCCTGGGTAATCTACTGGGTATGGTTCGTTGTTGAGATGCTCATGTACTGCTTCATGCCTGGTGTGTCCTTGCAGGGCCGTCCATTGCCTCATGAAAACTTCAAACGCTTACCGTACTATTGCTCGGCCTACACCAGCTTCTACGCCACCCTGATCATTGTTGCCGCTCTGCATTTTACTAAGGTTTTCCCCCTGTACACCGTTGTGGACGAGTTTGGCTCAATCATGACGGTGGCAATTTTCTCTGGCTTCATCAACAGCTTCATTGTATATTTCCAAGCCATCATTCGCAACCGCACACATCGCCTTACCGGATACCCCATCTACGACTTCTTCATGGGCGCAGAGCTGAATCCCCGTATTGGTATTCTTGACTTCAAGATGTTTTATGAAGTTCGCATTCCGTGGTTCATCTTGTTCTTCATTTCATGTGGCACCGCGGCAAAGCAGTATGAGACGTATGGATATGTCTCCGCAGAGGTGCTGTTTTTGGTTATGGCTCATTACTTGTACGTGAATGCATGTGCCAAGGGAGAAGAGTTGATTACGTCTAGTTGGTAAGTTATTAGGGAGTGACGTCAAAGAGCGCCATTGCTAACCTAATTCAGGGACATGTACTTTGAGAAGCTCGGATTTATGCTCACATTCTGGAACATGGCGGGCGTCCCCTTCAGCTATTGCCACTGCGCAATTTACCTTGCCAACCACCACCCTTCCGAATATCGCTGGAATCGATACGCTCTAGTCGGGCTAGTCGTTGTCTACCTCTTCATGTACTGGATGTGGGATACATCCAATAGCCAGAAGAATGGATTCCGTCAGATGGAGCGCCAAGGCAAGCTCACCAAGCGCAACACGTTCCCCCAACTGCCGTGGCAGATTGTCAAGAACCCCCGTACTCTGGAGACGCAGGCTGGGGAGCGCATCTTGGTAGATGGATGGTTCGGTATCATCAGAAAGCCAAACTATGTACCCGACATGTTCTTTTCATTTTCATGGGGCTTGATCACGGGCTTCAAGTATGTTCTGCCGTGATAAGATGAAACAGTATGAGCTGGCTAACACTTCTTACAGGAGTCCATTCCCGTGGTTCTACTCGGTATTTTTCATGGTCATGATCATTCACCGTGCCATGAGAGACATTGAGCGTTGCCGTCGAAAGTATGGCGATGCTTGGACGCAGTATGAGAAGGAGGTCCCATACCTCTTTATCCCTGTAAGTGCCTCAATATTCGGGGTAGTTCTCATTTACTAACACTGGACAGTACATCATTTAAGTCGACCAACGGTACGTGGAAAGGGGAATTTGTGACTAGGAATCCCTCGGACTTTGTAAGATGCTTTTTTTTCAGCTGTAGTGAGATCTCAAGGATCATCTGCGCTACGTGGTGGACCCAATCGCCACGAAGGATTCGATCGACAGCTACGGATAGGCCGATGCACGTCACTGACGTAGAACTTCCTTCGACCAGCAAGCAGCATGATCAATTGTTAATAAAGTTGGGCTTAATGCATTTGTCGTTCAATAGTTGATGGAGCCTGGCGAAAACGTGGAAGAGAGGCATTCTATTCCCCATGTACCATCTTTGTAAGAAGTAATCATCTCCAAGCAGTTCACTTAGTTAGAAGAGAAGTATAGAGGATCCACAATATGCTAGCCGGATCAGAAAGCTTATACCAGACACACCTTTGCAGACTGATTCCTCCGATGGAATGTAGTTGGTAGGTTGATTTGTTAGCGTATACCAAACAGGTAAAATGGTGCGCGTTCTGGTGTTGGCTCTATTCCCACCACAAGTGCTAGTCGCATGTCTTGTTTGCATCTGTGAGGTGATTGCATCATGGGACGAAAGATTCGAAGGGCCAGTATTGGCTCAACTCTTAGAGAATCTCAATTGCAGTTATTCGTACGTGCCAGTAGAGACTTGACCTTCTCAATTCCACTGATATTTCCAGTCGGTTCCCAGCATCGTCCGGTGTGAACGGGTGAAGCAATGCCCAAGATGAAGCATGTTAACCTTGTAAACTGTCCAATGTAGTGAGTAGGCTGATGTCTTTACGAAGTCACAGCGCACCGACCGGACAGCTTCTGGATCTATTCCCATCCTTCCAGAACGATATGCACCGAACTAGGTGACATGCATACTCATCCTTTGCGATCGTCTCGGCACGCATCAGCTGTCTTACTCCCTTATGCCGATCTTGACGACATCCACAGCAGGCATCAAAATACCGGCCAATCATAGCACTTTACCTCAAAGTTGGACAAAAGTTTCTAAATCGGTATGTCGATGGTTTCTTCAACTGTTTAGTTTTGACTTTATCAGGATTCTAGTGAGGATTTTATAGTATTCACTGAGGAGAAGACGCACTGCTGCAGAAGTATAAAGTTCGTGGAATGTCTCCGTGCTTTCGACTTGAACTACTCAATAACTCATTCCAAGCAATTCAAGCATTATCAACTACTATCTAAAACTTCTATACGTCTTATCAAGAATACCCTCCACAATGAAATCCGCAGCTATTCTCTCCCTCCTCGCCGCCACCGCAATTGCCTCCCCAACACTCCACGGCCGCACTCCCAGCGACAAATCTGGCAAAGAGAAAATCGCATATGACTGCGAAGACCTCACCATCCCTAACCCCGGCGGAGCAGAGGGCCAAGGCGAAGGCGGCAGCGGAATCTTCACCCAATCACTCAGCTTCATCGACAAAGACGGCAAGAATCACGGCGCTAAATGCGAGAAGAGCGATGGTGTATGCGTGAAATGCACATTGTCGGATGGTCTGCCGTCCAAGATTGAGGTGAATGCCTGTCATTTCCCGGTTGCGGGGACATGTAACATCGACTTTGAGTATAAGGGGTATCATTATGATACGTCGAAGAAGCAGCCGAAGTGTGGGCATGAGGGTGGTGGGTTTCAGGCTTTTTCGAGCAGTCAGACTGCTATTTGTTACTTTGACGTTTAGACACAGTATGAAGTGGCAGTGTTAGGAAAATCGAACAGGTGGTGTTAAGGTTGGAAATTGATGTACAGCATGATGTAAGAGTACCTCTACAGATAACGATGTATATTCGCGTAACCATAAAACAGTATTACATTCTATTAAACTCTATAAAAGAAGCATTGCAAAGTCGTCTGTCAAGATCTGCCTGTTGATCAACTAGTACGCCAGGCAGTCGACTGGCGTGGTATTCCAACCGTGATATCAACCGCCTTGATGATCTCCTTGTACCAATTGTCCTCGTCCACATCCACACCAATAAACCGAACTTGGCTCTTGGACGTCTTGCCTGTGATGGGCCCTGTCACACTCGCTTTTGACTCCCCGCGACTGATATAGCTCGACCCTTTCTGTTTGGCTATTACCGCCCCATCTTCGCCCAGAACCTCATACTGCACTGTACCGAGGTCAATCTCAAACGGGGATGAATTAACCATGAGCATCGTGTTCTTGTATCCACCATCTTCAGGCTCCGTTTGTATGACATTCACCTTCAGGCTCTTTAGTCCTTTGAGAGGTATGTCTTTGGCGTAGACAATGCTCGCAGTTCGACCCAGTGCCTTAATAGTGCAATGTCCATTGTCAAGGCGGAGGACTAATTCATCATCCTGCATAATAGACGTTACAAATGCCTTGAAAGCATTCATGTCTAGAATCTGGACGACTTGGTCGGCAATAATAATATCAGCTCCCGTACGGCCAATCTTGGCAGGTGGAATGTCGAGACGTCCAAACACGCCGCCTGGTCCGACCATGTCGACTGTCATTTCGGACATGTGAGCCGTGGTTATTCCAATTTTGGTGAGTTTGGACTTTATAGACATGAGAAAAGTGCTACACATGGTTAGTTATCGTCTTGGCGCATGTAATTTTTGGGGTGCTCACTCTTTCGTTGCCTTTGTGATTTTGATATGCTCCACCTCCAACTTCGACTGTTTCAAAATAGCTTGAGTAATGGCGTTCATTTTGGCTGACTTTGTCGATTTAGTTTTTGATATGCGAAACAAGATACAGATCGAGAGCCTAGCTGGCCTTTTTATAAAAGAGCTCTGACGATAGTTGCATTGTCAATTGCGCTCGAGACGGAATCGGAGGCAGTTCTTGGTCACCATCAGATGTTTACTGCGTAGACAACCGCGCATGTTGCTACGTACATTGCTACGTAAGCCTGACCTCTACCTACAATATTTTATTTAGAAATGCTGAAGTAATGGCTAGAAACCTGGGAATTCGATACATTTTTGTTGGGAGCGCTGATCACTCAGTCCCTTACATGTGCAATACAGGGGTCTTTGCCCTACGGCTGGGCACATGGGCAGTTTGACAATGTCATGGTCATATCTACGTCAGACACTGTGGCAACGAGTATTCGATGCCTAGTCCTCGAAGGAAGTTTCAGAACGCACAGCTTTCACATGTCATCCAAGGTTATGTCAGTTCAATTGTGTAGCGTGATCGCAGTGTTCATAGGTTCCACTCCTGTTATGACTGGCGTCATTGGCGAGATTTTTGCCAACACCTCAGCTGTCAACAAACAGGTTAATAATGTAGCAGAAGTTAATAGGAATAGAACAATAGTTTCCACTAGATAGCAGATGAGACAATTTTGCACTTCATTGGGTTGCGGTAGTGTTGTACGGCTTGGAAACAACTTGTGTCTTGATAGAGCAGAGTAGACAATTCACATGAAAGGGTATTCAAGTGGTACTACTATTCTGTTTACTGTAAAAGCACCCTGCATAAAATCTCCGGTCAAAACACTGACAGAGCAAATCAGCCCACCACGCAATCCCGATGTGAGTGCCATGAACCAATGCTACCACAAGTTTTCAAAATCTCATTTTCGATTACGAAAGTTAGTACGTCAGCAAGGCGTGTTTTCTTCTTTGTGTATACTCTCTAGTGACTCAGAGACACATCTGCCTTGTCACTGTGGTTGACAACGGCAGTCCGGACCAACTACCGATGCATGAAGTCCGGTTCAACAAAACCCCTGCGCAGACCGCAACTTGACCCTATTTGGTTCGCAAAATTACCTGGTAAGGAATTGACGGACGACTAAAGCTGCGCTGGTAAATGGCAGCTGGTGAGCCTCGGCAGTTCTTGTGTCGTTGATCAACGCTGTAACACGCAACCAAAATGTCGGGTTACATACCCTTCGCTCTGCATTGCTCAGTTTGGTCTGACGTTAAAGAGAAAGCACAATTTTATGTCCCATATACTTACTGTAACGTCGTCTAACAAACGGGCGTCGCATGTCTCTCCGCTCAGCACTTCTGCAAGAGTCTAACAAATCCTTGATGCCTCTTCCGTACAATAGACTTTGCTGAACTCTGGCACAGCGGGCATGCAATAATGATACCGAAAGAATGAGCATAACTTCATTTTCTAATATACGACGTTAAGTAACAACGAAAAACCGGCCCCAAGTAAGACTATCAGTTGCACAACGGCACATTAGCGCTCATGTGTGGTAGTGGTCCGCAACCCGTCAGGTTAGAATGAACAGTTCATCTTCACAGAGGCGCTTATTGCGAATACACCTGACGAAAAGGTTCTACTGGAGGCTACTTTTCTTCAATCATTTGCTTTGTCACAGCTAACTTGATGAACAGACACGGTCGCTGCTCAATCCACAACAACCCTACAAGCCAGCTTCCCTCTTCTTCTCCTCCGCCAACTCGGCCAGCGTCTCAATCGCCTCGTGTTCCCTCCCAAGCGGAACAAACAAATGGTCATGATAGAATCCACTAACTGGATTAACACCCATTTCCTTGGTCGCTAACCTCGTCGCAATAACCGCCATGAACCCCACCGCCTCCAAACTCGAAGTAACATTGAGAGTAATCATCTTACACGGGAAGAAGTACTCCAGATTATGTAGCTTGGCGCAATAGAGGCTTGTGATGACTGTAATACCTTCTGATTCGCGAAAGAAGAGTTGGACCTCCGACATTGGCGGCGCGTGTGCTTCGTCTTTGAGCGTCGCGAAGACAAATGTCGTGGGGTGGAGAATTGTGGTCAGGGTCGCAAGCAACTTTGAGAGAGACTTCTCGCCTGGATCCTGCATTGGAGCTGACATTTTGATATCTTGATGGCTCTCTCCTTTCACTTTGGAGTTGATGTTGCTGGGCAAGTTTCTGGAATGACGGGAGTTGGATGAGTGTGAAATTGCGATTCGACCATTCCGAGATAAGGTTCTTAGTTCAAGCGATGGGGTAAACGGCTCCTCTTCGGCTCCGATGTCTACAAACTCCTGAAAGTCTGAAAGGATGCCTATGAAAGAGAGCACCCCGTGTGGTATAGCAAAGGTCAAGGTCCATACTGGTTGAATTACTGCGGCGAGAGCGTCAACACATGTATCCCACTTCCGGCTGCTTCTCATATTGACAGATTACACTTGGCCCAGTGCCTGATTACAGGAGTCCGCACATGGCAAGGACGACCGCATTCGACCCTTCCTCTGCATTTACGTCACCGACATAGCCCAGCTTTCCTTCGCCGATATTGGCCAATGCCACGGCAGTTACTCCAACCACTTTTGCGCTTGTTGGAGCAAAGACCAAAGACTCAACCACCGAGTCATTGTCGGTATTGTACCACATATCCTCTGGTGCGACGTTCTTCACAAACACGGCCTTCTGGCTGTACTTTTGTGGTAGCTTCTGGGCGTTGGCCACACCAACCGCAGATTGGTTCAATGCCAACGTCGTCCTGTGGTAAGATCCAGCTCCCCACGGCAGACCTGCTCGAGAGAAAAATGGCTCTACGTTGTTCAGCCGTGCGAAGGAGGGGAAGTGGCCCATGACGATTGCTGTGCCTCCGCCGCGGACATATGCGAGAACCGATTCCCAAACAGAAATACTAGCCCCGAGAGTCAAGGCTTCGTCTGTAATTAGTACGGCCAAAGGCTCTGGTCGCTGTGACAAAAGCGTAATTGCTGACGTGGAGTTTTCAGCCCGCTGAAGCTCAGCTTTTGACCTGAGGGCCGCCAGAAGAGTGGCGTACATCTCGTCAAAGAATGGTTGTTTGCGCAAAGAGATGGCAAGAACTCGGGCTGGTTGCGACGTCGTGGTTATAATGGTAATGCTGTAGGTTTGGTCTCTCGGCAAGCTACGATACGGCGGATATTTGCTTGCAATTGTTGCGGTAGCGAAGGTCAAGTTCGGCCAGATTGGCTGCTGACCCCAACATTGAAAGGAAGGATTCGAAATCGATGGGGAGAAGAGAAAATGGAACGAGGTCTGGTCAAATGCATCACCTGATTTGACATTTTTCGGCAAGAGGGCGGTATGGGAGCACGGTGCCAATAGATGTTCTCAGGGTTAGGGCAGGCACGACCCGATTGAGCGACTGTTACATACATGTCTGGTATTTAATAGGTCAAAGCAGTGCAGGAGGGCTTGACGAGATTTATTCGGTTTGGTGGCTGAACCATTAAATGTTGACCAGGTGGAAAACCAAGAACTAGTCGTATATATAGATAGAATACGACACTCATTACGGTGCAAACAAGTGGTGTGATTAATAATTCAGTGCGGAGCTCCCCAATCCCGCCAAGGACCAAACCGGCTATAAAACACGCTTCCCTCAATAGTAAACCCATTTTCTTGTCAGAGAATATCCAAATTGAAACGTATTATATCTCAGTATACCACAGGACAAAAAGGCTATACCATGAGTGCAAATCTCCCATCCGACTTTTTCATATTTACTTCTATTCGCTTTGAGCCAAATCTCACAGAGGACGATGTAAACCTCCCATACTACCTCTTACCGTTTCACTTGCTCCGTCTTCGCGACGCCGCTGCAGAATTCCAGCTTGTCCATGTTCAACAGCTACTACAAGACGACGAAGCTGGTATTCAACTCCTCAAAACTGCCGTGGATGACGCCGTTACAGATCGCACACAGTCATGGCGTGTGAATGTCAAAATACACCCCGACTGCAAAATATCTACCATGACAACACAGTTGAAACCGTTATCGCACGAAATTGTCAAGTTACCCAGTGGACGGACTGCGGACGACCTCGTCCAATTTCTTCAGGGTGAACGCGAGGCTCGCAATCTCCCCATTTGGGATGTCCTGGTCGACACCGTTGCAACGCCAAGATCAAGGTTTACGGGTCACAAGACCTCCGTTAGAGGCATGTATAATGAGGCTAGAGACAGGGCCGGGCTTGTGTCTTACGAGGAACCCAGGGAGACGCTGCTCTGGAACGAGGAAGGCCAAGTGACGGAGGGAAGCATCACGACTGTGTATGTCTGGCGAGGGAGGAATGGTACTGAAAATGGTTATCTGGCTACTCCGCCACTGAGTACAGGATGTAACGCCAGTTCAACGAGGCGCTATGCTCTAAGTAAAGGGCTATGTGTTGAAGAAGCAGTCGATGTGTCCGAGTTAGCTGAGGGAGAAGAGGTGTGGCTTAGCCATGCCAGTGACGGCTTCTTCCCAGGCAAAATTCGAAGGTCAAGGGTGAGCAAAGAATGACGGGTATTAACATCAATAGGCATTCTTGAATAACATTTGAGATCTCTGCTTAAACTCTGTCTGCGCTATCAACATCTACCGAGTCTCATCGTCCTGCTACCTTGGTCCACTGCATATCAAGTCTAAAGGGTACAGTCTCTTTCCTTAAGACAAATTTGTCGCTCGTTAAACAAGACTGCGTGACACTATATTTTACCTGTCCCCAGACTTTTACACCTAAGAGCGTGCAGCTATACCTGGCAACGCTAATACATACAATGAGCTCTGTTGGTAGGGAAACCCTCCATGAGGCGATTTGTCTATCGGAATGAGATGCGTTATAGGCGCTCCACCGAGGGACCATCTCACTATTTGTTTACGCTCGAGTGGGCGTTTCTGTTGAGGAAGGGCCAGTGATTTGATGCGCACATTCACAGCTTCCTTCGGTGGACACATTCACTGGTTCCTGACCTCACCTTATAAGCCCGGAACCATTCCTCTGCAGCGTTTTCAGCTTTTCTCTTGATCACAACACAACAAGATTTCCCCCGTTTTCTCTCTTCACACCTTCCTTGGCGGTCATAATTCACCAAGTGATCACGTTTGGCTCACTGCATATCAGCTTCGCAGGAGCAAGGCGTTTATTGGTTGCCTTGTATGTCAAGGGCCTGTTGCCACATATTCTCTGAGTTGGGCAGCAAGATTTGCAACCATCAGCGGTTTTGTTTCATGCACAAGCACCAGATGAGAAGCGCCAAGGTCGAATAACTGGGCTGGCTGGGACTCAAGCCTGGTTCAATCCGACAGTGAGGCTGACGGTATCTATCAACCCGCAATACTTGAGAAAACACATTCACTGACAATTTCAGTTCCAGACTGTCCCCGCTGAGCCACCAAATCTTGACAAAAATGGGCTTCGTGGAGCTTCAATCCAAAGATCATCGCGATCTGTTGGACATCATTGACAACCTTCGCTCTATTGGCATCAGCAGCTATGTCGATCTTCCGGAAATCATCGTGTGCGGAGACCAATCCGCAGGCAAAAGTTCTGTTCTCGAAGCCATCTCTGGTATGTCATTTCCAACGAAAGATAACCTTTGTACCCGATTTGCGACAGAACTGGTTCTGCGCCGACAGGATACAGTTGCCGTCAAGGTGTCCATCAATCCCGGCCCGGATCGATCTGCCGACGAAAAAGACCGATTGAGCAGCTTTGCTGCAGAAATGGACCTCGACTCACCCGACATTGGAAGCGTTGTTGAAACGGCCAAAGATGCAATGGGTTTGTCTGATACAAAGGTATTTAGCACCGACATCTTGCGTGTCGAGCTTTGCGGACCAACACAACCACACCTCACCATGGTTGATCTGCCTGGCCTATTTCGGGCTGGAAATCGGGACCAGTCAGTGAAAGATGCCAAAATTGTCAGCAAGATGGTTCGGGGCTATGTGAAAAGGCCGCGAAGTATAATTCTAGCCGTTGTCTCAGCGAAGAGCGATTTTGCATTGCAAGAAATCACGGAACTAGCTCGTGAACTCGACCCTGACGGAATCCGCACGCTTGGCCTGATAACTAAGCCAGATGCTCTCGATGCGGGTTCCGATAGCGAGGCAGCGTATGTACGGCTCGCGAAAAACAAGGACGTGGCTTTCCGTCTTGGCTGGCATGTCCTCAAGAACAGGGATTACAAAATGCGCGATGCATCATCATCAGAGCGAGATGAGGCTGAGGCGAAATTCTTTTCTCAGGGAGTTTGGGCAACTCTGGATCCTAATCATCTTGGTGTTGAGTCGCTGAAACCCAGGCTAAGCAACGTTCTCAAAGATCAAATCTTGCACCAGCTTCCAAGCCTTCTTGAAGATGTTGATTATGAAGTTGAAGCTTGCAGGGCAAGATTAGAACGACTGGGAACTCCGCGCAGCTCGCTGTTGGAGCAACGCAGATACCTTATGCAAGTCAGCCGAGAGTTCACCACCCTTATGAAAGCCGCTGTGGATGGTGAATACGGCAACAGGTTCTTCGGCAGCGCCAAGTCTGAAGATGGGTACAAGAAACGCCTAAGAGCTCGCATCCAAAACTCTCTCTCTGATTTTGAGAGAGATATGAGACTGAATGGACAAAGCCAGCGTATCGTTGATGACTCCAACGGCGAAAGAGTTGCCCTCTCTGGAAACAGTACTGTGCGGCGATCGGAATACCTCGGCGAGGTCATCGATCTCATGAAACGGAGTAGAGCTCGCGAACTTCCCGGGACGTTTAATCCTCTGATCGTCAGCGAGCTTTTCGCCGCACAATGCCAGCCTTGGCAGACTATCGCAAAGGATGCGGAAGAAGAAATCTTGGGGATAGTTTATGAGGTTGCCCAGTCTGTCGTTGACTATGTGGCCGTCGATGAAACCACCAGGGGAATATTCTATCTCATCAGCAAGGGCATTGACGCACTGAAGAGCGATCTCGGCGTCAAGTGCAAAGAGCTTCTGAAACCACATATGGAGGGTCATCCCATCACCTACAACCACTACTTGACCGACACGGTGCAGAAAAGGCAGTCTGAAAGAAGACGCCACACCTTGGAGAAGCAGTTCAAGGAACTTGTGGGGCCCCATAACTTCGAGAACGAAATACAGATAGGTATCTTTCCGTCGAGTTTCTTCCAATCGCTTGAGAGCCACACCGAGGTTGATATGGAACGATTTGCTGGCGAGTTGGCAATCGACTACACACTTGCGTATTACCAGGTAAGTCAAGTCAACCAGCCATAATGTTAACAGGGCTACTATTATGTAACCAATATCCACTAGAAGACGAAATTTGAGAACGAGTGCTGACTATTTCGTAGGTGGCTCTCAAGAAATTCATCGATGACGTCGCAGTACTTGCAGTCGAGCAATGTCTCGTATTACATCTTCCCGATTTATTCCATTCCGAAGTAATTTTGGATCTGAAAGACGAAGAGGTATCTCAGTTAGTGGGAGAAAGTGAAGCAACTTCCACGGAGCGAGCCAGGTGCCGGGAAAAGCTCGTCGTTCTGGAGGCTGGTAAAAGTGAACTTAGGCGCCTGGACACTCATCGGTCTCTGAACATTGGTAAATTACCTCTTTTCCATATAGGACTTTTCAGTGATGCTAATGCTATCTAGTTTCTCAATCGGCACAATCGGACACCCGAAGTGACAGTTACGAAGCTAGCTCTAGACCATCGAGTGAGGAACGTCTGTCCCCCGCCAGATCTTCTCGTTCATCCATTCGTGTCTTTGAGCCTGAGTTAGTTAGACCAGTGGAAGCTGTCAAAAATGAGGGATGGATTGCTTAGGATGCTCCGTCTCCCGCTGCTGCTAAGGTGACGTCCCCGGACGCAGACACGACGCCAGCCGCCAAGGATGAGGATGTTCATTGTTTCAATGTCCCTGAGGAAGTGTTCTCAGGCTTCAACGCCTTGTCAGCTGAGAAGGATGAAAATGACGCCTGGGGATCCCGGGGCACGAAGAGCAAGAAGAAAAAGAGGGAGGCCAGGGCGTCAATATGGAACTGGAATGTCTAGCGATGTATGCTGACTGGCATATTTGCTACCTCACGACAGTAACGCCGTTGGCATGGGGTTATGCACAGTCATAGTATTGTGTCATTCTATTGCTGATCTAACCCTAAGTATATGAAGGGTGTTCCCTCCTATTTGTCGCTTTAAGATGCTTAGCTCAAACCGCATTTATAATGTGGTTGTTAACCATTCCACAATTCTGATGTGACTTTACCCACGCTGGGGTCAAACGGTCCATACTGTTCAATGGTCGTGGCGCTTCAACCATGGCTGACAAGCTTCCACGAGCTTAATGTGAATGCTCTCATCTCCAGTTCTCTTTAAAACCTCCTGGTAAACTGTCTCATCTACCCTCTTAAAGAAAACCAATGCAGAAACCCAAACAAAGTCAGCATACGACACCGTCTTACCCATAAAGAAGGGCCCATCGCTATTCTCCCTCAAAAGAGCGGTTACTTGTTGGAGGTGCGGCTCCGCGCTAGAATATGCAGTTTCCCCTCCGTGATTCTTTTCAAAGTCCTGAACGGACATGCCGATCCTTTCGGCGCGAGTTGTGTACCAGTAGTCGATGCTGACTTCGTTGAGTAAATTGACTGGGACGCGGGCGTAGCAAATCGCACGCATGTATTGAAAGACGTTGGGGAGAAGGTCTTCTAATTTGGCGAGGTACGGAGATTCAAGATGCATAGAGGGCTCGGGGTGTGACTTCTCAATGTGATCGACGATTTTGCGGGAGTCCATGATCCAGGTGTTGTCTGGGAGCTTGACGGTGGGAATGGTGTATGGAGTGCCGGTTTCATTGGGAGGGAGGCTGGATTGGATATTGCATGAGATGCCATGCAAGATTGGTAAGGAGAGGAATAATTTGGACTTACTGAGGCTGGAACTTGGGTTTGATGTCTGGGTACTCAGTCTGCAGTCCATCAGCATCAACCTCAGGTCAAATTCAGTCTGGTGTTAAACGCACCCATTCTGTTCTGTAGTCGATGCCTTTGAAGTTGAAGAGCATTCGAGCTGCATTGATCGTCAGCAGGGACACTGAATTGTGTGAGTAATTGCGTACTTTTCCATGGATTCAGCGACCAGGTTGAGCATGGCTCCTTGCTGGGCAGGTCAAACAACGTAATTTGTCCGGCCGACATGTTGAGATCTGTGTGACTATTTAGGTTAAGTTCTATTAAGAGAATTATAAGAGACAGCCGTGTGCTTGAAGATGTGAAGGCTAGCTATGAGTGATCTGAAGTAAGTCGTGGCCTGTTTGAACATGAGAGATCTGGTCTCTAAATGTCTCTATTCTGTAGATATCTTACGGATTGGAACTAGCTAACTATTGGCTTGCTTTCTGCCTTACTGCTCCAGATCCCCGCAGCTGCTTACCAATTGACTTCTTGTGATGGTGGATTGCGCCCTATGATTACAAGGTTGGATTAAACCTCGACTTAATTGCTCAAATCGTAGAGTTATATGAGGGTTTTAATTCATCTCAGTAAATGTATTATAATTCAATTGACTAACCGTTAAAATGATCCAGTCGTTCGTGGTCGGCGGTGCTGTCAACCGCCCTCCGATGTAAGACGTCATAATGTTACTCCGAATGCATTGGGTACTTTTTGCAAGCTATCACCGAATCTAGTCTCCGGGCTTCAACCAACATTGGCAACAGCCGAACCCAGCAATCGCTATGGAAATGCGTACTGACCCCCAGAAAGAAATATATCACCAGCAGTCCACCAACCTCGACCCCGTATCTATGACTCCGAGTCCAGTCCCAAAGGCACCAAACCCAGCGCAACATCATCTCGTCCCATAAACCCCAATAGACTCGTGTCCGGTCCCAGCGAAACACCCCCTTTACTCCAATTGTGAATGAGAGTTCGCGCGTGCCAAACTGCCAAATGCTTATTATATCGATGCACTTTGGCGACGAGCCTCGCCTTCAGCGACTGTCGCAGCGAGTCCCTCCAGTTTGATCGCGCCCACCGTATATCATTCCTCCCCAGAGGACAAAAGGCTTCCGGTTGTCCAGTGAAGGGATCAGTCATTGTGAATTCCATTTTGAACATGGCAGGGTTACTGCTAAACGACACAGCGGCGGTAACAACAGCGTTGCAAGTGTCGTTTGCTTTACACGCCTCTAAATCGTGATGGTGTTCTGGTATGGCTGCATTATCGTTAGTATATATCCTGCTTCGTAGTAGATCATAAATACGGCCCAAAACATACCGCATACTGTCCCAGCGACAACGTCAGCTTCCACCAAAAACTCCAACTCAGGCTTCACGAGCCCACTTTCCTTGTCGCTAGTCCAGTCATTAAAAACTGCATCCAAGAACCCATCTATGCTTCCACGTGTAGTCAGCAGCGTAGATGGAGTTTCTGTCGCTGTTCCGCAAGCATGAAGAATGTCAAAAAGCTTCTTGAGCTGCACCTCTATCAGCTGGTTTGCGCTCGAAATTACCCTTGGCATGCCTGGGTGCTCGTCACCAGACCCGAGGGCGTCGAAGAATCGTTGACGAGCCTGTTTTGCGTCTTCTGGTGCAATGAGTGCAAGCGATGAGAGGTATATTGGGGATTCGGATCGTCGATTTCGTTTGATGGATCGCGGCTGGGACTGCTGTGTTGATCGGGCAGAGCTGCCGGCTCTGGAAGCGGTTCCACGGGTCATTGCATGCGTAAACGGGATGCGGTTTGTCGGGAAGGATACGTTGCTCAAGGGCGTTTATCTCTCGGTTGTTGAAATGGAGTGAGTCTCGTTGAGGGCCGTTGAGGGTTGTTGACGGCCAGTTGTTGACGGTGGCACATCGTGGGCAGCACTACGTTTTTTCAGAGATGCAAAGCTGTCAAATGGATTCAATTAGAGAGATGAAGATGCAGTTTGTAGTGGTTATGTAACTCGGTGTGCATTGTTCTCCGGGTCAATAGAAGAGGTGCACAACAGTTGTTACATTGGTCTGTTTGGACTGTCACCTCGCGTTCACCTTGTGGTCAAACGATATCCGCTAAGACTGAAACTTATTGAGACTGGTGAGTATATCCAAGCACCTGCTAAAGTCTCTCCTCGCGTAGCCACGCTCATATTCACCTTTACTTTGATACGTCTTGGACAAACATTACTCCATATGAGTCAATCCATTTGCAAACTGGAAAACATGGTTTGTATGGTATCCGTACGATGCGACCCGAACCAATTCAAAATCCATCAAATTCTGGTAGTCCATTCCGTGGAGAGCATATTTCCCATAACTTGTCCCGCATTCGAAAGGACGATACTTATTATCAAGGTTTGAATGGTGATGGGACCCTGGACAGGTGGTTCATCAGCACGGGATTGAAAAGGAAGTAGTTCACTAGAAGACTAGTTCCCGACTTCCAAAAAAGAACGTAAAAGTGTTAAATGTAGTAAATTAGAAATCCCATAGGACTTCCAGTAGATGGTGATCCTATAAGAAGCCGTTGTAAACTACGGCGTGCTTCGGTTGATCTAATGCCAGACCTGGGCGCGGAGCTACCGCTTCTAATACAACTCTGAAGATCTATCGCATTCTTCTGCTCGACATGACATCTGGCCATAGATTTAGAATGGGCTACTGATACGGCGCTGCACGACGCGGCCTCTGATATTTAGGTTACACAACCAGGAGCTATATGCTATACTTCCAAATATGTATTAATAGCATCCGTCTCCAGTCCTACATTTCGTATATACTGCGATATGAATGTGATTGTAAAATTGATAGAAAACGTAAATTTGGGTATAAGTGCAGCGAAAAGTAGGTTCATTCGCATTCATCTCCTCCGCTGGAAACACCGTCTTCCTACAATAAACAGGTCGATTTAGAGATCATGTTCCCTCAAATATTTCTCATCCTCCAGGGCCAATTTGATCAGCTGCTCCTGGACTTCCTGGGACAACTCCTCCGTCTCTGACGTATCCCTCATCCCTATAAGAGGATTAACACAACTTGCTGTGCTGCCAAGATAATGCAAGTGAGCCACAATGCTGTGAAGTAGCGTATTCTGACCGTTGCATTGGTTGTTGGCAATGCCATGACAGACTTGGACCTCCCCAGCGGTGTAGTCAGTCCTCCAAGGATACAACCAGAACCCAGGCAACCAGTACTCGGGCGTGGTATGACGATAGCCAAATGAGATACTAGGAAGACGAGGCACAGCGTCGTTTCCGTGAGTAACCCGCCAGTGGCCGCCTTGTTGTTCAGAGAACCACGTAGCAAACCTATCATTGCCAACGCGAGGACTGCCATAGGTGTACAGTTCAAGTGGAACACCCGCTTTACGAAGGGTGGCAGCGGCAATAGTTGCTACTGCTCCTCCGAGCGAGTGACCCGTTAGAACAATCTTGTAGTTTGGGTTCTTCTTATGCGCGTCTAGAATAGCAGTAACAGCTTCACTGGCAATCTCGTCCCAGGCTGTAGCAAAGCCAGCATGAACCTTGCAATCACTTGTGAAACTGCAGTCGCGAAACAAGACTACCACGTTGGTAATCCAGTTACGGATGTTGCTACTGCCGCGGATGGAAAGAACAGTCTCGTTACGGACTTCATCGACGGCTACGTAGGCGCCAATTCCGGTGAACAAGCCACTGATAGCGAGCGTTTTGTTAGAATTTGAAGTCCAAACACTTGTCCACCGAAGCCACTGAAGACTCCGGCTGAGAATTTGTACAGGGATTAATGGTTGAAAATGAGAACTCACACCATGGAATCCACAATAGTAGCCTTATTCTGGGTGACTAGAGGACAGGCATTGTTGGTGCACTCAATCATTTGGCCCGGGGGTCTATCGTAGTTACAGTATGCGGCGGCAGCATGCTGGGTGTAGAATTTCATATTGTTAAAGACCCCATTAGAGACGCCATAGCCCACATCTAGAGATATGTTGCTCGTTAGAATACGGTGCGATAGAGTCCACAATGCTCAGACGTACCTCTCGTATCAAATGCCTTGGTATATTTAGCCATGTCTACCGGGTTTGCAGCCACGATGGCAACAAACCCAAGAAGAGCCTTGAACAGCATCTTGAAGAATCCAACAACGCAAGATGAAAAACAAGATTATAATCCCAGATCTGAACCAGCAGACAAACCAGGCAAGAACAAGTCTCGAAGGAACAGCTGACTCGTCTGCTGCCCTTACGCGTCATCTTGGGAGGAAACAGAGCGCTTCTTATACGATTTACCTCCCTTGTTGCGAGTTTCTCGGCCCATAGACTAGTTGATGTGCCGGCTGCTTCATTGAGATATTACCGCCTAAGCGTGGCAGGAGCGTAGGAAGCCAATAACTCAGGACGAACTGAATTTGAATGCTTGGCCTTTCTGCGTACGCGGATACGAGTGGATATGCAACATCTCTCAGTCTCGTCTCGCATTGTCACCGTTCCCCCACAACGGTAGACATGCAAAGACATAGTCGCAATCAATCACACGCCCCACATCCTATACGCTGCATGTTAAGATGTATTCAACACTATGGGAGTATAACGAGCTAAAAAGAACAACGGGCATATGATGGATCCAATGATATCTGGGTCGAAACGGCCACTTCCTGCAGGTTTGCCAACCCCAGCTGTAGTTATCCATGTTCGCAAGCGGGTACAACCTTTTGGCGATTTAATTGACCGGCAATACTTCCCAGAGCGGAAAGAGAAAAGTTCACGAGATGGCGGGATCAGGGGGAGAGAACCTCAAGTGGCAATTCGGTCCGCTCCTGGTGGAACTGCCGTGTGATCAGGCGACCAGCTACTTAAAGAGTGCCAAACCTTCTTCAGTGCAGAGTAGCCTTGCATGTTAAGTCTAGGAACGAAGCTTGGCAGAAATTCCATCCCATCTATGAGAAACTTCATGTCGGTAGGGTAAGGGTTTTCAAAGTCGTTCGATTAAAACGCTCTGACCAGGCACAAAAACTGAGCTCAATTTATGCTGTCAAGGCGGGCTCTGGCGCCGCAACAGCGCAACATGGAAGTGACGAGTCGTAATACTGGGATAACCCCAGATTCAAAACAACGCACAATAAGTAGGCTGGCTGGGTCCAGGAAGCATATTCCCCGTGGGACTGACTCGGAGCACAAGGGCGGGTCATTATGAATAATGGAAATGCCCGAGTATGTGGACATGGGATACTCCGCAGTGACATTCAGAGTGCGTCAGTCTCGCCTACGACAAAATGTAACAACAAGGGTAGTGTCGGGTGGGTTAGGAAACTTTCAACCCCGACTTCCTAGGGGAAGCTTGAAAAGATGACTGGCCCACTGGTATGGCTGTGTTGAAGAAGTGAAGGAAATGTGCACATGGGATTCTCAAGTGCTTTTGATATCTTTATACCCGAGGTACGGACGGACGCTTGTGCTGTATTGACTTCAAAGTGTCTTAAGTGGCGGTAATGTTGCAGAAATCTGGTCTACCAGAAGTTGGGGTTTAGCCTAAGTGTCGCGAAGAAAATGCAAGTTTCCCAAATAGGCTGATGGGAATACGTCAACGGGAGTTGATTTAG
Source organism: Pochonia chlamydosporia 170 (assembly GCF_001653235.2). NCBI lineage: Eukaryota > Fungi > Ascomycota > Sordariomycetes > Hypocreales > Clavicipitaceae > Pochonia > Pochonia chlamydosporia. Next base: position 386,315 of record NC_035792.1, on the reverse strand, counting down.
CCTTCTGTCTAACCTTGTTTCTAACCTTCTTCCTATGGCTGTGAGCATGACTCTCGCTAAAAAAGATCCAGCACCGTTACTAAAAGTCCGCTCAAGAAGATAAAACTCACGAATATCACTATAAAGAAGTACCATTTGCATTCTTTCGGATAGTCAAGTCAATCGATTGATTCCGTGTGTCAATGAATGGTGTCCATGGCTATCCTGCCGGTGATGGCAATGTGTGGGTTTGGTTAATTCGGTTCAGCACAATAGCACGGAATAAACCTGCTGCTTTTAATAGCCAACTATTGTTCTTGGAGCCACGTAAGCTATCTCAAACAGTGTTAAAAACCCCATCTGTATGTCTCACTAAGCGATGGTATACACAATTTGAACAATAGTTTCTACCTGTTTGGCCGTTGATACTACCCGCTTTAGTGAGCACAACAATTAGACCTGTCAACCATAAAATAAACTAATTCCCTCTGTTTTGAGTCTCTGTTCTTATTCTTTCCCTCTGACTGTTGTGTTAATTAATTAATATTTGCCTACCATTCTGTGTATTTAAATCCCTATTTCGCTTCTCCAAGATGAAGTTTACCGCGGCTTTTGTCAGTGCCCTATCCGCATGCGGCGCAATCAGCTTGCACCCTGGCAAAGCTGTACCAGGGGTTCGTACCAACAATCTTGACGAGAAATACAGACCAGAACCGACGGTTAAGTAATAAACTAACTAAACTATGCTCCGCCAGTGGTGCTTTCGCCGCGGTAACAGACATTCTCGCGCTCATCCACACGGTACCTGTGATCTTCCTATCTTAGGGACATTCCCTTGCCTCTCTGAGACGCCTGTAAGTCAACAGGCAAGATGTTGGCTTTCTTTCATCTATCAAATACTAAGGAATTTACGTTTCTAGTGTCCCGACGCTCCAGAATTTAGCAAAAACACTAGGTGTTATCGGGTGCGAGGTGGTGCATCCTGCGGGAGATGAGAAGTAGTGGCACGAGGTATATGGGATGCTGTTACCGTTCTAAACTTTGGTACGCCGCCGGTACGGTCTAAAAGTGCATTTGAGCAGCGGACTCTGTCGATCTAGTAATACAGGAAGAATGAGAGAGTGTGGCCAGTCTTCTTCTGCGGCTGCCGGTGATGATGATGACGATGATGATATTGTTGATAATGATGGTGATGCTGAACCACCGCCACCGAGGCTGCTACACTGAGGCTTTTGTACTTATCATCTGTGCCAGGGAATTCTTGCTTTTCCTCTCATCCCTCCTCTCTTTACTCGGGTACTTCCAATTTCATAGTTCCCTGCGCTTTCCATAATGACTACACCAGCTGGCAAGTTGAGTAGACCGCCACTGCGAGCCACGCCGCGGCTGTGTTTGCCAAAGGCAAAATTAATCAGGAGGCCCCAGCAGAACCACGGATTTCGAAAGTGATACACCGTGCATGTACATGACTGGAGTGGTTCTCAATCATGTGAATCATGACCCAGGTTGTGCTTTCATGACAGTGATATCCACTCAGGAAGAGTACGTCTGTATGTGATTAAATATGTAACCTAGGCTAGATTAGCTTAGCATGGCTACATAGGCAATTCCGCTGCAGCTTGCGAGGCTAGATTTCCTTCTCAGCAGCCACGTACGCGTAAATCCTCCACACACTACCATGTAGATTTTTGGATGGTGGCATTTGAGGCTATCTACAGGTGGCAACACAGATGCTATTATCAATTCCCAGTATATTGTACTGTACTCCGACCTCAATAAGAGGATAAGAACAACGGCAAGACTTCTGGAGATTGCCCAGGTCTTTGGCAGATAATACTGTTTGGTAAATTAGCAATAAATACTTTAGGAAACACAGAGTAGAGTAAAAGAACTATCGTATTAAATAACAAGAGAAAACATACCTTTCTTGCAGTTAAGATTTGTCACATCAATCTCCAGGCCAGGTACTTTAACAACAGGCTCATTTTTCCGATCTTTTGGGCAGGTTGTAAGATATATATGCAGTCTAGAACTACGCTCCAAGACAAGTTCGGTCTAGTCCCCGCCAGCATTCCGCCCTATAATGCCCGCAATACCTCAGCGAGACCGTTGATGTCACCCAGATTCAGGCTTCTGGGGACGAAATTCCGATATCATAATGGTTTTGACGCCACAGTAAGTATTATTGGCGCGGGAAAAGACACGGCGTAAAAGCGACCAATGTATGGTTGGATTTACAGATGTATAATGTGGTGTAATGTTTTGACTCGGCCCACTGCGATGAGATTGTTTAAGACACCCGCAACTGCCCGCATGTCCATCTTGCCTGCAGAATGAGCAGAGTTCCAACTGCTATACCAAAGCGTCGGCCCATGCCAAGGGTAGGTACGGACTCTAAAAAAATGTATCTCCTCTTTGTCTTGTCCATAAGCTGTGGCACATGCTATCTGGCTCTGTCTTTCACACTAAACACCACCAAACACCAACAAACTCTGAACACGAACTTTACCAAACCCACACGAATGCAACAGATCTCTTCCCCGATGAGCAGGAAACTCCGCCACAACCATAACACTCACAAGATCAGCACCGATCCCAGCCTCGCCCAACAACCTCAGCACAGCACAGAGCGTCCGTCCCGAGGCAAGCACATCGTCCACAATGACGACCGACGCACCCATGGGTACCACATTCCATTCCATCTCAAATCTTTTGTCTCCGGCACCATCAGCGAGCAAAGACGAAATATGTGACGTAGATTTTCTCGCTGACACGATTGGCGGTGGAAGTTTACCAGCATTACGAACCAGGGCCAAAGGCTTCCCAATCGCGCGGCCGGTGGAGCGGCAAAAATAAAGCCACCCGCCTCGCAACATACCACATTATCAATCTTGCGCCAGTCACCGACGAAATGACTTTGTAGCAAGGACGTACATAAGGCTAACCCTCCTGGTTGCTGTGAGATGTCGAACACGTGCTGGAACGTGATGCCGGGACTTGGAAAGTTGGCGATGGGGGTGACCATAGCAGCTAGCCGATGCAAGTCGTGGTGAAAGTACTGAGTTAGATGGGTTTTAGCGAATCCTTCAACGGCCTCGGAGTCGGCTGAGTCGTTGAAAATGAGAGTGGGACAGGAGGTGTAGTCGCTTTCGCTTGGTGTATCGTCGACAACATCATCGGAACCTTGACAGCCTCGACGCAAGCTCCGTGTCTGTGTGCTAGCTTGGACACGAATCTCGAGCAGTCTACTCTCTGGCACTAAGTGCGCAAACGTTGCAGTGGCCCATTCATCTCTCACCCCAGTAATCAGCAGCACGTCTACGTCTGGACCACAGTCCACTGCCTTGAGGAAATTCTCCTCAGGTAGCTGGGGTCGCTGCTGCACCTGATTCTGGAAAAAGGTCGTCAGAGCAAACCGGTGCCGTTCCTTGTAATGGCGGTCCGAAATCAAGCGATCCAAGTCAGCACCGGTGCCGCATACGCCCGCTTGGTTCCATCACCAATGCCAATGGAACGAGCCGCGAGACGTCCGGTTGCGAGAGAGTTAAACACGGAGACCCAGACGTCGGCACAGTAGTCCTTCCCAGCACAACTTTCCCCGGTAACAAGAATGATGAGCTTTGGTGCCGAGACTGGTGGCAGTGGACAAGCAAAGGCCAGTACATTGTGCGGATCCCAGCTTCGCTTAAGCCGGGCAAGACGCGGGCCGTTCGGTCCAAAAGCCTTTGCCGCTAGCGCCGTGTCTCTCGGATCCGGCCCGAGATCGGCTCCGTAAACGCCGGAGCAGAATGGTAGCAACTTCTCCGTGACATCGTAAACCCACCGCACCGCAGATCGAGCTGTCTCAGTGTTGTCTTGATGACGAGGCCAGACACCGCTTATCACGAAAGCAAAATTCCAATCTCGGCAGCCAAACGCAGTAGCGCCGGCTGAGACAGCCTTGACTGCTCCTCCAACATGCCGAAGCTGAAGATAACACATCGGAGTCGGACGGGTCTTTAGAGCCGTGATAAGATGAGTGGAGATATGTGGTGATCCAACGTACTTTAGGAAGATGCATCGCTTGAATGATGAGGTTTTGCTGCCGTAACCGCCACGGAGTCTAACCACGCACATTTCGTGCTCAAAAACCTCAACACCGTCTAGGCCTTTGACATCCTCGTCCGGTTCCAGTTCCGTAACTGCCGACATGCCTGTGACATGACTGGGTGTAGTTTCAGTAGTTGACGACTCACATATATGCACACCGAATCGTAGCTGGTCATCCTCGAAGTACATGTGCGCCTCTGCTGAACAGCTCTGGGGAAGCTGAGTAGTAACAAGCTCATCGAAAGCTCTAAGCTTGAGACTCGCTTGGGCATCATCTGCAAACGGAATAACCCAGTTTCGAACCGAGTACGACGGAGCGGCGTAGGCCTTGAAAGTAACGCTCACAACAAAACCAAAGTCCGTCCCCGCACCTTTCAACGCCCATAGTAAATCGCCATCATTTTCTGGCCGTACACCAAGTCTTGGACGGTGTTGACTCGGTACATGACCAACCAAGAACACCTCGCCCGATCTGACACTTACCATCACAGCGCCTACGATAGCATCGCACGACAGCCCATGTAGTCTAGCCAGATGGCCGATACCGCCCTGTAACCAGAGTCCAGCTCCTACACTAGGTCGACTGCCGAGGGGGACTGTCATGCCCGCCTGCAAGCTTTGCCGGATAATATCCCCGGCCTTACAACCTCCGCCCGCCACGATCAACCCCATATCATTTCCGGATGCTCGTTTACTTTCCTCATCAGTAACAATGTATACTTGATTGAAGGCGCTCATGTCGATTGCCACAACGTTGGGCTGGAGGCAGTGGCCGCTGTGGCCGCCACCCAGGATGGTCAAGCCGACATTGTGCTTCAACGCCCATCGGACGCATGTCTGGACCTGTGAAATGCTTCTTGGTTTGACGATCGCGGCGGGACGGTGGGCGCGGGCAACTGGACTCTTTACTACGTTGCTTTCCGGTGCCACGGGTACTTGGTTGGTCAACTCTGCCAACGGGGAGGCAGATTCGATATGATTAACCATGATTTCCAGATGATTTGATAAAGAAATAAGGAAATTAGGAGCCCCAAAGAATAGCCAACCAGAAAAAGCCACCGGACTCAGGTGGGTGAAATAGAGTCGTCTGTTGGCTGGATCATGGCCTCAGAAGCTCAACGGCTCATTTCCCGTGTCAGGGAATAAACATATATACCGCATAGAATCCTCGTCAAGCAATCAAAAATCCAATAGAATTGAATCAGTCACCGTTTGCGCATCATCAGGTGATGCATCATCCCGATATCCACAAGAGCAGTGGTGAGGACTCACGAGATCGGGAATTTGTGCTCTGTTTGACAAGCATTTCTGCTGAGGCTACTTGCAGAGAATTGGGCCAGCGTTTGCTCTGAGTTTTGTGTGTCACCGTCTCGGAAATGTCAAGTCCTACCGCTGAGTCACTGACACAAGCTGTACATGTCACAGTTTACCGCCTGTGATTATCCGTCTGGATATACCGTAGCACACAGGGCGGCAGGTATCAATAGACAACCATATCAAGGTAACAAACAAGGAGAGCTACATGATGGGTAACAGCGTGCCCCGGGGTTAAGGTGTTTGCGGCTGCTCTCAATGCTGTGCTAGCCGTTATTATGTACCGCCATGTGGACTAGCAACCTGAGGGGACCAACCTTCTAGAAGGACTGGTCGGGACTAATGCTCCGCAAGGTATGGATGTTGACGAGAGCTTATGCAAGTCGCAGTGTCATCTAGCACCAGGCTATCAGACGCCCACCAAACCACCTAGTATGTCTAGCCCAGTAAGGGACAAGTTTGTCTACAAACTTGCTCCGTGTAGTAGACTCCTCTGCTATCTTCTATTCAGCCGGGCTCTTCAGCCAACGACGACCTGCTCTAAACTGATAACATTACCAAGCCAGGATTGTGTAAATTACGTGGTTGACTGACTCAACTACTCTATCGCCGTTGCCATTCATGCACCCTGGTGGAATTGTTGATCCATCATGTGGGACAACAGACAAGTAACTGTAAACCGTTACGTAGCCAGATGTCCCGCGCCAATGGGTAAATAATCTGAAAGCTTCGGGTGCGAACATTGTAGTCTGAGTCACCTATTGTCTTCAGCAAAGCCTCAACCAACAAATGGAAAGAATGAAAACGTATGGCATCTGTGCAGCGACAGGATTAGAGTATCGAGGACGGATTTTGGGAAGGAAGGGGTGAGGCAATGTCGGGAAATTACTTTCTCCGGCAGTGCACCACGCCAGACCAGACATTGATCAGTTAAATTCTAGAGGATAAGATCGAGCATAGCGTCCGATGTCCCGTAAAAGGCACCCCGCGGGCCATAGGCAGGCTGGGGTCGCGCTTCAGGTGGAGCAAACCAGCTCAATACTACACATGCAGGCCACCACGGGCTATATCAGTGGGCGCCGCCCCGACCTCGACTCAATCATAGGCGCTTGGTTACGGAGGACATCAGACCGTCATTTCCTCAACTCGCACTCAACGCCATCGCCGCGTGGACGACACAACAGCCCAAGCCCATCGTTTCGTCTTATTTTACTTGTACAAATTCCTAAGTCCACTCTCACATATATTTGCAAATCACCAGGCATGCCCAACAAGTTGTCTGACTGGATCCACCGCAAAGCAGCTCAACGCCAGCACAATGGAAAGGAAAACGCCCACAATGAGCGACAAAACTCGCTCAAGGAGCTGTGCCTGAGCAACATCGCTAGCAACACGCACCGTCGCCCTTTAACACCTACGGCTCAGTTCCGTCCTGACAGTGATTGGACCCGCAACAACGGCTCCTTTTTTGAACTTCCAGCGAATATTCGTGAGAAAATCATCACAGCCGCCTTTGGAGACCGTGGATTGCACTTGGTGCTGGAGTATCGCCAGGCCTATCAACGAAACCTTCAGTCCCACGCCGGCTTCTGGCCCGGTCAGTCTGCTCGTGGGCCATCGTCAGACGTCGAATGGGACACATCTTCAATTAAAACGTGGAAATGGCGAAGCTGCGTTTGTCACCGGGAACGTCCCACCCGTAAATGGTCTGCCATGCATATATCCTTAGATGGATGCCTTCAAGGTGAACCTATGTCGTGTGCATATTGGCAAATTGGAGAGCCTATGCCTGGTAAATGCCTCGTCGGCGTCATGGGCTGGCTCCTCTCCTGTCGGCAGTCGTAAGTGCCTAGCGTTGAACACACGGCCACCCAATCTCATCCATGTGATCATAAGGTGCCGAGCAAAACTAACAAAATTGTGTTGGTTCAAGTTATACTGAGACCATAGGACTTCTCTACAGCAGCAATATCTTCAAGTTTGATGACTGGTCAGATATGCTTCGCTACTTACCCCAGCTGATCCTGCCGCAGAGACGGGCGTCTCTCAGACACGTCGAGATTCGGTACTGCATGCGAGGCAAGACAGTCGCTGATACGACCCGGGAGGATGCTTCCCCTTTCGATGTGTTGCTGCGCAGCATGTCTCAAGTCGAGATGGTGCATATTTCCCTGTACGGCGGCGATCTGAAACCTCTTGACAAGAAGCCACAAATGGACAAGAACGACCTGAAGCGGCAGCGGATGATTTACGACGCAGGGGAAAGATGGACACAAATCTCGTCAGACGGCCGACTCAAGCATCTATATCTCCCTCTCCCATCGTGTGTCTACAGTCGATGGCAGGAGGCTTCAAGCCGACAGTCAAACCAATCAACTCACGATTACCCCAGCCCCAGATTCTGGCGAGCTGTCAACATGCTGCCGCCTTCGCCAAAGGATGCGACAGCGACGCCCTCTACGCAAGCTGCAGGATACTGGATTGTTCAAGGAGTGGATGATTATATACCGCGGGAGTCACATTGTTTTCAGCCAAACTAGAAAAATCAACAAGTGCTGGGCCTTGATAGTGAGAGCAGCGTGTGGTTGTATTAGCATAAGAAAGGTCAATCTTTCTTACTTCCACTGACTATCAGACTCACTAAGGTGATCATTGCATTCACTCGCCATCTCACGGCGCTGCTCAGCAATCATGACCAAACCCTTCTCGATACCAGCATCTCGTGCAATCCTAGCCTTCCCCGAGCTGGATGGAATGGGAAAGTCTCCATCAGCAAATGCTTCGCCTGCTGCTTTGAGCTTGAGCAGATGGCCTTAGATACACTCGGCCTTGCGAGTTGTCTAGGAGTCGCTACGCCGTGTGGCTTCGAGGTATCCTCCTGGAAGCAAGCGAATTCGGAGTGCGGTCACCCACCATGTGAACCACTTGAACTCGCGCAGCAATGTGGCTGCGCTCGACTGGAAAATGATCAAAAGCGTACTGAGCCAACATTGTTTCTGATTCAGATCTTTACGAAGTGATATGACAACCTCACGAGCAGAGGAGCTCTAGATGGTATCCTCCCAGTATGCCAGTTCTCTTCCTTCATTGGCTTTAGATGCTCAGTGTCGGTCACCCCAGGCCGCTGCCAACACACCCGCAGGACCACTACCGTACCTATTTCTCACCCGCGCTCACTCGTTGAACCTGGCTGGTAGAAATATCACTCGCACGTATGTAATTCGTGGCCGTCTTTTCCAATCACAGTAAGCTCCCGGTCCTTGGACCCTTCATCTGTGGCGATGGTCTGCCCGCGAGCCTTATCCCAATCTTGAAGCTCTTTGAACAAGTCTTCCATCTTGCCTCTGATCAGGTTCTCGACCACCGCATCAGAACCCTGTTCTGCGATATCCAGAGGCACGTGTTCATTCTGATCTTCTATCAAGGTATCCGCTCCCCCATCGAGAAGTAGCTTGCAGGTATCGTAAGACCCTTTTTGCGCTGCTGCAACATGAAGCGGCGTCTGTCCCGATCGATTCTTCGCATTCACGCAAGCTCCAGCTTTGATCAATGCGCTCACCAGGTCCGTATATCCTCGTTGAGCCGCAACGTGAAGCGGCGTATCCCGCTCGATGAAATAGTGCCGTTGGACATCAAAACCAGCTTCAATCAGTCGAATAGCAGATGTGCGAGTCCCGGCTTTGATGGCTCGAATTACGGCAGCAGGTTCTCTCTTGGCCCCATATTCACGAAGAATAGCCGCTCCCTTGTCGTCGCCGTGCGATACGGCCAGGTTCAGTGCCTGGGCGCGACCTGATAGCCCGATCTGTTTGTCCAGCAAGTACTTGACCACGTCGTAATGCCTGTAGTACGTGGCAGACGCGACGAAGTTCGCACCACGCACTGTTGGTGCTCCAGCTTCGACAAGCATGACGACTGCCTCCGTTTGACCTCTAGCACAGGCAAAGTTGACCGCTTTATAACCCCCTCTTAGTATCAGCTCAGCATTGTGCTCTAGTAGAAGAGTCATCGTCTCCCTGCGCCCCGATCCGGCTGCTGCACGTAAAGCGTCGGCCTCGGTTTCGAGCCCATCATGGTCTCTCTCGAGCCACATGGAAACCATCTCACTGTCGCCAGATGCGGCCGCACCGACGAGTGGGTGGGTTCCTATTGACAAATCTCCCCATATAATATCTTTTCCAGTGTTGTCCAGAATCAGCGTTGTCAGTTTTACGTCACCCGACACAGCTGCGTAGACCAGCGGCGTCATCTTTCGATAATAACCATGTGCGCTCACAATGTCCCACTCCTTCGGGGCTTTGATGCTTTCGATTAATCGTTCCTTGTTGATGCCGTCATACCAATTGAGTTGGTATATTTGTTGAACCAGCTCCGGCCAATTGTATAAGCAGGCCACCCAGATGGGGCTGGGTTGGTCTGCCGCTTCTTGGAGCTTGCCGTGGAATGGAAATTGGCTGCGGTCCTTCAAATTAGCTGCCATTGCGTGCCAGACCTGAAAGGACATCGTCACGTTTTCAGAGTCCTTGGCATTTACGAGAAATCCGGTGAGTAGTGATGCTAGAGGATGCCTGGTTCTTAACTCCGCTGATGCCGCAACGTGTTCGACCCAATGGACGCACGAGTAGATTAATGCGTGCGGATTTTGGCCACCGAGCAGTTTAGTAGCGATCTTGACTTGGATCGGCTCAGTTTCCACTTTCTGGTCTTGAATCCTAATCCTAATTGTATCGTTATTGGAAGTATCGGAAGATGGGTCAGTTTTGTTGTCTTCAGCTTCAGGTACAGAGGAATCATCGATGGAATTGTTGCCATTTGCCTTCGAATCTGCTTCTGCTGTGGCGGACTTGGCAGCATGGCCGGACTGGGATAGCTCATTTGCTTCGGTAGGCGTGTCTGTCACCTCTTGAATTGACGTCTGTGCCAGCTTGGTGTCTCGTGCAGAGTCTGCCACAGCAGGCTGTTGAAGCTCGCCGTATGCGGACTCGACACTCGACAAAAAAAGTCGAAGGCACGCAGCAGCAATAGCAGCGTTGCCCCTCGTTGCCATCATGGTATCAACATTCCGCGTAGTAAGACCTTCCAAGAATTCTCGTACGGATAAGTGAGCCAGCACGAACACCTCGTTGCGCAGAACAACGAGATTGGCACAGACATCAAGGATCTCACCCGTTGTGATAGCCTCTGGGGAACCCGAGTCCATTATTTCTCCATCCTGCTCTTCAATCTGAAAAGACGCCGATGCGATGGTGGCAAAGTTCTCTTTTGTAATGACTTTCTGCGCATATAAAAGCCACTGAAACGTGAATATGGCTAGCTTCGATGCGTGTTTGCCTGATTCTAAAATCGTGTTGTAGAGCTCCCAATAAGAACCTTCAAGAGTGGGTGGCAGTTTTCCCAATCGATCACGGATGTCCGCCGCGACTTTAAGTGGCACCAAGGACTGAATCTGGAGCTCAACCCAGCGAAACCTACACTATTTGTTAGTTCTCCGCTTTGGTTTCAGTCGCCTTGGACAATTTGGATTGGGTCAAACCTACATGCCTCGAGCACCGGTCTTCAGGGTTTGAGCAATAGTGTCACGGAGTTCGATCGGCAGTTTTCCATGCAAGAGCCGTGCATTGTCAAGGCGGTCGTTACTTTAGTTCATCATAGGTTAGCTATGCGGTACTGAACAATAGGGCTACTAAGAAGAAAGAGAGAGAGACTTACATGAAGGAAGCAATATCCTCAGCATTCTCATCAGCATCAATGTAGATATTAGGCGATTCCGCCAGGTGCAAGACGATATCATAGTTATCTCTGCTCGATATGAAGATTTTGAGCAGATTTGGAGACTTTTGAATCAATCTTGACAATACATCCATAAGCGTCTGTCTTTCTTCGTAATTGACTTCATCCAATGCATCGAGAATGATGGTGACGGCGGGGTATTCTGCCAGAAGCTCTAGCATCACCCTTTCAGACTCTTCAATAGACCAGGCCTGATCTTCAAACTCAGAAAACCCATCTATCGCTTCGCGATATTGCTCGATGACGGGGTCGAGTATAGGCTGACCAGGTTTGACACTTGCCAATTGCCGGACAATGCTTGCCATGACCTTGTCACATTGACCTCGGTGTGGCTCAGCAGGGTTTCGAATGCAATAAAAGTAGGCAACCTTGTTCGTTTGCACAAGTTCGTCCACAACCAGTGAAGCCAGTTTTGTCTTTCCTGAGCCAGGTATGCCATGAAGCCATAGTACTGAAGATATGCTCTCTGACCTCCAGTCCAGAAATGCCTTGCTGCGAAGCAGCCATGCACCTGATCCTTCCAAGCGGCCTTTTCTTGCGGTTTTGTGGTGAACAGGATATGGAATCGTAGAAATCGCTTTGAGTATGCGCACGCGAGTATCTCGTTCTAAGCCGTCGTTGATGGCTTCCAAGTGGTCAGCCGTTCTTGCGATGGGTCTGTAGAGTTCTTCTAGCTTGTCTTGTAGGACTTGAAACTCTTCTTCAGTATATTCCGCGGCCATCAAGCGTGATAACTCGTCCACCCTAAGCCGTGCGGCTTCAATGGGCTGAAATTTGGATTCTATGTCATTTTTCGATACGACTATGCTCTTGAGATGCCGCGCAATGGTACTGGAGCCAAAGTAGCGTAGCAAGTATCCAAGGAACTTTAGAACATTTGCGTAGAGACTCTCCACTGCCTCAGAAAGCTGAGGGTAAGCCTTGAGGCTGGATTGGAGGTTTGTCAACTGGCCCTCGGCGTTGGCGTTGTAGTGGAATTCACTTACTGGTGATGCTTGGGCTGGAGATATTGTACTTCAAATATACTGGAGATGGTGATGTAGTTCACCAAACGTTCTATGGATGATAGTGCAAAGTCAAACATTTCGAAATCGTTGACGGATATCTGCAGCACGAAGCGCACCGCAGCCCAGGGCAGCGCCGCATGTGCAGGGTCGTACTGAACGATAACATCACCTATACTCTAAACCCAGAGAATACCATATTGTAAGCATGTGAGCTGGTCATGAAATAGGTAAAATGTTTGGACGGCGTACAATGAACTTTGTAACCCAAGCAGAAATCTTGTCGAGCACATCACGAATGACAATCTCTCGGCCCTTGATCTTCACCTTGATCCTCTTCTTCACGCATTCCTCCTTCTTCTCATTAGTTGCTGCGAGGACATCTTGCAGCACACTCAAAGCAGGCTTCTGAGCATCTAGATGTAGGTTCTCAAATAACTGACGATCCTCGTCGCTCAAGGCACGGAGAGCTGCCGCCCATTTCCCCTGCTTCTCGGCAACAGAACCGTCTTCGCTGGCGGCTAGGGTGCTGGAGTCTGTCTCGTCTGTTGGTTTTGTGTCCCCCAGCGTAGGCATGACAAATAATTTGGATAAATGCCGCCTCGGCCAACAAATGGGCAACGGGCCACTAGGATCTCAAATTTGGACGATTGTGCCAAGAGACGAAGTTGAATGTCACCAGACTTCAAGGCGGGCAACATTGGGCGAGCGGGGCGGCCCGTCATGTCACAGCCAGCCCAGGCGTCCAGGGATTCCCTGCCTCTGATTGGATAAAAATTTACGAATGTCTCGTTCAATCTTCATTCATGCCAACATTGAAGATGTCAAACCTTCAAGGCTGTCTGGTCGCATTCATCGATCCGAAGCCGTGATCACACACGATGTTATGCTTTTAACTCCTACATTCAAATGCACAAATTCTCAAACATGTATTCGGCTTAGTCTTAGACATATGAGACCTAATTCTGCTCGCTGCGTCTCTCTCATCACTCATGGTAACCATTGGAGACAGACTTTCCCCCCATCCTACAACGCACCTAACGCATCGCAAACCAACGACACATCCTGCAACACCATATGACCTTTTGACATGTCACATCATACATCATGTACTCGATTCTCTCTTCTCACTAGAGGGTTCAACCGGAACACACGCCGCTGCCACCGCAGCCGCCGTGGCCACTCCCGCCATGGCCCACCACGCTATACCGACCATGCCAACCTTCAGGCCAACGCCGTACAGCCAACCTGTCATCATCAGTTGACCGATGGCCCTAGCCGCCGATGAGACGCTCTGGCCGATGCCGTTAACCGTACCGAGAACTGACCTATCCGGACACGCTGCGTTGAGGAGCATCGACCCGGCTGGCAGAGCAAGCGAACGAGCTGTTGACTGAATCACCAGAATGGCTGACACCATAACCCAGAGCGAGACGCCAGATGAGGGCAACGGTGGCAGCGTCGAGGACTTGATAGTGGCCAGATACGGCGTGACAAAATACGTCACGGGGAAGACGAGCAGAGCGTAGCGATACAGTCGGAGGGTGCCAAAGACATCTCGCAGATACGGGAAGAATAGGAGCTGCAGCAGCAGACCCACGAGGCCACGGATCGCAAACACGGCAGCGAGGTCATGCGGCTTGAATGCAAGACCGCCCGTAAAGGTGAATGGCGCGTGTGGATGGTAGCCAGCAGGAACAGGAATATAGGCCGAAGTGCCGTTGGTCCTGACGTTGCCCTCTGCCACCGCTGAGGCAGCCGTCGTCGTCGTTGCAGACGCATCGACTGGTTGGTACCGTGGTGTCGACGTGAAGACAAGTAGAAGTGCCGGATACGAAAATATATGCATCACCAGCAGTGCGCGGGCAGCGAGCGTCAAACCCAAGCGCCGCGTCCATATGCTAACGTATCGTTTCTTCGCATCCAGCTTGGGTGCTCCGGCTGTTTCGCATTCTCCCCTCTCCTCCATCTCTTGCTCCAGGTTCTCAAGTAACTCATACTGCTGTTTCCGCTGGAAATACCGACCATAGAGTCGCCTGGCCCATTCAGGGACCATGGACGTGTATACGCGTCGTCCACGTTTGCATTTTGACTTGCTGGCGTCGCTGAGAGTCTCTCGGAGATGAAACGCTATGAGGACCGCACAACTCATCTGCATTATTCCATTAACCACGTTTGGCAATGCAAAAGGCCATCTGGACAACCACGGTGATCCATTCACAGCCCCCTCAGCGAGAAGCCCGCCCAGCACTGGTCCGACAATGGATCCAATATTGAAAGCTATCGGGAGCAGCAACACGGCTCGCGACTCGAATTTGTCCCCGCTAATCTCTCTGATCATGCTTCTCATTGCAGGCTTGTTGCCATTCGCCAATCCGACGAGCATCCGACAGAGCACCGCGCCGACGAAGCTCCTCGTGAAGGCCAAGCCCAAGCTGGCGACTCCGGCCGTCGCAAGACCGAAGACTATGACGGGTTTCCGTCCAATACGGGGATGGTCGGCCAGGACACCCCAAAGCGTTGAAGTAACGAGCTGCGGCGTCGCGACGCTCGCCCGTAGCAAGGAAAGCTGGAGAGCCACCATGGCGGTGCTCGGCGCAGAGCCGTCGGGCAGCATAAATGACCGCAGCTGGAATATTATGAAGCTCTGAAGGCTGCCATCGGCTATCGTTTCGCAGAACCTCGCCATCACGATGAGGGCGAGCTGCTGCTTCTGTGGCATCGCCACCCAAGAAGCTGCTTTGTCGTCCTCATTCTTGCTGGTGCTGCCTCCCGTGTCCGAGCAGGATGCCATACCTTCCTCTTTATGAGCCGAAACAATGGCCTAATTTGCTTTCGCCGTGTCGTTACTTCGGTCGGGTTCGCCTTGGATTGAGATGAGACAACTGAATGTTGAATTCGGGAAAGCACCAGTACTTCTGCGAGGTAACAGCCTGGAGGGCATGACTTCACCGCTTTGTCACCTGAATTATTAGGATGAGTCTATGCAGCGCATGCTAATTTTGATGCCCTACATTGTCTCAGACAATATTCGCATACGTCACATTTCTCGCCGCGTTATGGCTGGCCGGTAGATGAAATACTCCAGGACCCGTACGCCGAGCTTGTCACGGAACTCAAATCAAGGCAAACACGAAGGTTTATTGCGCCAAAATTTTGTCTATCTGCTTTACTCAGTCTTCGAACCCGCTTTTCAACTTGTCTAACACTCCACGATGG
This sequence comes from Pochonia chlamydosporia 170, assembly GCF_001653235.2. Taxonomy (NCBI): domain Eukaryota; kingdom Fungi; phylum Ascomycota; class Sordariomycetes; order Hypocreales; family Clavicipitaceae; genus Pochonia; species Pochonia chlamydosporia. The sequence continues at coordinate 370,920 of NC_035792.1, read as the reverse complement.
CGTCCAGACCCAACACCGCATGGTTCTGAACCTGCATCAACTGCCACTTGATTTCCCCCTGGTTGCTGCCTCCAATGATGAAGACTCCAAAACTCAGCTCTAGGCTCTCGTCGTAAGTCCAAGCTGTGATGATGATGCGTCCCTCCCGCATTTCGCGTGCAAAGATCTCCTCAAACTTCACCCTTGAACAGGAAAAGTACGCAGCCTCCACCATGGCTCTATTCATGCCACGTTTGGTGAAGTGTCCTGCGACGAGTCCGAGATTGAACGTTCCCGTGATACGAACATTGAGGTCAATGATGTACTGCTCTCCCGACGGGCTGGTGAGTATATCTATACCCGCTGGTCCGTAGTATCCTTTTTGGTGCAGAAAAAGAGCAGCCTTTTCCATGGATTCTGAATATAACTGGCGCATCTCAGCTTGTTTTGGATAAGATATAGAGCCACCAGCCCACTGTCCCTCGTCATTGAACTTCTGTTTGCAGCAACCGACAAAAATTGCACGACCTTTCCGCGTAATAAACAGCGACAGAGCCACGACTTTTCCAGCAATGTAGTCCTGCAGGACTAGAGAGCAAGGGTGTAGCTGGTGGTTCGCTTCCGTAGTCTGCTCAAGCATTTGCTGCAGCTGCGGTTTGAGCATTTCCGAGAGCTGGACACGCTCCTCCTCGTTTGACAATATAAAAGTACCTTTCCCCGACGACTGAGGCAGCTTCACTACGAATGGCAATTTGTACGTATCGACGGCCATCAGCATCCGAGCCGCCTCTACAGAGGTTTTCTTCGGGTCACGCATCTCGTCTGGGCGGAGCACCGTATCAACAATCATTGACGACGGCGTCGGTAGCCCTGACTGCGCCAGCCCACGCTTCGATAGAATCTCATAGTGAACTTCCGGGTCGATGAGATGCGGTAAATGCGACAGACAATCAGTCGGACGGCTCAAAGCAATCTCGGAGCCCGGTCTCAGAGGGATATCGTCCGGCTTTGGCCAAAACGTCACATCTGGTCGTTGTTCCCGCGGGAGCAGAGAACTGCTCTTCTGCATGCTGGCAACGTCCATCGACGCCGCATCGTCTGCCAACTCTGACTTGCGCTCACTCGACGTCAGGATCACTACGGGCATCCGCCCAGCTGCAAAGAGGTGTCGCTGTGGTGTTGTCCTGAGCCGCAACTTCACCACGTCCTCATTCGTTGCCACAGGCTGGTTTACACGCAGCCCAGCATGGTAAATGAATTTGGTAAAAGCTCCCCGATGATAGACGTGGAAAGGAGCGTACACCAGAGTCGGCTGCTGGCCGGTCTCGTTGTCGGTCTGATAAAGATCATGCAGCGTTGTGTCTAGCACAACTGTGGGAGTGGTAGGCGCCATGTAGTCTAAAGACAGAGTCTTGTTCGGATGATACAGCGAATGAGGACGGGAGTGGTGTGTCGGTTGCATCATTTCTTGGCCTGGTTTGACGACATTTTATCGATGATGGCAGCTCAACATTCTTCTTGGGGCAGCCAATAGCAGAAACTGGCGATGCCACGAGCGAGACGGAAGTGAATTCAAGACATAACGCCGCCGTCAAAATCTATTGTTTCTTTGCCGTGTCTTAAATATGTCCCCGGAAGATGACGATCCCCGAGACATGGGCGTCGATTCATTTGTCAGTTTCGTGTTTAATGTCGCTTTCCAGGTGAGGCGGCGTGGCGCAATGCAGTCATCGAGGCGATGATGAGTGCCAACAGACGAGCGGGCGTCCACCACGTTTGGCGGATGTTTGTTCTTGGACAAGTAGGCGTGTCGTGTCCCGTGGCTAGATGTAGATGCGGTATGATTTGAGACTGTTTCATCCCGGCATATTGAGACGTCAGACAAGACAAAACAGGCCGCAGGGACAAATCGTGAAGTACAATGTATACAAAGCATTTGCCAATATTTTACACGCCTTGATGAGTTATGAAATAACCGGCGGTGCTTTTGCCCTTGTAGCTTGTTGTTTGTTTTATTCAAGCATCTTATAATACTAAAGGTCAGTCAATTGTTGGCAGCCAAATTTTAATCAAAAAGATACTAATTAATTAACTAACCGAGAGTGGGATCCACTGTATTTTGTACCAGACCCAAACGAACAATCCAATTTTCGTTTAATTTCGTGGATCCGTGCCTAATCGTTAAGAAATAGCTACTTCTCGTTGCTTCTCTACATAGAGAACGAGATACACAGCGACGATGTCTTTGTCCTTCTAGGTCAGTGCATGAAAGCACTTACAGTCTTAGGTGTTCTTGGAAAGTAAGTGCTCCGTAGCCATCAGAGACATCACCTCCCTCCAAACGGATACAGAACATTAAGTTCTGAAACTTATTAGTATTGGGGCTAGGCAGCGGCAGATGTCAACGTCTACGAGCAAAAAGTACAGCCCAACTCGTTCTTTACCCTCATATTGTTAATGCTCTACTATCTTTGCCGTGGTCTCGAATTTTGTGGTATCATGCATATCTGCACGCACTTCGCCCATTTGACAACGCAACTCAGTTCTCGTTCATTCATGAATGACACATGGCGAATGGCTTAGGATATCGCAAGCCACGGCAACAGCCATGATGCCTGCTTGCGCCTCAATGCCAATATACTCCCTATTACTGGGAAAGATGAGCACAAGAGAAATTTGTTCATCTGCGGATGTTACCGTGCATATGCGCACAGAGTAGTATCTGCCAAGTCACCTCATAGTTTGCTTTTGTTTGACAATCTACTATCCATGCTGTGGAGGCTTAGGCAAGACATCTACAGCAATGCACAGAGTAGAGAGGCAAACTCAATCTAATCAGTATTGGGCCCTTTCAGCCTATCAAGGCATACTTCAGGTACCAAGTATCGTTGGAGCCTCGAGCTGATAAAATGGCCAACGTGCCGCTTCTTCCCAGATCCAGGTTGACCCCAATTATGTAAGTTATCATCAATGACTTTATTATAAATACTCTTTGTTGCCCCTGCACGAAACATTAGATGCGGGTCGTTTTTACTTGTTCTCTGCGCCTCATCCTCCTCTTTTTTTTTTTTTTTTTTTTACTTCGGGCGGTGTCCATGGTTCCATGTCTCAATGCGCCGTCTCCTGGGGCGTCTCGGTGTGATTCCGAGCATGTAATGTCAATGTTATTTTTCCGAGACGGCTTGCGCCAAATTTGAGGCTTAGATCGCCAACACAATGCCTCGACGGCTTTTTGATACGTCGTTCAGCAGTGGCTAATCACTCAGAGAGTCACTCATTTGAGACCTGTGCCGAACAAAATGCGTGATGATTGATGCATTGAACACGGGCTCCTTAGCTAAGTAATCCGGAAATCGCTGCAGATGATTCTGGGTTTCCCACAAGCTCAGCCCTGTGATCTCCAGGAAGTCATGAGAACTTGCAAGGATCGGACTAATTGGCAGCGCTAGAATGGAATTAAGTAGTGTAATAAGCAATCCAACCTTTCGACTGAGGCATTGCACTATTATCGAAGTCTTGGTGCACGGCATCTGCGAGCCAAGCGGATCAGTAGACCAGATTCAGCGGCCTTGTTCCGCCCGCATAATCCAGTGTTACCAGTGCAAACCAAGATAAGGGTGCGTTGTGATCAACTCTAACAATAGGAACATAGTTTACTAAGAAAGACAGGTACGCCATCCCCTTGAGAACGAGTTATTCGCCGAAGAAATCATGAAAGAAGGCTAAATATAGGGTAACTGAAAGGTAATAGAAAGGTAACACAGTTGTTGTATTAAACGTGCTAAAAGCGAGTGACTACAAGTCTAAGGTAAGCGCCCAGTTGCAAAGGGCTCAACGACAAAAATAGCTCGATCCAAGAGCCGCTACCCATGCCCAGCTATACCTGTCGACAGAACCGTTTAATACAGTGGAGCCGTAACTACGTTTCAATACGTCCATAGCTTTAGACATGATGCTGAATTTTAATAGTTGTGAAGGATTCTTATCTGGAAATCCGCCACAGACTACGGCCGCAACTATGAAGCCATTAGTTCACATCTCGGCAGCCGCTTTGAACCGACAAGAAAAGAAAACATCTCCTTTATTCGAACTACATTGAGGTGAGGACAAAGGACAACTCGTAGCCAGGAAGGGCAGTATACGTGATATGCATAGCCTCGCAGTATGTCGGAATATGTCAGTCTATGGCTCACATCCCAGCTAGCCATTGCACACGTCTTGTTCATACCATAAACCAGCAAACAAGTACACGGTATACTGGAGCAGAATTCCAATACTCTGGAGGATGTCTGACCCACCTCGGCGAGCCGCCGTTATCTGGAACATTGTGCAAGTGGTTTCCGATCACACGCCGATGTTGCCGCCGACGCTATCCAAGCTAAACACCCAGTCTGACTCGCACAACTTGCCACTTACACTCAACGCCGAAAAAGGACGTCACTCATAGTCCAACATGACCGACGAACCGAGCTTCTTCACCAAATCTTACCTTGAGTTTCGCAATGCCGCCTGATCGGCGAAGATAATCCCATCCATGTTGAGTTCAGTGGATCTTGACGAACCATTTATCCTATCTCCATTGTTGCCCATGGGGCCCCGCGTTTAAAACCTATGACCCAAGATAAGAGTGTTGGAACAATCCGACATAAATAAAGTAGATCCGCACCCATATCTGCTATAGCCGAGACATGATTCAGCTACGTCCACTTTATACCATTCATCACAGCGGTTCAATTTCAGTCCATCATGGACCCAGAAGCTCTAAACAGGGAGCTCAGTCTCGCAGGAGACAAGGAGAGCATCGCCATGGAGCAAGATATCCGTATCGATCCTAAGCGGGAACGTCAACTGACCCGAAAACTGGATCTCTTCATTGCGCCAATCATGACAATCATCTTTCTCAATGCCTATCTTGATAGAGCGAATATCGGAAATGCAGCTTCCGCAGGCATGGTTGAAGATTTGAACATGACGGATGGAGAGTTGGGAAGTACGTACTCTTACTGTGATCTATGAAGCCTTATGTTAACGAATATAGATGCAATCACACTATTCTACGTCACATATGTAACATTTGAAGTCCCTTGCTCACTTGTTCTCAAGAAATTCCACCCAAGTACGTTCCCCGAAACCACCATCAGAACCCAACTAACAAAACAGGCCGCATGATTCCACTTCTCATCTTCTGTTGGTCCGTCGTCCTTATCGGCACAGGCTTCATGCATAACAAGGCACAACTATACGCAAGCCGTCTCCTGCTCGGTGTCTTCGAATCCGGAATCTTCCCGTGTCTGGCCCTCTATCTCAGCACGTTCTACCAGCCACAAGAGCAGGCCCTCCGAGTATCATACCTCTTTGTGTCGTCTGCATTATCGGGTTCATTTGGCGGTTTATTCGCCTACGCGCTGCTTAAAATGGACGGTATATCTGGCCTCCAAGGCTGGCGCTGGCTATTCATCATCGAGGGCTGTGGAAGCGTTCTCATCGCTATCCTTGTCTTCTTTGTCTTGCCGGACAATTTTGAGACAGCCAAGTTTCTCAACGAAGAGGATAAGAAACTCATGCGAATTCGGGCCGAGATCAATGCAAGATATAACGGCAAGCCTGATTTCGATTGGAAAGAAGTCCGCAAGGCTGCTACAGATGTCAAGTTGTATATCAGTTGTTGGAGTCAGTTCATGGCCGACATATGCTCCTTTGGGTTGTCGAGTTTCCTACCTCTCATCATCAAGTCCTTTGGCTATGGAACCGTCACAACGCAACTTCTCACAATTCCAGTATTTTTCTGGGCCTCGTTTGCGTACATTGTTATCTCTTACTTTTCCGACAAGTTTAAACGACGTGCATTCTTCATGATGCCCGCCTGCTTTGTTACGGCTATTGGATACGCCGTGAACCTGGGTATACCAGTTACAAACAGGGCAGTGTTGTATTTTTCGACATTTCTCATCGCACCGGGCGTGTATATTATTGTTGGACTGAACTGCGCGTGGCTGCTCAATAGCCATGCACCGTATTATAAACGTGCAATGGCGATTGGCATGAATCAGTCCATTGGTAACTGCGCTGGAATTGTGGTAAGTTCCCCATCAGATATGTTGAAATGGATGTATTGGCTTGGATGCTAAGTTGTCGCTTGCAGGTCGGCCAAATATTCAAGAAGAAGGAAAATGGAAAATACGTCATGGGCCTTAGTGCTTCACTTGCAGCAGTGTTGTTGGCTGTGTTTGGACATATTTCGCTGTACTTGTATCTGCGGCGACAGAATAAGAGGCGTGATGCATTGTCGGAGGATGAACGGCAGAGGGAGATTCAGAGTGGAAAGACGGGCGACTTTCACCCTGATTATAGATATGCTTTGTAAATTAGACCTGCTTTGCTAATTATGTATTTTGTCAAGGGATCTCAACTGTTGCATTTGATGATTTGTTCAACCGACCACTACCGCACCACAACCATCGGAATGAGACACTTCGACACTGAGCTACAAAGTGCTAGCGACAAGGAAATGGGTTTCGATACCATCGCGGCAGCTTCCACCACGAAACATGCTCATCCGTTGTCAAATCGTTGGTTGTAACACACGGGTACGTTTACCGTCGAATTGCGTCACACCTTGGCAACTATAAACACGAATGCAGTCAGCACAACCCAACTCCGTCAAACTCAACTTCAATCGAGAAGTCCATGTCATCAAAAAGACTTATTCTCCAGGTAACTTGCCCAACATGCTCAAGGGACTCGCGCTATCTGCCCTTCTCGGCAGTGTCGCTGGTCAAATGATTGTTGGCAAACATTGGCATCACCTCCAGCAACACAAAATCCAACAGCAAAGTCAACAGCAACCCCTCATTCCCACGATTTCCGAGACCCAAAAGCCATTGACACACTCTCATAACTCGGAAGTTCCACCGTTCAAGGCAGGCCAATTCACTAAGAAGATCCTGGACAATGAAACCTGTCCCACCTACGGCGAGGCTCAATATGCAGGCACAATTGACGTGACCGATGAGCATCGCCTGTTCTACTGGTACTTTGACAGTCGGAACGACCCCGAGAATGACCCCATCATCTTGTGGATGAATGGAGGCCCTGGTGCCTCGTCGTTAATCGGTTTATTCAATGAAATGGGACCATGTTGGCTGGATGCAAAGACCGATATGCCCTCTCCGAATAATTGGTCCTGGAACAACAATGCCTCACTGCTGTTCCTTGATCAACCCGCTGGTGTCGGATTCTCTTCTCTCGCAGACGGCGTGGCCCCGGCTACAAAAGACATGGATGGCGCAGAAGATTTCCAGCAATTTCTAAACATATTCTTCGACAAGGTCTTCCCCGAGAAGAAGAAGTTGCCTTTGCATATCGCAGCCGAGTCCTATGGCGGTCATTACGGCCCTACATACGTTGACCACATTCTCAATTCGCGGCGATGGAACTCCAAGAAGGCGTTTTGGGGTAACATAACTTCCATGATTTTGGTGGATGCCGTCATTGATTGGACGGGCATTGCTGTCGGTGTGTACGAATTACTCTGTGAGGATGTCGAAACCATCAACATCCTCAACCGGACTTCCTGTGAAAGGATTGCGCAGCATCTACCAGAGGTGCAGAGACTAGGCAGAAACTGTGATAGTTCCTATGACGAAAGGGAGTGTTTCGCCTCGGCAACGTATGCTGACGATTTCATTCACGTATTTTACGCGGAACTTGTTGAAGCCGGTGAACGACACATGTACAACAGTATGTTTGCCAAAGGAACTCACAAGTATCAAGCAGAGCACTAACAATTACAGTCCACTTGCCATGTCCAGATCCCCCAGAATGTACAGACATCACAAAGGGAAACATCACGTATTACCTCAATCTCCCGCACGTCAAAAAAGCTCTTGACATCCCCTCATCCACTGAGTACAGCGTAATAAATTGGATCATCAACCTTGCATTTAGCGAGAATCGCGAGCCATGGCGGCCAACCACACAGGAAACTGCCTCTGTACTTGAAGCATATGCTCAAGATCCGTCCCCGGGAGATATCAAGATACTGGTGTTGAATGGGAATAACGACTACATTGTCAACACGCCCGGGCAGATTTGGACGTATGATAACCTGCGATGGAGGGGACAGGCAGAGTTCCGATTGAAGAAATGGGAGAATTTGCCTGCTGGGATTGCGGCAACAGGGAAGTGGAAGGCCACCAAGGATGGAAGACTAGCGTTTGTGGCTGTTGATGGAGCGGGACATACGGTGCCGGGAGACGTGAGGGAGGGATCGTATCGTATTTTGCAGAGGTGGATTCATGGACTGTGGAGGATGTAGAATAGTTGTCTGATGTTGGATCGAGGAATTTGTCGGATGGTGACGGTCGTTGGGACGCACACTAAGAAGACCTGCTAGCATCCACAACATTGAACACAATTAACCATTAGTGCCCTGATAACGGACCAATATAAAACCGGAATCACGACAGACCTAGTTTCCTTTCTTAAAGGAGTTCCTAAGTTATAGCTGCTTTAACCTAGGCACTCCCTAAGTCTTAGGGTTAGGGTTATAACTAAAGAATATTAAGAAGAAATAAAAAAGCAGTAAAATACTTCTACTATCTTAACTCTATATTAAGCTTATAGCGCTATAGCTATAATATAGCATTATAAAAGTATAGCTAAAAGTACCTATATATAAGAGAGATACCTATAAGAGCCTATAATACTTTCTCTTAAATCTTAATACTATCTTTACTATAAACTAGTATAGCTTTCCTAATAATACTACTAAGATTACCTATACTAATAGCTATCTTACTAAAGATATAAAGTAATAATAGATATAATATACTATAGTAAATAGACTTATCTAGTACTAAGACTACTTATAGGTTAGCTTTATTAAATAGTTAAAGAAAAAAACTATAAATAAAGATTTATACTACTAAGAAGTAATAAAGATACTAATAGGCCTTTAATAGAAGAAAAAATAAACCTTCTAAGTATATAAGAAGGTCTAAAGTAAGGTAAAAGCTAAACTTTCTAAGTCTATTTTAGAGTAGTTATAAATCTATATATTTATTAATAGCCTAAATAATACTATAAGAAAGTAGGTACTTAGCTAGGAATTTCTAAAGAGCTAGAATTATCTTATAGAGTAAGAAAAGAAGATAAAGATTAAACCTACTAAGAGAGAATATAATAGGCAAAAAGACTAAAAATAAGACTACTTATAATTACTAATAGCAGTAAATAAATAGTAAGTAAGTAGCAAAAAAGTAGTATTCTTAATAGAAATATTACCTTTATAAGCATTTAAAATAATATACTATAAATGCTAAAAACTAGAATATATCTTACCTAACTATAAGAAACCTAATTATAAAACTTATAATAGTAATTACTATATTACTTTTACCTATAGATAGAGTAGTAATTAAGCTATAAAAAACCTAAATAAATTACCTATTTTAACTATATAAAAGTAAAAAGCTAGATTTACTATAGATAAACCTAAAGACCTATAAATATAAATATAGGTAATACTATAGTAAGATTATAGCTAGATAGCTATAAATATACTATTTAACCTAGGTACTATATATACTATTATTAAACTAGAGTTATTAAGTAAAATAAGCTAGAAGAATATATAGCCTAACTAGTAGAGATTAAAGAGTATAGCTAAAACCCTATTATTATACTATAAGCTTTTTAACTAAGTTATAAAAATTACTAATAGTACTAGCTATATAAGAATATACTAACTTAGCTACTATATTACTAATACTAAAAAAGATCTTATTCTTAGAATAGACTAGGCTTTAGAGTATAAGCTAGTAGTAATAAGTTAGAAATAAAAGTACTAGAGATACCTAATTCTAGCTTTCTAGCTCTTAATAATATAGAGAAAGCAGTAAGTATACTATAAGATAAACTAATTAGTAGTTATACTAGTACTTTAATAGGATTTCTATTTAAACTAAATTATTAGACCTAATAACTACTCTAATAGCAGTAAAGAAGTAAAGAAAGAGATACCTAGTACCTATATAGAATACTAAGATATATTCTCTAAGAAGAAAGCTATTATACTATTCTCTCTTAAAGGCTAAATATATACTATTAAACTAGAGAATAGGTAGATACTATCTTAGAGACCTATTTATAGCTTAATAGAGAAAGAGCTATAGGTTCTCTATAAGTACCTAGCTAGTATAATATAATAAGGCTAAATAAGAAGGTTAATAAGCCTAATAGAAGCTTTAATTCTCTTTATGCTAAAGAAAGAGAGCTAGCTATACTTATATATAAATTATAAAGGCCTTAATAAGATTATAAGAAAGAATAAAGCACTCTTAGTACTAATTACTAAGATTCTTAATAGGCTAAGAGATATAAAGGTATATACTAAACTAGATCTTAAAGATACTTACTACTAGCTATATATTTATAAGAGTAATAATATATATTCTTATAAGCTTTATAAGTATTACTCTATCCTAAAATATAGGAGGTATAGCTCTTCTTGTGTAGGTTATTTTAGCATAATTTATAGAGCTAGGTTTCCTTCTTACTATTAGAGAGAGCCTTATTACTAGAGTTACCTTCTACCTTATAATAGCTAAGATAGCAATAAGATAACCTATTATAGTAAGAGAGAGGCAGAGAGGCACTAGCAGTAGTAGATATAGCAGTAGATTAGGAATAAATAGTATATAGAAAGATATAATAAGAGATATAATAAGAGATATAATAAGGGATAAATTAGTTATTAGTAAGAGTAATAAATAATAGTAAGCAGTTATATAGTAGTAAAAAGTAAGAAATTATAAAGATTCCTAGCAGGAAGAATAATTAGATTATAATATTAGAGAGAGGAAAGTAAGAGAAAGAAAGGTTTAACTAAGATATTTTTATACTATAAACTAGAGAAGGTAAGGTAATAATAATAAGTTCCTATATTATAATAATTACCCTATATAATAAATCTATAGCGCTAGTAACTATGTATATATAATAATAATAAAGAGTATAAGGCCTACCTTCTAATATAAGAGACTAGAGATAAGAGTAGGTAGTAAGAGAGTATATTATAGATTTAAGCGTAATACTTAGATCTTAGGAAAGAAGAAGATAGGCATATAGGGAGAGCTACCTAAGAACCTACTATAGGTCTAAACTAGAGCTTAACTAGACCCTATAAGAGTGCTACTAGGAACTATATTAACCCCTTTTAGTCTTCTTCTCTTCTCCTTATAAGAAAAGTTACTATTAGTAATGCTAGTCCGCAGGAGCCCCTAGGCTAGTCCCTTATAATATCTAGTAGCTAAAGGATATAAGATAAATAAGAGAGCATATAAAGTGTAATTATCTAATGCTTCTTATAGAATAGCTTAAATTCTATTAAGTGGTAGCTTTTATATCTATCTATAATTAGAAGATAATATATACTTTAAGTTTATAGCTTAGTATGCTTTTTAAAGTACTAGATCTATTTTATACTCTTTTTATTTAACGTCTAGCTATTATAAGTTATAGATATAACCTAATCTTTTAGTAGCATGCTATCTTTATACTAGTTAGTAAGGTAATATTACCCTATAATAATAATAAATAGCAGGATAGCCTTACCTTAGAAATTAATAGACTAAATTACTAAAACCTATTCTCTATTACCTAGCTAAGCTAAGGTTAGCTTTCTATATCTATCTAAGCTTATAATAATTATAGTAGCTAAGATTATACCTATTATAAAGCTAGTCTTATTAAAGTTATAGAAATCCTTCTCTAGGATGCTATATTTTATAATAATATTATATATAAGCTTAAACTAGAGCTAAATTATTTTTAGATCTTTATATAAAGCTCTCTAGTAGTTATATCTATAGGTAAAATATATAGTTAGCTCTTTTTAGCGTTTAATAAAGTTTAAAGCCTATTAGGGTTCTATAGGAGGCACATTATAATTAGTAAGCAGTTAATTAGCTATATCTTATATACTATTAAGCTAGAAAGGAAATAATTATAAGTCTAGGTTAAGAATATAGTTAATAATTATAGATTTCTCTAGATTTATAAGTTTCTAAGAATTAGGCATAATATTATATCTAGTAGGTATTCTCTTAATATAAGCGCTAAGCATGCTATAAGGTACTATATAGATCTTTATAGCTGCTTAGATGCTTAGCTTTAGGGTTTTCTATATAGCTTAGCAAGCTAAGATTATTTGCCTTTCTTTATCTAAAGTTTCTATTATTATTAGTAGAGAAATATACAGTTAAAAATAGATAGTTATATTTACTAGGTAGGGTGTCTAGCTTGCTATGCTGTCTAGCTTGCTATGCACCCACGTTACCTATTCTAGTATACTTTAATCTAGATATACTACTATAGCTAGAGACTAATATATTAGGCTTTACTATAAGAGCTATACTAGTATAATTGCTACTAGATTGCTAGTACCTAATAGTATATATATTAAGAAAGCTCTTACCTATTAAGCTATATTATACTACCTTTAATATAAAGCTACTAGCTATCTAAAAGGCATTTAAAATATAGACATATTATCTTATATACTCTATATAACGTGGGTGCATAACGAGCTAGCTACTATAACGAGCTAGCTACCTAATATAACTATCCTGCAAAGATTCTACAAAAAAATAATAATAATATAGAAAATTAATTAATCTTTACTGCTATCTTCTTTATTAGATATTTCCATATTAATCTAATAAGTTTGCGCGTTATAATTAGTATTACTATATATACTATACTGCTAACCCTTTATCTTATTATAGGGCTTATAACCTCTAGTCTAGCAATCTTCCTGCTTTATTTGCTCTTCTATATTATTCTAGTCTTAAAGAGCTTATCCCTTAGTAATAGTTATACTACTACCTTAACGTAATTGTGTTTTTTTAGCTCTATGCTGCTTACTTAGTAGTATATTTACCTCTTAAAGTTAGTTAACCTCTGCCTTTAAGAGAGCTATCTTATGCATAATACTATATATTCTCTTAGTAATCTAGTCTATAGCAACTAAAATTAATATTAGTAAGCTTTCCTAATAGTAACTAATTTATCTTTTAATATAGTTAGTCTATAAAGTTACCTCTATTAGATTATTTAGGGTCTTTAGAACCTATACGTTTAGTAGCTCTAGTGCCTCTTTAACTAGCATTAGAGTCTATAGCCTTATATCTAGGCGTAATAAGATGCTTTTTAGATTAAATAGAATAAGTCCTACACCTTAAAAAGCTCCCTAAATATTTTCTCTTATTATTATAGCTTTAAATGCGGTAAAAAATGTAGGGAAGAAGTTAGCCTTAGTAATATAGGTTATATACACTCTTATAAGTCCTTTAATTTCTTTGCTATATGCCTTCTTAAGTGGCCTAAAATAGCTAATATCTAGTAGCTAAAGAATATAAGATAAATAAGATAGTATATATAGCGTGATAATCTTATGGTCTTTATAGAATAACTTAAATGTAGTTAAGTAGTAGCTCTTATGCCTATCTAGGATAAGAAGATAGTATATACTATAAGTTTAAGGCTAGATATGCTTTTTAAAGTGCTAGATCTAATCTATAGCTTTCTTATTTATAGTCTAGCTATTATAAGTTATAGAGATTACCTAATCCTTTGGCAGCATGCTATCTTTATACTAGTTTGCTAGGTAATATTGCCCTATAATAATAATAAATAGTAGGATAGCCTCCCCTTAAGAATTAATAGATTAAATTACTAAAACCTATTCTCTATTACCTAGCTAAGCTAAGGTTAGCTTCCTATATCTATCTAAGCTTGTAATAACTATAGTAGCTAAGATTATACCTATTATAAAGCTAGTCTTATTAAAGTTATAGAAATCCTTCTCTAGGATACTATATTTTATAATAGTATTACGTATAAGCTTAAACTAGTCTCTAATTAGCTTTAGATCTTTATATAAGGCTCTCTAGTAGTTATATTTACGCGTAAAACGCATAGTAAGCTCTTTATAGCGCTTAATAAAGTTTAAAGCCTATTATAGTCCTACTAAAGGCGCATTATAATTTATAAGCAGTTAATTTGCTATATCTTATATACTACTAAGCTAGGAAGGAAATAATTATATATCTAGGTTAAGAATATACTAAATAATTATTAATTCCTCTAGATCTATTAGTTTTTATAAGTTAGGCGTAGTATTATATTGCGCTATAATGCTATTTAGATAAGCACTAAGTAAGCTATAACTAATATTATAGACCTTTATAATAGCTTAAATGCTTTAGTTTAGGCCTCTTTAAAAAGCCTAACTAGCTAAGATTATTTGACTTTCTTTGTCTTAAGATTCTATTTTTTTTAGGTAGAGAAATAGATATTTAAAGGATACTACTTCCATTTAGGTTATTAGGTAGCTAGCTTGTTATAGTGGCTAGCTCGTTATGCACCCACGTTACCTAGTCTATATTATTATAAACTATTTAAACTATAAGTATTTAGTATTTAAGCTTAAGCTAATAAGTAGGTAAATTATAGCGCTAGATAAGCTATATTTCTTTAATTTTATAATATAATATTATCTAAGACTAGCTAACCTACTAGATAGTCTATCTAAGCAGCTAGACTATTTTAATAATAAAATAGTAGTATAAGTAAAAGCTTTATAGCTATCTCTTTTTCTAGTAAAGTTTATAAAGAATAAGCAGTAAGAAAGCTATAGTGCTAGCTAGAGTATATAGCCTATCTTATAGCTATTAAAGTTATAATATATTACTAGTAAAGAAAGAAGTAATACTTATGCTATAAGATATAAGGTTGCCTTTTATAAGTAGTAAGAAAGCTATAATGCTAAGTATATAAAGCCTACTTTATAGCTATTAAAGCTATAATCTATTACTAGTAAAGAAAAGAGTAATACTTATACTATAAGATATAAGATTGCCTTTTGTAAGTAGTAAGAGAGCTATAATGCTAAGTATATCTAGCCTACCTATAAAATATTAAAGCTATAATCTATTGCTAGCAAAGAAAAAAGTAATACTTATATATAAGATATAAGGTTACCTTTTATAAGTAGTAAGAGAACTATAATGCTAAGCATATAAAGCTAACCCTATAGCTATTAAAGCTATAGTCTATTACTAGTAAAGAAAGAAGTAATACTTATACTATAAGATATAAGATTACCTTTTATTAGCAGTAAGAAAGCTATAATGCTAGCTAGTATATATAGCCTACCTATAAAATATTAAAGCTATAATCTATTACTAGCAAAGAAAGAAGTAATACTTATACTATAAGATATAAGATTACCTTTTATAAGTAGTAAGAGAGCTATAATACTAAGTATATCTAGCCTACCTATAAAATATTAAAGCTATAATCTATTACTAGTAAAAAGAGAAATAATACTTATATTATAAGATATAAGGTTACCTTTTATAAGTAATAGAGCCTCTAGCTAGTAGAGTTAGAACCAGAGCATTGTCAAATGTAGTTTGTGTAGTTTTTTCATTTTCCTAGAATATTTATATAAAATAGACTAAAATACTTATAAGAATATAAAGTCCCTTAAAAAATAGATTATTATACTAATTTTTAGGCTTACTAAGAAAAGTGGGTCTTAGAGCCTTAGTTAAAGCTAAAACTAGAAAAACTACATTTATAGTGTTTTTTACATAGTAATTTGTAGTTTTTGTAGTTTTTTTGTAGTTTAGGCTTATTAGGAATATATAGGACCCACTTTTCTACTATACTACACTGTAGTTTTTTAATTTGCTATTTTTAGATATAAATACTTATTCTATATCTATTTTAGTCTATTTAATATAAATATTTTATTAAAATAAAAAAAACTACATTTTGTAGTTTTCGGCAATGCTCTGGTTAGAACTAGCTATAAAGTAGCTAGTCTACTAGAGTACTATAGTATAACTTTTAGCTATTAGGAGAATCTCTACTAAATTAAGCTCTATAATAGATAATTAAGATAGTAGTAAGCTTATAAGAGTTTCTACTATTTTAAAAGTACTATTAGAGGCATAATAGAGAGATACCTTTATTACCTAATAACTAGAGTTACTTATAAGTAACTTAAAAGTAGTAACCTAAAGGTATAAGTCTTAGAAAGTTAATATAAGTAGACTACTCTTATATAAGAGCTATATTTATATTTTAGAAGGTTTATAAAAAGAGTTATTATTACTAGTTTATAATAATCTAGCTATTAGGTATTATAGAGTAAGTAAGACTTTATATAAGCTTATAGCTTAGTATTATTAGTAAAGCATAAAAAAGTAGATTAAGAACTATATAAGTATCTACCTAAACTATTAAGTCTTAAAATTAAGGCTATATTACCTATATAGTAAACTTATAGCTCTTTTTATACTAAATTACCCCTTTTAGAAGATATTAATAGACTTTATTACTAGCTTACCCTTTATTAGTATATATAGAAATAAGATTTATAACTCTATCTTAGTTATTATAAATTAATTCTCTAAGTATACTATTTATAAACTAGTATTTAAGTAGATTACTAGTAATAGACTTACTATTATTTTCTTAGACTAAATCTTTAAGAACTATAGTATACCTAAGAGAATTATAATAGATTAAGATATAACTTTTACTAGTAGCTTTTAGAGGACTTTCTACTACCTCTTAGTAACTAAGTAGTAGCTTAGTATAGTATTTTACCCTTAAATAGATAGTTAAACTAAGCGCCTAAATTAAATCCTAGAGTACTATATTAGAGCTTTTAGAAGTATTAAATAGATAGACTAGCTAAACTACCTATTAATAGTATAATTTACTTATAATACTAGCTATTATATAGCATATAGCTACTCTCTAGTAGAGGCGGTATAAGAATTTACTCTTAGAGAACTAAGTTATACTATTAAGCCCCTTAATATTATTAATAAGCAGGCTAAAAGTAGAGTGCTAGCAAGCTGCTACTATAAAGGGAGGTACTTATAAGAATAAGAGAGAATAAAGAAGGAAAGAAGGAAAGAAGGAAAGAAGGAAAGAAGGAAAGAAGGAAAGAAGGAAAGAAGGAAAGAAGGAAAGAAAGAAAGAAGGGAGAGAGGTTCTACTTATATATCTAGGAATTAGAACTAACAGCTAATAGCTATAGAGTTAGCAGCTACTCTAATAGCTGCTAGCTTATAGCTAGTTAGGTACTTATTAATAGCTATCTAGGTATTTACAGCTAGAAGCTATTTATAGCTATAAGTTACTAGTAATATAGCTATAACTAAGCACAGTTACAATAAAGAAGGGTAACTCTATTAGAAGCTATCCTAAAGAAAGAGTAACTATAAGTAGCAGGCATCACGCTATTACTCTGCTTCTAGTATAAAAGAAGGTTACCCTGCTTCTAGTATAAAAGGAGAAGAGAAGAGCTTCTTAGATTTAAGAAGGTTAGAGATTAAGACTATTATAATCCTAACTGCTAGATATCTACTATTTTGCTATAAATATAAGATTACTCCCCTTATCCTTTACTCTGCTTATTTAACTACCCATACCTAACACCTACTATACACCCACGTTAAAAAAATAAAAAGAATAACCTTAGAATTTACTTATAAGTATAAAGAAGTAAGCATAAAAATAAGTTATAGAAAAGTATATTATAGATTTAAGTGTAATGCTTAAATCTTAAGAAAGAAAAAGATAAATATATAGAAAGAGCTACCTAAGAATCTACTATAGATTTTTACTAGAGCTTAATTAAACTCTATAAGAGTGCTCTCTAAAGCTAAGCTAACCTCTTTTCTCTTTTCCCTTTTCTCCTTATAAGAAAAGTTACTATTAGTAATGCTAGCTTGCGGAAGCTATTAGGCTAGCCCCTTACAGTATTCTTAATACTAATAATAGTGCAAATAACTCTATAAGTAGTATGCTAGAAGTTAAGTTAATTATATATACTAATAATTGCCTTTATCTTATTTATTGCTATTTTATAATTTAACTAGAGTTCTATAGGGTAGTGCTTGGCGATAATAGCAGTTGCTTGCAATATTTACAAGGCCCCACCCTAAGCTAACCCTGCCTGCTGCTAAGGTGTATATGCTCGTCGTACCCTTCTCTAAGGCTACGCCAGGTAGTCCCTCTGGAGATTTCACTCTTATCGCTCTCTCGGTTATTGGACAGGACACCACCGCTTAGGCTTAAGTCTTGCTGGTTAGAGCGCAATAGGGCTGTCTTGACTTAAATCTACAATCGTTTCTAGCGCTACTATAGCACGGCACGAGAAGTTAGGAATATATTGCCGCAAACGGTACATAATGTGCTCCGAGTAAAATTAAGTCTGCCAGGCAGGTGGCGTTTCCAGTTATGGCCAACAGACTTGAAAGGCTTCCACGAAGGGCCGTTCATCTTAGTCCAATATGGCTAGACAAGCTTGCGGATAAATGCTATCATGCCTACTTATCGGTCCATATAAACGGTGGACTCGCTACTTAATTGGGCTCTGTAGAGGGGAATACAGGATAGTTGATGATTGGTTCTTTGCATGGGTTGAGATGACTTTGCATGAATACAATTCCTTTTGATGACTGCGGCCTGCTGCATCGAGCTTTCAGCTCCTTCAGCCATGGCTGACATTATAGTCGTTGACATAGCCGGAAACTCGCTCTCGTGCATAGAATTGGATTCGCTAGTACGCTGCATGGCGTTAATCCAACACGTTTTGGCGTGACCTCCTTGTACTGCCAAGTCGTCTATCCTGTAGCCCTCCGCAACATACATGACCTTGCTCTACTCAGCTTCAGGGAGCTAAACCCTCTTCTAATCTCCTCGCCATCCCAAGACATCTATTCGATTTATCAAACTTGATTGACTCCAAGTGTTACCTGCATTATGGATGCTGCTAGTCCGTCACCAGCAGTCAGCGTCCACGACACTGGCATCACAGTGCTTAATAATCCAGATTCAGCAGATACGGAGTAAGTGTTCAGTGACACCAAGCGTCAGGGCAACGGTGTTAACTTGATGGCAGCATTGTTTTCATCCATGGTATCCAAGGCAACCCAAAACGAACTTGGACATCGAAACGGCCTTCAAGCACGTTCTGGCCTCTCGATTTATTGCCGACCGATTGCCCAAATGCGCGCATCATGACATTTGGCTACGACTCTGTCGTAACACGAGGGCTGAGGGCGGTCAATCAAAATGACATCTTTGCTCATGCTCAAAATCTCCGCCGTGAACTTTGTCGGAAGAGACGAGACTTTGTACGCCAGTCAACTTCTCTAGAAACCTACTGGATAATAACTGATACATGCTAGACTAAAAGACCCATAATCTTCGTCGCGCATTCTCTAGGAGGTATGTTTCTCGATGCGTAATGGTTCTCGCCCTTTTTATGGTACTATAACACTGATTCACATCGATTAGGTATCCTGGTCGAAGAGGTGAGTACTCCCACATTCATAAGAAATGTCTTCGGCTGATCTTGTCAGGTTCTCCGGGCGGCTAGCAAAGGGTCAGTTCCCCAAGAAGAGAAAGATATCTATCTTTCAACCTTTGCTACGATATTCCTTGGAACGCCATTCAGAGGAAGTAATGCTGCTGAATGGGCGCTTATTGCAGATGCTTTTGTAAAGATGATCGGCGTTGGAACAAATAACAAGGTTCTGAAGGAGCTCAAGCTCGACAGCGGTGTCCTAAACATCCTACGAAGTGAGTTCAGGGAATGCGTCAAGCAAAGAGCCATCATTGTGCGCATCTTCCAAGAGTCCAAAGGGTTGTCGGGCATCAGAACCCTCAGTGAACAGGTTCGCGGACTGTGCCTTAGCGATTATATCTACTGCTAACTTCACGTTAGATTGTTCTGGAGAGCTCTTCACGACTTGACGATGATACTGTCTGCCAGTCCCTAAACTACAATCACATGGACATGTGCAGGTACGCAACTCGAGATGATGAAGGTTATCGGGTCGTCGGAGACGAGATAGCGTACTGGGCTGGAAAGGCTTCCGAATTCCATGGTAATTACAACGGAGGTATTGCTTCCGAGGACGAAAGAAAAGATAATCCTGGTCCGGTGGGCTCACAGTAATTGCAGTCAATGTAACCAACTTCCAAAATTTAATTGGAGTACCACTCTCCCTTTCAACGAAGTCAATAATGAGTCAGTCGTTAACCTGCAGTGTGTTTGATCAATAGCTAATTCAAGTCAAAATAGCTTCTCAGAGGTTATTTGATTCATCTGAGGACAGTCTCCGGGCTTTTCTCAGCCCAGCCTCAGTTGGCGATGATCTCGATGACCTTTTAGATCGTCGCGAGCGTCACACTGGGCTCTGGATCTTTGAGACGCAAGCGGTTCAAGACTGGTTCTCAGGCGCTGCCGGCAACATCTGGCTAACGGGGAAAGCCGGCTCTGGAAAGTCCACCCTTATAGCAACAATTATTGAGCGACTGCAAACGGATGGCCATATGGTAGCATACTTTTTTTGCCGCTTCCAGGATAACACGAAGAGGAGTTTGTCCTCAATCTTGGGTACTTGGATATGGCAGGTCTTGGAGCAGCATCCCCAGTTCACCGACATTGTGTTGCGACATGGACCAAGGGGATCAGCTATTCGCGGCCAAGAGTCAAAGATTAAGACTGTTCTGGAAAGACTGCTCACAGCTGCCCCCAGGCGTATTTTTCTCGTTTTGGATGGACTTGACGAGTGTGAGTCCGCCAAGGAAGTTTCCAAAAAGCTCGAACATTTCATATCTGCCGTTGGGAATAGCCACAGCTTTCTCATTGCCAGTAGAAATGAAGAATGGGTTGCCGCACAAGGCTCCTACATGTACAGTAGTATAGTAACCAAGCCAGAACTGTTCAGGCTTGTGCCTTTGGCGGTCTCTGACACTGCGTCCGATATTGAACGTTACCTGAAGACTCGCATCCGGTCGCTGCATCTCTCGTCAAATTTAGAGAGGACCGCTCTGAAAAAGCTCACTCAACGAGTGAACGGCATGTTTCTCTGGGCCGAGTTCCAAATCAACGCACTTGCGGAGCAGTTATTGCAGGAAGATGCCCACATGGTGTTGGAGAAAGATCTTCCTGATGGCCTCGACGCTACGTACGATCGCATGCTGCAGACAATTTTAGCAGGCAGCAACGCTCCCAGACGTTTCACAACGCTACGGATCCTGCAATGGATAACAGCTTCGACCCGTGCTCTCACATTCGAGGAACTCGATTTCGCCATGGGTATAAAGGCTGATGAAAATTATTCCCCCAAAGGCCAAACATTCATGCGTGGCGCCCAAGATGTTACTCTAGCTTGTGGATCATTCGTCGACATCAGCAGAAGGAAGGAAATACGTCTCGTTCATGCATCTGCCAAGGAATTCCTCATTTCCAAAGGAGTTCATCTCGGATTGGGCATCTCTCAGCCAGGCAGCCGTACAGAGGCAGCACTGAACGCCATGCACATAGCCAGAGCCTGTTTGACGTGTCTCTCGTTCTCTGATATTACATATGTTGGCGGTACTATATCAAACGAGTCGCTGAGTCTTCTCATACACAGTCATGTCTTGAAGCATCCATTTTTAGAGTATGCTGCTCTAAATTGGTGGAAACATCTGACCGATATGCCACAGCTTGAGCAAGACACTCTATCTCATACCATTAGACGATTCCTAGGATCCTCTGAGCACGTCGTTAAGTGGCTTCAACTTTATCAATACTTCGCACAAAGTCCAAAACGGGGACAGCACTTTCATCCCAGGCGTAGCCTATGCTGGCAATACATCTCGAACGCCTGGGAAACGACACTTGGCTTCAACCCAGCCGGCCTGTTCGACCGCTGGGAGCGCTGGCTGATTGAGATCTGGTACGCTCCTGGTGTCTACTGGCCTGTTGCGCATATCGCCGCATTCTTCGATTTCCAACAGGTCCTACAGAATGAACTATCTATCGGGACTTCCGTCGATTTCCGCGACAGGTTAGGTTTCACTCCTCTCCTTCAAGCCGCTCACGGCGACAGCAAGAATGCTGCGCTGACACTGCTGCGCTACGGAGCCGATGTCAATTGTCGTACCCAATACGGCTACAGCGCCATCCGGTATGCATGCCGTAACGGTATGGATGTACTTCCGATTCTTTTGGAAAGAGGTGCGCGCCTTGACTTCGTGGACGGCGATTCAGGCAAAACCGCATTGCATGAAGTTTGCTCATCAGTGCTTTGGCATCCGCTCATATTCAAATTCATTATCGAGACACCGACTGCCAAGGAGATTATAAATTCAAAGTCGGTGGTAGCGGGTGAGACACCATTGCATCTTGCCGCCGCCATAGCCGTTGAATCTTCAGCGACGCTATTTAGGGAGCGCTATAGAAGGGCACAAGATCCTAGACATCTCCCATCAGATGCTAAATTGGGAATGCCTACATGCGAATTGTTTTCAGCACAGGGCTTCAGGGCATTGCAGGTGCTCCGGGATGCATGGGCAGATCTCGGAATACAAGTTCCTTTTAGGAACTCTGTCGACTGCTTCTTGAAAATGATAACCGCCTGGAAGGGTCGGCTCATTCAAGATCTACTACGCTCTGGCGCAGACGCCGGCCTTGCGGACCGCAGCGAACAACTTCCTTTACACCGCGCCGTGTCGTCAATGGAGCCTTCTGAGGATGCCTCTGCCGCCTCGCGCCCAGAATCGATGCCGGTTACCGCTCTTATACGGAGTACTCAGGAACTTGACCACGTCTCAAACGTTGGCGGAACGCCATTGCAGATCACAATGAACAAAGAACTACATACTACAACTCTACTCTTAATACATCACGGTGCGGGGTGCAAAACTTTCACTGCGGCCGAGCTACGAACAATAGAAACCAACGTTGCTAAGACTAATTCTTTAGCCCCGAGGAAATCGGGTTCTTGGTCCCAACGGGAGAGTCATTCCACTATGGAGGTTCTCAACACCATATCAGTGCTCCGTCTGCTCCAACCCACACTCCCAGACTGTGTGCTTTCAATCATTCTCGATCATGCAGAACTTTGGACAGAGACAGTGTACCGCAACGAGTTTAAAGGGTATAATTACGCAGACCACTCTAAATTACCCGCGAACACAACTCTCGTGAGCCAAGAAATTACGGGTGCAGACCCAAACCCGGTTCGACAGCTTATTGTGCAAGCTCAAACACAGGACTACAATAATGAATTCAAACATAGCATTCGCCAAAGTTTTGCTAGTTTTGCTACACAATTTGGTTCAATGTATTACCAGCCGCGGAGCAGCCGGTTCTTTTCGAGCCAACGCAACGCTAAAGTTAATGAACCAGACCTAGGGATGCTTCAGGTTGCTGTTATTAGGAAATGGGAGCCCAACGTGCTGGAGTACGGCCCAGACCTTTCGTCGGCCCTTACATCCACATTAATTTGGAGTACAAGTCCGTCTGGAGGTGCCAGTGAAGAAGTCAGACGTTGGGTAAAGGCACTTAAGACTGGAGATCGAGTTGTAATTGCTCTTCATTCGGATGCAGCTTCTCTTGACATTAGCCTCATTAAAGAGCTACGGCTTACAGTCCGCACCTCATGGCTTTCCGATGTGAAACCAGAGTATGATATTACAAGGGCAGGAACGAGGTTATAGATACGAATGATACTATTTTTTACTTGGTAGGAATGTTACCAGTAATACAGCAGCAGAGCTCCAACAGGACGAGCTACAAAAGTTGGGGAATAGCCATAAGCTGCCATTACATCATCGGCTAACTAAGTGTCAATACGCCAATCGTTACAGACTCTGTAAGATGCGCAAGGCCATCGCCGACTGCCCGCACACCCGTCTGACGGGTCACGTGTACAGGGTATTTCGCCTGCATATCGCCAGCTGTGACGACTGTGATTGGTTCCCAAGGGATAAACCAGGTCAAGGGTTTATGTTGGCAGAGTTATCAGGACGTGCAGTACTGGGCGTTGATATGTCACGTTGGTAATCGGTGGTAAACCGTACCCAGTGATCAATGCAGTTACTCAAAGTGTAGACTTAGGATCGTGCTAAATGATCGTGGTGGGAGCTAGCTAGGAACTAGAGTACTATCTTTGATGAAGAAAAATTAGGGTGCCTACGCCTTGAGGAACGAAGTTCCGAGAGGTTTTATGCTCCAGCCAGTCTGGCCCTTTATCTTAATCGGTTTCTAATAGGCTCGCTGCCCTAACTATTCTTCCAAACGCGTCTTTTAGCGGCAGGCATTATTACTAGACAAATAGAGTATATATATAAGTAAAGTAACTAGTGTTATTAAAACTATGAGACTATGTAATGCAAAAATAGAAGTGCTAGGCTATTAAGTTGCTATTATGTGTTAAACTTACACTCTTAATTAGTACTAAATTTGCGTCTATATTTATGTCTACTTAGGTGCTTGCAATTTAATTGTTAGAAGGCTTGCTTTCTTATACTATCTTCCTCTCTTGCTGCCTTCCTACCTATTTCTTATACGGTTAATCTAACTAGCCTAACGTCTAATTAATAACTTATTGCTTAGTGATTTAAGTCTTGCCTCTGCCCTAGCTATACTCTTAGGCACTTTGTTGCCTATAAAGTCCCTATACTAGACTTTAATAGGAGCATTATACTGTCTAGTAATAGGCAATAAGACAGCTAAATATATAAGCTATATAGGTTATACTGGCTTAGAATGCTCTTTCTATTAATAATTATTATTCTAGTCCTATATAGTTCTAGTGCCACTTAGTCTAAGGTTCTCCCTTATACCTTATAGTCTATATATATAAATGCTACTATATAGGGCAGTGTAACGGTCTAAGCGAGTATATTGACAACTGGCTAGGTGACTAGAACAAAGCTTGATCATGACTGCTCACCTGCACGCAATCAGGGAATCCATCGTATAGTGTGTTCGAGTTGGCAGGATTCCGAGATGTGCCATAACTCTGCAACGTGCCAAGGGCATGGTCACCAAATGCTCCATCGTAGCACGAGCTTCTCGGGAAGATGGAATTTACCAAATAGTGGCACTGGGGCCTGTTCAATACGCCAAGGTTAGTGGTGCAAGGCCAAATGCATTACGCCAAGGGCTCATAGAGAGCCTGACTTTCCAGATTTAACACAGAGATTTGGACCAACAACGGGAGTTTTGACCTATGCTGCACTTCCAAATGTCATATGCTATTACGAAGCTGTTGCCAGTGGCAGCTCGTACTGCGCGGTGCCATTTTACGGGAACATTGTACGGCGGAGGTCGTCCATGGTTAGCGGGCTTGTTGCCCAATCATCGAGAAAATAGCTAATTACACTTGGGATGCATGGCTTCAGATAGAACATTGGCTATTATCTCAAGAGCTGTCTATAACTCTAGCCTCCTGCGATACTCCAACATTGAATGTGCTCTCTTGTCTCCCATCAGCGTCTCCGCTAAGCTACCCTTGCCGAATTCACTTGGCCGAAGCAGCCGACCATCAACCAGAGTGATGATTTCCGCACCCGCATTAAAAAAGACGCGAGGTGGCAGCACATATTTGGTTCCTTCCTCGGGCATATCGTTGGAGAATAGGCGCAGCAGAGCATCGATGTATTCTTTGTCTGCCCTCGGCACCGGATCACCGTCATTGATGATGGATAAAAGTAGCGAGCCTGCTTGAGATGGCAACAGTGGTTTTGTTGTAATCGGAGGAGCTCCAAATGTTATGCAGTGAACTGCACCAAATGCTGTTGTTGCCGTTAGCATCAAGTATCTCACGAGCAACCTCGTTGGAAAACCATACCTGTCTTCAGCGCTGCACTCATATGTATATCATCCAGAACCGGGTCACAGTTCAACAAGTGCGTGTATAGCATGGCTGCTACTGCACCACCGGCAGAATGACCCGTGAATAGCAAAGTTGGCTTTGATCGAACTTCAGCCGCGAAATTGTTTGAACAAAACTGATGGATGAGCTCAAAGACCTTGGTCTTCATCGCCTTTGCGCACTCCAAAAACCCAGGGTGAGCACTATAAGGCGTGCCTACTTCATCAACGCCCTGCCGCGTGTCACCAGCCCGTCAGAAAGTGCCTGACATTATTGGTGCATCAGCATTTGATAGTACTCACCAGGAAAGGATCTTGAACGGGTCGCCCACCACCATTATTGAGATTCACCAGCCAATCGTGATATGTAACGGAACCTCGGATTGCTACAACGATAACATTAGTGGAACCAGAAGTTGAATCATTCGGAATGTACAGCCAGATGTTTGTAGCCTTGACTGAGCCCCCCAAAGACTCAGCGTTGATGTTCGCTGGTATACTGAAGACGGAAAATTCATCAGGTACAAGATCCTTGGTCGCCTCTTTGGCATAGACCTTGACTGCGCTCACAGCTGCGAGCCGCACGAGTTGACAATGTGATTGTTCCCTAATGTTTGTCAATATGTAACTGGCTAGGTCAAGCCTAAGGTCCGTAAATTACAGAGTAGCTTCTGCAAGTGAACAATCCTCGAAGGAAGAGTTGGAGCATGCCGCTGCTTTCTCTCGCCAGCGACTTTGCTCAAGAATTTTGGCAAATCTAGCACCTACGAGAGCAAGCTAGTTAGAGAATCGGTGTATCTCACTTTTTTTGAGCGTCCTTGGGGCAATCCTTCACCACGTACCTTCGCCGTCGAGGCTCTGAAAGTATCTATCCAGCTGTTTAGATGCATTTGCAACTTGATGAAATGCTGCAGCGGCGTTGTTCGAACCAGACGCGCCAGAGACATCAGCAGATAGGCCCGCACCGAAGCCAGAACTGCCCAAAACTGTTGGCGGACGGCGGGATTTCTTCTGTTCTCTGTCTGTCGAACTCATTTCCTTGATAAATAAGTCAGGCTGTTTAGATTGAATTCGGCGGGGGTATCCAGTACTGCCATGGAGGACGGCATTAATCATATATCAGAACCCCCATTGGCCTGAGTTACATATAAGCATATTCAGCTGCCTAACCATGGCGTTTCAATACATGACGTGTCGTGTCAATACCTTGTCGGTCTGGACCAAGGCGGGCGCACACGCAAGGCGCAGCAGCAGCTTGAGGCTGAAGGAATTGGATTCGCCACTCTCTGTTCAATAGACTTGTAAATTTGGCCAACGTTTTTCGTCGCGTGATCTTGCATTTAGAAAAGTTGTTCTATCTTATTTTGTTCTGGGAGCGAATACTTTCCTCTGTCTTGCAACTGTCCGCCCAAGCCATGGACGATAACTTCTCGGGTCCGCGGCTCGCCAGCATTTCGTTGGACGAATGCATTGAAAAGTACGAATGGAAAAGGGTCACAGGAAACAAAAGTGACGAGCTTGGCGCACTTTACACCCGTCTCGGTGAATTGTACTGGTCTGGCGTCGAGCGGGAAGTGGCGGCTGCGATTATCGCCCTGGCCGATTTCGAGGAGCATCAGCCAGAAAGTCTTCATGTGGAGACATATCGACAGGAAGATCTATCAACAGATCATCTAGGCAAATTGGTTGACCTTTGGAATCCGTTTGACAATGACCATCCCCTCGGAGCACAGCTTAGTGATCCGAGCCGAATGGAAGCTCTGAAGGAACGTGTCCACGACACAGTGGCCAACGAATTCCAGCGCCATTCCATCCAAGAAAGACGCGCACAGGGACTTCTCCAAGCCATGGGTCTAATGGACATTGACTTCGTCAGAGAGCGNAGCGTCGTCGACCCTATTTACGATCTATGGGCCAGCGCCCACAGATCAGAGAATCAGACGGCGACGATCAATATGTGCTTGAAGCCGTGCAATGCTCCAACTGCCGATACTGCGTGCGAGCATTTCACTGGTTTGAATGCAGGTCTGGTTGCAAAGACTATCTTCGAAATACCAATGAATTCTCTATATTGCCACCAGATTTGTTTGAATCTGTTCACCTCAAAATGCTATCCGAGTCAGTCGAAAAGATTCCGCCGTACACACTATGTCCGCCGTGTTATGAAAAATTATGTGGCGACATGGAAGAACCTGCTCATCCGCACGACCACCTTCATATCGTGAGGCACTTTCCAGAAAAGTTTGGCCCGTACATAAGGAGTGAGAAGTTCGACCTACAGCTCGACATTAAGGAAGATAAGCTAGATAATCAGTTGTTCAACAGTTTCTGGGCTGCGACCTTGGATCGAGTTGCTGGTAGCCACTCCATGTTCTCTCGTCTGTCCCCGCGCCATACATTTCCTGCTGGAAACACCCACTGCGCGGTCATGTTTGGGCCGTTGATTATCGAGAACGGCCATGAATAGTAAGTTTTCATACGACTTGTATATTCGTGCATCAACTAAAGTCTATGCCACAGCATGGATAAAGGTGTCCTCATTTCGTTGCGAAACACACTCAATTTCTCCATTTACTCACAGCGTCGTCTCGATGAGCGTATAGCAGATCCGACCGAATACAGGGGAAATGTTTTGAGAAGAAGCCATCTTGCTCTCTCGCAGCACAAACAGCTCTATTCGTCTCTCATCCCAGTAAAAGAACGGAGGTTTATGAGTGTGCAAAAACAGATAGCTGGCGGACTGTTCTCGTTCTATTGTCCCAAATTTGCCGATGCCGAGCAAGCCATCATCAACATGCTTGTCCATTGCTCAGTGCTATGGAGGGAATACAATGATGAGTATCCTAATGCCATACCTGCGGAAGCTCGGGGCATCCTCAAATCTTATGCTCAGGAAATTGTCCAGGCCATTCAGGAATTGCTTGGCAGTGAGATATCGAAATACTTGTACAGCTTCACAATGCGTCTTCATAAGAACGTCAAGCTGAAATGGAACATGGTATTCAACAATTGTCAGAATTTCAGTAGCTCTCTTATCTTCAATCAAGACGAATGGGACATCAATTTTGCGGGTGTGTACCCAAAAATACCCCCAAGCCTCGTGCAGACCGAGGAAACCAAAACCTTGCGTTATATGATGAGCTTTGCAGGCAGAATGCGGCGCGAAGAGTTCCACTTTGTCAGTCCGGTTATGAGTTCTCTTCTGCTTTACAATTACTTCGGTCACAACGATTCCGATCTCATAGACCACGTAACCGGCATTCGGACAAGAACTTCGGATAGGCAAAGCACAGTTGCTCATGACGTATACTTGATGAAGAACTTCACCATGACATGCGAAGGGAAACTCCAGTAAATTACTCCTTCCATTAGCAGCATATAAGTGCTTTTGCTGACCTTGCTAGCGGATGTACTCTTGCGGATCATCTACTCGACGGCCCACATGATAACCTGTCAGTCTTGTTCAGTCATATCCACCGCAAGTCAACTTTTTATGCCGTCCCGTCCCGCACAGCGTCAGGGCTCGATCTTCGTATCGATGAGCTCTTTATAAATCAGAGTCCAAATGGGAGTCCCCCGGAATGGATCCAAAACCGACTTGAGATCTTACATCGTCTTCGACTACTCTACGCGTACCTCGGTGCGATTGCTGAAGAGTTTGGGTCCCTGGCCGCGGAGGAATTCGTGGCCAACAACAAGTCTCTCCGGGTTTGGAGACCCGTCTCAAGCCAACTGGGTCGCGGCTGGAGCCTTAATAAACGAGAGGGCCGAACAATTGTCCAGCCATCTTGGTTAGAAGATATGAAAGGAGAAATGAACAATACCCGTTGGACTTTTCTATCCACTGTCTGGAGCACGAAACCCGAGATTCGTGCCAAAGAAGCCTGGAAGGCACGCTACGTCTACCTCCAGAAACGACTAGTTTCCATGGTCAATGGCAACACCAAGTTGTCTCTCATCCCCCCTGGAACATGTAATTGTTCCACGTGCGAGTTATTTTGGGCAACGAGGCTGTGCTCACGGGCGACAAGACTTGCCGCCTCCTTGCAAAGAGTAGAACCAAAAAAGAGAAGGGTATTTTCCACCTACCCTGATTTTGTACCAGAAGATCAGTTAATTTTCGCAATTCGTTTACTGGGAACTCGCGACAAAGCCGTCACAGACTGTCTACAACAGCTCGCTCGCTTTCCGGAGTATCTTGGGTACAAGAGGTCTACTGAGCTCCTCATAGAGATATTCCCAAACGCATACAGCAGTTATAAGTTTTATACCAGCCTAATCCTACTCCAAGAGTTTGCCCCGTCATTCCTGGACTGGTTAGCCGATGTTCTCAACACTTGAGCATGTGCTATGCATTTTGGCCATGGGGTAAGATCCATAGTGTTTAGAGTACGTGCTACATGGCGGCCACCTAGGGACAAAGCATGATGGGTGAGCTCCATGATATCAGAAACAAAATTCGGGTAAATCGGACTTCGGAAACCAGATCCATGCTAGGGTGAGCGGAAGAATTCTTCTGCCCTGTCCTGAATACGCGGCCGAAGTTGGCCGCATTCATGTCAATTGGTTCTAAAGCAACATACGCTGTGGCTTCTGTTGGCCCCTGCTCTCCCGAACGATAAGTAACATGCCTCCGTGGCAACGCACCAAACGTGGGCACTACAAATACCTGCTTTGAAGAAGCTGGCCATGTAGTTGAAGAGTACGACTATTCTGATAATGATCGGCCAATGCTGCGGCTATTTTGGCTCGTAGTGGCGATACCATACTATGTTATCGTGTTATTTTGTCCTGAAAAGGCTGGTACGTTGTTGACAATGAGTGGTTCCCGTGGATATTCTAGCAAAGTACATATGTATACCTGACATGTATGTACTGGAGACATGTTGCCATCGGTGCTAAGGGACCAGCGATGGAATTGAACAGCTCCACAAAGGGCTAAATATGTGTAATCAGAAAATTTGACCTGCAGAGTGAGAAATTGGCAGTGTGAAATTCGGCAAGTGTCTGGTTCATTTGGTATCAAATCGGTTTGGACCATGTTGCCATGGCTTTCAAAGCACTTGTTGTAAGTTGGATTAATCGGATATATTGGTGGAAAGATACAAAATAGATTTATAGAGTAAAATGGTCATATACTCTATTTTCTCCATGCCTTTGTGTTAGTTTTATCCTTTATTAATTTGCATTAATACCAGACCAGTTTGACCGCTTCTTGCTACATGTCAACTGGTAGCTTGTGGGCTGCCCAACTCAGCCAAATATCATTGATGTGAGCAAAAGCGGCAAGGCCCCTAAACCTAGTACGGTCTCAGCCACAGACCACCAAACATTTAATGCATCCACAAACGTCTGGACCACGAATATCACCAGACTCAACTTCTGCATATCATCGGCCTGAATCAAACATCGCGAAACTGTCTCGGAAACAATCGGATTCTACTGAACATTTACACCGCAGTAAACTCAACGAAAAAATGGCCTCCGTCGAGCGAGAGATCACTCCGCCGATTGCACCACGGCCGAGAAGCACTCGAAGCAATGTATGTACGCAGTGTCGGCGAATGAAGCAAAAGGTGAGTTTCACCAGACTCTTTCCCAGCAATGCATCTGCATCTGCAACAATACGTCGTACCTGCAAGCTAACGAATCAGTGTGACCGTCAAACTCCCTGCTCAAACTGCGTCCGACGGCAAATCCCCCAATACTGTCATCTCCCCCGAAATCCAACCTCTCGGGTACAGACTGGCCGTATAGCAAGAGCAACAACCCCAACATCGCCATCTATTACAAACCTTGTAGATGCTGATTCCAGCCTGACATGCACATCACAACAAGACTCACCTCGATCCCGCGCAAACGTCTACAATGCATCTCGCATCGGACACCTCTGGAACTCTCGTGGGGCGCCGTCATACCATGGAAACTCATACTTTGGCCACCAATCCGCCGCGTCGATGATGCAAGTCGAAAGTCCAGAGCTACCCGTCGGCGTGAATGGCATCCATGCAAGTAGTTCACGCAAGGCTCTCCACCGGGATGATAAGCGGCCGTACGACCATATCTGGGAACTGGTCGGGTATCTACCGCGACGAAAGTCGGTAGTAGACCACTTGATTCAAAAGTACTTTGACGAACTCAACGTTGTGCACGACTGTGTGCACGAGGAGTCATTCCGAGTCAACTACGATGCATTTTGGAACCGGAAATGGGGAGACGATGACCTCACAGCGGTAGATCTACGGTGGCTAGCTCTCCTGTTCATGATGCTTGCGTTTGCTGAGCTGCTCAACTGTCCCCTTGATGCTGGCCCGGAAGCCCAAAAGGACTGTGAGGAAACATCCGTGCAATTCTTCTGGGCTGCTCGAAAGGCCATCGTCCTGGCACCCACATTCTCAGGTGAAAGCCCTGATTTGGTTCGAGCCGGTATCTTAGTGAGTCGGTATTTGACGTATTTCGGACGCAAGACGGAGAGTTGGCTCACGTCCAGTTTTGCGATTCGCATGGCGCAAGCGCAGGGCATGCACATCGATGGCGAAAGCTGGGGTTTGCCGCCGAAAGTGCTCGAGACGAGGCGCCGGCTGTGGTGTAAGTTGTATTGTCTTGATCGTTCAATCTCCTTGGCCGTGGGGAGACCGTACACTATTCACGATAAGCACTGCATGGAGATGAACATTCGGAATATATGGGTGGATGACATGACTGCCGAGGAAGCGGCCGTTGCAGAAGAACAGCCACTCAGTGAGCCAACCAAGAATATTTACTACTTGTATCAGCAGCGTCTTTCGTCGATATTGGGCGATATACACGACGAGTGTTTTGGATTAGCACCCATGACTGCATCGTACAACTCGTACGAGAAAGTCATGAGGTTGGACCGCGTTCTTCTCAACTGGGCAGAGTCATTGCCGTCATACTTTCGTCTTGAGGACCCCGATTCGACAATGGATGCAGACCGTCCGTACTTGTATTGGCAACGAATGTATCTTCATTCTGCGTATCACTTTGCGCGCATCACTCTCCACCGAACATACGTCTTGCTCGAGTCAATCACCGATCGTTTCCAGTATAGTCGAGACGTCTGTATCAGCTCCGCATGCGCTGACCTCCGTCTTAAACTTAACTTTCGCACCCTCAACATGGCAGATCGTGTCAAGGCCGGTGGAGCGATGCACAATCTCTTCAACAGCGCTTTAGTGCTGGGTATCATTGCTGTCAGAGAACCATATCTGCCGAAAACGATGGCCATAGTGGAAGATCTCGCCGCGTATTGTGAGAAGCAGCGTGCCGACGTGTGGGTCAATGAGTTTGTGTTGGCCGAAGTGAAAGTCATTGAGTTGTGTATTGCAAGTGTGAGAAAGTCTCGAAGGGAGGGTATCGCCGACAAGAGAGTTGGAGGAAATCCCTCGCAAGATCAAACACAAGTTGTGAACCCGGACACAAATGTGAGGTTTCCGCAGGGTTGGACACCGGCAGAGACAGACACCCTTCCGTCAGATATGGCGGGCATGGAACAAGATGAGAATTGGCTGGATAATTGGTTTGGTCCTACGAGGAACTTTCCAGAGCCGATTGACTTTCAGTTCTGGGAGGACTTGGTTGGGAGCCTGGAGGCGAGACAATAAATCACGCTTTGAAGTCTATATCTACTGGACGAGTTGAGCTATGCAAGTATATGTTTGTCACCTCGAAACATGACCCTCACAAAACATAATCGCACCGCCTTTAATCCCACACGCCGCCAAGGGACCAATATTCGCTCTGCCAACCTCGACAAACCCAGACCTTCCATAAAACACCTCTTTGCCAAGCGCACTTACGACGGATGCGCAAACATTCTCTTCCTTGGCCTTGTTGACTCCCCACATGACGAGTTCCCTTCCAACTCCTTGACCTTGGTAATCCGGGTGAGTGGCCAACAGGTCCAGGAACCAGTTTTGTTGTCTGGACTCGTTCCAGTGGTGTGCAAACGAGGGGAATGTTTCTTCCAGGATATTCACTTTCTCGGGATCAGCTGCCCTATTGGGTCGCATGTAGTCCCAAGCTTGAAGATACGGCTTCGTTGCGCTGTGTAGTAGTGTGCCTTGTTTGAGTCAGCTCACATGTCTCAACACGATCGAGTGTTACATTGACGCAGATGGGGCTATGCAAGACACCCAAACGGGCATAAAGACTGCCAGCACCAATTCCAGTTGCCTTTCAGCTATGAGATGACACCGGGATCAATAATCCTTACCTATATTGAGACTTTCACTCCAAGTTGCCGCCTTGGCACCCTGTCTCTCCCACTGCGCACATGCAATCACTTTTCCCGTCGTCTTGTCAAGACCCACCAGAAACCGACTATTAGGATCGTTCCAATGTCTCAGAAACCGTCTCTCAAAGTAGGTAATAAAATCTTCCGGGTACTCTTGTCGGTGAGGATGCATGAGCTCACCGAACAGTTCCTCGTCCATGAAGGCCGCTGCTGAGACTTCAGCCATGGCCCTCAGGTCGCTGTTCCTGGCTTCTCTTATAGTCATGTTGGCATGAGATTTGGAGATTCGGCGAATTGCAATTGCGTTCCCTCTTAGTTACTCCCGGCTGCAGGTCGATGTGAGAAAGGGCGCAAATGTGGGATTCGATGATACTCTCGAAAAGGGGAACAACAAAGTTTTAGCACTAGCGGCAACTCTGGTCTAAGAACCAGAAATGGCAGGTGGGGCCTCAAATAAATCGACTTTCTTGGCGTCGTCTTGGATCTGTGATTGTTTGTGTCTCTGGAAGTGACGGCGATATTGATCCGTGGTAGAAGCCGGTGGTGTTTAATGGAGGCAAGTTTTGGTACCGGACTGTGAGGGCCATTCTTTTCTTATAAGGTCGGGGTATTTGACGCTGCATAGGATCCGTGTCGGTGTCTTGACTGGGCCGCATACGCAACCATTTAAGCATTGAGATATCAATTTTAACCGGTCGGTTGACGATGGCCACTGTTGGTTGGCTTTCTTTGTTTTTTTAGTTCAACCAACAGCGTATGCTGATTTGAGCAACTCGACATATGATTCGTGTCAGATTATAACGCAGTAACGTCACGTCACATCCCTGTCCTTGATAACGTGTTTTCCATTAGTCCGTTTCCATGCGGGGTGCGATGAATACGATGGAAACAATGGCAGCGGAAAATCTTGCAAATAACATCCATTTCATAGAGATTCCTAACGGGAAGGATATTCGTTTCCGAGGAACAGGCAAGGTGAAGCAAACGCCACGAATCTTGCATCCACTCGGTAATCTCGGTGGCACAGACGCCATCTCAGCCCTGCCGATTGCCAAGGGGCGTCAACTGGTCCCTACAGCGAGCGTCTAGTGGATCGATTGCGGGACATTTGAAGGTACGGAGGAGCACCGAGGTCATCTTGGGCATTTGTGAAAGCCCCGTTACTATGTGCGGCAGAGGAGCACATGGAAGACGTCAACATGCAGAAGAGACTAAAGCCAGTATATACACTTTGCTGTATTACAATTCCGGGAATGCTGACAGGACCAATTTCATCTTGGTGGTGAAATCTGACACGTAACGGTGACTAACCAGGTGCAAGGATGGGGCGTAGTTAATGACCCAAACTTTCTGCATCAATTATACTTTGCGAAGCAGTACATGGTATTCTCTTCTGTGCTGACCACTAACCAATTGACTCACATGTGCACTTATGGCAGGACGTGGACCTATTAAAGTGGACGAGCATCAAGTCCAGGAATTTTGACACAGCCCTCAGACACCTATAAACCTCGTTGCCAACAGTTCTTCTAGTTCCGTACCATTTTGTTCTTCTTTTACAGTCTCTTTCACTGTCACGTTGCTATTTCGTGTCAACTTCTTATTGAAAGCAGTATGGTCCTTTTGAGTATACACGAAATCACACAAGGTGAGCCCAAGACGCAAGTCTTACATATTGAACATTCTATCACATCAACTCAGGGATGTTAAGAAACGTGGACAACGAGACTCAGTCCATAGTTACTGCAGTGCCCCCAACACCTCCTTCGTATTCCTCACCTCGGCAAACTCCTTCAAACTCTCAACATGCACAGCATGAACAACCTCAGCATCAACACCAGCCTTACCAAATGTTCGAGTCGCATCGCCAATCAACACAATCCGAGGCATATCAACAAGATACCCATCCACCGCCTCCTCACCGTCAAGTGGCTTACAGTCCTCTTCTCGAACATACATACCCTTTCCGTCCGTCCAAATCGCCGAATCAGGCGCATCTGCGACATTCCCCCTACCGCCCCATTTACCCACCAGCGCAAGATTATGTGCCATGCGAACGGCAGTACTGACAGCTACGTCTGTCGACATCCCCGCAATGAGAAGCGTCTTGATGCCTCTTTTGTTGAGGAGATGCTCTAAAGGTGTGTTGATGAACACGCTGTGGCCGTGCTTCGTCATGATGATTTCATCTGTTGGCGGTCGGTTCTGCAGCTTGGCCCGCTCCTCTGCGGTCTGAGGAGGAGGCGGTTCATCAAATGTATATACTAGTTCGAGTTTTCCATCTCGAAGGAGTCTTGGGGCTGCGAACTCTAAAAAGTCAATGCCGCGCTTGTCTTCGCCATTGACACCGTGGGGACCAGTATGGGATGGGTGCATTGGACTGTCTGTCCAGACAGACTTGTGTTGGACGTGAATTATGCATGGGCGTTGTTCTTGAGGCGACGCGTCAATTATGCCTCGGAACTTGTCGAGGAGTGCTGTGATGTTTTTGTCGTAGTTTGGGTTGGATGTTCCGTTGCCCCAGATTGTGGTGTTGCGAAAGCCGAGTTGGTTGTCGATCAAGAGGAGGGCTGTGGTGCTCTGGGCGGGAATGGGAGGGACGGACTCTCCATGAGGTGAGAAGCGATTGGACATATTGAGGGTTACTTGATGGTGGTCAATATCTATGACTGATGGTTAAGATGAAAGAAGAAAGAAGAAAACTGATCTCTGCGTCAGGATGTTGTGGTGTGAAACCATCATGACGCTTTGCCAAATCCCGCAGGTGAATTAAAGTGCTGACAGGACGGGGCTCAGTCGCAACTGATGTTCAATTAGATAACTTATAGCAACAGTTTATTAGCGATCCCTGGCCTTAGTATCTAAATCAAATAAATAAATCGAGGACACCGTGCTCAAGTCTTCTCGATTTGGCCACAAGTTGCTATTTCACAACGTCGGCTCAGTGCCACTTGCAAGTTAGTCCGGGGACCTGGTGAACAGCCAACTCAACTCGATGTAGAGCCCCAAATGACATTGATGTCGGATAGCACCACATTTTCTATGTCGCCGCTTCTGTCTAAACTCCGCCGTTGCACAAGGAAAACGTCCTCCGTTACTAGGTGAGTGAACCAGACTGCGCCGATCCCAACAGATGGTTCCCAATGCCACAACCACTGCGCACCATGCGTCGATACCCGCAGATGTGATGATTTTTAATGTACTCAACGGAGATAGTTGCACTGAGTTGCGACAGTCGTTACAATGCATGATACGTTTTCTTGGCCGACGAGTCGGTCGAAACATCGGCTCGGGTCAGCCCCATCAATTGATCCAGCTCGATCTGACACAACCCAATTAGCAACTAGACCCTACAACAGGTCAACTCAATACGAACTCGGGCGAGTTGCACCGTTGCCGAATCGTTTCTCATGCCATCCTTTAGAAGGTTGTTCAATCAATCTCGGGGGTTTCGGCTACGTTGACTTGCAAATGGAGATTATCACAATGCCAACTAAACAAGAGCCGATTGAGAGGCGTTTGTTGCAACAGGAGAAACGAAAAGCCAGCAGCGGTGCAACTGCCTTCATCCAGTTTGCAAAAGCCGTTATCGAGCCTTGTGGTTACGAACTGACGAGCATCTCAATTCAGCCTTGTTCAACCAACCCAAGGCTGAATCCGAGACGATCATTTCAACCGGTGAGTAAGTGGGCCTCGGAAGTGAGCGTCTCATTCATTCATTAAATACGACATCAGCCTTGCCAACTCTTAACTCTTCTTCTTAATCGCGGCTCCCAACAGCAATTTGACGTTCTTGAATTGGCGACACTCTTACAACTCACCAGCGACACAATCTAAGGGCATCATCAACAAAGTCACACGTCATCACCGTCTAGCACATCATGGATCGCATGGCCTTCATCCCCGGCGCGGAAGCCAAAGACGAAATCTTCAAAGCCGCCGGCCACATCTTCTTCCAGCGCTCAACGGCAATAGCCTACGCCGACGAATTCCTCATGAAGGCGCCCCAGCCCGTGACCGGAATCACCTACCAGACCATGCTGGCGTGCATGAGCGAAGGCGACCAAGTAGACATCTGGTTCGGCCTCCGTGATCCGGACCCGTCCCAAGGCCACGAGATATTTCCCTCCGGCGAACCAGTCGGACACACATGGGCGATTCTCAAAACAGCAGACGGCAACGAAAAGACACTCTGGGAAGTCGGACGGGCTACTCCTGCGGTGGGAGATGCTCATGCCGCTCGCGCATTCAACGCCTACAGAGAGGCATTCGGCCGATTTAAGGGTCTGCCTCTGCCGCAGCCGGTGCCCATTGATGTAGAAAAGGCCCATGTACCGGCACCGCAGAATGAAAAACCAGTCATTTCACACGCCTTGTCACCGGCGAATTTGTACTACGCGTCGAGTAGGATGTGGTATTTCGTGGATCTGGGGCCCGTGGAGGACGTGAAGACGCCGCCGCACTTGTCGCGGCCTATGAGGGCGTTTGACGCGCTGATTCTGTCGGGGTTAATGACGCTTGTGAATGGGTCGCCGCCGTTGGTGTTTTCTATTGCGAATACGATGGAGACGTTGGGGCAGATGCCGTTGAAGTATAAGAGGGCGACGTATGAGGCGGATGGGACGGTGGAAAGGCCATCGGATACGCCATTAGTGATTCTGTAGCGTAATGGTGAAGTTGAAGTCTCATGAATACTTTCATTCTGACAAAACATTCTGTCATCTTCGTCTGGAGACATTGCAGCAACGGCACTGCAGTGTGTGCTCCAACCATAACAGGCTGATGACTGGCGCAATTCTCGCTCAAATCATGTTCAACACGAGAAAAACAGCACTAACCCTCAATATGAATCATGACAAACCGTCAACTGGTCTCCATCACGAACCCATCACATCCGGAGCCGTCCGTCCAAGCGCGGGTTTATACCGGGCAAGGAAACTCGCATGGAAAACACGACAACAATACGCAAAAAAAGAACAAAAATCTCTGCAAAATGCGGCTGAAGCGTAAGACTCTCCGACTTCTAAAGCCCTTTAATTTCCGTCCAGTCCACGTTTCTCAGTAACCGGGCGTGCTGCCCTGCACGCCTTATTGTTATCTCCCCCTGTCTGCATGACCAACGGACAGACGACAAACCCTTGCCGACCTGTCCAGTCACTGTGCCTTGCGCGTCTCCAGATTTTCTGCAAAAGCGTCAACCGTCGTGTCTGCAAGTCCTCTTCTGGTCAAGTAGGAATGGCAGCGTCTCAATTCCGCGCTCCGTACCGCAGGGCTGAAGAGGGACCAATTTCAGCGTGTGGAGCTGGCGTTTGGACCGGCGCCAGACTTTGTCAAGACAACTGGAGAAGACATGTCCCGAGATGGTGTTCTTGGGCTCACTCAAGG
This sequence comes from Pochonia chlamydosporia 170, assembly GCF_001653235.2. Taxonomy (NCBI): domain Eukaryota; kingdom Fungi; phylum Ascomycota; class Sordariomycetes; order Hypocreales; family Clavicipitaceae; genus Pochonia; species Pochonia chlamydosporia. Next base: position 331,549 of record NC_035792.1, on the reverse strand, counting down.
CGGTTTGGGGCGTTTATTCTGTCCCTTCATAGGTGCCACTTTGCGTGGAATGGGCTTCGCTTCCCGAGACGGAGGGTGCCAGTGCCACTATTCGTTCACATGATTTGTGACGAGACTCGCTTGGACGGATTGGTTTCTACCATGCTACTTGGCGAGAGCTTGCTCTGTGCTGTCGCTTCCGTGTTTGTCAAATGTGTTGGTATTCTGCTCTGTGCAATGTCCGAACTATCCGCGGCTTTGCGACAATGCTTCAAGCTCTCATCTGGGTGGTTTCCTTTCTCGGACATTTTCACGAAGGTAAGGTTCCATGCAAACATAACGATACCATCAGCCCAATGGACCCAAATGCCCCATTTACCTGCAGAGATCGACATGCAAAAACTATTTTCACCGTTGTCATGGGCAAGATCCATTCCCCAGCGACAAGACACAAAAAAAGTGTAGAAAACCCCTGTGATTCAAATCACCGTTATCACACAGTCAGTCACTTCTGGTCTATTTTGGTTCTCCTTCTGTCCACAAGCTATGACTAGTTAGCTTGGGGACCCTCCTCAGCTCCAACCCTAGCATCCCGAGTTATTGGCCAGCCACGCGAGAACAACATCCAAGAGCTGGACTAAGTACAAAGAAGTTTATATTAGCGACTCCACTCGCCTGAACACTCGCTGCTTGCCGGATGGCAAGGATTCCGGGATGTGCTTGGACGGGGCTGAAGGGCCAAGGTCCATCAACAAGTGCCTTTTCCACGTTGTCATGGTCCAGCCAGGCTGTCAAGCCAAGCCCCGGAGAATGTGCCGGCTCGCTATTAGTCCCTCCTGCCAACATCGCGAGCAAGTTTGACTGCAACGGAAATGGGCTGTCCTCTCACACGCACTGCTGCTAACATGCTAAGACCAGGGTCTGGACGGTCAAATAGCAAGCCGGCATTTGCGAAGAGGCGTTTGGCACTTGCTCAGCCCATTTTGAGCCATGGGCATGGCGGCGGGCTACGCATCCCCTTGATAAGATGGGCTGAGGCTGAATCTGGCGTTGTAGCGAGGCTCACCAGACGAACGAATGGTGACGGTCAATGATGGCCTGGGCTGTCTCGTCTGGTCCTGTCCTGAAATGAAAACTTGGTACCTCGGGCTGAGGGGGGGAATATTTCATTCTTCTGAGATTTGGTGGCAGACGGCATCCCTCACCCTCTGATAGCCGTGTCGTCTTATAAAAGTCCATTTCCTGCTGTCTCACATCCCGTTCACGCCACTTTTTGCTTCACCCCCAAATCTACTCCGTATAATCCAAGGGATACCTTTCATTCTTTCCTTCATTTTCTACCATCGTTTCATTCTTTCGTGATACCCAATACCGATACCCTTTTACACCTTTCACATTTCTTCAAAAATGGCCGCTCCTCAGGAAAACGTCCCCGTCACCGCTCAGCCAGCTCCTACTCCCGCCCCGGCTGCTCAACCCGCCAACAACGGCCCCATCGACCAGGCTGATCTCGACGACTGGAAGAACCGCTTCAACGATGTCCTCTCCCGATCCGGCGAGGTCGTCAACTCCAAGTCCGCTGAGGGTTCGCAGTCCTGGTTCGCCGGCTTCTTCGACTGCTTCAACCCCATTGATACGTGCCTCATCACCTACTGCTTGCCCTGCGTTACCTTTGGCAAGACTCACCACCGTGTGAGAAAGAATGGCAGCCTGGAAGGATATGAGCCCATCAACACTTCTGTATGTTTCCAACTTACACCAAATCATGATGTACAAAAACTAATGTGTTTCGCAGTGCCTGCTCTTCTGTGGCGCTGGCTGCTTCGGCCTCCACTGGATCCCCATGTCCATGCAGCGCATGAACATCCGCGAAAAGTACAACCTGCAGGGCTCGTGCCTCGAGGATATCCTCACCTCGTGCTGCTGCCACTGCTGCAGCTTGATCCAGCAGGACAAGGAGGCCGAGCACCGCGAGCAGCAGCTCCTTAACTCGGGTGTCCAGCAGCAGTACCAGGCCAACAATGGCATGCAGTACCCTCCCAAGACTGGTTAAAAGTAGCAGGGAGAGAAGGGTGCAGCTGAATCTCTGTGTCTTTAAGGCTTGTAATGAACAAAATATGATACCGGCATGTGGGCGGGATGAATGGGGGGACTTATTCCGGGGATAATAGTTCGATGTGGTGTTTTATTATGCACTTGGTTGTGCAGTTGATACCTCTGTCGTTTTGCAGTCATTTAATAACAATTTCTTTATGTCTTGCCAGGTTGTCAATTCTGCATGTTGCCTCTATTGAAGTCTACTCTCTAAATGTTATGACGCACAGTTTATAGTCGAGCCTGCGTTGCGGATTCTGATACAATCGTATTCGCCAAAGTTCCGATCCCATTCGAGATTTGAATCCTCAATTGCGATCCTGCTTTCAGATACCGTGGAGGCACATAACTATGTCCAATACCAGAGGGAGTGCCAGTCAGAATGACGGTTCCGCGAGGCAAAGTCGTGTCCTAATAAAAGTTAACTCTGTCCATCACCACGCCTCATTCACGAACTAACCTTTGACAAGTGGGATATAATCTCCGCCACAGAAAAAATCATCTGCTCAGTTGCACCATCCTGCAAAACCTGACCATCCAACTCCGTCCTCAGCACTAGATTCCCCGGATCAGGCAACAACTCCTTCGACACCAACACCGGGCCCAACGGGCAAAATCCATCGTACCCCTTGCAATAACCCCACTGCGAAGTCTGGCCTTGGACATCTCGCGCCGTAATGTCATTGGCAGACGTGTATCCAAGGACATAATCCATCGCAGAGCCTACACTAACATTCTTGCAGTCCTTGGCAATGACAACTGCTAGTTCTACCTCGGCGTCAACTGCATTGCCTGCTGAGGAAGGGAGAAAGACTGGGTCGAGAGGGTTGTTGATGCACTGGGAAGGCTTCATGAAGACTTCAGGAATGGATGGGATTGGCGCCTTGAGTTCAGCCTAACGATGGTGTTAGTCATGAGTTCAAGCTGTTGATGGAGGAGGACTTACTGCGTGGTCTTTGAAGTTGAGTCCAATGCAGCGAATGGTTCCTACTTCTTCGGGTGATAAGGGGGATAATAACTTGGCAAGTTTGTCAGCATCTTCTTAGATTGGAGGAATGAAATACGTACCTTTTTGATAGATGCTATCTCACCCGTAAATGACCCTTTTTCTAAGGGCGATGAGCAGTTCAGCACTCTTACTGCCACAGTCTCATCAGATGCCAGAGCAAGCCCAACTGTTACGTGTTAGTGTCTGTCTACCCTAGATCATCTCGATTCTTGCAGCTTTACCATCAATTGTGCTGTCAACTGGTTCGCCGCACAATTCTCTGCCATCTTCGGAGATGAATCTTACAAAGCGACTCCATTGCTTTCAACGTATTAGTGTTTGGAGTGTAATGAGTTGAGTTGTTGGCTGTGCTCACCGAAATGGCTTCCATGATGAGTGAGATGATGTTGTGTATTGAAACCACTCAACGCCCAAAACAACGAACAACGCCTTGAAGTACTGCAATACTTTGAGATTAAACAACTGTATAAACAATTTGATTTAGCCCCTCGCGGAGGACAGAGGCCGTTCCGTCGACAATATAGACTCGCCGATCCTCCTCGTAACTTTGCCGTAGCGTCGCCGATGCTTCGGACAATTCAATGTTGTCTCCACCAATTCGACCCCACGACTCCACGACGACAATCTCGGATATCTTGGTACTCTACAATGTCTAAGTTTCTGGCAGGGCGGGTCGGAATGCGAACTCCGATAGCCCGAGATTGACGATGGCTTGTCTTGCTTGACGTTGCAGTCGATCTCCTAGCCGACTTTGTACCTTGGACGCACCATGGTCAATGAGAGACATTTGTACTCCTATCATCTTCACTCAACGCCCATCGCATCAGGGTTGATCAAAACTCGTGTTGTACAGAAACGGATGCCACCAACTTAATCTCAAATGCCCATCTATTACCCAGAGTAGAATCTGTAATACAATACTGTACAGTGTAATACACCCACCACACTCCCATACATCTACATGGCACGCTCTGCCTGTTTCTCAATCGAATGCACGACATATCTCTCCATCCCCTGTAATCGCTGTGTCAACATCCCATCATAAGGAGGCGCCTCCATCATTCCCATGACAAACGGTCCCTGCGCGCCCCAGGTGCACCCATGCAGATGATCCCGAATTGTAATCAGCAGCTCATGAACATCTTCATCCGCGTATAGTCCCGTGGAATTCATCTCCTGCAGCACATCGAGTGCAGAGTTGGCGTCGCCGTATCGATTCCAGTGCATCCGAGCAAGTCTAGCGTAGAATGGTGTCGACACGCCCAGGACATAAGATGGCAGACCAAGTCCTTTGACCCGAGGTAGAATCTGAAAGGCGTAGTCGGAAGGTCGGGTAAACGCAGTGTCGAAGAGGCCCATGGCTGTGTTGATGAAGTGCGGGTATAGAGGGCCGTGAACATCCATTACGCGTTTCTCTTCATCAGCCGTTTGTGCCTGTTCCGCGGCCACAGCTTTTCCTCGAGCCTTTGCAGTTTTGCCCTTGTTAGTGGCTCTCTTTGTCTGTGTGATTCCCAATTTTGCAGGCAGCGAAAAGACCTCCTTCTCCATTACTTTCCACAATTCGCCATCCGTCTCGCACGCCTTCATCAGCGCATCAACTCTTTCGCGTTCCTCAACCCTCGCGCGCTCGTATTTTGCACGCTCTTCCCACTTTGCTTGATCAGCCTCATCCAACTCCATCATCTGGCTGGCCGCAGAATCACTCGGTTCCAACTCGAACAACCCCAAGGCAACCTGGGCTGCATTTCTCAACGAGGCCGGATACCGACGCAGGGATTTCTCTCGAAACTCCATCACACGCGCTTGCTCAACGATTGACCTTGCCATTCCAGACTTTGGCTCATCAGAAGTTTCACTCTGGAGATGCGCGCCTTCGGGAAGCGTGGGACGTTTTTTGCTGGCTGGCATCTTTCCTTGAGCGATTTCGTCGAAAATCCCCTTGAAAACTTCTGCTTCTGACGGCGTTATCGTTGACTGCTGGCCAGGCGCACCTGCCATTTCCTCATAGGGAGTGTCATGGTCCCATTCAAAGGGGATGGAGTTGTCCCGTATCCTGGACTTGGTGCCTCGGGCTGTGTGGGCAGACCGAATGAACTTTGTTATCGGTTGTAGCCGAATGGCTGTCTGGAGAGTTCTTGTTTGATACAAGAACGGTAACAGTGTTGATGACATGTTGGTGAGCGCCAATCAACAGTCCATTGTTGCCCACTGATGGCGAGACTCAAGTTGAAAGTGCCATTTTTACCATGAAAAGGGTCCATGAAGATCTGCCGGCTAATCATCGGACGCGGGTTTGAGCCAGGTACGGCCAGCGCGTGACTTCGCGCCACCGAAATGTTAACCACTTTAGCTGACGCGATGGAAGGCGCGTTTATTGGAGACTGGAAATGGGTGCCTCGAGTGACAAATTCACGATTTTGGATGAGCAATAACTGAGGTGAACCTCAACCCTGTTTGATACTCAATTTGGTCAATTGCAATTGGAATACCCTCAATCGATACTTTGTCATTGCATCATAGACACACGCATTGCTCCCACCCTTGCTACAATTCCATCGCAAACATGCCCGTCAAGAAGGAACCTGGCGAAATGAGCGCCTTTGAGCGCAAGAGACTGGAGAACATTGCAGCAAATCGAGCAATTCTCACAGACATATCCACGACCGCAAAAAAGATTATTCCCGACAAACCGAAGCCGGCCAAGTCGACGGCACCCAAGCGCAAAAGCCGCAGCGAACCAGTGAAACGCGAATCTGCTCGGCCGACGCGCATGAGTTCACGATTGGCGGGCATTGAAGCGGACAACGAGACACTGAAGCGCAAATTGGAAGTCGAAGCCGAGAACCAAGCAGAGGTTGCCAAGGCCAAGAAGTTACGGGTTGTAGGTGACTTGAATCTGGGCGACATTGCAGTAGAAGGAAAGAAATGGAGTGCTGGATTCGACAGCCTCAAGGGCATTGTGCGTGGCGCGCAGCCTGGCGTGAGGACGTTTACAGAAGACGATATTAAAGAGACGACGGATAAGAGTTTAAAGGATTTGCGACAACGGATGGGCGGCCTTAAGCTCTATGAACACTGGCTTCCAAATGGTATGCTTCAAACACTTTCTCGCCTACCAACGCTTCTAACAAGAATAGACATCAAAATTACTCCCCAACGTGTATATGCACTGGGCTTCCACCCTACCGAGGACAAGCCCATCGTATTTGCAGGCGACAAAGAAGGCAACATGGGTGTATTCGACGGCTCCCAAACACCTCCCGAGCTAGACGACGACGAAAACCCGACCACCGACCCCGAAATATCAGCCTTCAAAACACATTCCCGCACAATCACATCGTTTGCCTTCTCCCCTACGGACCCCAACACCGTGTACTCGTCCTCCTATGACTCGTCCATTCGCAAAATGGATCTTGAAAAGGGCACGTCTATTCAAGTCTTCGCCCCGTCAGACATTGACACCGACATGCCCATCTCAGCACTCGACATGGCACACTCCGAACCCAATATCCTCTATTTCTCAACCCTAGATGGTGGTGTAGGGCGGTACGACGTTCGCGCCCCCGGAAGCGAGGAAATCTGGACATTATCAGAGCAAAAGATTGGTGGATTCTCACTACACCCCCTCCAGCCCCATCTGCTTGCTACCGCCTCTCTCGACAGGACAATGAAGATATGGGACACCAGGAAAATATCTGGCAAAGGAGACCTTCGCCACCCTGCCCTACTAGGGGAGCACGAGTCCCGACTTTCAGTCTCTCATGCATCCTGGAGTGCGGCAGGACATGTCGCTACGTCATCCTATGATGATACTGTCAAGATTTACGATTTCACAGACGCGAGTACATGGAAACCAGGGCATGATATATCCTCCAAGGCCATGGAACCCAAACACAAAATTCATCACAATAACCAGACGGGCCGGTGGGTTACGATACTTAAACCCCAATGGCAGAGACGACCGCACGATGGGATTCAGAAATTCGTTATTGCGAATATGAATCGCTTCGTGGATGTATTTGCATCTGATGGGAGTCAGTTGGCGCAGCTTGATGGCGAGGGCATCACCGCTGTACCAGCCGTGGCGCACTTTCATCCTACACTGGATTGGGTTGCTGGTGGAAATGGAAGCGGGAAGCTGTGCTTGTGGCAGTAGTTGGTCCAGGAAGCGTGGGTTTTTTTCGGGGTTTAGGCGAGCATGACTTGTATGTATTGGTTCCGGATATTATTGGAAAGCGATATGGCGTGGCTGTTTGCCGTTTACATTCAACTGTGGCATGTTGAGCATGGCTGTTGTATACTTCTGCCGACATGGAAGGAGATACGCGCAACAATGAATGGAATTTGGTTCTAACGGCTGCAACAAACTTCCAAAGCTCTTGTGAGACTATGCTCATAGAATATCTGACTGGTACACTTGTACGAGCAATGGATTTATTTTACGCATTACTTGTCAAAGACAACGAGCCATGATAAAAATAACCAGCGCATAAGAGTATTCTTTTCGATAGGTATTTGAACCCCCCCTGTTACCAACAACATGCCGAATTTTCAGATCACCCCTGGGATAGATTGCGAAACTAGCCAGAAAACAACGACCATGGATTCTGACCAAGTCCCTCAACATCACGACCTGACGAACCAAACCTTGCCTGCACCTGCAACCACATGCCAACCAGGCGAATGGGGCTACCTGCCCCCAGAGATGCGCAACAAGATCTTGAGATTCATTGCAAAGAAGAAAAATGCCGGCTGGGCTACCTCTGCGGCCACTTGCAAAGAATTTCAAGCCGTCATAGCAAAGGAGAACTTCAGACGACTGAAGGTAACTGCAGACTCTGTGGACGGTCTTGCTAGAATCATATGCCAGAGTCTCCTCGTCGAGCACATTTGGCTAAAGATCGAGCTCCCGCCTTATCGGTGTCCTTCCTGCGACGAGACTGAAATTCGGCCAACGGAGCTACAGGCTCGGTGTATCATTTGGCGCGCAATACACACACTCTTTACCATCCTGAGCAGGTGGTCTCTGGTGAAATGCCTCAAGTTGGAACTCAGCGTGTACTCGCCCAGTGACTCGGAGCACTCTCTCAAGAACTATATCCTCGACTGCGACCACGACGAGGGATACCGGCTTCCGTCTCTGGCCCGCGGGACGATCCCCGCGATACATGACCCGTATCATGGTTGGGTCAACGGGCTTCAGATGATTCCAAGTATGCCTGCGGTTCGTCGGGTCTATAGTCAGTTTGGCATGTGTCATTCGACCGATTTTCCTGTTGTTATGGCAGTGACCGGTTTCGTCATCCGTCGGCAGGTCCGCCGTTGGTGTGAAATCGAGTACCTGGAATGCATGTTCAGAAGCCTTCCTCGGCTGGAAAGTATAGAACTTGAGGTGTGGTCATTGAAGCCACATAATTGCAGAGGGAGGTACACAGAAGGTATGTCTACTGCATGAGGGTTCTTCTTAGTATCATCAGGCCAAAACACCAACTGAGACGCCCAATGTGTGGTTCCTGATGCTGAGTTTGCGACGACAGGGGTTGAACGTTTAATGGGAGCGACGCTTCCCTTTAGTGTCAAAAGAATAGTCGTTTTCGAAGACACTGATCACTACCTTGCCCAAGGACCGCAATACGATCGGTATTATTCTGGCCCAACAGCACAATATCCTGGGGCCTCCCGCGTAGGCAGAGCCTTTGCCTTGAGAAGCTTCTACCTGGACCATCTCTCTGCGGCATACATGATTGATGCGAAGCACTTCTTTCGAGAGGCACCCCCAGTGTGGACTTGGTACAGTTTGGAGTCATTGGTGTTAACGGCTGAGCTTTTCGGGGATGAAGTGACTGAGCGGGGTGTTAAACAACTGCTGAGTGATGCTGGAGGAGCTGCGCTTCGGATGCCAAGACTCCATGCTATGGTATTGTGGAATGCCGACAGGGAAGCAGCTTGTGCATTTATATACCAGAGGAAAAATGGTATCTCGTCGCTAACCTGGCGTGGCACATGGCGTCTGGAACTTAGACCAGACGTGACCAAGGTATGGGAGCGGGTTGCTGTCAAGTTTGGGTATCCTGAGCTACAGACTTATACAATTTCGGCGAAGAAGAGCCTGATCAAATGTCACGGGGATGCGATTCGGGTATTGGGGCTTCCTTTCCGTGTGATGGATCGCGTATCGCTGTGGCAGAAGCGAAAAGAGGAATTGGCACGACGTGAGATCTCGCGACCTCCAAGTTGAAGGTATTGGGAAACTGGGGGCAGCCAACTTTGATTTGACCGGAAAACATCATACGAGTCGAATGCTAGGTGCTCTGGAGTAATACTGTGTTATTCGCAACTTTTCTTTCTTGTGGTCAATCTCGGCCTAGCGCTATTCGACATGGTTTGAAGCCATCTTTTCATTGTTCATAGATCGGGCTTTGTATCCGTCACTCTCATCGTATAGCTAATTGAGCGTGGCATTAGGAGCGTTCATGCCTCTCAAAGTAAATATCGTGCCAAGTTTCAATCCTCTGAGTTTGATTCTCCACAGGAACATCGCCTTTGAAAGCAAAAACAGGGACGTCTTTGAAACAAAACACCGGTGTAAGCGGCTCACCAAAAAGCTTATTTGTCAATTGTCAAGGGCACAGAAACAAGTTCTAGATTTTGATTCGTATATCTGCATACAAATACCATCTGCCCCATGTTCTAAACAGGTCGCTCATGAAACCCGACACTGTCTTACAGTTGCTTTTTATGCATTCCTCGCAGACTCTGCATTCAAGCTGCAAGGAATTGGGACGCAAGCTCCTCAACAACTTTGGCCGTGGCATCAGGCATGGACAAAAATGGACTGTGAGACGCCTCAAGCGTCCTGATGACCCATTCTACGCCGGTTCGTTCCGTGAACATTATCTGGCCGGGGAGAGGGAGTGCGTTGTCCTTTGTGCAACGGATGTATGCACGTCGTCCGTTGTAACCGGCCTCGCGCCAGCCAATGTTCTTTGGGCTGGCGTGGTCACCTTTCAAGGCTTTCATGGAGTGAGCTTTGAGAGTCATAGTTGTGGCGGTTGCCTGCTCGGACGTGCAGTCGTTGAAAAAGGTGTTGGCTTGGTCCTTGGTGCCGATTAGTTGTTCCTGTTCCTGTACTTTGGTTAGACATGGGTCACATAAAATTCCCGCCTGTTTGGGACCGGGAGAGGGCCAAGACACCTACATTGACGTCCATCCACGGTTCCCAGTTATTTTGTAGCAGCTTATACACAGAGTCACCTTCCAAAGGAACAAACGCCGCAAGGTAAATCACTCCCAAGACACCGCCCTTTTGCCCTCCAGCCTCCCTACCTCGCTTGTCGATTCCAGAAATGGCTGAACATCCCGGGAAGCCAGCAAAGGAGTGAACTATGAGCAGGACATCTTTGCCAGCGTCGATCAGGGGATTCATCACGGACCGCATGTACGCTTCATCATCTGCAACCACCATCTCTGGGTTTCCTACACTCCGGAGGGTGTGGGCCTCTGCCGGAAACCCGGCCGCTCGGAGGCTTGCGACAAAAGCGTCCATGCATGATGCTGGGTGGAAGGCGCCTGGGAAGACGACAACAGAAGGCTTGGTTGCCATTTTTGGGGCTCGCAGGTCAAGTGCCGTGGTAGAGGGTTGGTTTTGGTGTTGCAGGTTGCTTTGCTTTCGTGGGAATGTGGTACAGGAGGGCAGCCATGAAGAAAAAAGCAAGTGAAGATCGGCGGATAAAAAGGACGTGTCAGAAAGCGTCAGCCAGGATGACTAGTCTTCTCGTGAGGGTAATCTTGCGTTTGGTGCCATGCCAGCAATGGCAGACAGATAGACGAGCGGCCCGTTGCCATATTGATGAAGGATCACATTGCCGATGCTCCGTACTTTTCATAAAGAGGCGTATTTTTGGTGGCTTTTGGCCCTTGGCAAGGTTGTTGATGGATGTGTGTGGAGGTGGCGGGAGTTCCACACCAGTCTGTCCCCCATCAGATTTCCCGAGTCCCACTTACGGAACACTCCGCCATACTTGGTAATGCAACATGCAAGGGATCTGGAGCTGTGTACGAGATGTCAATGGCGCAAACACATGAGCAACCCAACTGTGCATTGTGAGCAAGGTGACAGCGGGTAGTATCAGTTTGACACAAGCTGTGAGAGGTGAAGCGACAATTTGTCTGTCTGCCGTCGTTGGGCCAAGCGTCTGGTCTAAACGTTGGGGCGATGTCCATGGATGAAGGGGGAAGAGCTGAGAATCGCTCCTGCCGTGTTCTCTTATGGCAGCTCTGGAGCTTCCCTAGCGCCATCTAGGGTCAACATGAATGTACCTTGGCACTTATCCAGGCGTGACGGGTACTTGGATCTGCATGTTGGGGTGATGAGACTTGGGGGAACCTTGGAATCGTTTGGGATGGATGGGATGGGATCTGGCTAAATACAGTCAAGTCCAACTTTAGAATGCACCACGCGGCAATCAAAAGCTGCACACTACTGCGCAGACCGGGAGGCCATGACGAGACTACTCGAGCCTAGTCTACAACGTTGGAGAAAAGAGACGACGTTAAAAAGCAACAATAGGCCTCCTGGCTTGGCCCTCGACGCCAGGTTTCGCGGTTCCTCGAGTTGGACACCGGACGTGATTTCATTCAACTCTCCATTTCAACCGCATCTTGGTACCGGAGTGACCCTCCGCAGTTGTACACCGGGCTGGTGTACCGACGCCTTGTCTCTCAAAAGTCAAAACATCCTGCGTTCGCAAAAAGAATTGTCTCATTTCTTCGTCTTCCCTCGAGTCTTGACGAGTTGCACAATCGGCCATATTTAGCTGCTTGGCCCTTGACTGTGTGGACATTTATCTCGACTCTCTCATCAATTCTCGGTATCATGCAATGAACTTCGAGTAAACATCACTAATATGGCCGCTGGCGGACTGCCTCCGCAGCCTCCTGGCGTGGACTTGTCCCAAAACAAGCAGCCTCTGATAATCGCGATTACGGTGGCGACCTGGGGGCTGGCATTGACAATGGTCATTTGTCGAATCGTCGGACGACGGATGAGAGGGCTGCGGCTATGGCTCGACGACTGGTTTATTATTGTAGCCTTGGTACGCATCAAATATTTCCGAAGTGTACTTTGACATCAAACTGAGCCAGTGTGCTAACATCCAGCAGCTACCAGCCCTTGGCCACCTTCTCGGCATGGCAGCATACGGTACGTTTTAACCAACACCATGGATCCATTGATCTCAGAGGCTATTCTGGTGAATATCTCTGCTAACGCAATCCAGCTGTTAGTCGGGGCCTTGGAAAACATGTCTGGGTTGCGAAGCCAGACGCTGTTTATGCATGGGCGCTGGGCTTATTCATCGCCGAAATCTGCTATACTCTAACTTTGGTCTCTGTCAAGCTTTCCATTCTGTCATTTTACTGGCGGTCATTTGCAGTTCGAGACTCAATCAAGTGGCCGATTTTCGTCCTTGTATCCATTGTGTGCATCTGGGGAATTGCGGTGGTATGAGCCATTCACCCAAAATTTACTTACAAGGCTAACACAATGTGCAGTTGCTCGTCACCTTTCTCCAATGCCTACCTACCCGAGCAGTTTGGGAGCGTTTCAACCCCGTCAACCCTATGAGTCCTGATGAGTATCACTGTGGCGCCGACCAAATCAAGTTCTTTTATGGAAATGCTATCCCGACTATTGCTACGGATTTGATGATGCTGGCGCTTCCTGTGCCGTACATATGGAGACTTCAGTTGCCACGGATTCAAAAGGTTGCTCTGGGGTGTGTCTTCTTGGTTGGGATATTGTACGTTGCGGCCTTGACAAAAATCCTCGACTGTCTTACTAACTAAAGCTTGTAGCGTGACTATTGTTTCCATTGTACGATTTTACTACCTGCTGTCGCTCGATCTCACAGACCCAGACGTTACATGGAACTTTGTTGCGGTGGGAGTTTGGTCCATTGTTGAAGGAAACATTGCCATTGTGTGTGGTAAGTTAAGCCTCTGGTTCTTGAGACGTAATCTACTTGCTAATCGTAATAGCTTGTTTGCCATTCCTGAAGCCCATAATCAACAAAATATCCTTTGGACTACTCTACCTGACTCCAATCTCGTTTAACAACCTTCGACCATCCAAAGACTCTGGCTCCAGCGCACACCAGAAAGACATTTTTCGCACTTGGGGTGTAGATAAAAGTCATGGAACATCAACCACTCACGTAAAATCTCATAATCATGACGGACCTGAGACCGATGAGCATCCGTTTGCCCACCTAACAGATGAAGCGTCCGAAAACGAATCAGCCAGGAGAGATGATACGGAGTCTATCGAATTGGAAGACGTTGGTGTCAGTCCTCCCTCAAGAGGCATTATGGTTACGAGAAATGTCCATCAAGAACACCAGACTGCGCCATGAGACGAAAGGAAGAATAGTGTGTTTTTATCCTCGGTGTATCTCAGAAGAGCTGCCGTCAGGCTCACTGAGGCGGCCGAGCGATGAGGACGTCAGCCTCTCCCTGCAGCCTGAGCTCTCCATCTTCATGGGGAATGACAACTGTCGACCCTTTTGGAAGCCTCAAAGGCTTTGAACTGGCCGTCGCTAACGACACGTTGCCCTCAAGAACAACAAGTATAGCAAGCCCGCGTTCTGTGCTTGACGAGCCCTCGACGTGGATCCTTTCTAGGCGGAAATACTCGGTCGATTCTGCGGCACAAACACTCTTCGAGACCTGGTCCGAAGTGACCCATTTCTCAGCTTCCTCTCTCGTGCGACCTTTCGTATCGACAGCTGTGAGAGCTGTTGGGAAACCGAGTCCGAGATGGCCATCCTTTTTACCGTCAATGTCGAATCCTTCCCATTCGCAGAGGATGGAGAGGTCCTCAGGTTCTTGTACCTCCACTACCATGATGCCTTCTCCGATGGCATGCAATGTACCAGGCGGAACGTAAAGTGTCTGATGCGGCACCACATCAAACTTGTGCATCCGGTGTAGGAGCTCGGTTCCCCTTTTCCCTTCAACAAGCTCCAGCAACTCCTTTTCGTCAATCGAGTCCTTCAATCCGAGCCATACTGATCCAGGGGTCAAGATGTACCAGGCTTCTGCTTTGCCGTGATTCCTCCCGAGGTGTTTCTTGGACCAATTCACATGAGGATGCGCATGCACGGGGAGTCTCTGACCGGCATCAAGCAGCTTCACTAGGAGCTTTGTGTCAGCTCCATATTTAGCCAAGTGTTCTGCGCCGAGCCACTTCTCCGGCTCCGCTGCGACTGTGTCGGTAAGCAAGGTCCCGTCTGGGAGTCGACTATATCCAATGCCAGCGGTCCCAAAGCAACATGACGTGGAGGCAACCCAATCTTCGGGCTGGTGAGAGGAACAAGGCGGATCGGAGCGAAATGCAGAAATGCGTGCCCCGCCTGCGTAGAAGCGCTTCTCGGGTTGGTTCGCTGGTACGATAATTGGTGCCATGGTATCTGGGAGAATCGTGGGTTGTGTGTTTTGGAAGTATCTCACTTGTTGGGATACGTGGTAATATATACAATTTAGATGAGAGTATTTGTAATCGGAAAGCTTTTCACTTGAATCCGTTGGTATGTTCGTCTGATGTCGATCGTGGGTCGAGGCGGACCAAAATGTGTGGAGAATGTGATACAATCAGCGGATCTCGTTCAGCCTGCGGAGAGATCTAATTCCTATCACCGTCAATAATATCAAGTAGGTAGTATACGAAAGAAGCAAGTATCTAATTCAAAGCTACAAGAGACTAATCCTTATGAGTCATTATATTGGACTCTCCCACAAGCTAAATGTCCAATATTCCGACAGATGAAAAGAGCCTAATACCACCTTTCATCATTAAATCCGTTTTACCCACTCAACCATGCAGCTCAAGAAGCGGCTTTGCCCCAGCGCCTCATTGTGCCCTGCAAAGGGCGGCAGTCACCCAGCTCCGTTGGCGGAGGTTCCAACTCGGAGCTTTGCGACCCACCACTTATAAAGACATGGCTGAGGACAACAGGAGAATGGTGGACTGTGTTAAATGGCACTTGCGCCGTTGTGATGAGGAGTAAATATGTTCTTTGTTATTACGCAGCCGCACTGATGTCCTCGTGATCGGTGCGAGGTGTGAGGGGATCGTGGAATGCAATGCTCCGAGGGGTTGATGCTACAGTGAGGGGAAATGACTGTGTATAAAACATGAGGTGATTGACGTTGATGGATTATTACAACTTAGACTCATTTCGTATTCTTACCACATAGAGAGAAATTAATTGCAGGCAATGGGCAACATGGCTGAAGCACAAATTTCATGGCTTCAAAAGCTCGAAGAGCAACGTACGTATACCTTGTAACATGGATAGCTTGTTCTCACATTTGTAGTCGATGTTGATGTCGACTGGATGGATCCCGAATACATCAAGTCTCTGCCTATTAAGCCACACGACCAGACTAGCAACCAGATCTTTGTGGATGTTCAAATGAGCAATGAGTCCAACAGGGAGCTCCTGGCACAAGTTGCGAATGAGCTTAAGGATGAAGGATGGCTTGCGATTTACACAAGAATGGTAGCTACCTCTCACACCTTGTATTTCCTCACATTCTACTGTATACTGACCATTGCAGGCCTGCCTCATGTGCAAGAAGAATATCGACCTTATAAGCGGCCGTGTTCTCCTGCAAACTTCCCCCTCTGAAGCATATAACAAAGAAAAAACGCTTGAACATGCCCGTCTCTATGACGCGGAGTTTGCTCGCGTTGGAATTACCCGTGACAGGTACTGCATCAAAATCCCCTCCACTGGTCCGGGACTCTGCGCCGCCGAGGTTCTAAGCAGAGAGGGAATACCCACCCTGGGTACAGCACTGTTTGGGTTGCCGCAGGCTGTGGCGGCTAGTCAGGCGGGTTGCATCTATATCAGCCCTTATTTCAACGGTATGTTTGGATGGGCTTGAGTTGCGGCATGTTACTGGAACTAATGTTGGGTAGAGGTTCGAACTCACAAGGATAGAAGCGTGTGGACGGATTATGAGGATCCAGCGACGGAGAGTCCCATGTCGGCGAGGGTGTTTAACATTCTAGAGGTGTATAGACGGCTATACAAAGAGACAGGCAAGGAGCAGCCGTTTCTCAAAAACGCAAGGTACCAGCTCTCAACCCACCAAGACAAGCACTCACTGAAAAATGTAGCTTCATCTCTGTCAAGGAAGCAATGGCTTGTGCCCACCTTGGCTGCCACTCTGCCACCCTCGAGAACAAGACTCTCGATGAGCTCGCACTACTTGTATACGACAGTACCAAACAACCAGGAGAAGTGGCCGCCAAACCAATTCACGTTTACAAGTCTCCCAATCCTACGGCCGAGCGAATCCAGAAACTTGCCAGAACTGATCCGCTCTCCCCAGGTGGTTGGAACGATGTCGTGGCAGACACAAGCATCGACTATCTCGCGCACAATGGTGCCGCTCTAGATGACGCTATTGCGGCGGATGCGGTAGCAACGCAGCGTCTCAAAGATGCACTGGATGTATTCGTCAAGGCAGAACAGAGGAGCAAGGCTCGGATTGAAGAAGCTCTGAAGCTGTAATTCTATCGCTGCCTACCATGTACCTAGTATCTTTGATACATCTCAATTTACATTACTGCTTCTCCTCCTTGAAACTATGCTGCATCTCCATCCCTGAAGAAACATACCCGCACTTGACGTAGAAGCCATTCTTGGCGGGATCGCAGTTCAGAAGACTCTTGGTGCATCCGACATTCCTGGCCACTGAGTCGAGGGCATTGATCATTTTCAGACCCAGACCTTTAGATTGGTGGGCCTTTGAGATGCAGATTTCCTCGACGTGGCCTACCGATGCGCGGTTCCAGATACTACTGCCGTTAGTACGGGTCGACGGGAAGGTGAAATACGTACAATTTCTTTTCGATGATGACGGCGCCGGTGCCAACGATGCGGCCCTCATGCTCTATGACGAGGTAGTAATACGGCCCTTTGCCCTGCGTGTCCATCTCATCGTAGCGCTGGTTGAATTCTTCTTCTGTTTGGTCCCCTGTCCATGTGAGGTCGTGGAGACATGTGAGGAAGCCTTTTGCGTAGTCTTGTTTTTGGAGGGGGCGGATGGTGTAGCCGGTGGGGAGGGAGGAGGCTACGTCTTGAGAGATGAGGGATGCGGAGAAGAGGGACATGTTTGCTTGAAGCCGTGACGAGTGTTTGGTGAGGCGGTGGTTATGTGTAGATGATGGGTTGATGTTGGTGATGTTGGTGATGTTGTGTGGTTGGAGTTGAGATTGAGAGGACCGAGATCGCAGGAGGGGTTGAATGAAGTTGATTGAGATTGAGCTTCGGACCCCCACGTTGGCTGCCGAGATTTACGAGAGTGAAGAATGAAGAAGAGGATTTACTGGGAAATGTGTACAACTCTTGGCGTGGATATTGCATCCGAGAACTTCTGTAATTTGTATGTTTTATTAGATTTGGTGTACAACTTGCCAGTTCTTTCTGTCGCGTGCCTTGAGATATCACAGCTGCGGCAAAGGCGCCGATTTGACCGGAGTCTTGCGGATTGACTTGATACTGGGACTTCATGTCTGTAATTGTAAATATCAGCCTAGATAGCTTGAATGCACCCTTTTAATCAAATAGGATGCCGCTTCATAAGAGGTTTAAACTTGGAAGTCTCAAAAAGAGTTGAGTCGTGCAGACAACACACTCTGGCAGATGTACTTGCAACAGATGCTCTCATCGCTAACAATGTTCATCACTGTCGAGACATGATTCCATTTAAAGAGTCGACCTTCTTTTGTCATGCTTGCAAACACTGAAATCACGGTCCTTGACCTCCATCACAAAAATACAAACGTGCTGCGAAAAGTGTGCCGCGACTCACGACGTTGTTACCATCCACAGTAGCAATCTGTGCGCATCATCACCAACCGCCTCATCTTGACTTTGACTCCGCCGAATTCCCAGCAAATTTTACCATTCGCCCAAACTGAATTACGCGCGTTTTTCTTCCATTTCGGTACCTAAATCCCCCCTCTGCGAATTGTCATTGGCTCCAAAATGGGAGCTGAACACGGCTCGATTCCCCCGCGTATTGTCTAGATTTTATATTTCGGCCAAATCCAGCATATAAGCCACCATTTTAGCACAAACCAATCCCCAACTCATTAAACACCCATACTCAAATATCACACTACACAGCGATTACTTCTCTCCAAGTCACAACAAAATGTCTCACCACTCATACACTGGCTCCGGCCCCTACTGCTACGCCAACTCCTTCGCCATGATGATGGGTGCAGATGCCCCGTCCACGGCTGTCATTGAGTTCGCAACCTGCAGCCCCTTTGGCATGGAAGTCATTGGCAAGGAACTCGTCTTCTTTGACCCTTATGCCTGGGACCCAATGCAGTCGTTTGAGGATATGCTCGTGGCTGCGGGGTGGACCTCCAAACTGACCGTTGGCAAAGATGCGGACGATGCACTTGCTTCTTTGAAGAAGGAACTTGAAAAGGGCCCCGTGTTCGTGGGACCCGTTGAGATGGGATACTTGCGATATCAGCCTGGGAATAATGGACCCATGGGGGCGGATCACTACGTTGTTGTGCTTGGGATTGAAGGCGATAGAGTGGACTTGCATGATCCCCAAGGTTTCCCGTACGCAACGATCCCTGTGTCAGAGTTTCTGCAGTCCTGGAAGACTGATTCCCTCGGCTATGGGAAGTCGTACATGATGCGAAGCGAGTTCAAGCAGATCCACAAGTATACGGAGGAAGAAATCATCAGGCGGACTCTTCCCAACGCACGTAAGTGGCTCAGCATGGCGGCTGTAAAAGACAGTGACATGCCCCCAGGCTCATGTGGCAATGCCAAAGCAGCAGAGCGGCTAGCAGAGATTATTCAGACAAATTTCCACCCGGGCGTCAAGAATCCTCTCGTCTACTTTGCAGTGAGGGTTGGTGTGCGGCGTTTGGCGGATGCCGCTACTTGCCTGGAGAGGATTGGGGAAACCGATGCTGCTGGGATTATGGCGAAGCAGGCGAGATTGGTTGGTGCTTTGCAGTATCCTTTGGTGGTGGGTGATAAGGCGGGTGCGGTGAAGATATTGAAGGAGCTGGGACCGACGTATGATGAGCTGCGAGCTGCATTGAAGTGATGTCGTTTTGGATTGTATGTCAGTAGTTGGTTGAACAAATCTTTTACTTCGTCTAGTTAGGTATGAATTGCTAGCTGGTTATGTTGCCATGGCCCGGTTATCATGTGAGTGATGCTTTGACCATCGCTTTGATCAAATTGCTGATCTTGGCGGTATCTATAAACTGAATTGTCCTCTAGACTTCGGAGTGCCCCTATTATATGCATTCCTCTGTGAGTCGTCCCAAGTTAGCCAATATGTGTTATTAAAATTGGTCAAACTCTTCCTTATCTCGCGCCATGTTATAGCTCAGCTATTTGTTTGACCCCAAGTCTACAACCTCAGCACCACCTTGGCGTGACCTTCACATTACAACAGACTTCAAAACGTGCAAACTGTCAGGCAAAATGTATTCAGATTCTTAACATCTAGCTACTCGAGTTAGATTAGCTTATTTGTCACTTATAAGTCCTCTACATTAAAGTCATATAAGTTGGAAACTTTGTCGTTTGACCTACCATTAAACATTACATTCATGTATTCGTATTAAACCTCTCCATGTAGCCGACTCTGTATCATCGTCATTATACTCAGTCTCATTACAGCCCATTCCCATTGTCAACAATTCCATGGCCCTCTCCGTCGAAAGGCGCCATTACATATCGTTAAGAGCCAAAGCATTCGCCCTCAGCACCTTGACTTCTGTATTCTCGCGATGCGTTTCCACACATGCCACTATGAAAAGGCCAATGTGAATAATTCTACCCACGTGAGTCAGTACACTTTCCAGCCCAAAGCAAGAAGTTACCTACGTCGCAATCCCGCCAAAAGCAAGCGCCGCAGAAACCATGGCGTGGATGCGATCTGCTTCCTTCAGGTTCGAGGGATACTCCTCGTCTGTCCAGGCCGTCTCCAGAAGTCCGTTGACAATCTCGAGGGAAAGGTAGGCGAGCGAGATGATCAGGTCCATGCCCACGCGGGCACCAGGCGTTATGCCCCGATGGGTACGCCGCAAGACATAGGATAATGCGTCCGCTGTGGACCATATGATTGAGAGACCGGCCTGCATTTTGTTAGAATTTGTTCCTGTACGCTTGCAACTGTTCTGATGGGAGATGTACCGGAGGTCCGAGGAAGAGCAGCGGAATGACATTGTTAGTCGATGCTGGCTGACCAGTGAGAGCAAGAACCAAGACGCTGCAAACGATAATGGTTATGCGAAGTCCGACGAATGTTTTCCATCCTTGGGAGGAGGCGGGAGCAGTAGGAATACTAAGTTTAGCGTCCATTTTGATGCAAGAAACGATGAAAGAATAACGCAGTTAGAAGCTACCAGGCACAAATTCAATGTAGAATGTTGAGAAACGGTTCCCTCTTAAATGCTTCGTCGCCACTGCAGCCTCAAGTTCGTCTATGGCCCGATTAGCACTGATCGCTGTTCAGGTCTTGGCAATCTACCACCAATTGGCTGTATCGTAGTGATCGACAACAAACTGGAACAAAGATCTGTTAGCGATACCCAAATAGTGTCCCTGGTATGTGTAGGGCCCTTTGACACAGCCCACTTAAGCTTACATTTGACGTCAAGCTGGCTTGGCGTCGTTATTTTGGCAAACAAGTAAGGTTATTGCTTATTTTTGGCGATGGGCTTGCGAATAGCAAGAGGCGATGCGATGATTTACGTTGGAATACTCGGGCTTCGTTGTTTGCCGAAAAGATGGAGTTGGTAAGATGGAACAGGCGGCGTATAATGGCTGCGCTTTTGTAACAGCCGCACATAGTTACCAATTGATTTGGCAGCAGTCGGTCATTATATCATGCTTGTGACAGTCGCCAATGTCTTGGGAACAGTGCCCATTGCTGTCACACGACGAAGACGCAACTTGTGCCACAATGCATAGGACACTAGTGCTCACAACAGCACGAGCCGTGACTTTTTCTCAAGGAAGATTTGCGGTAGCCATTGAGTCGAGGATTATGTGAGCCCAAAAGAAGAATACTCCCGCATCAATGGAACCACTGAGATTGGAATAAACAGCCTGGAGAAGTGGCCTTCCCCTTGGACCCACGTGCCGCGTGCTTCATGAACAATGCCAGAAATGGTGCATTTTGGGGTTGCTGCATGCCAACCCAGGATGACAATACACCCTCAAACTGGGCGACTGCAGTATGACTGGCCGCTGAAACTGAGGTAGAGATCAGGCCGTTCGGGTGGTCTTGGTCATGCGGCTCGACGATGTGATGGCGCATGGGTCAGGTCACGTCTCAAGTTGTGCTGTCCAGTCTGCACATCGGTTGTCAAGTTGGCATGTGACCACCATGTTCGTCGCACCACTTGAACGACAGGACCTGTAGAGAGACTCCAGTGCCGTGGAGGTAAGGTCGACAATTCATAGGAAGAGTGAACCGGCACGCAAATTCATTCATTGTCATTCTGTAATACGTTCGTTCGTGAGCGGTGCGCTGTGAACTCGCATCCACCGATGCCATGGTCTCCATGTTCATGCTCTGATATCACAACACGTCATAGGTGAGGACTTCAGCGCTCCATTCGGCGACATCCAAACATGCTCAACATCAGGACTATGGGGGATAAAGCCGGCGCCTCATCCCCGTCAATCAGACGAGCCGATGAAGTGATCTTCCTAGGTTCCTTGTGCTGACTGATGTGGCAAGCCGATGATATTTTGGGGTTTGAGACTGGTTTGATGTGAAGGTCACCAGCCAGCATCCACACTGCGTCGCCAGACTTCTGTGCGGCTGCTCACACAGTAGAATAGACTCAACTGCTCTGGCTGCTCTCTGTTGGGGCATCCACCTTGTGGCGGAACCATGACGGCCCCAGATTCTCACAGCCTCCAGCATTGTGGTAGGCGCTAATATTGCTCCACATCCCCCAACACCTTGTTGGAATAGACAAACACTTGACAGAGATCAGTGCCCATACTATTGTCGTTCTGCCGACATCAGGCTGCTCGGCTTTTGTGGTATAGTGCCGCTCTCTGTTCGGTGTGAGGTAAATGAATTGTGGTGTGTCGTTGTGGTCTCGCCAAGAAAGTTAGGCAGAAAGAAGGGCTAATGGCTTAGGGCGCAGAACAAAGCGTCAAGCAGCACCAAACCTTGAAAGTAATTTCACAGACTTGTCGACGCTAGAATATACAGCATGAGCGGCATGTGTTCTTGAGTTTGTGTGGTTGTCATTCGCAAGGTGCAAGTGAACATGAGGTCCAGACGAACAGACTCGACCCTGAAGTTTGTTTGGCTTGGTGGTGAGACCACACCCGACTTGAGCAAGCAAGTGCCAGCTCCCCTGCTCCTTCCCTCCCCACCATCAGAGCTTGATACCCACTTGACGTGTTCTTGCCCCTGCTTATCGACTTATCAGAGCTCGTGGTGCTCTGCTCCTGGTCCAAAGTTACAAGGTACTTACCTCCCTTCCATGTTGCTGGACTTTACGCTTTGTGGCCTGGAGGTGCCTGCCCGATTGCATAACATCCAAAGTCAAAGCCAGGTCTGCTTGTGCTCAACCACACAAACCTCAAAACTTTGGCGCCAACCTCTCAAAAATTATCTCGACGTTCCTTGCACTTTCATCTTTGCCCTGAATCTTGCGGGCAAAGCTGCGTATGCCTCTGTGTTCATCGACCTTGGCATCACGCTGGCTCTCTCCATCTGTCTCAGCTTAAGTATACAACATAACGCCTTGCCGTCGACGAACGCCCAGCTCCGCCATTCCGGAATACTACGGCGCCGGGACATCCATACCACCAGCAGCAACCTTCAGTTGCCGGCGCAAGCTGCAACTCGACGCAGCCTTCTTCCTTCTCAACAACCAATACCCGATACTTCGATCGAAACCTCCGTCTCCACCGTCACGTCAACTCCATGGACAGTTTCCCGCCCATGTCGCCCACCAGCGGCGGCGGGTCACGCCTGTCTACTGGAGGTGAAGATAGTGGCGGCCAGAGGCGTGTCAGTCGGAAACTCCAAAAAAAACGACGCGATGATCCCTCGGCGACCTCCCTCGATCTTCCGGAGCCTCTGAAACATGGCGACAGTGATGATGAGGACTCCCCTAATGACCCGGCCTCACAACGCGGTCGAGCCATGTCGGTGAATATGAACCAAAGCATATTCGGTCTCATAGCAGCAGCAGGCTCGAGAGTAGACTTCAACACTCGCTTCGACGACGGCAGCAGCGACGAGGAAGATAGTGAGAACTTGAAAAGCTCCAGTGGTAGCCAGGATCTTTCCCAAACTGTGATACTTCCACCACGAGATAAGGACGCGAGACGAGGTCATAAGAAGAGGCTATCATCCGGCCACAGATTGCTGAAATCGCTCTCTACGCTGCCGAAACGGAAAGGCAAAAAGAAAGAAGTGAGTCGGCTGTCCGCTCCTCCTTTAGATTCGTCCGACGAAGCTCAGGAGACCGTCGACCTTGCAACGTCAACAGTAGCTTTAGAGAAGGAAGACAACAGACTTGCACCAGTAATGAGCCGAATGCTTCGGGCGAGGGCTGAGGTAGCCAGCAGACCTAGCTTCGATTTGGAGAGAAAATCTAGCGATCTAGGTGGAAGTGATGATAGTGATGAGGCCTCTGCATTGGCAAAACGGCTGATGGAAATTTTTGAGTTTGAAGAGCCCGAGCAGGTCATAGAAGGTAAATTGTCGCACCATCATACTCCAAGATGGTGATTCGTGGCTAACAATCTTGTCTCAGAATACCCTTGTTGGTTATTACAGAGTGTGCTCCTTCAGGGCTTTCTCTATATCACGGCAAAGCACATTTGCTTTTATGCGTATCTTCCCAAAAAGGCTGTAAGCTCTCTACCCAAAAGTCAAGCCATTCCATTTTGTTGCACGCGCTAAACAAAAACAGCACGTCGTGGCCAAGTCTGGCTACTTATCGAAGAGTGGCAAGCGCAATCCCAAGTATCATCGATACTGGTTCCGCTTAAAGGGTGATGTTCTATCGTACTACCGGGACTCCACCAATCTTTACTTCCCTCACGGCCAAATTGACTTGAGATTTGGCATTTCGGCCAACGTGGTAGACACAGACAAAGACGGCCTGCATTTCAACGTTGTCACCAGCCATCGGACTTACAATTTCAGGGCCGATAGTGCTCCAAGCGCCAAGGAGTGGGTCAAGAGCCTGCAACGGGTTATATTCCGGAGTCACAACGAGGGCGACAGTGTCAAAATTTCACTACCAATCGACAATATTATTGATGTTGAAGAAACTCAGATGATGGAATTTTCGGAGACGTGCAAGATTCGAGTAATTGATAACGATGAAACATATGCCATTGATGAGGTTCGTATTTTGGGTGTTTCTAAACGCGGCCGGTAGGAACTTTAGCTGACAGATTTTGCAGTACTTCTTTTCCTTCTTCAACTTCGGAAAGGAGGCCATCAATGTGTTGAAAATCTTGGTCGATGGTGCTTCATCCAACAACAGAACCCCCGGAAAGGTCATTGCTGAGCAAGAATTACAACACCTGCAACAGCCTAAGCAGCACTCCAGTAGCCAGCCGTCCCGCCAGATCTCACCACATCCAGCAAAGGCGCCTACTCACCAAAGCATCCACGTCGATAAGATCCGAACTGCCAAGCTACCTGAGTCCGTTAAAGCTACTCTTTCTCCCATGTCACCTCATTCGGCGAACCCTAGCCCGCGAGCCAGCATGGAGTGCTCCTCGAGAACCAGCTTGGATGCCATCCGGCATATGGGGCGGCGAAGCCATGAAGTGTCCAGCATGATACGTGAGCAAAGCCCTAGAAGGAGTTTCAGTGGTCATCGAAGAACACAGAGCACACGACGTGGGGATGAAAAGAAGGACAGGCATATAATGGAATCATCCGACTCAAATCTACAGTCATCCACTGAAGACCCAAGTTTCTCCAACTTGACCATCTCCGTGGCCACCGAAGACCCTTCAGCGAGTCAAATCTTGAAGGGTAGCGAAGTGTTTCACAGTCCAACGATGCGCCGATCGGATGCCTCCAGTCAGTCCACGGACGCCAAAGAGGAGGAATTACACAGAGAGTCGGAATCGTCCATTCCCGCAGAGTCGATGAGCATGAAGCATGCGGCTACAACGGGACACATGGGTCAACTTGGATATCATGGGCAGGGAATGGGACCCCGGTCGACGACTCCTACGCTCCAGAGTATCACCAAGATGGGATCATACCCTTTGCAGCGTGCTGGTGCGTTTGCTGACTACTTGAATAAAACAAGCAAGCGAATGAGCTCCCTTCTTGCAACGGAATCTATGGGATACGTTGAAAAGGTCTCAGGAATGTGGAAGGGAGGTCGTAAGCACTATGGAGAACCGGCCGGACTTCGACCTGATGAGGACGAACTCGAAGAGGACTCTGACGGCAAGATTCAGACTTCTATGGAGCGATTCAGGGCTCATTTTGCTCTACCCGAATCTGAAAAGCTTCAAGCGACTTACTTTGGGTGTATTATTCGGGTATTGCCTCTGTATGGCAAAATTTACATCAGTGACAGGTCGTTTTGCTTCCGCAGCCTACTTCCCGGCACAAGAACGAAGTTGATTCTTCCACTCAAGGATATTGAAACCGCTCATAAGGAGAAAGGTTTTCGACTTGGGTATTCTGGTCTCACCATCGTAATTCGTGGGCACGAGGAACTCTTCTTTGAGTTTAGCCAGGTCGATGTACGTGATGACTGTACTGTGACCTTGCTGCAAAGCCTGGAGACAAACCGTTACCTCAGAGAAGCAGGCATCCTTCACCAAGAAGACCATGAGGAAGAAGACCAAGCCATGGCCGAACGAGACGCTCTCAAGTCAGCTAGACAGGAAGACTTCCCCCAGCATGAGATTCTTCCCCCTCAGCAAGCAGACTCCCAACCAAACGCCCCTACGATTCTCATGGACGAGACGGACGGCTCGTTCCTCAACTTCAAACCGCCGCAGCCGATGAAGATTACATGCCTGACTATTGGGTCCAGGGGGGACGTTCAACCATACATTGCTCTTTGCAAAGGTCTACTGGCAGAAGGGCATAAGCCTCGAATTGCCACCCACGCCGAGTTTCAAGGGTGGATCGAGTCTCATGGCATTGAGTTTGCTAAAGTTGAAGGTGACCCTGGCGAGCTCATGCGGCTGTGCATTGAGAATGGCACCTTTACCATCTCATTCCTTCGAGAAGCCAATTCGGCATTCCGAGGCTGGCTCGATGAATTGCTTGATTCTGCATACCAAGCATGCCTGGGTTCAGAGCTCCTCATCGAGTCGCCTTCGGCAATGGCTGGTATTCACATTGCGGAGAAGCTGGGTATCCCATACTTCAGGGCTTTCACTATGCCCTGGACCAGGACCCGAGCGTATCCGCACGCCTTTATCATGCCGGAGCACAAGATGGGCGGTGCTTACAACTACATGACTTATGTCATGTTTGACAACATTTTCTGGAAAGCTACAGCGCAACAAGTCAACCGTTGGCGCAACAAGACACTTGGTCTTCCCAACACGAGTTTGGAGAAGATGCAGCCCAACAAAGTACCTTTTCTCTACAATTTCAGTCCCAGCGTCGTTGCTCCACCGCTCGACTTTTCGGACTGGATTAGAGTCACGGGGTACTGGTTCCTGGATGAGGGTGGTGAATACGAGCCTCCGAAGGAACTGTCCGACTTCATCAAAAGGGCCAAGGACGATGGAAAGAAACTTGTGTATGTGGGTTTCGGCTCCATCATTGTGAATGACCCTGCCAAGATGACGCAAGAAGTCATTGATGCCGTCCTCAAAGCCGATGTTCGTTGCATTTTGTCCAAGGGTTGGTCAGATCGAATTTCACCAAAGGATGATCCTGCCAAGCCGAGACCTGATGAGCCAGAAATGCCGCCTGAAATCTTCGTCATCAAGTCTGCGCCACATGACTGGCTGTTCCGACAAATTGATGCCGCAGCCCATCACGGTGGTTCAGGAACAACCGGCGCCAGTTTGCGAGCAGGTATTCCGACAATCATTCGGCCGTTCTTTGGCGACCAATTCTTCTTTGCGAGCCGAGTTGAGGATCTCGGTGTCGGCGTTGGCCTGAGGCGATGGGGTGCCAACAGTTTTGGCAGAGCTTTGTGGCAGGTGACGCGAAACGAGCGAATGATTGTAAAGGCTCGTGTGCTTGGAGAGCAGATTCGCAAGGTATGCACTGCACTGTTTCAACAATATTCTGCGGCTTGGAAACTAACAATCATGTAGGATAAGGGGGTTGACACTGCCATTCAAAACATATACCGCGATCTCGAATATGCAAAGAGTCTCATCAAACGTAAGGCTAAACAGAATGGCCAGCCGGATGCTGAAGAAGATGAAGACACCGAAGAGAGCTGGACTTTCGTCGGGACAGACGAGCCTGATCCTGACATGGTCACCAAGAAACTAAGCGAAGGGCTCGGCGGCTTGAGCCCACAGAAGAGTTTGGGCAGTCAGGCAATTAAGGCATCATCATAACTGTTGAGCGATGCCTCTCAACTTGTAGCTGGGTAAGAATGCCCATTCATGCAAGCGAGGAGCTCTAGTTTCTGAGTGACCTACTTAAGAATGAACGTTGAGGGTAATGGATACTGAATTAATTGATAGTCTTACGAAGCACATGATTAATTTGGTATATGGACATGGGCATAACAACGCCGCATCATACAATAGTCTTTGGAGTATAGATTACATGGCATGATAGACAAGACTAATACCTGGAATAATACACCTATCCCTTCTACTGTTTGAACGTCGCAGAGTATTGTTTGTCATTCAAGGACTCCAGTCCCTTAACGGATCCTGCATACAATTGAAGAAAACCACTCTCTATGGGTGAAAAAGAACTGGCCCATATGTCAATCGCATTCAATATCATTTGGTATCGCTAGCATCTCCAACGTGCAAAACAAGCGCAAAATGAACCCCTCACAGACTGACTACATTGTGCTCAATTTCAAGAAACATCGCCCTTCACGCCGGTACTTTGAAATGAGACGTGAACCATGCAATGGCTTGGTCCTCAGCAGCGGCTGCTTGTGCAGCAACATCCGGGACTTTGAGGTCAGCACGGACACAGAAACCATGACCCGTCTTGTCATAAACCCGGGCTTCACCCTTGAACGAGTCAGGGAAGGACGTCACGATCTTCTTAATTTGCTCGGCTTGCTTGAGCGAGACTTGGTTGTCATCTTCTGCGCAGGCAAAGGACACTGGGCGCTTAATCTTTTCGATCTCAGCGGGGATCTTGAGCATGCTGGGGTGACCTGTGAATCCTGCGTCGATAAGGGGCTGTCCGTTTATTTCGTCGCCGTGTGCGAGTGTCACGGTATGCTTCCCACCCCAGCAGAACCCGGCGGCGCCGATGGATAGGGTTTGGCCTTGTTCCTTACGGAGTTGTTCGAAAAAGCCTTTTACCACTGGATACGTCTTGCCTGGGTAGCATCGGAGGAAAAAAGGGACCACTGCGAAGAGTGCTTGAACGAGGGCGAAGCTAGATGAGAGATGAGAGTTTAGATGACGTACACGACCGTGTCATGCTGGAGAAAGTTGCTTACAGACGAGTGAAGGGATTGCCTGGAGCGAGAGCGGTTTGCATGTTGAATAACATGGATACAGGTGCCGCGGCGCCTGTGAATACCAGTAGTGTTAGTCCTATCGTGCAGTGATATGTGTTATGACTGCAGACAAAGTCGTCTGTTGTGATGCGTTACCCACCATTCATGAAGTCGGGCAAGTAGACTTTAAAGTCGCCCTTCTCGGCGTAATTATCCGCGAGGATGCGATTGTTTGGAAAATCCCAGCCAAATGCATCTGGAATAATGACAATGATGCCTTTGGCGGGTTTGCCGTTCGGTGGCTCACTCACATATGTGTCGAGACCATAGAGATTGATGACTTTGCCTTTGGTTGAGCCTTCGTGGATCTGGCCGCGGAAGCAGTCTGGGCACGACATGGTGAATTGATGCCAATCGCAGTTTTCAGCAACAACTAGGGTATCGATGAAATTGGTTCATTCATAGCACTGCCAAGAGGAGGCTCGGTTGGCACTTATTATGCATGCTTCGGTATGCAATCCCGTGCTTGGAGGTAACATCTAGCCGACTTTCGACTATTCGGTGGCTAATCGGCACCGAATGCCGATTACGCTATACGATCGCATCAATTGATCTCCAAGGCCCGACGGACAGGACGAAAGGTCCTAACGCCGGGATTGGTTGGTCAATAGCAGCCACCGGATTTCAATCAGTGCCAAGCGTGATGGATGGGCTGATGGAGCTTGGAGCTGCTCTGAGCTTGAGTGGGCCATCCCAGTGGGAATCCTGCCGATTGTTCGACAATATGGGGTCTGCGATGCAGCAAAGCGATTACTTCATGACATGATGATCCGAATCTTGACAAAAGTACGGAGTATATGCGACGTTTTCGGATTGCTCTCACAGAATGATGAATAGAAAGAAATTTCTTGATTGCACGACAGTCGGAAGATGCGAGAGCTCGTGATTCTGTCAGCTCTGGTGCTGCCATGGTGCGTCGGATGCCATAATTGGCCAGGCTACCGATAAATTTGCGAGTCCTACACCATGTCCAGAGTTTAGAAAGCAATCAAGATGGGAAAAGTCGCATGTCAAATTGAGCGCGAACACGAGTAGTAGCTGAAAATCGCACAGTATCCCTGCTTCAGCCCAAAGGACCCGAATCATCGAAACGACGCCCAATCCCCTCAACATTTGAGGGGTCATGTTGAAGCGTTGACTCTTGAGCTTCTGGTTCTTGCCTGTTTCATGTGAAAATGGCCCAACAAGCGGAGGCGTGAGGAAGCTGCAGGGGCTTGCTCCTTCCAGCTGTCTGGCTCCAATGCAGCTTGCAGCGAACACGGAGCACATTGACATTTCATGGCATGGAGAGAGGAGGGGGACCAAACAGCTCAGCAGTGGCATCGAACCTGTCCAGTCATCAACAGATAGTCAGTCACATCTCCAAATCCAAATCCATAACCAAACCAACCCCCCACCTGCATCGCATCACGGATGTGTGTATCGTTGCACAACGGCATTTTGCCAACTGCATCAAACAAGCAGGCTTTTGCCGTCCCGTTCTCCCTGTTGCGCCGACCGGCTATATCGACCTCGTTCCATCGGACAGCCACCCGCAAGCAAACATGCACGAGTCAATTGCTTTTGGCGGCTTTCAGCGGGTCAAGGACTCGAGTGAAACTCACAACTTCACAAGTGACGTCAAAGGCATGGCATGAACGACACCACAAAGGCGTGTAATTGGAACCTCAGCAGCATCTACTAACGCCATCAAACACCTCCCCGGATGAGATGCCTGCCATCACATGCATTGCTGTCAGCCCTCTGTTTGTTTGGTGGCAAAACACCCTGCATCCTCCAGACTCCCGGCTTGACTGGGGGGGTTGCATTGAGCAGGCAGTGTGCTCTGGATGAGGCATATTCTCACCGCAGCCAGCTTCATTTTGTTTTCTTTTGGGCAGCCTGGAGGAGACCGCGCAAATTTGGACAAACAGATGGTCAGATCGGGGAATTGCCCGAAGCCTCCTTCATAGCGGTGAACAGATCCCAAGCTCTGTGCCCTTTTCGCAGGCATTTGCTTCCTATTTTGCTTACTTGTGGCAGATCTCTAATGCGTCAAGCCTGTCCGTTCGCAACCAAACTCGTCAAGCAACCCCCCACGCTCACAGTCCTCCCCAGACATTCACTCAGATGTTCCCCAAGACCGTCTTGGACCTGGATCTTCATCCTCTCTCCACGGCCCCATCTCCGCCCCAAATTTGGCCCAACCAGTGTTCTTGTGTGCATACGTTGTGGTGCCCATCACAGCCTGGCGTGGCGCTATCCTCGGGCGGCGGCCAACGAAACCCAAGTTCCGCTGCTGAGGCTCCAATCACAAGCCATTTTACTAGCTTTCCAATCTTAGCCTCCAGATGCAACAAGGTGCAACAAGGCGATTGCCTTGCATTGCGGCCCGGTTAATACAGGCATGAGTTTGACTTTCTGCAACTTGCCGCTCAGGCGCCCCAGCCAAGAGAGGCTTTTATCTGTCGCGTGTGGTTTGGGTATTGTTACTGGGCAGTCAAACAGTCTGTCTTTTGTCAAACTTGATATTTAGGGACGGCAGGCCCCCCCAGACGGCCATGCCGGAGCTTGTTCCTCTTGCTCTGACTCCGGCCGAGCTTATGTGATTGACTCACATGAATCAGAGTTCTCCTGAGCTGCGTGCCCGTCATGTATTTGACACTCAGCGTTTCTCTTTTCCATTGACCTTCCAACATCTCCTTCGCAACTTCACTTCCATCAGGAGCTGAGTTGGATACGGCCTTTGGCCCTTGATCGATCTCCAACTTCATCCGGCCGATATGCCACCTTCAATCAAGGGTCTCTGCATCTCAACGATTTCTAGCCATCCATGGATGATCCATTAAACGGTGTTACGCCTGTTCCATTATGTCACTGTTGTGACGTGTACTAAATCTCAAGACTGAACGCTTATATGACATCACTTACCAACACAAACACCGGCCGACACCAGTCCAAACAAAAACACCAATGCCAAACAACCACCATGGAGTGGCGCCCATATCCATATCCAACGGACAAATCCCCCCTGGAAGGCACCACCGCTCAACATGAAGAAGAGTGGCTTCACGCAGCCCATACAGATCCCATCTTCGCCCACCCCATCGGTTACAAGGACATAACCGAAGCCATCAAGCTGGAGCTCCTGCAAAGAACCTTTTGGCCGTCCCTAGTATCGTGGGTCGAGGCCCGTCAAGAAGTCCTCCCAAGTGGCGAAATCTTGGGTGGCTGGTCTCGCGCCGATATGTACGGAATGATGGACTGGTACCGCCTCTGCTTCAACATGACTTCCCGATACGAAGACGCCGTAGCCGCCCATGAAGACGGAATATGGCGAACTGTAATTCTCACTTCGCCATGGTGGGACTGGCCTGAATTCGCCTATTTATATGTGAAGACTATCCGAGACGATAAGGGTGTTCCTCAACGGGATGCGAACGGCCGTATAAAAAGAGAGATGAGAGACCCATATGATGACAAGCTCGAAGACGAGTTTATGGATATCTGGGAGCGGGTGGCCAACACTCGACCTTTGAGGAAGCATCCCAATGGAAGGGTTTTCCTACCATGCGATAGACCTACAATTTCCAAGGCAGCCACCACTGGAGCAGCCATTGCCGCTAAAGCGAATGGGAATGGAGTTGGTTCAAACGTTCCTAGTAGAACAGCCACACCGCAGGCTGCGAGGTGATTCAAGAAGTGGACTGATATGGGCGTTGTTGTCCTGATGCTTGAAGATGCTGAACATGCTTGAAGTTGACAGTTATTGAAGATGTACATTGTATTGTTTTGCCTACGACAGCTATGAGAAACGACAGAATCTGAATAAATAGACTCATATATTAAGATACACGCATTTGGAGCAAGTTTGGGTCATTTGGAAGTTTATTCTTTCAAGCTGAATGAATTTAACCAAATTTCTACGATTTCGCAACAATTCAGGAAAGGTGTTTAGAAATTCCACACGTTTCTGGAAGTAGTTTGGGCGGCAGGCAAAAGATCCGAAGCCAGACTGGAGAGCACTATTCCAACCAAACGCCAAGCAAAAGCCCACCACACCTTGCGACAGAAACCAAAACCCAAGAAGTCTGTTACGCCCCAGATTCCAAGATATTTCTGCCTAATAAAAGGCGAAATAGTCTTAGTCTTATGGAAACATTCACCGAACTGCTCAAATCTCGCAAAGCGTAGGGTAAGCTACATGGCCCCACTTCTTACATAATCATCGCCAGCCAGTCATCGTCAACGCAAAACAATCGCCTCGCATCCGCCTCCAACATCACGAACCCATCAAGGGCACCGCAAAGAAACAGCAATTCGGAGGCAGGCCGGCACCGTGCGATACCCCCAGCCCTATTTCGTACGATCACGACCGGTTATACTTATACGACACTCAATTGACTCCCGTCGACCTTGATTCGAGACCGATCCGCGATACGCAAACTTCATCACGATGGCGCAGGATATGCCCCCCAGGGGCGGGTATGAGCCCGTCCAGTACAAGGTACGTGGATGGCGACGAATGTTTTTGCATTCAGGATGCGATTGTCCCGGGTATCTCTGGCTAGGCGCACTTGAAGGCTGCCGACTTGGTCAAGTGGCCTGGCTGAGGAGCAAGATCGGGTGGGCTGGAATGGAATCAACGGGCAATTGGCATCTTGAATGAAGTCTGATCTAGATTCTGCGGAGCTCTAACATGGAAAATAGCGAAATCTGCCTGCCAAAGGGTTCCGTCCCGGCGTCTTACTGCTCGGAGTTGGTGCCGTCATGGGATTTGGCTGGTACAAGCTGATTGGAGGTATTCGTGAGGCCAAGTACGTTTTCCTCGGTGCTCCCAACACCATACCTTGACAGTCGAAACGAATATCGGCGGTATCTATTGAACGGACGAACCGGCCATTTGTAGATGCGAACAAAGCCGACAAAGCATTGAAGATGAGTCCGTTGCTGACATAAAGTAGCGAGCTGGCCCGTGAGAAGATGTGGGCTCGTATCAACCTGATTCCCCTCCTGCAAGCCGAAGAAGACCGCGACCAGGTCCGAAGATACTGGGCCGACCAGAAGCGCGAGAAGGAGCTGCTGGGCGAGAACACCAAGGTTTACAACAACGAGAGGTGCGTTTTGCCGTTTGGAGTTGTTGATGGAGGGAATGTATACTGACACTTAACATAGCCGATTTGTGCGACCGACGTTTGCCGTTTCTCCTGCGCCTTCGAAATAGGTGCTCATCGATGGGATCACTGGGGAAAAGCGGAGGATGGAAAATGTGGGAAACGTTTTGTACATATATTTGATGAAATGGGATGGGAGATGGGGTCTATCGAGAAGCGATGAGACACGTTGCTGGCTAGATTAAGAGCAATCAATCTTGTGTTCCAGTACCGATATGGCCTGAGTGACGATGATACCCAAAAGGAATAAATGCTTGCTGACAATTGAAATAATAGCTGGGATACAAGAAAGTCGGGAATTTCTACAGAAATGCAGACGAATGACAAAGTCCACCCGAACGCCGAGCCATGCTAATTACCTACGCTAATGAAACTCACGCCTCAACGCTGACTTCGCTGACAGTCCACTCCCACAACTTGGTCATCAGCTCATCATCCCAGCACTTGGCATCACCAGCATCAGCGACACCTACCGGCACAAAGAATGCAACCTTGTCCTTCTTACAATAAGATCCTGCACCGCCCTGCATCTTCTCCTCTACATCGTTCCCAGTCGCCGCCCAAAGCGTGTTGAAACATCCCTGCCGGGGCGTCATGAAACCCAGAGGACTGGATGCCCGCACGAGCAAACGATTCCAAAATGTCAAGTTATTGACGAGGTCGGTTCCCACGACGCCGGGATGCACGGCAATGCTGGTGATTTTGGGATACCGCTTGCCCAGTTCCCTTGCAAACAGGATATTCGCTAGCTTGGATTGTCCGTAGCGCACCCATGGACCTAATATTGGAAACTGGTTCGCATCACGCAGCCCGTCGAAGTCGATGCCCGTGCTTGGATGGCCCCGGTATCCTAGGGATGTGAGCGCTATGAAGCGTACATCGCTGGCTGGCTGCTCTGCTGTGCGCTCCATGACGTCTAGGAGATGCAGTGCCAGGGCGGCATTGCCAACGTGGTTGGTGCCGAATTGGACTTCGTATCCGTCTTTGGTGACTCCAGGGTCTCCGGCCATGATGCCTGCGTTGGCGATGAAGATGTCTAGGCGGGAGGAGGAGGCGGTGAATTTGTCCGCCGCGGCGCGAATGCTTTCAAGTGAGGTGTGGTCGCATTCTAGAAAGGTGATGCGACTACTTGAGCCGAGGGCTTCGGGGGATGAGCAGCTGGTGATGAGAGATTCGGCGGATTGGCGGTTGCGGCCTGTGAAGTAGATGTGGGCTGGGTTGTGCTTGGCGAGCTCGAGGATGGCTTCTTTGCCAAGTCCACCAGTTCCTATTCATGTTTTAGGAATGCGAGCGAGTTGAATATGGATTTTTTACTTACCACCCGTGATGAGAATGACTTTGTTTGCGAGGTCCGGGATCTCTTTGTCGGGATCGTAGACACGAGGTGACATGTTGGCTGGTAGGTGGTGGGTGATGTGTGGAGGGAGTGTCTGATGCCTCGTGATATGTATCAATGTGTTGCCGTACTTTGCAATGATGTCTCTTGGTGGGAATGTTGGTGATAATCCTGGTAACGTTTTCAACGTTATTCCCAAGATCCTGGGCATGCCTCTGTCTTTATAAAAAGTCCTCGGAACCAATGACTGATCCAATTGTTTAACTCAACGATGCCAATTTTGGTGCAATACTCATCGTCCCGCTTCTCGAAGACCCTTCTCACAGACCTTATCGCTTAGCCCGTCGATTTGGTCCGATTGAGGCGTCGCTAGTTCCCTAGTGGGAAGTCGGGGCTTTCGGCCGTGCCCGATCACACCGTCCGGGGAGGTCTTTTGGTGCAAGGCCATGTTGTTTGGTAACCAGCTATATCGCGGATAGGTGTGGGGAACGTGGGAACATGTTAAGAAGGGTTGATAAGTTATCCCGCATGCCGTCAATGTGGACTGATTAAGCTACCATTGCGACAATGCGGAGCGACGGCTATAACGAAGACTGCCCTTTCTTATACCAACGGCGGGCGGAAGTCGTCAAATGCGAGTCACGGGATGGGGCTATTGCTAATATTGTGTCTGGGACGGAACCCGAACCCAGTTAACCCTGAAATTAGGAGGTAGCTTGGACACTGGTGATGTGTTGGTGATTTGGACGAGATTCTGGTCTTGTCTCAATTATTCCCCAATGTGTGGAAATAGTGATTGGAGCCTGGTTATTGCGAGGGTCGCAATGAGGATGTCCCCTGTGAGGACAGACAGTGATTGACTGGTGAAGCACCCAATTTTGGACAGTTGCATTCGGACATGGAAGCGATTGGCCCGGAGTTTTGTGTTCTCATGCACAACATATCGAAAGACATGCGGCCTTTATTGAAAGACTTTGCACTCTGGGCAACCTCCTTCAACTCCGAGATCACAAGGCCACACGTGAACACACGCCGAGGCGAAAGGAAGAACAAACATGGACGCCGATTTCGTCATCAGAGACGCAAAGCAAGAGGACCTCGATGCTATTGCGCTGCTCATTGCAAGGTCGTATGATCAGCTTCCGCTTTGGAGGCTCATGGTCCAAGACGTGGAACCGGCAGCGCTACATGTGCTCTTGCTCAACTTCACACGGAACAGATTCAGGCAGCCGATTTACAAGTATTTCGTAGCCGTAGATGCGGCAAATAGGTACGCCGATTGAATGCCAAGGATTCAGAACGGCCCATTGCTAACATGTCTCAGCACCATTGCGGGCTGTACCGGGTTGTCCTTGCCGAGAAGAGATGAGGAAGGCGAGTCCGAACTTGCAGGAGAATGGCCAACGGGCATGAACGAGGCGCTCGCAAACCGGTTCTTTGGTCCGTTGGTGACACAAATCAAAGACTATGGCTATGACCCAAAGTTGCATTTTCGTATGAAAGCCTCTTGATAAATGTACCATTTGGTCACTATAGCTAAGGTGTTTTACTCAGGCCGAGCAGGGACTTTCATTGCGCCAGAGTATCAGAAACGAGGACTCGGTACACGGCTAACTCGCCACTGCAATGCAATTGCTGACGAAGCGGGAAGCTCGACGTACGTTACTGCCATAAGCGAGGTGGCGTTGTATATGTTTGAGAAGGAAGGATTTGCCAAACTTGGGTCTCTGGATACCAATCTGGAGGAGTTTGGCGGGCAAGAGCTGCTGACTAGATCGTATGCGTGTTGTCGAGTGCATGTGGTAAAGCCTCGAGACAGAAGTGTTTGATTTGAGTAGGTGCTACGTACGAGACAGTGCGAGGTTGGCCAGCTTCTGAATGCGAAACGAGGTACGCGATGCAACACCATTTGAGCTTTGTTGCTGTCCTAGATTTTAAGGTTAAGGCATAGTGCTGGACTCTAGTATAGTGCTAGAATCTAGTAAAGTGCCAGTATAGAAATACCTTTAACCACACTGTAAACGAGTGGACACTTGGATATGTTCAAATACCTTTGACACACGGACTGCATGTGGCTCGCGAACTGATCAAATCTTGCTCTGGTCTGCACTTGCCATATGGCACCGTATCAGACATATCCGCACTTGCCAACTCAGAATGATGGCACCTGCCCAGAACCTGCCTAGAGTCGAGCAACTGTCAGCTCAAGTGCTGCCTGGCGTTAAATTGCTGAACATCAGTGCCCACTCCCATGTTTTCAGCAAAGTTTTCCCAAAACACAACATTCATTCCATAGGAAACCAACAACGCTGCACAACCGTATCCAAATTTTGTTCATTCTTTGACATCATTCATCATCATCATCCATCATCCATCATCCATCATCCATCATCCATCATCCATCATCCATCATCATCGTCATGGTTCATCTCTCCACCTGGGCGTTATCAGCTCTCGCTGGCTCCGCCTTCGCTCTGCCTCCCGAGCCACCACCTTTCAAATGGCGGAACATCGTGCCAAACAAGAAGCTTGAGTATTTTCCTTGTCCAACTTCTATGCCTTTCCAATGTGCTCGTCTGGAGGTGCCTCTGGACTGGAAAAACTTGTCGGACCCAAGCACTGCTGCCATCGCTATTCGAACCTTACCGGCCAAGGTCCATGCAAGTGACCCTGCCTTTGCTGGGAGCATTCTCATCAACCCAGGTGATCATGGAGCGTCCGGAGTCGACTTCGTCTCCGTCGGCGTGAGCCTGCAAAAGTTGTTTGACAAACCTGGCCACCGCCACTACGAAATCGTCGGCTTCGACCCCAGAGGTGTTGGGGTAACCACTCCCACGTCGTACTGTTTTACTGACCATGAAAAACGTTTGTTGTGGGAGAGCGAATACAGAGGCACGGGTGGCACCAGGTTAGTCAGACCTCCCCCAATCATCAGTTGGGGCCCAGTCGACCCATGGGAGACCAAGCCACTATGGAACGCTTTCGCCCTCCATGCAGCACACGCAGAACACTGTTCCATGACACAAAATAAACATGGAAAGGGCATGGAATATGTTAGCACCGCCAATGTTGCTCGTGACATGGTTGCCATCATAGACAGCCTGGACGAGTTTCATCGTCGAGAGACCAACAAAACCATCGACAAGTTTTAGAATGACGACAGTCTCGATGGAAATGGAAAGGCCCCCCGATTGAATTTCTATGGCATCGGATATGGAACCGTCCTTGGAAACACATTTGCCTCCATGTTTCCCGGCCGCGTTGGACGTATGATTCTGGATGGCGTTGTAGACACAGACGACTACTTCGCAGAAAGGGTAAGAATCCACCATGTTAAAAGTCATCCAACTCGGGAATCTGCTAACAAAACAGGGTATGCTGAAGAACATTGGCGACATGGACAAAGTGTTCAAAGAGTTCTGGAGGAGCTGTCGCGCGGCAGGACCCAAGATATGCTCCTTGGCCAAGTTGAAGCACCCACAGAGACGGTTCTGGTCTTTGGTCTGGTCTTTGGAACGCAATCCGTGGACGATGGTTACTGAAGACGGAAACACAATCATATTGACAGAAGACCACCTCAAATCTTGGGTTGGTAAATGTATGTATGCTGGCCACGACTCGACCAGTTTCTGCTCAACATTCTTGTACGAAGCCTTGGCCGCGGAGTCTCACACCAGTCATTCTCCCACTGCCCCATGGGCATTTCCATATGTCTACAACATGTACTCTGGTTCTCGATATGACATCCCACCGAACAATTCGATTCCGCATGAGGAAAGCATTCCACATAGGCGCAGAGAGATGAGCTCCGCCGTGCAGTGCGGTGACAGCCCCGATTTAACAAACAAGAGCCAGTTCTGGTGGAAAGCATATGTCGAAAAGCTTGCACGACCTTCTGAACTTTTTGGCCGATATTGGGCATCTCGCCGTCTGCCTTGTGCATCGTGGCCATTCAAATCTAACTGGAGATTCACCGGGCCATTCACAACACCCCCGTCCGACCCTGAGCTGAAGCCCGGAGTCCCAGCTGCACCACTTCTTTTCTTATCATCGCGTCTTGACCCTGTCACTCCTGTTGAAGGCGCTCGCAAGATGGCTTCCCGTCATCCAGGGGCAAAGCTGGTCATCCAGGAGAGCGTGGGCCATGGCGCCATTGCTGCAGATTACAGTCTGTGTGTGCAGCACATTATTGCTGACTATATGGGAACTGGCAAACTTCCATCAAAAGAGACTTCATGTCAGCAAAGCTGTGGATATTGGGATTCAAACTGCACGTATGAACACCCCGAATTGACACCTGTCCGGTCATGGTTCATGGAGCAACAAGCGCGACAGTCGTTCAATGACTTCATCCTTGGCTAGCCACTTGACCTAAGACCTGTACTGTTAACACAATAGCCCTAGTCAGAATATAATATATTGGTAGTTTTATTCCTATATCGCGTCGTTTGCTGAGGCATATTGAGCTGTGTTTGTGTATACCGAAACCATCCAAGCAGCGGAAGTCACATACAGGGTCTTGTCAGCGATATGTTGTGATGATCATTGCATGTTCCTCAATCACAGCAACAACTACGTGGTTGAGTCCTGTTGGCAATTTCTTCGTATTCAGTTCCCTTTTTCTCGGTTTGATTCAGAGAAAAGGGCTTGTCAACTAACCATGCGTCTGAGAGAAGGGAGAAAAGTACATACCAAAGCTAGCAAACCATGTTTGGAGTAGAATCACGCAACAGTTATACAGACAGAATCTGATTTTCACCTACAGTATGTCTTAGTTCGCTGCTCTCAACAGCTAATCCCAAATTCTGGTGCAGCCGCATGTCCCAAGGTGCCAAAATTGTTCACAACCACCCCATTTTCTGTGCACATAGGCAAGTGTTGCGGGATGTGCCGCGAGAAAATTTCTGTTTTCTCTTGCCGAGGGCGGCGGTCGCCTAGTAAGCTGTGTATTAGATCTGGCATAGTAGTACACCTGATAACTCAGCTTACAGCATGAGAGTCAGCTAAATACCACCTCAGCGAAAGGATTCCGGGCTGCTGAGTCTCAATTCATGTGGAGGCTGACACAAGGAGAGATAGAACGAGCGTAACATATGGCACAATAAACTACTTTCTCAGTCAACCGTTTCGTCTCGTTTGTAGCGACCGGAAATCTCTGCGAAAAGAATAGCCCTGAATTCAGTCACCTTACGGAAAGCAGATGTACGCCACAGCAGTAGGCTACCTCTCATGTAACAGTCATGATGAGTGATGTGACGCGACTGTGCTGCTCTCTCATCAATGCAAGCATCTCACAAATATTACTAAGTTCGCCAGTTTATCTCACTCATTTATCACAAAGACGACTGTGAGCCATTTATGATTTGAAGGTTGCGAGAATCTATCCCAGTTTCCTAGATTGCAAACCTTGAACACGCAAACGCCGGCAAAGGCCGGCCACGTGTTAGCGCCGAGAGTGAATCACGACGTGACGTTGGTCGCGATGTTGCATGCGATATGGTCAGGATCGTAAATATGTGTTGTATCTTCCTTGTTCCTCTATTACAGTTATATTTCGATTTCCTTGCTCCGGGTGGCTGAGCCGTGCTGGGCTGTGAGGCATAGGCGAAAGTAAAGAAACCTCAGCACGGCTGCTGCGCACTCATCGTCGGGTAAGACGACCGATACACACACCTACAAAGCTGAAAATTTTCTTCTCAATAGCAGCGGCATCGGCTGTCTCAACCACACATATAGTGCACAGCCCTATAGACCTTTGTGCTCCGAAGCAAAGGGCGGAAACCGGAGCAACATACGGAATACATGATCGATACCACGCCCGCCAGTGGTGACCGACCATCTCCATTGGATACACTGTGAGCGTTGAGCTGTACAGAAGAATTGCCGTTGCACAGTCACCAGAGATGTGTCCAACTTGTTTCACCGACTAGCCCTTTTGCAGGGACATGTTGCAATGCATCGGGAATGTTCGCCAGTAAGTCCAATTATGGATTTTTGGGAACCAACCGGTGGTTGTATGCTTTTGCCAGAGAAGGTAGCAGTTTACGTACTACACCTCAGATGTAAGTTAGGGACCCCAAAAGCGGCAGTATATCGTACGGGTTTGGGAGTTGTGATTGGTGTCCGGTTCAACCACCTCAAATGTGATAATAGTTCCTGAAGCTCAAAGATTGATCTGGGCGATACATCTCCACGGATGCGTTTCGGCTGCTATCTCCGTTACTCCACGTGTCGAGATTAATGTTGCCGGCTTCTAACACACCAAAGACCAATTTCACACAGATTATGACCGAGAAACAAAGCCCGTCAGTTATTTCTTGTCCAATCAACACATGTACAGGACGCGGGTTCAGCCGTCTTACCTTCGGCAATGTCTCAAACGACATCCAACGTGATCCCACTGTCGCAGCCATCGTTGTGACGATACATTAACAACCAGATGGAATAGAGTCCCCTTTTCCCTTGAAATACTACAGAGTTAAAATTTTCGCCAAAAAAAAAACCGAATGTTGTAAAGGTTGCTGGTCTAATAAGTACACATTGAATATCAACACCGACATGACGGAAATCCGACGTAAGTGGCTAACCGCCCGACTTTGCGCCCGAAACATGTCTGAGATCACTTCGGACCCAAAATGGACAATGTCCAAAGTACTGAGCCGGCTCGGACGAAAATCCTCATTTTGTAACTGTGGGAAGATGCAGATGACCTGATGTGTGCAACATGAATCCTCTGTGGCTGGCTCAATCTGGATACACAATATTGCAGCGTCGTACTCACTACGTGCCCATACTCTCCTGTCTGCTGGTGTGTCTCAGGGACTGCTCAATTATATCCTTCGGTTGAGAGCCTGGCGAAGTTGAGGAATGATTTCTGTGCGCGGTATTGAGACAATCACTCTCACCGACTTCGCGAAGCTTCATGTCTCATTGGAATGGTTGGCATGACTACGAAGTTGTTCAAATCACGGTTGGTCTGTGCTGCTTACTTCCAAACCCTCCGTCTCTCTCTCCTCTGGCCCAATTTGGCGGATGTTGTGGTTACATTCAACCTGGGCGAGAAGAGATATGGCGCCTTGCCCAGGAGCGTTCCAATCATGAGTTGTAGTCAGAATTGAGAAACTGCCACCGTTGCCACAAATATCACAAGTGTGTCATTCTTGGTCAAGCTTGGCATGTCCGTGGATGGCGTCTGCATATGTCCGTATCGGGATGTAACGCAATGTCTACGACAATCGAAACCTTTACAGCGAACCCCGGGAGCAACCAGTTACATTTGGCGGAAAGACTTGACAACGACTCAACATGACTGAGCATGACGATAAATGATCCAAATCCATCCGCCTGCATACTGTGAGAGGATCAAAGAGGAACCTAGACAAAATTCACCCAGTTAGATGTAACCTGGGCCGGAAGAACATGATGTATGGGAATCTGGTTGAACCCTGCATGTGTCCTGGCTTGGAGGTTTTTAATCTAGAGTTAGGGACTCGTCCTCTCTAAGGTATATCACAACGGTTTTCTTTTAGGCTAACGATAAACTAGGTAGCGCTCAACTAAGTTAACGCTTGACTTTAATATATCACTGACACTGGCGCCTTGCCGCCCCGGCGGGCAATCATGCTGCAGCCGTGCTGCCAAATCCCGCTAGTCGCATGTCCATGCATAAAATCATGCAGGGCATCATCCAATGAATCAGTCAGAGAGAACGTCTCAATGGCACATGTAAAGCAGGGTCTGGGTCTCCGGCGGCAACCTGATTTAGAGCGCACAGTGATTTGGAAGGGGAACTCAAAGCCATCAGAGTCCAAGATCCAAGGGAGGGACTTCATGGAGCAAAAGTAATTGACCCTTGTATGTACTCGGAGGTATCTCATACAGGGACCTTCTACAAGCACTGACAAAATTACGTCCTCATCGCAGGGACGACAAGTAGTATGTACTTCATCTTTTCTGAACCACCTTGGCACAGCAACCATTCCAAAACCTGCGTATGTCTACAAACTTTATCCAAAGACCCGGAGATGAGTACCATTTTCGCCGAGTCTCGCATGCTGTGGCGCATGGCGTTCTCAATATAAGTAATATACTATGCAATATAGCATTTCCTTGAAGACAAACAGTCTCAGTTTCTCTTCCGCCTACATCTTCGCCACCTATCTTTTACATCACTGCCTGCCATGACTATTAACGCATCGCCTTGCTGTCATAAAGACCCTCCCTCCGGGGGTATACCAGTCTTGAAAATGAATGGTGCATCGAGTTCCTTTGTGGACAAGACTCACAGCATCAACCGATCGGACTTGACGCCCTTGCCGACAGACCCGCGCATCAATGACGCGCCTCAGCTTCAATCCAAATTGGAATGGTACTACTTCCAGTCACATCTTACAAGTACCATATCTGAGGATCCCGACCACACCGTCATTGTGTGTATATTTCGCCATTCTCCCGATGATGCCACGGCTGATCACACTTGGGCTGTGATATACGCAACCCTTGACTGGAGGACACAAAAGTACACCACGTATTCAAAAGTGCCTCCAAGAGTGCCTGAGTATGCTGCAAGGGTGATTGAGGGTAGCCACTCTTTACTCAGTACAACTATTCAAAACATGGTCGACGCTGGTCCAAATAGCGAAGACGGAGCACCTTTCACACCGGATACGCTCTTCACAAACCCTATGCAGATTCGTCAATCAGCCAAAGGAGAGGGTCCCGCCATACAGCTTGACTGGGACAACGGTGCTTTCTTGGTAGGTGAGAATGGCTCCTATCACCTAAAGGTTCCCGAGATCGAACTCGACATTCAAGTTCGCGCGACAAGACCGATGATGCTTCACGGTAATGACGGAGTGACCCACAAAGACGACAAGGTGTGTCTACTCATCTGCCTTACATTCTTTCATCTAATTCTTTAGCATGCCATGTTTTACTATAGTTGGCCACGCACCGAAGCGGTGGGCGAGTATAAGGGAGACAAAGTGGTTGGCATGACATGGGTTGACCACGAGTATTCCCTGGACAAACAACGGAAACAGCTGAGTTCAGATTCGCTGCCGCCTGGTTGGATGTGGTTCTCATTACTCACCGTCGGCGCCAAGCCCATGGAGATTTGTATCACAAAGGTCTGGTAGGCCAATTGGTCCCCTCACTAAGTTTCACAACTAACCTGTGTTCAGGTTTTGCAGCATGGTGACGTTGCCGAGCAATACATCGTGTACATGGACGAATCGGGGCAGCGCCGCAGAGAAGAGGACTTCATACTCACGTCGTGTAAACCATGGGTCTCTGGCCAGACTTTCCAGAAATTCGACACGCACTGGCGACTTACGATCCCGAGCCGCAATGTCGATATACAGATTGAGTCTGTGACGCAGAACCAAGAGTTCCAAACTTGGATTCGGTTACCGTCCTTTTACGAGGGCGCAGTTCGTTTCTCTGGCACTTGGGAAGGTGTTCCAATTAAGGGCTTTGGAGCTATGGAGCTGGTCAATGAGTTCAACTCGTCGGACAAGTTCATGGAACTAACGCTTAACAACGCATCGTCACTC
This sequence comes from Pochonia chlamydosporia 170, assembly GCF_001653235.2. NCBI lineage: Eukaryota > Fungi > Ascomycota > Sordariomycetes > Hypocreales > Clavicipitaceae > Pochonia > Pochonia chlamydosporia. The sequence goes on along the minus strand of NC_035792.1, from coordinate 286,665 downwards.
GTCCGATCGGAAATTGAGGCGGTTGTGCCACAGTCGGTCCGTCCGAATCACTTTGAGCACATCACCAACATTCAGTTCGACAGCGTTGAGGAGAAGGTCGTTCAGCAGTCGATTGTAGATGCCTTCTACATGTTGAGCAATCGGGGAGGCAAGAACTGGTGAGCTACCACACCCCTTTCAACCTGATGGACATATTAGACTTATGGCAAGATTCAAGGCGTCCCATGCTGTTCGGAGCGGCACTTGGGCTCGTAGGCGGCAACGCGAACGACTGGCGGCCATTTCTCGTCATCCCAGAGATGCTACATACGGCTTCATTGATCATTGACGATATCGAAGACGAAAGCGAGACTCGTCGCGGGGGACCTTGTGTACACAAGGTTATAGGAGTGCCAACAGCCATCAATGCTGGATGCGCCATGTATTTCTGGGGGGAGACCATAGTCAGGGATAGTGAGGCTCTTTCAGAAGTACAACGAAGAGACTATTACGCCACATACTTCGAGATGATGCGGGTTGCACACATTGGACAGGCACTCGACATTGCTGGCATGACCATGGAGCAGCTACCGACCATTGAGGAAGCAAACGCCATGTTATCTCGTGTCGTCAATCTGCACCGATGTAAGAGTGGTAAACCTGCGTCCTGCTGTGGCATTGCCGGATCGCGTCTCGGAGGTGGAACTCCTGAACAAACTGAGGCCATTGGGGCTTATGTTCAGAACCTAGGTGAGCCCTTTCCACTCTTGCTCGTGTAAAATTGTGGCTAGCTACTAACATGTTGCAGGTATCGCCTTTCAGATCCGTGACGATGTGCTCGACGTGCTAGGCAAGGTCAAAGGCAAAAATGCTGCCGACGACCTGTATAACCACAAAATCACCTATCCTGTGGCGAAGCTGTTTACTCTAGATCATCCTGACCGGGAGAAGTGGTTCGGGTACTGGGAGGACCGCGACGTTCCAGCTCTAGTTGAGGTGCTCAAGTCCTCGGGGACAATGGACATGTGCAACCAGGAAATAGAGCGCATGGTGTTGGAGGGATGGGATCTTGTAGATTCTCTGACGCCTAATTCTTTCAGCAAGGTGTTGTTCCGCATGTTTGGGAACTTTTTGATTGAGCAGCACTACTAGGTCCCGGCAAGGTAGTTTCTTGCCTATGTAACTCTAGGTTCTGTCGTACTGGCATTTAGACTTTCAACGCTAGTTATGGAAACGTATTTGTCTCAACAACTTGCGAGTGATTACGGGCTACGTCTTGGATAGTACTAGCTATTAGCCTCCCAATATTCCATCGTATACACAAGAAAAATTCGACACAAGGCACTGGTTAATTTCCACCAAAGTCTCCAGCAACCGGGGGCAGCGTGCTATATGACGTGTCAAAAAAAGAAGCGTTTTGTTCCAGGATTGAGCCAGCTGCTCAGCCATGTAAGCCACAAATGGCCGTTGCCAGATTGGTGGGAGAGACAATAAATCGGCACCCAGAGGTTGAGACTCGTTGTCTCAATACGACCCTGGACGGGTCTTATGTTCTCTCTACAATGCACGTCTGAGTGGCACATTTTCTCATCTTTTGTTTCGGCTGGATGTGCCCCGGCTCAGTTTAGCAGAGACAAACTACCGTAACTCTAGTTTACTTAATTTCGTGAAACCGCAAGATCCAAACGGATGTCTTCGAGGAAGCGACTCCAACATGTTTGCAACAAAATAGTGACGTTCCCCGTCCCCTGTGAAACCTTTTTTAATAAGATCTACTTAAGACATAAAGCCATTACATCCGCGGCCAGCACGAAAGATGACCCTTGTTGACTAGCTTCGGCGAGGGAGAGGCTCCTCCCGGATGTTCTGGCTTAGTGTCAACTGTCACATAAGTATTTATTTTACTTCACGATGACTGTCAGTGTTCTATGATGATTAAAGGTTTGCCGTCGTTAACATGTTTGGGCGCCTGACATGGCGATTTGCGGAACGAGCAACAGATCTCACGAAACGACTACCACGGCCGACATTGGGGAATTCTGAAAACTTGTCCTACCCATGCAGCTCCCCCGAGCATTAATCCATGTTGAAGGGTCTGCGACATTGGCATGGGCTTAATAGAAATTGTGTACCGTTTGTTTCTCAGGTCGGCCCCCAGCCCGACTATCCCTTCTGCACCCGCGTCTACATAAATGAGCTGCACGGGACAAGGGTGGCATCAGAAGAGGAATAGACCGTGGAATATTCCCAAACATGGGGCTGACGAGCTATATTGCGGAGAATCCCAGCAACACTGGCATCATGACGATAGAACAAGCCCCTGAAGAATTGCCCTTGGGTGCTGCAACGCGATTGACTGACAAGAAAATGTGTCACAACAAAGAATATCTGGAGTAATTTGAATGATAATATAGCGAGAGATCTTTGGTGAATTGATCTCATAGAAGACCTTGATTTCTGGTCTGCAAGAGATGTTGGCTCTTTCCATACTGGGGGATTCTTTCTTCACGGGGAGTCTCCATACTATGGAAATTTCATATGAGAGAGGAGCTTCATTATGAGTGTACTTGTTGCTTTTACACGCAGAATGCCATCTTGGCAGGGCCAGCTGAGACCTGGAATGTGCCGAAGGCTGAGAAGTGGCGCGTCCGAGGGTCCTGCAGTTCGCCGACTCAGTGCCTTCTTCTTCACAGACTGGAGTGTTTGGCTTTAGCATCCTTACCATGTTGCAAATTACACCGGACTAGAACCGTCCCAGATCGACGGTACATGGCCGCCGCTGTGACTGCATAGAGGCCCCTGCCCACGAGGAGCAGACAGTTTGTTCACCACCCCGGTGAGTATGAACCTATATCGTGGTCTATATAGACCTAGGTTTCCCGAATACCGCAACGTGACCTACTGCTTTTATGAAGGCGCTGCGAAATGACAGACATTATGACCGTGTTAGGAGTCCAACCAAGTCAACGGCAAAGTACTTTCACTTAGGCCCTTAATACGGACATCAACCGTATCCAAACGACATGCCAGTTTCACTCGCAATGTTGCAATAAGAAGAGACATAATTGCAATGGCGTCCAAATTGGTGGTTTGACGCCATCTCCATGACTCAAGACCCGGCAAGGGAGGCTTGCGTCAAACCGGGCGGTTTTCCCTAGTCACCTTCAAAAACCGTTCCCCAAGAGCGTTAATCGGAGACTAAGCACGACATTATATAAGTCCAAGAACTCCAGCAAGATAATACAGCTGTTAATGAATCGTTATTTATTTGTTGATAGATTTCATTCTGTCACCTGCAACTTGTTCTTGTCCTTATCCATACAGCACCCACATTCTTTTTTTTGTATTGAACAACTTGGCAATCACCTGGATTCCGACAACTGTTGATGTCCTGTGTGAATGACCAACTGCCCACTCCTTCATCATGGCAGGCTTTCTTATCCCAGATACCTACCAGGTAGTTCCGCCATCTCTCGATGAGCTCTTAATGGCTAGCATTATTTGGGGCTTCTCGTTGGCAGCCGCCCTATTTAGCGGCGTTAAATGTATCCGACAAACCTCAGCCTCCTGGAAACGATCCAAACGGATCAGCCCTTACATCGTTATGATATGGGCAGAGTTGATCGTTTCCACGGCAATTGGCATTATATGTTGGCTCTTTATCAGGGGAATCCTTCCGGCAAGGTACGCTTGCCAACCGACCTGACAGATTCACATCACTAACTCTAACCGGGACAGCTTCTGGGCATTTTTCTTTGTGTGTAAGAGCCACTCTGTCCTTCTCATTTACGAGCGCCCTGCTAATTCATAGCTTGCAGTATGCCTCTGGACCGTTCAAATTCAGTGCATCTGCGGAATCATCATCAACCGAATCGCTCTGTTAATGTTCGATCGCCGACAGGCTAACAAGATTAAATGGATCGTGGCTATCATCTTGGGTTTGGTTAACATTAGTGTATTTTGTATTTGGTTACCGGCACGTCTGCAGATATCCGCCACATTCATCCATGTCAATGAGATTTGGGATCGGATTGAAAAGGGCATTTTCCTCGTCATCGATGCGGGTCTCAACTTTTACTTTCTCTATCTAGTCCGAACCAAGTTGATTGCGAATGGCCTACAGAAGTATATGCCACTTTTCAAGTTCAATATGCTCATGGTTGCCGTTTCCATAAGTCTGGATGTGAGTACGGCCAAAAGCCGGCGTTGTTGAACAATAGCTAACGCAAGCACCAACAGATCATTTTAATCGGCAGCATGTCAATAGGAACCGGTGTCATGTATGTCCCGCGAAGATGGCGCGCACATCAAGCTTTTGTTTATACGATTTGCTGAATCCGTGATTCTAGCTACATGTTATTTCATCCTCTTGTCTACATTCTCAAGCTACATATTGAGATGAACATTGCAGATCTCATCGTCAGGGTTGTCAAAGCCACATCTGACAACAAGAGCTATGGAAACGACACAGAGTTGCGGTCGAAACGAACCAGAGGAGCGATTGGCGAAGACGGCTCAGTAATCAGGACAACCAACGGGCGAACATTGGACCACTTTGGGGGAACCCAGGTCGACATCGAAGTATCTTCCGGCGGATACAATAAGGGAGATATTGGTGGAGGCATTACCAAGGTCGTTCATACCAGGGTGACATCCAAGAGATGCGACGAGTCTGAAGACGGTGATAACGGTTCAGAGTCGTTGGCCAGTCTGAAGGAGCGCATGCCAAATGGTTCTTTCGTCTAGCATGTGTGATGAATGGTGGCGTTGGACGGCTCAGCATCTGGAATTTGACATTCCATTTGAATCGTGTAGCACGGTGAGAATTTTCGTCAATGCCTTTGGCAATGCAAGCCTGTCCAAATACATGAGGACTCTTGGGAGCTGAACTTCTCAACATTTGCTCGGTACCTCCAGAGTCGGCACTTGGCCACTTCGTGCGAAAGGTTATTGAGCAAGGGGTGTGTCGCCATCAAGGTGAATCTTCGTCCAGGGCCGTTTGCCTGTGCACTTTCCGGATTCTTCTCCAAGCATAATACATAAATAAATAAAGCTTCTTTCGTATCTAATTAGTTATACTTTCATTATTCGATTAATAAAGTAGGTTCCCCCCTCAGCATTACCAAAAGTGGCGCACAACAACGTATATATTTAAACTGAGCAGACGAGCCTCCATCGAGGGCAGCCGCAGCACCCATAACCGAAGACTCTGTTTTACTTCCTGGAATCGACCATTTGTAACTGCGATGTTGGAAATGTGCATATGGCGGTCGGTTGAAGCAGCAGTCGCTCCACCACCCAAGAAGATATTTCCGAGTATATGTACAATGCTGCCCACGTTGCCTCTCATGGCTGCCGCCTGAAGTCTGTGGCTGTTAATGGCAGTGCTGTTTTTAGACCATCTAATCAGCAGGGAATTTGTGAGCTCGTGCAATTCAAACGTAGGTCTTTACAAAGCACAGAGCTACATATTCTTTCCAACATCTGCAAGACGCTCGAGGGAAGTCTGCTGAATCACACTGAAGGCTTGAAAAAGTTAGTTACAGCGGGAATTAACTCATGATTTTGGGGATAGTATCCGTCCTCCACACATTGGTCAGTCAACGCCACCGAGACGGCAAATACTTATTCACCTCCAATACCTGATGGCGCCACATGTTCTAGAACAGGCCATTACAGCTGAGAGCTGCCTCAAATTTTGAGATGACGCACGACGATTCTCAAACAGGCCATGTCAACGGAATAGAACTTCTAGTGCCTCTATGCATCAGCGGAGTGTTCCCTCTTGTCAGGCCAAAAGAGTCAGAGGTCATTTTATTTGGCACACCGCATGTGTGACAAAGGCTACTTCATGGACGAGGCTGCAGAATCCACGCGCACGTTGACAGTAACTGAGACCTGCTACCAACTAAGAGTAGATTCAAGTCAAGCCCGAAACATAAGAGTCCTCATGGTGCGGTGTGACCATAACCCCGATATACCAAGATCCCAGGCTCGGCTATTGATAGGCCAATTCTCATATGCCGCAACGGACCAATACTACGAGCCAACGAGATATCAGGATCATTTTATCATCGACGGCTTCTACATACTTGAGTCAGGGCGCCACACATACATCGCATTTACGCCAACTAGCAGGGATGAACTGGAGTTAACTCACAGCCTCTCATGTCGTGCCACATCACAGAACGAATGCCCTGGCATGTGACGGTCTACGACGAGATATCAGCAATTCTATAACTCAATATCAATATAATACGTTAAATACAATGGGGTTCGTTCTGATCATGATCCGTGGAAGTTCACTTCTCCTGAACCGAGAACAAATTATCCCTGACCATCTGTCAGCTCACCCACCGAGCATAAGCAACATGGCGTGTACGGCTCCTAATTCGTTATCCTACTACAGCACGAGCAACGCCATCTTATCTACTATTGGAATTTGCTATGTTCTTGTCGGTATCATGGTGGCTGGTATTGGGGGGAAGGTTACAGCACTCCTTGCCGTGCCAATTCTCTCCTCTATTGGGTGTGCTATAGCCAATGGTCTTGCTTACTACGGAAGCTTTGTTGGTTGCCCCCTTGTGAACCAGGCAGTCGCTTTCTTATTCTGTCACTTCTCCTGGACGGTAAGTGCCATGTTTGTACACAGTGTTGGTAATAGCGGCCATCCTTTTCATTTCTCTTAAAATATGGGACTTGTCAATGGAATATAACCTGTACTATCTCTCTGCATCAGCGGAGTATTCCCTTTGGCTGAATGACCTAGCGGTCATGTTCTTTGATAGGACTGCTATACACAATCGACTAACTCATGGTCTCCTTGGCCTCTATTAGATTTAAGAAGTCGGACTCCCTTTTTATGGGTACATCATCCTACTCAATCTCCTCCACGATCGAGAGCGCATTGTATACTTGACTATTTACTGGTCGCTTATGCTCTTGATCCTAGCCATCCGCGTCACTATTGCAGCGATACACACAAACTTTCTACTTCACGGGATGCCTGAAACAAATGAATATTCAGTTAGGATGAGCCGCATACATGTAGGCTACTTTTTGTCTCTCGCATTGGCTGAAACCGTGACTTCTATATTCTTACTGAAAGTCTTCCTCTGTGCTTAAGTCATCGACAACTGGTGGGCTGACGGGTGGTACACTATTCCGCTATCTCATGCGTAGCACTGAGATACGTGTTGCCACGCTGGCTTTTATCGGCATAGGGAGGACTATAACCTTCTCTTTTAGTGTTTTTGAAGGGAAGCATGCGTTTGTATTTGCCCATAATTTCCATACGATTTGAGAGCCTCAGGCTAAATATGTCCACCCGCGTGTCCCGAATGCAACTTCGGCCCTGCGACAGTTTGGGCTTGCAAGCATGCATCCAATAGTTTCATTATGCTGCGTAAAGAAAAGGCAACGAGATGTGACGAGTGTGAGAGCAAACAAGATCCAACACAAACAGGCATCAAAAAGGTGCTGGCACTATGACATCTAATTGAAGGAGCTAGCTTTGAATGCAAGTACTCCGTTTCAGACTGCAATCAGCATCTTTACACGTTGAACAAAGGCCCAAACCGAGGGCACTACATGCTGAGGCATCGTGATAATCCGCGACCCCGCGAAAGTTGATTGGAGTAATTAAGGTTGGCACATACTGCACCCACAATACAGCCAGATTCCGGGGTCAGACAACACTTTCGAGAGTCGCAACGCATTGGCACCAACACATTTGCAAAGGGATTAGCTAACCCTCAAGCAAACTTTTAGTGCTATACCTATTGAAACAGAACTATAATCATGCTTACCTGTACGTCATGTGTGTCTTAATCTCAATTTGGAGGTGTCGTCAAGACATTCAAAGGGCGTAACACAAAGAAAGCTCAACGTGAAAATAGCTGGCCAGGCGTATGCTACCCACAAAGCTGTCAGAAAAGACAATGCCCGCTTTGAGATTCTTAAAACATAAATCGTCGTTACGAAACTCGTCAATGGTTGACAATCACTTCCAACCTTCAAACACTGCTTTGTTGTATTCCTTTAACGACGCAGTATTTAGACAGCCTTGCCCATCGCACAGCAAATGCTTCACTTGGAGACCGAGTTCCTCCGCACCCTCACAGACTGAGATATCTAGTGATGACATCAAGCGCAGGACGCCGCAGTACACAATAAATTAGCCAAGACCAAAGACCAACCCAACAAAATGGCCAGTGAAGTCAACCATGCGAGTACGAGTCACAAAGGTTAAAACTACTCTGTCCATCTTCATAGACAGAATCTTTCCACTAACTTCACCAGGATTCACCCGGGTATCATTACATGAGGACCCGCCTCAGTATTCTTCTTACTACTCGGCCGAACCCGACACTATCCCCGGCAACGGTACCCCAGGGACTAGCACTACAACCAACGCCACTGGGAGCCAATCTACTACCGGCGATTCTTCTTCGCCCAGTTATAGCTACATTCAGCTTCGTAGACTTCCCAAACTCAAAATAAGTCCCTGGATTCTACTCATTGTGGTTCGATTCTTTCACACTTTGTGGTATGCCCTCCCCTGTTACCTGGCACTTTCCGCAGAAACCGCCGTCAAATGGCCTTTTTCTTCTCCGCCTCCGCCTCGCTGGCTCCTTTACGCTGTAAGTCGCATTATTGAGTGTTCTAAGGCTTGTTGATCCTAATAAACCTAGGGCATTATGGGCATATCTTCAAACGGTATCACAATATTATTGTACATCTGGGGCCAGACTGGCATGAACACACCGGACGTCTTTGTGAAAACCTCCGTAGTTCTTGATGTTCTTGTTTTCTGCGGAAATGTGCCCTTCATTGCTTTAAGTTGGCGTCAAATCGACTCAGATACCGAAGGATATCCGCTGCTGAAGAAGATAACAGTTTGCCAGGTTTTTTCGATGTAAGTTAGCTCTCTGTTTAGCCATTTCACCTCCGCTAACAATGAAACATCGCAGGATATTACATGTGGTTCAAGTCGTCTTGATGAGCTGCTACATTCTCAAGACCCGATGGGACCGTGTAAAAAAAAGCAAGCCAAGAACTATCAAAAATGGAGGTGTTGTTGAGGTTTAGGCCGAGTTACTACGTGATGGAGTAATCGTTGAATTTCGGTCGAGAGTAGGCATTACGAATGAGTTCACCTGAACTCGGTCACAAAGATACTAGAAGAGAAATGGGTAACATAGGCCTTTATCTTCCAGTGCCAACGACAAAGGAGTCTCAGAGAAAAACATTGCAGCCACTCTCAGGGTAACATGATGTATATGACTCAATATACCCTCTCAACGCATCACCTGCTTGTAGGCACAGCCACTGTTGATCCGATAAACGAGCGTCTTACCAACATCGCTGTTGGTGTAAGCCCTAGTTAGCTTGGCGGGCAAAGCCACCCCTCAAACGTCGATCACTCCCATGTCACAGACAGTATCTGATCCCCTATAAAGAGATACTCATTCTTCATTTATGTATCCGTAACTCTACCTATCTGCTATGGTTGTTACCTCAGAGACACCTACACGATGAATCAAGATGCACCAACCCCAACGAGCAGCGTTCTGCCGGATGCTCAAATGTTGGACACAGCAGCAGAATTGCCAGTTCTAGACCGAGACGGCAAAAGCCATCGTTTCGGCGACATTTACCAAGGTTCCACCGCCGGTCAAAAGGTCATGTTCTTCTTAATCCGACACTTTTTTTGTCCTGTAGGCGCAGCCATCAAACAAACCTTACCCTTATGTCGAACGCGGAATGCTAACTGAAAATGCAGGGCTGCCAAGCATACATTGCACAAGTTGCAAAGTCCATCAAACCAGAAGAGCTCGCAGCCCTTCCCACAAGTACTTCCATGATCTTGATAGGCTGCGGCGCCCCGGCGTTGATCGACTTTTACGCTCAAGTCACAGGCTGGCCGTATCCCATATACACAGATCCCACAAACAAACTACAGGAAGCTCTAGGGTGCAAACGAAATATTGCGCAGATTTCCACCCCCGGAACATACATCCAGAAGAGCGTTCCATCAATGTTCCTGCAGTCTGTGGGACAGCTAGTTTCGCAAGTCTTCAAGACATACCAGTTCCACTACCCAGGGGACGGTAGAGTAAACGGTGGCGAATTCTTCTTTCAGCCTACCCCAAACGACAATTCAGACAACGCGGAAAGCGGCAAACACCCGCAGAAGCAGATAACGTGGTGCAACATAATGAAAGGCGGAGGTGATCATGCAGAACTCCCTGAGCTTCGGGAAATTCTTGGCCTGTCACCCCCAGAGCGACCCGATGGAGTAAGCTCCGAAGCATGGGCAAAGGTGCTGACCGAGCGGAAGGGAACAAGGCGAATTTGACAGCTCAGCTGCAAGTGGCTAGCTGTGAATGTATAAGTGAATCATTCTCAGCTGATGACCTTCATCACCACGCCCAGCACCTGTGTCGATGGTCTCTGTATGGTGGACAAGTTTCGTCAGGTGCTCGTAATGCCAGGAAAAGGCGGTTAAGCAATCTCAGTTCTCAAGTAAATTTGACCACTCGCAAAGCCCTTTTCTGTTTCTGTTGGTGACGAACACGGCCACCTCCTTATGCAGCCTCACTTTGGGAGCATTTGCACCAACCAATGCATCTAAGTCGTTGACGCCTGATACGCCACTTGCCTGAAGAGCACCGTCCACCCCAAGTACGCCCAGGTTGACGTTGTGAATTGGGGTGTATGGGGTGTTGCAGCTGATGAGGGGATGTGAATCCTACCCTCATCCATGGACAACACTTTGTGCGAGCACTCTCACTCCGTCTTTATATACTGTGCCTACCCGCCGCTGCTCTTTCACCATTTACGGAACTTCAACCATACTTGCAGGGTCGTGCTGAGAGTTTACTTTTGCATTATTGCGGTTCCATTTCTCTGACCGCTGCAATGCGATGACAGCCGTTTCATTGACACACTACAAGAAAAATGGCAGTCATAGATGAATACAACCCACAGCTGGCTCAGATGCCTATCGAGTCCGGGGCAACCCGGCATTGCAAGAATCAGTTACACCTTTTCCAACCTGACAATGAAATCTTACGTTTGGCTTCCGAGCCATTCGCATGTGAGCACTCTGACCTATATTGTGACGTTCTCGGTGATCTAATTGACCCACGAGCAGTATTCAGTGAAAAGGCAAAACACCTAATCCTCCACGATTGGCTCGAGCAGCCAGAGGCGAGGTTACGAGAAGAGGCGTCTTCACTTCTATCATTACTTCACGAGTTAATGCTGGGGCTCAAACGTCTTCGCCGCTCGCATTCTTCACGATTCACTCCGGAATCTTTGCTATCCCAATACTTCGAGATTCTAGATTCCATTGCAGGAGACATATCTGACAAACCGGAATGTTGCAGCCCAAACACTTCCCTAACACCGATAGGTCCAACCAGCCTAGACATATTATCACTGGGAAACTCCATCGTACGATCAACGGGTTCGTTTCAAAATCTCGCTGAAGGCATCGACTTTCTTCATTGGTTGAAGCTCGCATCTCTCTTGATATCATGGTTCATCAAACGATGCCGGAAGTATCACTACCTGCTACTAAGCTGTACCTACATTTTGATACATTTCCTAGAGTTTCCAAAGGGTATCCCCCATCTCTGTACCACCATGCCTTGGACGATTTGGCCATCATTGATAGTCCTCTGGGGGGTATGTTGGATGTTCTACTGGCCTGAAGAGAACAACATCGATATATACTTCAATTTTGAAGAGGAGTTTCCTCCTACGTCTATGCAAGGTTCGTACTTCCATGTACCTTTAGAGAACAGAAGAATACTAACCAGAAAAGATGACATGTCCAACGAACTACTTGACATGTCAACACCCAATATCAACGACTGGTTGCTTCCAACAGACAACACACCACTGATAAACAACGGCCAGGAAACCCATTCAACTTTGCACCCCTCAACTCTTCATTACAACAGCATCCCACATGAAGCCGAAATTACGTCCAATTTCCAACCAGCACCAACAACGTACACTCACCAAAATGCCCCAGGCAACACAGAAACACCAACCCCAGCACCACCGTTCGTACATCTTCCCATCATTCACAACCCAACACTAACAGGAGCAGATCCCCAACCAAGCCCCCATCCCTCGAATGTCCCCACTGCAACAAGACATACTCCAGGACTGACGCCCTCAGACGACACCAGAGAGAGCAACACTCCAACAACAAAGGCAGCGGTGACGACGAAACCAAAAAGTTTCCATGTCCTCACAGAGAGTGCCGCAAGTCGTTCAAGAGATATGAACGCCTACAAAGACATCTGAAAACATGCAAGGCTCAAAAACGAATCGATGGCCTCAATGCCAGTGTCCCTCCCAAAATTGATGGACGTACAATTACGATGCGCTCGGAGACTGTTGACAATGAATCCGAAGTTTCCACAGCTGAGGATCAAGTGCTCTCACAGACGACACCGTCTTCTGAGAAGTTGCACGACGAGAGTACTCTCCTGATGGAACTACAGAAACGACACAGATTAGAAAGGGCCAAGCTTGACAAAATGGAGAAAAATGTCAGAGAATCCAAGGATCTCATTGCCAGTATTGAGTTTGTAATGAACAGTCTACAAGGGGGAGGCAAATAGATTTCTGGAAAATGGGCTGGTGACAGAGCTACAGTCTATGGTCAAGGGTATTTAAACATATCCAAGTATACAAAAGGTATTTAAACGTATCCAAGGATATAAAAGGCAAATGGATCCGCAACTGCAGAGAGTGCCACCTCAGGTGCCTGGGGATGACGCCCACCAAGAGATATTGGACGGGTACCTGATTTTGGGTACTTTGGCAGCACGATCTAAACTGCCATATTCACCAATAATAAAATACATGCAAGGCTATTCAACCTCATCCTGCCTCGTCAAACTATTTCCTTGTAGACAAGCAGCTAAGGGCCCCATCGAAATTTTCATTGACGAGTGCACTCGCTGCAGCAACCACTATTGCCCTGGCCTGCCTGTCCTGTCTTAACGCTATTGCATTTTCGAGACACCAAAGCAACAGCGTCCCCAATGCCCTTGCATCTCCGTCGTACTCTGGAGCCTCAGAGCCAGCGTCAATAAGCATCAACTTGGTCGGGCCGCTGCCCTGGCCTGCCGGCTGAAGCACCGTGTTCCAATACGTTATGTCACCGTGTTCCAATACGTTATGTCACCGTGTTGCACACCAGATTTGGCAAGCTCTCGAACACCGCGAACCAGGTCGAGAAGTTGTGTTAGGGTGAGTGGCAGGTCGGCGTTGCTGTTTCGAACCAAACTTTCTAAATCCTTGCCAGCATACGGCATTAGGATGCCTGCAACAGTGCCAGGCTTCCAGGGCTTTCTGTCGCCGATAACAACGGCAAGAATGGGGACAAGGCAGAAGCGCCTAACCATCTCACCACTAATTTGAACCATCTCACCACTGATTTGAGTCGCTGGTATTTGACCTACATGTATGGCGCGGATAAGAGTCTCGCGCGTCTGAATCTCGTCCTTAATAACCTCTATATCAACATCAAACTCAATGCGCTTAAAGACACAGTCTTGGTCGTCATTCCAGGTACACCGGTCTGCCGAGCGACTAATATAGGTCAAATTCTTAAGATTGTCAATGTCCGTGGTTGGCAATCTATCAGTGCGTTTGTGCCCGTAATAAAGTGACTTTCGGATTGGTCTGTTGACTTTATCACAGGGTTGGTAGTCAAAAGTGACTAGGCTGCCCTCCACGATGTCTGCGTTTATCCGGATTGTATTCCAGGGCGGCTCCTTTCGATTTGCAGCGTAATACTGTCGAAGGTGCCCAGCGATTGTTGATGATAGCAATTGATCATCGTCGATCTCTGCTTCGACCTTTAGACAGTACCAGCGACGATTGGCTAGATCGTATCCCTCTGCAGAGCATCGTATCCCAGGGGTTATAAGGTTGCTGTATATTTCAACGACTGGGTCGTGCCAGAGTCGGTTCGGTTCCATGCTCGCCAGGTGTTGGCGACAATGGAGGTGCAGAAAACCGCCTTTCCTGTAGTAAAGTTCACATAGAGTATGACGCTGTGTACAACATGAAAAGATGACAGAAAGCTGTGGTCGGAAGAACTCTGCATTGGGAGGAGTAAATAGTCTGCGTCCAAGGTGGTCAGACGGGGCAGATGGCTGCATGTGGTCCAGAGGAGAAGGGCACGGGTAGAGGGTCCCGGTTTGGCGCTCGCCTGGCACAATAAGCTACACGTATTTTTACTCAGACTGCCTGCTTCGGAACGGTATCAAATTGGTCGACAACAATGGACACAATCGAGACATGGATACATTCTAGTCCAGTTTTAGTGCTGGTCCACTGTTCGCACGCAATTAGTCGATTAACCGCTTGGTTGACGCTTGCGTCTGATTGCCTGATAAAGGAAGGCGGGTTAGGATCAGGCCTAGAAGGTTTGAAGCAAAACCATACCTTTTGCACTTCGTTGTTGTTATTTCTGTCGAAGAATTGGCCCGTGACGCTCGTAAAGAGTTGTTTAAACTGCCGCTAGTATATCCACGATGTGCTCCAGGACGTGATCTTCCATCTCTCGCACAGATGACTGAGGAAATCCTAAGCTACAGGCTGACTAAGCTGTTTTATCGTTTGTTTCCAGTCCCCGAGTTCGGCAGCATGACAATAACTAGGCACTTGTCAGCATGATACATGCCCTGCATCAAGGACAAACGTACTCTTTCCATTTTTTAAGTATGCCTGCGATGTTGATCTTTGTTCCGTCGGCATGGTTAGGTAGAAGGAACTGTAAGTCCTTTAGTGTCTCCCTTAGAGCAGCTTATTCTTTTGCACTGTGAGGCTTAGGGTTGTTGATTTGTTGTTTCTTATTCTCGCGTTATGTAAACTGTTAAATGAAATCGTTATGATTTGTGGTGTACGCCTTCTTGCGGGGCGCTTAAGGTGCCATGATGATTTACCTAGCTAGGCTCAAGAGATGATGAGAGGTCGAGAAAGTGGCCAGGTAAGGTCAAGCGGACGGCGGCCATTTTAAAAACGGACACATCCGCTTAAGCGCTACTTAGGCGCTGCTTAGGGACTTGGTACGGTCGTTAACTATTGGTGGTGTCGGAAAACGGACTCACGTAAACCAGATTTAGGAACTTGGATCGAACTGGGTGCCACGGTGGCTTGAAACAGTGACGTGTCTGGTGCAGGGCTGGCATGATGGGGCCGATGGGACTTGACTGGTTGGCAAATCTCAGTGCTGCCTTATCGTGCCTGTTCCTGGCTCAATGTCAAGTTCTCACACAAAAGCGGTCACAGATAGCATAATTAATAATAATTAAAGGTTACTATAGAAGTCCTTAATTCCTTATAAATGAGAGTAGCGGTGAGGACTGCCTTTTCTATGCTCGGCTCCCTTCGCCTGAGCTAGGGAGCGCTGCATTAATTATCCGAGCTCAGCCTTGCTGCCCCCCTGCTCGGTCGCGCATGCGTGCAACACAAGTCATATACTCGTGCCACGCCCCACCTCTTCTAGGTGGTGCTGCCCACTACACCAAGCAGCCCACTAGACCAAGCAGATTTTTCCCTCAGACGCATTAACCCGCGAAAATAGCTATAATAAGCATCTAAGAGATAAAACCTAAAGTTAAATTACGCGTAAGTAAGGCTCTTTAATATATTAACAAAATCTAGATGCAAAAATTACAGCTGTGGCCTATTAATTTAAGGTATTACAAGCCTGGCTGTAATAGCAGCTATTAGGAATTTAACCAAAAAAGGGACTTTTCTCTATAAAGATAAAGCTTAGCAAGAAAGAAGAGACTGCTATATGCAATTATATTAACTGCCTTAATAGAATTAACTTTACTGTTTAACTAGAGTTTATTATAGATGCTATAAATTACATTCTAAAAGAGAGAGCCTTAGCAAGCTTAATAGGCCCCCTAGAAGTAGTTAGAAACTATTAGACTACTTGGTTTATCTAACATTATAAATATTAAAAGGTTTTACAGAAGAAGCTTAACTCTAATTAGCAGGCCTTAGAAAATATTAATAGGGTTACTGCTTATTTTAATTAATTAAAAAGTGTTAAGAAAGAATATAGTATCCTAGATAATAATATATAGAATATAAATAAGACTAGCTTCTAAATAGGAATTAGAAAAGACTACCTTATTGTCATAAAGAGGAAAAGAGCCTATTTTGTTGGCCCAAAATGAACACACCCAAGAGCTTAGAGCGCCCTGCAAAATACCGCACTTACACGCAACTTGTTAGCAATTTAGTCTAGATTATTACTTCCCTTTAGTTTAAGTAGTTAGAATCCTTCTAATTGCCTAGATTAAATGGTATTTAATCCTTAATTGCTTTAGTCTTTTTGGAAGACCTTAGCAATATTGTTTGGTGGTGTACCTCCGTGAGGTATAGCACGTAGCAAAGGAAGGCGCTTTTAGGCTGGGTGGTTAAAAGTCTCCCTCTTGCTCGGATTAAATAGTATTTAATCCTTAATTGCTTTAGTCTTTCCAAAAGACCTTAGCAATATTATTTGGTAGTGTACCTCTGTAAGGTGTAACCTGTGGCAAAGGAAGGCATTCTTAGTTAATAAAGGATTTAGTAAATAAGCATTAAATGCATTAAGTAAATAGCTCTAGTTAAGAAAATCGCGGTTAAGTCTGTTAATTATTAGTTGTCTAGCTAGAGGGGGCAGAACCTCCCTTTTATCTATGTGGTAGCTATAAGATCAAATGAAAACACTAAGTCCCTTCTTCCTATCCCTTGTTAAGCCCCCAGGTGTGAGCAATTCCGCCCACATACTATCTCTTCTTAATGCCTAAAAATTAAGAGGCTACCTCTGTGTTAGAATCTATCTTAGCTGGTAGTAAGGTTATTCCTCCCTTTATTATCCTCTTAGGTTAATAGCACATAGAATAATAGTATTAGATAAAGAAGCTTAAAGACAATATAAAAATTATACTATCCCTCTCTAGTTATACAAATAATAAAATAGCTATTATATAGCTATATTACTTTATTTAGCATATAAAGCTAACTAGTTAATATTGCCTTTTAATTATTAATAGTTATAGCTTGCATTATATAATTAAATTTATTAAAATCTATAAGCAGAATAGTATAATTCCCTTTAGAATGCCTTCCTATCTTATATACATCCTTTAGCTATTAGATGTGGTAGTTTTTTAACCGCTTAAGCACTATTATATAAAGGCTCTTATGTAAAGGTCTGGGCTTAAGCCCAGTCTAGTCTTCAGTGTGCGCGCAACCAAGAGAGCCTGTATAGTGCTAGATTGAACAGTCACGAGGGACTAGTTCAATTCGTACTCTTTTGCCGTAATGGCCAAAGGGCCCGGAGCAACCGGTATGTCTGCAGCTAGCACCTGCGATGGCCCAATCGGGCTAGACCATAACATCTTAATATCATAGTCTATAACAGCATTACTAATATTACAAAGATTAAATTCCTAGCTTACATTTAATTAATCTAAAAGTAGGCTTTTAAAAAGTCTACTATTTTATCTGCCTTTTGGAAATCTGGGATTTTGCCGTTTAATTCACAGCCTATTATTAAAAAGCTCGCAGAGAGAGCTCTAATTTAAACGCTCTCTCTAAGCTACTTAGTGGTTAATTTATCGGACTTTAAGACGCTAAAAACACTAAGGCAGATTAATAAGGTTGCAGATAAGATAGTAATTACACTGCAATAGGATAAATCCCTTGATCCTATCTTTAGTTGTAATATTAGCTAATTTATCTGTAGGTTCCTAGTAGCTACTATAGAGCTTATCCAGACTAAGAGGGACCTTTCACAAACTAAAGCAGCTTAATTAGTATTATAATAACGTAGAGCTTTAAAGAAAAGAGCACTTAAAACTAGCGGCATTCTTTCTGTAGCTAACGCTCGCAAGATGGTATAGCAAAGAGACCTTAATAAGGTTAAGCAAGCTAAATTAGTTATTACTATAGCGGAGAAAAGGCGCTATAACTTTACAAAAAAGGTATTTTTAGAAGCCGCAAAAAAGGCACATTAATAGCGTTGTAAATCTCTATTAGGATTACTAGTTATTACAGATAAAAAAGGCTCTTAGAGGGTGCAATAGGGATAATTAATCTATTCTATTAAAATCTGCTTGGTCTAGTGGGCTGCTTGGTGCAGTGGGCAGCACCACCTAGAAGAGGTGGGGCGTGGCACGAGTACTGTACCTGCGCTGTTTGTTGGGCCCTCACTGTTGAAGCCACCAAAAGCGGCGGCATTTCCCGCCTGATTTGGTGGAGAGAACAGCGCCTACCAGATTCTGTCTGTATTTAAATATATCCAAGAACACAGAACGTATCCAAGTGTGCAGAACGTATCTAAGTATACACCAACCCGGCTAAATATGCTTCAATATGTATGTGAATACCACCTGGCTTTGCTTACGATTGGTATACCTCATTTGGGGGTGGTGAGATATCACCATATGTTCAGGGAGGTGCCAAGGCCAGATGGTTGTCATAGAATTTATGCCTTTTCAGCTGTGGTCCAGATGAACAAGTCAAGCATCACGAAGGCAAGCCAGCCTGATATTATTATGTGGAATGGTCTAAGATACCGGGGACTACGAGGATGAAGCCTGACTGTCACACAAAACTGTGACGCCATACAACGTGTGGTGCGATTGGGCCTTTCATCCTGCGACACTGATGTGTTCTGCAGGGTTGCAGAGGTTATGAGGACGTAAAGGCTTTGTTTGACATCCTTGAAGACAAAGATGAAGAGCCCAAAACCTGTGCAAGTCAAAAGCCGGTGATGCCTCATCCAAACCCAGAGAATTCAGCTAGCCACACTTCCGTAACTCGATCATTCTCAGCTAGCCACAGCTCTGCGATATAGCTGTCCTCGCCTTTCCGGCCATTCTTGGTTAAACAGGCGAGACAAGTCGAGATTGCCGCTGCGTTTGAGCTATCAGAAGAGGGATTGTGTTGAAGAGCTTGCAGGTTACAGTTGTTGTCTCTACCGAACCAATGTCTCGGGCATGAAGAGCACAGAGTAAGAAGGATGCGACTGATCAAGTCATAGGGATGGTGCCCCAAGTGATTACGCAGAAATCGTGTCTCTCCCAGGAGGTTGGACAGTATTGAGAAGGGAGAGGTGACCGCCCACATTCCGCCCTGGTTGAACAAGTTGTGCTGTACAATCTGGTAGGCAGTTGCGACATAGACTCCTTCAATTCGAAATGTATGGATGTCGAACTCACTAGCACCAACACAGCTCTGAATATATAAGGACGAGCCAGGTCGCCGAATTTGTTCGAAGATTCAGCAACACATCATCAACACTGCGAACCAAATCTTCAGCACTCATTCATATAATCCAATTTACCAACATGAAGGTTGCAACTATTCTCCCGCTGCTCGCCGGCCTTGTTGCCGCGAGCCCAGCTCCAGTTGGAGATGCGGAATTGGAGCCCAGACAGATTGGTCCTGTATAGTCTCCATCTCAATTAGCGACATGATGAAGGATGTAAGCTAACCTAATGGTAACCACTAGCTTGTTTGTCTTGCATTTACGAGGGTGTCTGCGACTTTTTGCCCTACCATCGGCGGGGATTATCCGTGGTGCAATGATTATTTCAAGCTGGGGGTAGGATCTATAATTGATGCTCTGGCGATGAGGAGATGGAACTGACGTGACGAATTTAGCAATGCCTCTGTGATGCGAACCAGAAGCCAAGACCTGAGAAGATCAAGTGCATTAGAGAGGTATTCTTCTTCACTATTCATGACTAAATGTGCCTACTAGCAAGCTGACTCATGTATCGCTAGTTCGAGGGGAAAATTTAACTCCGGCTTCCTTCCCGCGTTCAAGCATAGCTGGTCATTGGGCAAGGTTAGTTCTCATAAAGTCCTCCAAGCGTATGGAAGTGATAGAGAACTGGCAGCTGATATCTGGGCACAGTAGCTTTGCTTGGTGCGGAACCCGGCTGCATCCATGTTGCTGGGCACTATTTGCTGGAAAAAGTCAGTACGGTCGTTGTATGGAGTTCTCCCTTGGAGTTTAAGCTCGGCCGACCGGAAGTGGGATTCAAGCCTTAGCGTAGACTTGTCACTACTTCTAAAGTAAACAAATCAAATATATTCAAACCAAACTGGCTAAAAAGAAGTGAAGATTATCGGTGAAACCCATGCCACAAGTTGCCCTTGCCAGAGTGCCCCATAACTCCAATCTACAAATAGCCTGAATGAGGGGAACCCAAAGTGAAGGGAAAAACGGATGATCAACTTGTTCTTCGTACTAGTCGCCTTGCTCAGTTAAAGGTGAGCTCCTCGAATAACATTTCAGTAACTAAAGCACAAACTGCTGCAATTGCTTCTCTGTATCTAAGAACGGATCAATATTTACAGAGGAAAGTTAAATGAATTGAATCGTATTCTCAGTGTGCATTAGTAGTGACTCAATTTTTGATTAGTACACTGGCAATAGTTACTAAATAGATGAACAAATACCGTCTCATACACAGAGATAATCACCTCCAACTGTCCCTAGCAGGTACATGATAATAGAGAAAGGATGCCACGGAATTGGAGCCACCGATGAGAAACCCAACTATAATGCCGCCAACATGATGTCGATTATCAAACCATCGTGTCGCAGAAATGAATATAGCCATAACGACTGGCATCGACGCACCGGCAACAAGGCAGCAAGGCAGCAATTAAGAAAACCGGACCGTCTTATCAGATGAACCTGCTCATGGCGAGTTTCAGGTTTCGGGATAATTGTAAGTGCAAATCTCTGAGCAAGATAGAGCGACATATAGCCAAAGCTGCTGGCGGACACGGCAGCGTGACCACTAGGTATGCCACCGAAACCGTCATGGAGCGGATCTGTAAATGGCTGTGTACATATCTCCCACGAGTGCAGCATAGGTTTTGTGTCATTGTTACCAGATTTCCGAATAGCGTATGTTGTCGCATCGGTGACGCCGGGAACACATCGTGCTATTAGATCTGGACGTGGCAGGCCGAGGATTGATTTGGCCATCATAACGATAACAAAGCTCCAACCGATAGACAAGGCCAATCCTAACAAGCTCATGTGAAACGTCCATAGTCTGCTTTTCTGTGACAAACGGCGTGGTGGTTGCCAACAAGGAGAAACTATGGTGCAGAAAAAGATGATGCCAATTGGCAAAATGACGCAGAGAAGCAGAAGGCTGATCTCAGATAATTGTCCCGAAGAATGTAAGGAGACCTGCATTCCCGATTGTGGTCTGTTAGCACTTGAATTTGCTTGAATAGGAACGTCAATCACAAGCCTCCATGTGGTTTTGCCAGGAATAGAATGCGCAGTAGCAGTGGAAAAGCAGGGACTTGTATACGCACTGAATATTAGGGTCATTCAGTTGAGTTGGCCTCTTGACATAAGGCTCCTTAAAGAATAATGATAGAGCTACTAAACAGAAATGAAGGAGGATGCTCCAGTCTACGACTTACTGGATGCATGTCATGACCAAGGGCCACCTTGGCATTGTTGTGGGCGAAAACATCATCGATCCGGGCCGTGGCGATGGTTAGTATGATTTTGATCATGTTTGAGCACTTCGATGACATGTAAATGAAGTCTTTTGAATAACACGTTGGCTAAATGACCCTGTGATGATTTGCAAGCTACTGCAACATGTCCAATGACGCATAGTTGGCGAGGCCTTCAGGTGCAATGACCCTGGTAGACGAGCACCCATGCTTGTTCGACTCTCCAAACAGACATTCCTGGATATCAAAGAGAAGATGAAGGACAGTACAGTTGAAGTAAGAATTACTGTGGTGATGAAATGAAAATACTGATGCAACCGTTTGGCCTCGGATGGGCGCCTTGGCTCTGGCTCTTGGCCCTGGAAGACATATCTCTCACTAACGAATGAACCTTCAAGTGACAAGAACCCAGATATGTTGCCAATTGATTAAGACAAAAGTCCCCATTTGACGTGGTACATTGAGTGTCCATTAGATATTGACTACGTTTTATTTCCTAACTTGAAGCTCTGCCAACAAAGCCCGAGGCAGAGAACACGAAGCCATACCCCATCCTTCCCAGTTTCTCGGCCATATATTGTCATTGTCGCCAAGGAGTATGGAGACTCAATACTCAAATGTTGGTGGCGCGATGTCCAGACTCAACTAGGGTGTAATAACACAAATTTCCATCACAGAGGTCTCGCCATGACTTCAGATTCCACGCAGTTAACGGCGGTTCCGACCATGAGGCGATCATAGATTGACCCCCCGATCTTTGAGTTGTCCTTTGAGAGGTTAGAAACAACATCTTACCAACGGAAAGATCAACTTACAAGGAGAATATCCTCGCAACAGGCCACAGATCTGTTCGAAAGGAAACAGCGACCAACATTTGCATCGGGGACCATTTCGCAATTGATACCGATTCTACCCCCGGGGAGGGATGAGTCAACCACGGCATCGCAACACATTTCATTACAGTCCGTGTTGGTATTCGGGACCTTCTATACAAGATATACATCAGCCAGGTGCAGATAATTTTGCTGCATAACACGACGCCATGCTCACCCTGTTCTCCGGCGCGGCCAAGGACCCAAAGGCGGCCAACGCAATGACGTATACGGTAACGATGCGAGAGAGCATTTCGACTTATTAATAAATTTGGTGACTTATCAATAAATTGGATGAATTATCAATAAACTGGGTGACTTATCAACAAACTGGGTCTGTATGGAAAGAGATTGAGAAAATCTTCCCCATTCCATGGGGGGTGTTGGCCATTTATACTTGGCCTCCAGTCCATCGCCTTTGCTGCTCTGCAGAGTTGACTTTTACCTACGGAATACTGAGTTTATACTTGTCACACTAAAATCGGCGAACCTAGCGGCCACTTCCTGTGTGCATTAGACCTCTTCGAATACTAGTGTCACAGTACCCCACGGCAAAGAAATAGAGGCGCCCCAGGTCTGCACACCCGACCTTAAGCATCAAGCTTGCTAAGATGTCCCGAAAGAGTAGATTGAACTTACACTGCATTAACAAAAAGAATCTTCAATACCTAACTAGCGATACCCTTTGCCCACGCTGCCACCGTCGAAGCTTTTCGACTAGTGTTATGGGACTGGGATCGGGTCTCATGAAGCTTAATTACAGCGACTAATATCGATGCCGACCAGCAGCGGAATGATGTACGTAGTTTAGTAATAGACGATAGCTTAAAAATGGCAGTGGGGGCTTTGTATGATACGTACTTGAGGACTATGTTGATTGTAACTAGTTTGCTTCCTTTAGTAACTGAAGTTTGGCTTCCCTTGAGACTAGACATAGTAGGAGGCTCATCTACACGAAGCTAATTAGATGATAATAAGAAGTGGGCTCTATAGTTCTCAGGGAGTCAAAGGCAAACTTTCTAGTCAAGCATAATAACGGAACACGTATGCACTTATGGTTTGGCAAATTTGACTTCCTACAGAAGTGGGCACCTAAACTTTGCAAACTCAATTTAGCGTATCTTGTACTGTAGAATCTAAAATTGTCTTTATGCAATATGCCACTATGACTCACTTCACCCATTAGCAAGCCGCGTGTCTTGTACCAAACGTTCCGTGTACCTAGGTATCCAGTGTCCCAGATTCGTGCAGTCTGATGACGGCACAGCCACAATCAGACCAGACATATTACCAGCGGGCATCCACGATTCGGAACTTCATCTTGAAACCAAACAACCTCAAGCAATCCCATTCCAAGTCCAAATTCCAGCCCAAACTCGAACTTCAGATATCTTGGCCCGCGGCAGCATCACAATGGCCCTCGAGTCCACAAGCCTCACACGACGTCAATCCAAAGTCATCGGCGCCCTGGTAGGCCTCCACACCGGTGACTCCCTTGGTGCCAGTCTCGAATTCCAATGCCACACCCAAATTCGCACCCAGTATCCCAATGGTCTGCGTGAAATCATCGGTGGCGGACTTCTCTCCTGGCCAGTCGGCCAGGCTACCGACGACACGGACATGACGCGCGCCTTGCTCCTCGCCTACCACAAGCTCCGTGAGGAGCCGCACCAAGATGTAGCCATCCTCGCGGGGGAGTATTTCCTAAACTGGTGGAGGGGTAACTGGCCTGGGAGAAAGCCTGGTTCCCGGCCTAGAGATATAGGTATTGCCACCAGTGAAGGACTACATAAGTTCTCAAAGACGCGTGATCCTGAAAAGGCCGGTGCGGGGCGAGGAAAGGCAGGGAATGGTAGCTTGATGCGATGTCTACCAACGGGATTATTTCAGAGTGACCCAAATAAGTTAGTCGAGGAGAGCATGCGGATAAGCATGATTACACATGACGACGTGCGCTGTACCATTTCATGCGCTGTTTATAACCACATCGTCGCGGCTTTGATAGGAGATGTAAGTCCGGAGAGTGCAGTTGACGCTGGAGAAATATTAGCAGAGAGGTTGGAGAACAAGAAAGACGGGGATGTGTTGAAGGCTATAAGACTTGGGAGGCAGGTGTCTCTTCCAAAGATGGCAAAGGAAGGGCCAAACTTGAGCGACATGAAGGGTGCGTGTAGTGGGTATGTGTTAGAGACGCTGGCGTTGGCCATAGCAGCATTGATAGATAAGAGGTCCTTGGAGGATATACTAGTTGATGTGGTGAGAATAGGGAACGATACAGATACGAATGGTGCTGTGGCAGGAGGGTTATTGGGCGCAAGGGATGGTATTGATGGTATCCCGGAAAGGTGGAGAGCAAAGTTGCAGTTTAGAGAGGAGTTCATCAAGATTGGGTTGGAGTTGACGCCGGAATAGGGTCATTGCTTGTAAGTTAGAAATTGATTATGATATGATGCACGCCCTGGTGGCGATTTGATAGTGATGATGTCTGGTCCCTATTTCAGACCGCCTAATAGTGCTGTGTCCTATATTCTAGCCTTGAACTTCACTTGAAGCGGTTTCTTAAATGCCTTCCGATTCTTCTCCAAAATGTTCTCTCATGACCTCATCATAGAACCCTAGCTTCCCATTCTCATACGATGATATGAGATAGCCTAACGCCAGCCCTTTCTTATTGCTGAGGCACGTAGACAACACATTATCAGTGCCCTCAAACTCTCTAACCATTTCCACGTAGCCTTTTCTGTCATTCCATCGTTGCCTTTCTTCCTCGTCCAGCGGCAGTCCCTCTTCGTCATATCTATCACTTGAGCCAAACTGGGCTGAAAGAATGTTAAGAAAACCCGGAAATGCAACAAGCTCTAGCGGAAGTGTACGTGAACCCTCCCAATCAATAATAGCAGTAACATCAAAATGGTCATTAACAATCATGTTACTGTGAATGAAGTCTCCGTGACAGAGGGGAAACGGTCCATGATCCTGTTCGGAAAGCCGGCTTGCCAAGGCCAGAATCTGAGATGGAAACTCTCGAATAGCTCCAACAACCTTTTCAACTGGGCCGTTTCGCATTCCACGTAGAATGTCGTTTTCGTCGCGCGGGAATTTGGCGTGTTTCGCCCAAGCTTCGAAGAATTGGGTTGCTGTGTAAAATGGTCCGCCAAGATGCGGTAAAGGGCCAACGTCATATTGGCCATTCGGGGCTCTAACAATGGTGCCAATCTTGGGGAAGCGAAGAGCAGTCATTTGTAGCTAGTTTCCTAGGATTAGAGGAAAAAAATAGATACAAGATTGTGCAGCGTTGACGACTTACATGGCATTGGGCCACGGAGCGATAAAAGGTTGGGCGGTGTTGGGCCAGAATCCGGCCACGATGTTCATCATAGCCGCCTGCAGCATTCATCGCAGTATTTCCTGGGATAAATTCCATAAGAATAAAAGGGACACAAACGTCATTGTTCTCGTTAACCTCATACGCAAAGATCTCAGGTACTGGAAGACAGGATCTGGCTTTGAGCAACTGCATGACGTGGATCTCGCTCTCCAAAATCGCCAAGGACTCCACGGACCTGCTTAAATTGATCCGGGCGACCCATAGAGTACCATCTGCGAATTCAAGCAGGCGTACAAGATTGTAAAACCCGTTGGTGGTATGATTAAGTGGCTGGCAATGTAAACCGCCTCTGAGGTTTGACGCTCGCTCACAGAGCTTGTTCCAGTTTGTTCTTCGATCAATTTGGGCCACGCGATTAGTCTTATCGAATTCCTTGGCTTTCCAATTGAGACCAATACGGGACAGGTCCGATGACATTTTGGCGGAGTTAGTGTTAGTCCCACATGAATTTGCTTGATTGTTGCGACCGCAGAGGAAAAGTTGTGTGGGCAGCTTGTGATGACATATGCATATAAGGAAGCACTGGCATGGCATGGCTCCCTATAGCCTGTTTAAAGGAATATCGAAGCTTAGGACCGCGTCACTTACTGGTTACTACGATAACAGCACGCTTCCCAACGGCCACGCAGCGTACCGAGACTCCCAGAAGCAAATAGGGTGAGAAACTTACGATACGTTTAATTAAACTAGTCAAGTAGCTAGTTAAGACGACGGAGTGTAAGTTACGAGAGTATATATAGTCATGTGCCCATTCGATGTTCTGTATCGCATGAAAGCCACAACGGTTACATACGCACACAGAAAGATATCATGAGGCCAAAATACATTCTGTAATCGGCATTGCCTAATCGTGTAACTAAGTCTTTCACCTTGGGATGTCGCACGAAAGTCTTACAATTGCTATGACAAGAACAGTGTGGTGCCTGATAACACCCACCTCCCTATAACGGCCTTGGACACCCCAGGGATTGTCAATATATGGCAGTAGTGTAGCCTTTGTTGCTTGTAGAGTTGGACGGAATCTGACAATACGAATATTGCTTGTTTCATTATTAGACAGTGCAGGGGTGCAAAATGGATGCTGCGTGTTTCGTGTTTTGCATCAACTCCTGGCAAACAGAGACCAAATTCCCACAGAAGAGAGGCAACCGCTCCGCCGATGCTTCGGGATTATGTTCATCACAGCTTCTACGATTTGCACAGCATGAGGAAGGTATAAATTCGGGGTTATGTCTCTTCATTCAGATTGAGCTGCTAATTTCCGATAATTTGGTACAGCTTAGTAAAGAGTGGTGGTAGTTGAGAGTAGGCGTGCTGAAATGAGTGATACACGATGACGAAAGAAAACAGACTTTGTATTCTAGCCCTTCTTCATCAGAAAAGGGCATCCTCCTCACGGCCTTCGTGGATCAGTTCTGTGTACCACAGTGTGAACATTTTTGACCGCGCTGGACCTCCTTGCCGCAGCTAAATGCAATGCAGGAAGTGTACTCGCTTGGCATTGTGACTTGCGGAACTATTAATAAAATTTTGGATATAAAGAGGCTAGGTGCGTATCGAATACCTTTGTTTCGTGTTTGAGAAGTGGTGAAGGCTACATGGTAATAGAGGATATCAACTAGTTACGTTTTTAGTTATGTATAGACTTTTGTTTGACTGATTTAATGCACATACCTATCTTGTATTTTTGAAAGCTTTGAGCTTGAAGGGAACTCAAAACGTCGTCAAGGTGTGTCGAAAGCCGGCTCTTTATATTCATTTGTCTTGCTCATGGCAGAGGGATTCGTCGATCCGCCCAACGAGCTGCCTATCAGTATTTTCTCATACATGGCCTTGAGGCAAACTCGTGAGCTTGCCACTAATGCCTCAGTATTGCCGACAGTATTTTGACTTGTAGCCTTGGTATGGTTGCGGAACACTCTTGGCGCATTTTGATTTTAGGCACAACAAACCGAGTCCTGTGTACAGACTGCGCAGCTGAACATGTTGGTTGACATGTTCCCTCGCCCGGTCTCGACAGCCTCGAATGACAGTTCGCGAAAATGGAATAACTCATCATGTAGCTAACAACGTAACTTTAAACGTGAATTAGGACCAACAAGACCACTCGTACTCACTCGCCACACTCGATGAAATCTGGCGGCCGTAAAGCCCTCACAACACAGTTCGTGATAATCATTTGATTAACAGCCCTGAGAAGAATAGACCCCTCTCGTCTGTAAGCCGAGATTAGTAGACGCACTGTGACTGAATAAGTGTAAAAATAATAACTCGAACAAGGCTGCTGCTCTGCGGTCCAGTTTGCCTTACCACTGTAGTCAACATCTGCCTTGTGGATCGGGAAGCTTGCATATGACCAGCTTGTTTGTTACTCAGATTTATTAGCTGTCAATCATAAGGTCTGGCCACGACCACTGGCTGAGGTGTGTACACAATGCATTTGACAAGGATGGGGTTGTCTGCCTTGGGAATCTGGACGAGAGATGACCAAATCGTGTGGGAGAGGGACGATGGGTTTATTTGAGCCTGTTATGCTATGTCTGTACAACCTTAGCTTTGTAGTGTAGAGGTAATAAATAAAAAGGCGTGGTGACGTGTTTGTTGCCAAGGCAGCTGATCTGTGGATTTGGATGAGATATGGTCAGGGCACATCAACTGTAAGAAGTGATTCGCGAAGAACCGAGGCCAAACCCTGAGGCCATCCGGTTTCGTCAGTTGGGTCTTTTGCAAATTTCATGCAGATAGATCACAAGAAGGTTAGCCTTGACGAGGGACAAGGCAACCCTCCGCCAACATCAGCCTGTGCCACAAGTCCAAGCACAACAACTACGCAGCATCCAAGCGGCCCCTGCCCATGAAAAGAGCCTGGCGGTTGCGAAATCCACCGCTAGAGAAAAGCCCCGTGCCCTCTTTCGAGTTGATGGAAGTAGCATCCCGCGTCGCCCCATGAAAGGTCATGTACGGGTCGCCAGTTCTTCTTGTTGTCCATGCTAGAGTATTTCAGCTACTTACTCTTAATTCCTTGATTTCTTCCCACATCTCGGATTAGTACATCAGCCATGGTTAGCTCCACTTGCCCAGTGCCCATCAGAGCATCTCGGCGAGGGCTGCCAACATGAAGGCATGTTTGTGTAGGATGCATATGCGTATTCCCACGGACTCGAAGACGAGCGAGGACTACGAGTCGGTAGGCTCGTGCTTCCAATACGAATGCCTGTCAGAGCGGGTTCATACAGGTTTGACTCACAGATAAGCCTCAACGAGGTGGGATATCATATGCGGTTGGCTCTTTGGATATATTGCACAGGTGACCTTATGCTGTTGGATTTGCTTCTAGTGACCGAGTTGGCATGTGCATACCCTTCCGAGCGCTCAGATCAACGCAGCTCGCCGACGGCCTCATTTACATTGCGTTTCTGACAAATACGCACGGCAATTTCCAAATGTCTACCCGGGTTCTTAGTTCTATGCATCAAATGGGTCGATACTGCATGGACACGAGGCTTCCGCGCTAGATGTTCTGAAAGACGTTAGGAAGCTCGGTTGCTATTTTAAGCTATACGCCGTTTAAGTGTACTTACTACACATCCATCACAATATCTCGCTTCCACCAGGGTCTACAGCATGATCTCAGCGGCACCACACTGCACCTACAGGGCCGCGATCTCGGTGTTGGACTTAACACGATTTGCAAAAATGACAACGAGCAGCTGGTATCACGACGTATATTCGGAAGTGAAAAACAGAGTCTCTTAGCAGGATATAAACCGAATCCCGCCTTTCACCTTGCCTTACTTGTTAAGTTATTGTTACACCCGCCATTGTGAAGTGTATCTATCGAACAATACTTGGGATATTGTTGCGTGTTATCATGGTGCAGGTGCACTGCTTAGCTCAAAGGTAATTCATGTTGATATTTTGTTTACATGGCCATATCTGTGTTGTGGGATGAATAGCTCAGACCAAAACTACCACAACGGATTCATGACAAGCATGAAACACCACGGCAAGCCTAATCGACAAGCGCCTCTATGCTGCCATCGATGCCCCCTACAATCTGTTCTAGTGTATTTGGGCGTGGGCATGCTCCCACTGTTCATAACCGCCAGGAAATTTCTCCACTAACTTCCTCATCCATTCAATGAGCCTGGTGAGTGTGAACATGCATATCGTCTTGTTAGGTCAAGCACGTACATTTTACGGTAGGTGTCTTCATCCCTGTACAGGATTGAGTCCAGGATGTTCACCCGCGTCGCGTACAATGCGTTGCGGTCGTCAACATCTTCCCCTGGTTGAGACGTTGGAAAGTATTCGTGGTATCTGTCCCGGTACGCCTTGCCAATCTTGTTCCAAGGCTGTCTCCATACGCCGAGCTCGTCTATATTCAGGTCACTTACAAACGCTTCTTCTAATGTTCACAAGATCAAAGCAGCTTACATTCGTTATGAGCATAGAAACTTGCTGCGTCAAAAATGATGGGCACATTGGTATCTCTGTCCGTGGATGTGTTACCATGCCATAGGTCGCCATGGATTAGACATGGCTTGATGGATCGACCGCCGGTCTCCAGAGGCCGAAGTAGCCGTGGGATAACTTTGTCAAAGAAGCTTGTTGAAAGCTCAAGCAGTTCCTCACTGGGTCCCTGCACTTCTTGCTCCAGATCTAACAAGGCGCGAGTGGTTCGGGTGAAATACTCCTCCCAGGAGTCTGACCACCCGTGTTCAATGGCAATATTGCCATGATAAGTTTCATCAGAGAAGCCATACCGCCCGTCGGGAGAAGTGCCATCTCGGTGTAGTTTGGCTACTTGAGACACGAATTTGTCGATGGCTGGCAGCTCATCGGTCATGTTGCGGAACTCACAAAGCAGAAAATGAACATTTGGAATATTGTCGTAGCTACCCCAGGCCAGTGGGCGAGGTACCAGATCTGGGTTCAGCTTATAAATGGTGGACATGGCTGTAAACTCGCCCGAGGCAATGCGTCTTCCTCTCTCCCCAAACATGGTCTGCTCGCTAGGGTTAGTGAATGATAATCCAGGTTAGCCGGCTGTAACTACCTTGAGGAAGTATGTGACGGCATGGCCGTCTTTCTCAGTCTCTATCTTCGCAGTCCGTGTCCACAAGCTAGCTCCATGGGCGGTAATGCTTTTTATTGCTGTTTCAGCTGGCAATTCTGCTTATCGGAAAGGCCCCTTTGTTAGCATAGGTTTGCAAGTGCTGAGATACTGGCTATCGTTGACAGACTTTTCACCACCTGCGGATCTATAATGCGAATGGCGTCTGCGGGCACTTCCACCCCGTTGTTCTTCTCAATATACGCAGTACTCATCATGAAGCTGTCTGTGTGGAGTCTGTATAGTCCGTTTCTTTAGGTTGGCCCTCGCTTTTCGATACAGCATAACGTCAGTTTTTGTTGAATGTTACATGAATTGCGTGCGAAATTTTGCACACAAACTCAGTCGCTATATCATTGATCCGTAGCGCCTTAGCTCATGTAGAACAGATTGGTTGGATTTGTTGGTCATAGCGACTCAAGCTCCGGACAAGTCGTTTCTTGAAGGCCCCATTACGCGCCGTTTTTCTGAGTGGCATGAACAAAGGAAGCCCAAATGAAAACAGACAAGCCAGAATGTCCGGGTCTCGTGTAACGGCGCTGGAGGGAATGAATTTTACAGAGTTGCAAGAACAGGGATCCTATGGCCTCCCCTTGGAGAGAGAATCGTTTTTTATTCACATCAGTGTCTTCGGCACTTTTTCAAACAGTATTGGAGATTTCAGCTAATTTTTCTACTTTTAAATTTGTTACGTTGCCTTCCGTAACATCACTAATCATGAAAATTGTTTCATGGCCGGAGTTAGAGACAACATACAAGTCTGTATGCACGATTCGCAGTATGTAGTGTTTGCGAAAAGTTTAAGCAAGGTCTTTAATTAAGTAGCAGCTGCTCAACTGGGGAAAAGCCTCACAGCGTACTGTGCTCAAGTCGCAAGAACACATGTATAATCTCGAGTAGTGTGCCACCAGACTCAACATCTGTTGGTCAACTAGCCCACTGCCACGGACAAGAGTTGAATATCAGACAGCAATTGTACCAGTACACAAAGTTTTTACAAGTTGCGTCATTTCTTACTCATGCTTCTCAACAATTGGTATATCAACGACAAACTCACAACCTTCCTACGTCAAGGCTAGCCATGTTAGAACGGTCCATGAATCTAATGGTTACTCAGGCACATGCTTTACCTTGTTCAGTCTATAGGCCAGATCAGTGATATCCACCAAGCACCACTTTAGCGCTGTACCACTCATATATCTCAATCTTGTCTTCCACGACTTCCGCTTCCCCCAGCACGTCACTTTGAGCGAGTTTTTTGATCGCTGCAAAAATTAGGCCCACTGCCAGGTTGCGAGCAATACAGCCTCGGGGACCCATTCCAAATGGCACCCAGTCTCTTTGCATCTCGGATGTTGGGCTTAGCCATCTGGCAGGCATGAAGCTCTCGGGATCCGGAAACACCTCAGCGTTGAGATGAAATTAAAATGAGCCATGACCAACATTTGTACTGCGTGGAAAGTAGTATCCTTGAACATTCATTCCGGATGCTGGAACCTTTCTAGGGAGCCGTGTTGGACTGACCATGGCAAGACGCAAGCCATCTTTATCAACACCACTGAAATAAGGTAGAGCTTGAGGGTCAACTTGTAGATTACGAAGATCCATGACTTCCATTCTTAGAGTTTCGTATCTACCCATTGTCAGAAGTCGCGAGGTGAATTTCTCCTCGGTGTTTATTTCTTCCATGTGAGGATGCTTCGCTAGAGGCCAGCATTAGCGTTGCTATGTTCATTGCGGTTGAATCTCTCCCCGCGAAAAGCAGATCCTTACATTGCGAGCTTGTCTCTCCCGCCGAAATACCTTGGTCCAGTAGTCGACTCGAGTAACTCTCCGCATTCGCCTTGCTTCCCTCGACCATTCTTTTAATGTATGTGTCGATAGTAGCAACTGAGTTGTTCAGTCTATCATCAGAAGAAATTATGCCCGCAAGCAATCTTAAAACATTAAATAATACTGTTAGGAGATGAAAGAAGCGGCTAACGTCTAGAAATGAGTCCACAAATTGCGAGGCAGATAGCTGCGAAGACGTCTCCTCCAAAGCTCCATACTCCTCACAGAATAGATAAGCAGTAGTGACGTCGCAAGTAAATGATCGAGCCAAGTTCATGACATCAACTGGCTTCCCCGATACGGAGTCCTTCTTCAACCGACCCACGAAATTTGTTGCACAACTGTCAATGATGCTGCTATATTGTCTGATTGAGGTAAGAGAGAACAAGGGTAACACCACTTTGATACGAATCGCACGGTAGGTTGAGTCGAGTGTTGAAAAGATGGTCTCATGTCCGTCAACAGCCAACTTGGGGTAGCACTCGGACTTTGAAAACTCAATTTTGTTGGAATATGCCACTGAGATGGCAGCGCCGTCTGCAATGTCAATGTCGTTGGGGCCGACCCGCAAGATAGGCCCGTACTCCGTAGGTCGTGTTGAGTTGACGAATGGTTGAGCACTCATTTCCTATGTATGCATGATAGCATAACGAGAGCGATGAGCACTTGGCCAGAAGGGCTCCTGGAACGTGTGCCAGAGGATGGAGGAGTATTCGGTATCCGCAAGTTCCGAGTAGAAGCAGAAGGGAGGACCAGCTATAGCTGTCCATTGGTGTTCGGTAGCCACCTGCAGGGCAAAGTCGCACATAGTTTGAGACATTTGTTAAGTTTCAACTAAGCTCAAGGACTGCAAAACTCCCATTGATTGGAGGCTCAAGAAGAAGCACTTGGGAGAGCGGCTGGAGCCAGCTGAGCTGTTCTTCCATCCGATCCCACATTGTTGTAGTTTGTCATTTATCACAAGAATGGAGTGAGGGCCATGATATTGGTCGCACAAAGCCTTGGTTACGCATCAAGGAACCTTGATATCATCAGCTATCATCGTTGAAAATGACGTCATTTCTCTAAACTCTAGGTGTAGTCTGGTTGTGTAGTATTGCGCACTCGGGGGAGGCACGGCTGGGCAAGTTGGCCAGATTAAAGTTTTATTGAACATGGGTTTGTTGGCATTGTCGTGCTTGGGCTGTTCTGGACTGGGCGGGAGATCAAATCGAATACATACGGGGTGGCGCGGATGAACCTTAACATTGTGCTGCCAATGCTGTTGTGCCACCAAACCTTGAACAAGATACTGAATGTTTGTGCGGCTCTTCAATGCATATCTCTCAATAACTTCTGAGAATATACGGAATACTAACTAACAAGTTGACTTGGCTTACTGGGGGACACCTTGCACCACCCAATGACGACTTACCGATAAGACCGAGAGTTCAGACTGGCTGTTCACAGTTTGAGACTGGAAGTAAACCAGGCCAGCGGAGGAAGGTCCGTTTGACGGCCCCTGTCTCGTCTTCCCGCCCTGTCACCGGAGTAGCGTGGATGGTCTTCTAACAGGCTAGTCTTCCATCCATGTGCATAAGCTTCTGGCTGCACCCAGCTATTGCCAAGAGCAGCAACTGGCTAGAATGCATGGCTCTGGATTTGGTATTTGAAATGTGGAACATTTATCTGCATCTTAAGCCACATCGGGGTTGTCTAAGCGCCTCTCGATCTGTCAAGCCGCTTCTCGACTGAAGACCGGTGAGAGTACCGGATGATCCGAAAGCCTCGATGCACGCTCACAGCGTGGTGTTGTCGACCACCCCGCATTAGGCATGCTACAAGAAGGCCGTGTATATCATCCCAGTGTAGTTATTTCTCGTGTTAAGTTTGTTTATGAATTTTGTAGCCTCAACACGGCCAATATGAATACCATAGACGGGCTTGTATCGTGGCTTTCCACATCCGATTTCTTGGCTTGGCCGCTGGGACTATGGGCTTTCTACCTGCTTGCCAAAAGTCTCTACAATATCTCTCCTCTTCATCCTTTGTACCATGTTCCCGGCCCGTGGCTATCCGCGGCAACGTATCTCCCTGAATTCTATTATGACGTGGTCAAATATGGCCGTTACACATGGCAAATAAAGAAGATGCATGAAAAATATGGTAGGACCCTGTGCCGTAATCTCAAAACGTTGAAAAAGACCCTCATCGCTAACATATGCATCGTTTCCATGCCCCATTGTTCGCATTAATCCCGACGAGTTACACTGCAACGACACAAACTTTGTGTCTGAAATATTTGCAGGCAGTACAAGAAAGCGAGACAAACCTCGCCATCAAGTCAATGGCTTAACGTACGTGTTGCATCTCCTCGCCAGCTCGAAAATGACTGTTCTTACTTTGTAGCGTTGGACGATCTGCTGTTGCAACTACTGATCACGACCTCCACCGAAAGCGACGTGCACCATTGGCAAGATACTTCTCCAGAAATATGATTTTCCGGTTGGAAGATGAAATTCACAATCTGGTTCAGAAACTGTGCAACAAAATCTTGCAGTACCAGGGCACACATCAGCCTATTGACGTGACGATAGCCTACAGCTGCTTTACCACAGACGTTATATCCGGATACTGCTTTGGCGAGAGCCTCGGATTACTAGAACAAAGTGGCTGGTATCCTAATTTTCGTGATCCCACGATAGCTCTTCTTAAACCTGCCTACATCTTTCGATTTTTTCCATTTGTAAAGCATTTGATTGGCCTCGGTGAATGGTGAATCTCCCTTTAGCTTCCTGTTGAGGTGTTCTGTAGCTAACAACGGGCTCTAGGTTCATTCACTACCTGCCTCCAGACGCGGCATTGGTTATTAAGACTCTCAAGATTGATATTCCTAACGAGATCAAAAAGGCCAAGAACTTGATGAAAGCAGGTTGGAAGAATAAGCGCCCAACAGTGTTAAAGACGCTACTGGAATCTGAGCTTGAAGGTCGTGAGAAAGACTCCCAACGCCTGACCGACGACGCAACCGCACTTATAGGTGGTGGCACGGAGACTGTAAGCTGGGCTCTTACAGTCATCACTTACCACTTGCTGAGTAACTGTGAACTCATGTCAAAGTTGACTGATGAGCTGCGTCAAGCTGTGAAAAACCCGCAACAGTTGCCATCCTGGACGACACTTGAAAAGTTGCCTTACCTAAGTGGGGTTATCCAGGAAGGGCTTCGACTATCTTATGGCGTTTCTGCTCGCACAGCTCGAATTCCTACAAAGGAGACACTAGTCTATCAAGGA
Source organism: Pochonia chlamydosporia 170 (assembly GCF_001653235.2). Classification (NCBI taxonomy): domain Eukaryota; kingdom Fungi; phylum Ascomycota; class Sordariomycetes; order Hypocreales; family Clavicipitaceae; genus Pochonia; species Pochonia chlamydosporia. Next base: position 250,664 of record NC_035792.1, on the reverse strand, counting down.
GAGTGGAATGACAGCCATGTGGAATACAAAATACCACCAGGTTATCCAATTGGCATGTCGCCTGCTATAACGCATCACGACGAACGCGTGTTTCCGGATTCATTTACGTTCAAGCCGGAGCGTTGGCTGGAAGGCGGACACCACTTCAATAAAGAGTTAGACCGTGGGATGCTTGCGTTCTCCAAGGGAAGCAGAGCTTGTCTCGCAAAGAAGTACGTAGGCACGCTGCGATCCGGCAGCCTCATTGCGTGGTATTCTGCGGCCATGCTGACACAATACACAGCCTTGCAATGTGCGAGTTATATCTGACTCTCGCGGCGTTGAGTTTACGCGTTTTCCCTCACATGAGATTGTATGAAACTACGGAACGTGACGTCTTATACGATCATGATATGTTGATTCCTGGCATACCGCACGGTAGCAAAGGAGTGCGTGTGGTCATTGAGTAAACATGGACTTGGAGAGTTTGGATAGGACAGACTGCTGTTGGTATTTCACAGAGTTACGGTATGGCGTGCTTTGTTTTGGATTTTAATGGGAAGCAAGGGGCTCGTTTGAATAGCTTTTAGCGAGTTATGAAAGTAATACCCCTTTTAAGTGAAGAATAGATTTCTTCTTCTTAGCAGAAGACTGTGCTCTGACAGGTAGGCGCTAGACGGCTTGTTTCTGTTGATTGTTTCAGATGTCCTGCTGAATCTTCAAATCTGGAATCAAGTCTTCTTACCTGGACACGAAGCTGATACTTCTATACGAATTACTCCTTTCTTGTCCCCATCAAACCAGTAAATGATATTTCGAGGAGACTGCTACTACTTCACGCATTTACATCTTCCTTCAGGAAGACATTCGCAGGTTCCGTGTTTACGATACAAGCCCAAAATCAGCGCTACGTAACATGTTCTGGCTGACTCTTTAGTCGCAATACATAGGATTATCCTCAGTATCTATCTTGCATCCTCTATTTCATCACCTCATCCCGTCGTGTGCAGTTCCAATAAAGGTCTGGGAGATACTCACACGGTACTCCTCTGGGTGCGATTACATAATCTCTTGTACAACCATTCATCTACTTGAACCCTTGGGCATTACCTTACATTCCCCAATGCCTAACTCTGTCATAAATTGGAGCTATACGTCTTTTCTGTGGAATTATATTCCATACTGCTAAGGAAACTACGCCATTCGCTTAGAATCTGCGTGTCTTCTCCAGACTCGACTGTATTGCTTTACCGTTATACTTGCCAGCAAGCGCGACGTGACTCGCCTCTCTCTCCTGGCATTCCATCTGCTTGCTATTTAGCACCTACTTCTGTCCATCACGCGTCAAAATGCCTCTTATCATGAACGTCAAAGTTGCCAGGCTCAATGGCTTGGCTTCACGAGCCTGCGAGCTTTGTCATCGAAGGGAGGGCACTCTGCTTCGTTGCTCGGCCTGCCAGTCAATCTACTACTGCGGACGGGACTGCCAAGCCAAAGACCGTGAAACTCACAAGACGCCATGTAAGCTGATCAAAAAGGCACGGCTTTTGTATGAGGATGAGGACCATAAGTTACGCAACTCTCCAGATGACCCATTCCTACCTGAAAACATCTTCGAGAACTTTGCTGGCCGTTTTTGGGGGATTCTAGAGACTCGACCATACATGCGAGCGCGTTACCACCTTGTGGACACGATTCTTCTGAGCTACGGCACCGCTGGCGGCCCAGTGGACTCGGTAAAAACCTCACTGGATCATCTCTTGGACATGATCAGGCTATGTCGCGGTGATAACTTGGGGGTGCGGCAGGTCGTCCCCGCGTTATACATTCGACTGGGTAGAGATCAGGATGCCTACGACTTCATGAAGTGGTACGGAACCGCTGGAAAAAGTCGGCGTTATGACTGGGGCAATATGGACTTGCCATTCTTAGACGTCAGAGGTGCTGACGCATTGGAACCGCCTACGCCTTGGTTGAGAGAGTGTCTTCTGGACTTTAGTCACACAGTCGCCGTGATGTTAATTAAGGTGCGAGTTCTGCTTGATCCTCAATCAATCCACAACACCAGAATCGCTCTTACCGGCGCTATCCCACAAGAAGTCATCGAGATGATCCGTGAGCAGCTCGTCGGCAGTATTGTCGCATCGCGCCAAAACATCCTCCTAGGCACTACTGAGGAGACCACGCAGCTAGCCGAGGTGATGAAGAAGCAAATCAAGGACCTGTACACAGCCATTCAAAAGTACAACCCGTATTTTTGGAACTTGTTGATCAACGACCCGGATGCTGGTGTTCTGAGACGGCCGAACGGCGGGTATACACACTGGTCAAAGGAGGAGGCTTTGTTGGTACTCGGGTTCAATTATGCTGCGTGGTATGAGACGATGGGAGCTATGGACATGCTTCGCAAGTTGAACAAGGCTGCTTAGTGGTTTATGAGTCAAGAAGGGGCATGAGAGGTTTTTTATGCACATGTAACAATGATGGGTTTAAGAACGAAAATTACTCGTTTGAGATGGGTCAGGGGCGTCAAACCCAGTCAACCTGACTAGCACTTGACTAGCAGAACTAATGCCACCCTATGTACACACTTCGGTGAAGCACTTGCTCGATGAAGCACTTTTTGGTCCCCTCGTCATGTGCACAGGAATCACAGCATCTTCCAGAATATCAGGGGCAAGGTACGAACCAAGTTCGGCTATATAGCGCTTATGGTTTTGAGCCATCATCATGATCGGCATACCCAGGCGTGGAGGTGCTTCAATACAGGTTTCTAGGCTATGGGGTCTCATTTGTTGTAGATTTTGCAATCTCCTGACCACAAATCATCAAGCTCGAAGAGGTGAGGTGATGTGGCGGCGGCAACATTAGAACTGGAGGCGCTATGCACCACCATCGGCAAGATGATATGATGCATCACGCCACTACGAATCTGAAGGCACTGGGGCAACATTTAAATACTAAAGTGCTTTCTCCATACCCAGCTATCCGGACACAAAGCTAACAGAAAATGGTCTCACTTGTCACATCCGCCATAATGGAAATCATCAACAACCCAACATCTAAACTTGTCCCTGAACTACTGTTTCATACTATTCTTACTGTCATTGACTATCCCCATGATGCATCCGGAGCCAGTCGCACCATTTACGTGCTGAAAACGCATGGTACCTTGGACGCAGCTAAAGCTTACGCCAAACAGTCGCTTGAGAAGCTCAACTTCCAGCCTGACGACTTCCAGAAGTACGAGATACGCGGCCACGATAAAGACCTGCCCGGAGAGAAATGGACTCATGGCGACGGAATCCTAGTGTTTGCTCGCTCCATCGACGGTCAAGAGCTTCGTGTGAGCGTCGATACCACGCCGAACAACGAGTCACTCGGCTCAGATGTCCAAAACGGTGAAATGATACTACCTGAAGGGGCAAAGTTCTTGCACTACTTGGTTCAAACCACGGTTGACTACCACGTGGATCGGAGTGGCGGATCGCAGCAGACGAGCATTCAGGGGGTCTACCTCCATCGTGCGGATGCTTGGACAGCCGCACACAAGTGTCTTGACCCAGAGGATTTCGCAGAGTATGACTACAGGGGTGATTCCGAATTTGTCAAGGAGTGGCCCTTTGGCGAGAATGTTGCTGTCCATGCTGTGTCGGATTTGGGGCAGAACTTCCTGATTGCGGTGAATACGCCGCCGCAGCATAAACAGGATGTGAGAAAACATGGCCGGAAGAGGCGTGAATCGAGGGAAGAAGTGTAGGGCGCATAGTTAGGGTGAACCACATCGTCGGCTGTCCATCTTGGCGAAGTTTTAGGCGTTTCTTATATCATTTGATGCAGACGTTGGAATTGTTGACTTCGAGCTCTTGACCCATAGAATGTATCGTCTTCATTTGGCACTGTTTGTATTCACATTAGTGTATTTTAAATTTAAATCCAACTTCAATTTCAGAGCCATGTAATTGAAGCCCTTTTGAGTGCACTAATGGTATAGACAACTGAAGCAGAATGGTTCTCACAAGTGTCTCAGATTCGTGCTTTCGGTGTAAGCTCTGCGACGGGGTGATTCGACTACGCAAACCTGATTTCCCCAAGCATATAATGCCTGTTTCCCTGAGGTTCCTGGTTTTGCGAACCAGACTTGATGAATGCGACGAGGTCATATGACGAGGCGTGGTCTAGAATGCTCGGTTGAGTTTGTGGTGTGGACGCCCTTGAGGGGATATTTCGGCAATTACTGCAGTCAACAATGCTGGAGCTGGCAAAGAAAGGCAAATGATATAGAGGAATTTTCGGTATCCGTATCGGATCATTACCGCGGAAAGTATGTTATCGATGACATGATCGTTATCCAAGGTCTTGCCTCGACCGTCGTCTGTGTCCTTTACATAGAAGAATCCCTCGTAGCTTCCTTTTTGGGAGAATTGAACAAGGTGATTCGCTCACAATTGCAAACTAGTATCTCCATAAGCAAATATGCGCCGCCACGGCAATGCCAGTAATAATAGATTCGCCTGCACCCAAGTAACCATGCATCTCTGCTCCGACATCAGGCTGGTCCGTAAGGCTAGTGTTGAGGCAGTGAATGTTTTAGCAGATGATGTTATATTTTGCAGCTGTAAATTTCCACAACTTGCCGGTACAACAACGTGTTTCAAAGTTGATCGAACTTGGAGTATATTACTTGCAATTAGGTAGTGACACCGAAAGTAGGAACAACTCATTTACCTGAGACAAGCAAACCACCACATTCTGAATATTATTTGCAGCAACACTTCGTGTCCTAAGGAAAGCATCGAAAATCCGTTGTAGAACCCCTCGTCAATGAACCGGTGTTCAGCTTGTTGGTCTGCAGCAAGAAAAACCGCGAGGTGGCGTGGTCCACCAAACTTTAACACGGTGCGGCCACGATCCGAATGGTGGCATCGTGACAGTGATGCGATGGTGATGCGAAATGGCGTTAAACGGTGGTGCGATGGCGCTTCTACTGCAGCGAGGCTACATTTCAATGTAACAATTGAGGTTAGTTCCATCAGCCGACCCGAAGCAGCCCATATAAGTCCACGAATGCCACAACTCCACGGTAGGATCATAAGCGAAGTTATGAATCGCAATACGAAATTAGTCCTTTCATAATGTCGACAATACAGGGCCTGCTTCATCCTCACCATGTCTCCCTCACCCGGCGCTCGTACTCACTGCAAACCCTTTTGCAGTCCTTGACAGATCGCGATCCATATTACATGAACGATCCGGCAACTTCTTATAAAACCGTTTCCGTACCAAGATTCAGTGTCACCGAAACAGAGAGGGACTACATCTTGGAGGGCGAGTTGCCGGGTGTAGCTGACAAAACTAAAATTGATGTCGTGTGGCTACAAAACCATGTGCTTGTGATCCATGGAATCATCGAGCCCATCGATACGAAAATAGCTACCGGCGCTACGAAAACGGAGGCGCCGGCGACGGAGCCCACGGAAACTTCAGGTCAACCGTCAGACAAGCCTGATGCAAAGGCGACGACTGCTGGGCAAAAGTCTATCTTCCCGCGACAACTTCTACACGAGAGGCACGTTGGGCCGTTTGAGCGATCGTTCACATTTCCGGATGAGGTGGAAGAGGATAATATGAAGGCGAGTCTGAAGGATGGGTTGTTGACGGTGGTGGTTCCGAAGAAGGCTCGGTCAACATCGGGGGACAAGAAGGTTGATGTTCAGTAATTGGGGTTGGATGAGTTGTAATCTGGTTGTATTGGTATATGATGTGATGAGACAAGTTTGTTAATTAGTCCGTCATCTTAGGATAAAGTTGGCTCCCTTTTCGAATGCGCATGGTACACGAAGGGTTGTAGCACTGGGTAATCACTAATCCTAAGCTTTGGTCGAGCTCGCCATTGCAGGGCATGTCTTTGCAGGTCTACCAACGCCAAACGCAATACCTATCATAATGTTCATAACATGCAAGGACAAGAACGCAGCAACAACTCTGTCTAATCAGGGTGAGCGCGGTTTAAAGCTAAGTATTTGGAAACCTTCTAAGCAGCGCCACAGTGTCGGAGCAAATTATACGGGGAATCTATACGAGGTCATAAGTACCACAAGAATTTAGTCTAGTCTTGGTAGTAAAATGTGTTCCCACAGCGTTGTGTATCAAGTGCCAGTGGGGATGACAATGGGAAGATCAGGCTCTCTAAATTGAGGGAAGCATAAAACTAAGCTTACTGCCGATGCTGATGCCCTTTTGATGGTTTACTTCTGTTTCCGTTGGTTAAAGACTAACTCCCTCCCCAAATCAGCTCTTAGCTGGCGGATACATCAGGGGCATCATGGTAATGTAACTGATATGAGAAACTCTTAGACAGATTAGTGTGTGCTGGCGCAAAAGCTATGTTCCTAAGCTAGAGAGAGGAGAACTTGGGCGAAGTGAACATGTCCAGAAAGAAAAGGGGTTAAACCGCCACAGGACCAAATACTCAACAGAGAATCTTAAAGGCTGTCTCGAGGAATCCGCCGCTACACACAATAACAAGAACGATTATTTCTGCGCCGATAGACTAATCTTCCGGATCAGTGCTACAGAGAACCCAAAGGGCCCGGACTCAGTAATAATATTCACCACCATGAGATGAGTCCTTGTATGCGAGAGTCCAGCTATGTATATGGGTCATGGGATTCATGGCCACCTGACAGGCTGAGTTCCGTCAAGAGATTTACAACAGCGAATACCATGATGAAATCATCCCATTAGAGGCTTCTCTATCCCACAGTCTTTAGTCAGTTAGTAGTAGCGTGAAGTAACAACAAATTGTGCAATACCCTAAAGCCTCCAACGTTAGGCCAGAAGCTCCTCTCGAGACACTCGCACTTCTATGTGTTGATCAGGGCAGCACGATGACCCGCTGAGACTTCGCCTCCTTTAATTCCAAGAACGTCTGCTGAACACCATCTCTGTCTAGTCCTTGCCAGTGCCCCCACGAATATCTCGCCGAAATCATGCACAGAGATCAAAGCGCCAAGTCTTCATCCGGCATTACGAGTGGTGTCTCGAAGAATGTCACTGTGGTGGCACATAGGCGATCTTGCTAAGCCTACTTCTTGCAGGGGTGCAAATTTGTAGACACAGCTGAATTCACGGAGCCCAGTGAGGTCACGCATGCAACTTGCTAATTAAACTTAGATATTAGACCGCTTTGCAACATTTCGGCTTGACCTATCATATGCCGTGATGCGAAGAGGGTAAACAATAGAAGCATTGGTTGTAAATTGCTCGGGCTGTAGGTTAGGTACTGACATTCTGCTACAAGTAGAATATGATTGTGTCAGTCAATGAAAACGTGGATTATACTCTATCACCTCTACTATTGATCTTCATCTACGAGCATGTGAACCATCCATGGCAGAAATAAGAGAGTTGATCATCTCAGGGCAAGCGGAGTGTGTCCCTCTCAAACAGCCCATCCGTTCGGTTCATCGTATCGGGACAGTACTTGTCTTGCTTGTCAAAGCCCCAAAATTTACTTAAAGATAGACCGCGGTTGCCAATGAGGCAGCAGTCTCAACTCAGGAGAAGTTTTGGTGGCGCGTATAAGCAACAGGTTGAGCGCCATCTTCCAAACCCTGGCCCAGTTGGGAGCTGAAGCGCTTGCTAGCACATTCAGGGAGACATTGCCTTATTGTAACGACGACAGAAATGCTCCGGTCAGGCTGCATGTTCACCGTTTAGGATCTGACGTGGCAAATGTACACCGACAAGCTCAGGTTTGCTTGGCTTGTCATTGAGCAAAATCCCCGGGGGGTCAACGACACGACGCCGTTGTCAATTACCGTTCAATATTTCATCTGTAGCGCCCGCGCGTCCCATCAATTATCAGCTATTTTCACCAAAGCATCAACAATACGTAATCCAAGACTTATGGCCCCCCGGGCCGGGTTTAACGGCACCTAAAATTTCTTGGCATCGATCCGCCTTGAGTGTCGCGTGCCTCGGATCTCACAGTCAGGCTGGATGTGAGTGTTTGTTTTTCTGGCGCCAAGACCAAAGCCGGTTCAGCCACGTTCGGTTCCGTGTCGGCATCACCAAGATGCTACCCAACCCTGGCCTAGAGTAGTTTTTAGCTGACCGTGTGGCCGTGAGGCTGATGGACAATTGATTGTCTGAAACTCTTGCTACAATTCAGAGGGACTCATCACGTATCTTTTGTTTTGCCAACCCCAGATACGGCTACTTTGCTGGTGATGAAATGTTATGAGTAGACTCACCACAATCGGCACTTACAAACCCCTGGCTGGTACCGGGGTTTATCTGGATCGCATCCTCATTGTATTGAAACAATGCAGGGCCAGAAAAAGAAAACCCACTCGAGTTCGGTTAGCTGAGACGCCACAGGGGCCGCCACTTTGAGCGTCGTCATCAGATATTTTCTGCACGTCGTAGCTGACTTCAACTACTGTCCCGTGAGAGGCCAGTAAAATCTGGTAACCGGACATTCAGCCGTTCTAAAAAGCAGCCATTCAGGAATATAATTAGCATGATTACGTAGACATCGGGAGAAAAGGGCGGTTGAGAATGTACCGAGGCGCATCACTAATTCAGCGTGGCTGGACGGGATGAACCTGTGGACGTCGTCATGCTGAGCGCTACAGTATTTTTTGTTGTTGAATTTCGGACAATGTGGGAATATAAGTAATAATTCGTGTCCTGATTTTGAAGCAGTGGTAATTGTTGACGAGATTGTATCGAAGCCTGAGCAATTGCATCACCAGTGTTGCTGTCTCTTGCACTGAGCTTGACAATTGACTTGGTTGCTAAACACAGCAGCATTGACATAGCGACGCGAAATACCCCTGTGGAAAGATGAGGTTCCGAAACAACTTGTCTTCTTTACTCTTGTCAATTGCAAGCCTTTCTTGCGGTGTGCAACTAGTGTCCGCCCGTGGCCCTCCCCTACGAGATTTCCAACAATTCAACTCCGACACCCCGACCTCACAAGTCATAACTGGTCTTTACGCAGATAACTCTGCTGAGGCACAAATTGTCATTCATGACGTTAATGGCGTCCCATCATGGTCATGGAGCGTCGACGATGCAAAAACCCAGGCTATACCAGCGGATCTCCTAGCCTGTATACAACAACATACCGCCGTCCCGGAGGCCAAGTGGGCAAACGGTGGTTCAAGCGTCATAACCATCTACAACTTTGCGGCTCTCATGATCAATCACCTACCCGGAGACCCCCGCGATAAACAAATCACCTTTGGCGTGTGTTTAAATTGGAATGGCATGGAAAACACCCATAGCCTTGAAGTTGTACCAGACGGCAAAATTGCGATAGCGACGACCTGTGAAAGCAACACTGCCAACATCAGGATCTTCGACCTTGCTTCGGGATTACAGGCGCAGAGTAATCCTGTTGAAGCACTCAACTTTCTACCTGCTGTCCACGGACTTGTCTGGGATCAAAAGGATAGCCTGCTGTGGGCTGTTGGCAGTTATAATTCTCCTGACGGGACGGCTGAGTCGCGCAGCGCTCTTCATGCTTACAAGTACGCGGGCGGTGTTTTCCAACCATCACCTCTATACTCTTTCAACGTCAGCGCCCCAACGATTCTGTCAACGGAATGGAGCGGCACGGAATACAACGGCTGGTGGGACGGAGGACATGACCTTATAGGTGTGCCGAACAAGCGCCAGCTGCTGATTTCCACGGACTTGGACCTCCATGCCTTTGATATCGATTCACAAACTTTTGAGAGCGGAGAAGTCGTGGTGGAAAAGTACTTGCCTGGATTTACACCCGTTGACAACAGAGTCGGATCGAATGGACAGGCTCTTCCACGGTCTGACGTGAAGTCCCTCAGTCTAGATGGGAATCACCACGCCTTGTACGTGCAGGCAGCTTGGCAGGAAGTCGTTTCATACCAGATCAACCGGCTGCAGAATGGGCAAGCACAGCCTGGTGTGATCTACAAGCAGCAGCTGTATCGATCGCGTTGGTTTGAAGATACCCCTGCATGGCCGAAAGCGCGTATCCCTAGATGATCATAGTTGCCAAGGCTTGTTGACGAAAAAGTTACGATTCCAATGCCGACGTCCATTTTTGGATTGTGTGGTGGCGCTGATTGGCCAAGGCTTCGGCGTTGGGCCGTGGGGTGAGGATCTTCATGAAATGTGAGCAACTGATGGAAGACCTGCGTTGTTGGAATACCAGCGGAGTTTAGCTTGAACAGACTACCAGTTAATTTTTATTTTGTCTTTTTTTGTTTGGGGTTTGAAAGGAATGAGCACGTTGTGCTCTGGGGAGAACGGCGTTAGTGGCGGGAAAGCTGTTGCATTTGCCTCAGTCTAATTACAAGGTAGCATTGCATCATCACTGCAACATGAATGGCTACATAAAACAATAATGAATTGAAAAAAAAAACATCTCTAAATACCAAAAGAACCGTGGAGTGGCTGCAGATTCAGAGTGCCAGTGAGGAAATATGCCGCTATTTACAAAACTGTTGCTGCCGGCAACTTCCAAGGAAGAATCCTTCGCACACAAGCATGTACATGAGCCATTCGTGCCATCTCTCCGTATAAGCCGCGTGTCCCAGACGCTCGCTCCATAAATCAGCCAATCTTTTCATAAAATGCTCCAAGTCTGTCAGAAGAAAAGCAGCAGTTTTGGAGTGAAGACTCTCATCCCTACATCGGGTGCACATCTACGCAGGGTCGCCACTGGAAGGTCGCAACGCCCAGGACGACAACGCGTGACAAAACTGACTTGCGCTGTGTGTAACATTTAGCAAACTCCGTAATAAATGTGGTAAGCAACCTTTGGGAACACTCACAAACAAGCCATCCCAAAACCCATACCAATCAGTCTAAGGACAGAGCCCTCGTTGGCCCTGTCGGCCTTACCGTTCTTCAGTTGGGACTGCCAGAAAATCACCAGTCCAAAAGGCAAGATGGCCCAGAGCACGGTGACGGCAATGTCAAGTGCAGCATGCAAACGATTATTGGTGCTGCCAATACCTCTTTTCCGCAGGAAGGCCACAATTAAGTTCTCAGCTAGTCCAAGGAAACCCTAGAACTGTCAGTCTTCTGATATGGTTGAGCGCAGGCTAAGCGTATTACTTACGACGACCCCCAAACCCAACGCCAGACCCCAGTCTTTCTTGGCTATTGCGCTGAAAGCACTTATCATGGCAGTGAAAGCAAGCAAGGCGGAGCCTACTCGGAGAAAGAATCTCTTGTCAAAGCTCTTAAGTTTGTCCATCGTGATGCCTGAATGTGTGGATGCTCTGGGATATGGAATTAAGAAACAGAGCTTCAAATGTCCAAAATTATTCTGAGATGATGCAGAGAAGTCGCAATTCGTATAATATGGTGCTAGATATTAGAGTTGTACAATTCCGCGAGGTCGACTCTATATATCTTGCCTCGACCTCAAGAACGGGCTGGCTTGTGCCAATGTCATTTCTGCCAGTGTGAAAGCGACAATATCTTGGGATACATTCACAAAGAGGTCGTTTGTTGAACGTGTAGATGCTGCCGACGCTGGTTTGGGATGACAATCATGAACACAGGCATAGGATGTAGTCCATGTAAAACAATTCTGCATCTAGGCGGGCTGATAATCTATGTTGTTTTCTAATAGAAATATAGTTTCAAGCTGGCTCCTTTCACGGACATGCATTGTGTTATGTTCCTGAACACCCGCCCGCCTCTTACAGCGCTTGGTGGCTCTTTGTGGCGGCATATTTGTGTTCATTGCATAGCGTATGTCTATTTCTTCTAACAGCACGGTCAGTGGTAAAATCGTAAAGAAGTGTGATTGGGGCCATGATTCTTTGGGGATATTAAAGCACAAAGAAATGCATTTTGATGTCACAAAGATTCCCGGGCTTTGGCCTCTATTCGGCAATTAAAGCTCAACAATGACAATGACAAGGATTGACTGATTGAAAAGAAACCAAGATGCAGTACAAATTTCCTGCAGGTAGAAGAGAAAATAAAGTATTGGTTTGATGAACACAGAGCCGTGGACTGCGTTACGCTGTCTGCCTGCATCCCATCAAAACATTTTGGCTTGCATGGAAATGGAGAGGGAGACTACCATTTTCGACAATCATTACACAAACATCCGCCTCCACGTTCAGCCACAAGAATTATTCCATGCAATATTTGATGTTTTCTGTTCATCTATCAACTCTAAGGTGTCTGGTCATCCAAATACCAACCGAGTACCTCAGTGCTAGGTCCTGCACCCTACACTGTGGCTGGAACTCCGCGAAGCCGTTGGTCGGGTACTACTTCGCTGGAAGTACTAACTTGTACCTCGGCGTGCTTGACGTCAAGTCTGCAAGTCTGGTAGCTCCGAACAACTGCACTTGCCATCTGAAGCCTCACATCACGATGTTCCAGCGCGGATTGGCCGACTTGTGGACGTGCTTAGCCGTTTTAGCTCATATTCGGTGTCATGTCTGGTCGATTTAGATGTTGGACATGGAAGGTGCGTTGAATCGATTGTTGCCGAGGCGCCTTCCTGTTCAACATTGCTGAACCGTGACAACACCAAGCTCAAGTCCTTTGGCCCTCCGACTAGTCTCTTGACGATGCCATTGACACAGACATACGACCGTGCCGTCACCTATCCCCCTTATCACTTGCACTGACAGTATTCTTCCTCGATCCCAACCGACGCGCAAGTGAGATTCCGCGGCTGTGGCTCGAATAGTGACATATCCCAGTATGGAGAAACAACGTTGGGCGATGGCGACGGTGGCCACTGCTTCAAGCCCGCCAGCACCCTCAACGTCGCATGTGTGTTGAACGGCGTCACAAGAGCCTGTTCATTTGCCAGCAGTCCATCACGGCCATCTCTCGCAGGCAACCGCGATGCCACATACGAAGGGAGCATCATGAGAAGCATTGGGTTCTGATGTTCGATGCGGCCGTTTTGTGTGAACAGGTAGTTGAGTCCCATGTGCAGCCCGTGGTCTGCGTAAAAGAAGACGACTGTGTTGTTCAACGTCCCTTTGTCACGCAACTCGGCTACAAAGGCATGTAACTGATGATCAACTGTCGCAAGTACTTCGCCACTCCCTTCATGCCCTTCAATAAAGTTGACTGAGAGCAGCCAGGGCCGGTCGGGATACACGTCAAGGAAACGCCGAGCAAAGTCAAAGTTCCAAGAATGCACATAGTCGCCATATGCGCAGCGACGCTTGAGGCTGTACGGCCCGTTGAAGTTGCCGTATGGGTGACCTTCAAGAGCATAATATGGCGGTAGGCATGCCGGTCCGAGCATCTCATGATCCAGCGCCGTCATCGAAGTGTTGCGCCCCTGATACCACGACGACCAGTCCTCGCAACTTGTGTCAGTTCGGGCAACGACATAGCCATTATCGCGGAATTGCTGCCAGACAGGATCAATCTGACTGCGGTTTGTGGTCCCTGTGTAAAGACCGCGGCTGTTGTCATCTGTGTTGAAGCCAACTGCGTGAGAACGGAAGAATTGGTACACCTGCCGCTGCCCAGGCTGGTGTAGCTCTTCAATAAACCTTGACGTGCGCCGTAAACGTCGCTGAAAGTGACGGCGGGAAACCGCATCGAAATACAGAAGGAGGACATTGGGTCGCTGCATCTCTACTTGTTGTGTACTCCTTTGTAACGGCGGTAGAGTTCGACCGATGCGAAGCAGCAGTTTCTCTTCATCGCCGCAACGCGCAATCACCGTCTCAGTTGATTGCCTATCAAGGCGCACTGGGCCCGTATAGTTTTGACGTACAGTCCGCTGGACCATCAGCCTGTTCATCATGTACCGTTGCTTCTCGAGGGCAGACCAACTGCGCGTGTCAGGCAGCACATCATACGAAGTCGGTAGACCCTGAGGGCATCCGTTAATCGTCAAGAGCCCATCATCCTGTGTTAGCTGCGCATCAAATTTGGTGGATGTAGAGGGACAACTCTGCCGGCCTGTCCAGAAGTTTTGTGCCCCTGAAGGCAGCAGGTCAACAAAGGGCCAGTTTGGCTCAGGAATCCGGCAAGCCACGGCATCCGCTTGGTAACTACGGCCGAGTAATCCTTCACCCCATTGAGCCTTCTGGTGAAGCAGTGTCGTGCCCGCGTACAGCAACAGGGAAGTCATAATGCTCGCGAGTATGTGCCAGAAGTACGAAGTACTACGATAGAGCAGAACTATTCCGAGAACGACCAAATTTAGAGGCACACCAATAGCAAAAAAGATCAACATATTATACCCGCCATGGCGATCGAATGACATCCCTTGGTCAGCATTTCTCAGCAATGCCAGCTCAAGAACCAGAGTAATGCCGAGTGCCATACGCCAACTAGTCGGAAACTTCAAAGTATATACCAGCGTGATGGCTGCAGTGTATAACAATGCGCTGAGAACAAGCAAGGTGCCAATTTTGCCCATGTTCTGTTTGATCCATTCGAGATCGCCACCAACTAGCGAAAGGAGGTAAAAATGCGCTGACCCAGCGCAGAGGCTGAGTACGCCAACCGATCGATAGAAACATTTCGATCCGGGCACTCGCGATCCATTTCTGTGGAAGTGAAGTTGACGATGGGCCTTCTCCAGTTGCAATTGGATATGATCACTTTTCTCATCGCGCTGTCGCCGACCGTCCGTGCCAAGAGAGCGCTTCCTGCGTAATTTACATGATCGAAGGTTTGTAGTAGATGCCGACTGCGGTAGAGGGACTGGAACTTGGACGTAGGTTATTGTGATATCAGGGTTCGCGGGAGCCATGGTGATCGATTCTGGTTCGTGCCGCCGACAATTTCCACTCCTTTGGCGAGGATCCGTTGCGAACGCGGTCAAATTACCGGCAAGTGTGGATGTGACCGCGAGAGGTCGTCACTGCACCATTCGAGCAGACATGATACGAAGCCGAAAGGTTGAGATCTTTGAGACGTACGTCAAAAAAGGATATATACGAAGGGAGAACAGAGTGCTCAAAAATTTCAACGCCCTGGGATATAAGCTGAACACTCTGCTGATAGCTGTCTCTTCTCCTTTCATTTGACCATTTACATTCAAGAGTTTTGGGTCACTAATTCAACAAATACGCATGTCTCGTTGTCTGACGCACCATCGTGGCTGTGATAGGTGCTGTTTCGCATACGTTATCAGCCATGTCCCAATTCTGCAGGGTTCATGCTGTTGCAATCACAATCTGCAACAAACTGCGGAATGATGAGACACAGCTCCGTGTGACTATCAATGTATTGGCAGAGGAAAGCGCCGTATGTCAGAATGGAAAATGATTACCACCGTTGGTGGAACGGTTTACCCCTTAGTTCCGGTTATTTGCGTGGCGGATCCAACACGAAAACAACTATTCACGACGTCACGGCACGATTTGAGATGCTCCTTTCATTTTATAGGAATAGCCGCCAAGTATTGCGTGTACTCCAACACAAATACTGGGGGAAACTAAACTTCGACACCAAAGTAGGTTGTTGTTTACCCGTCCTCGTGATGGCCACTGGAACTTCGCCTACCAGCATTTCATCGCTTAATGTATCATCATTTCTTCAAAATTATAGGTTAACATACCCACATATACGCCCCTGCCCAAAGCTATAACCTTACTCATCATCATCGCCGTCCCCATTGCTTCCCTCATCATCTCCCTTGTCTTCTCCCCTCTTTCTAAACAAATTAATAATCCCATGCAGATTCCTCGCGACAGCAACATCAATAGCTGTCCTCAGCTCAGCGTCTTCCCTTCGCGGGTCAACCCCAAGGTCCATCAGTTTCTTAAACGTCCCCTCAAGATCATCTCTCTGGTCCCAGTCTGAGCTACTATCCGGCAGGGGACGCCTTGCCGCAACGTGGAGTAGGGTCTGATCTCGTGCATCTACTAACGTCAAGTCGGCACCTAGATCGACAAAGACATCCAGGGCCGATGCGTGTGTCACATCATGCGCAATGGCATATGTCGGATGTCCAATGTTGTTTGTTGGGTCACGCGTGCCTTCCCATCCGACGCCTACAAAGGTCATGACAGGAGTTTGGTTCAGATTGTTGCGGGCGTTTATATCAAGCTTATCGGAGAGCTCACGGAAAAATGAGGCAGCTTCCGTAGCCCTTTTAGCATGACCTCCCAGACGTGGTGCGATTTGGTGTAGTGTCGAGTTTCCTGTTATTGGGTCGGGTTCTGCTACGTTTGAACCTGTCTCTATGAGATGTTGAATTGCGAATAAGGAATTTTGGGAGCGTTCTGAATACGCTAGTAGTGCGATATGGAGCGGCTTACGACCCTGTTTGTCTGCCATGTTGATTGCTGCTGGACCCTGTTCGATCAGTGCGATTAGAACTCGTCGTTGCATCTCATCAAAGTTTCCTGGCAGTGTACAGAGCCAGTGCAACGGCGTACGGCCATCGTCGTCGACTGCGACAGTATCCGCTCCGTGCTCCAGCAGCGCGAGGACAGAACTTGGGTCGATCGTCGGCGGAGTGCGATTCCTGCGATATGCCTCCGTTGTGATCGGGATGGTTGGGATGCAAGCTGATGTCAGAAGGGTACGCCCATGGTGCCCTTTGAGATTCATATCCGATTTTGAGAGACGTGGTAGCAGGCCACCTATTTGACCTTGCTCCTCCACGATACATTGGATCACAGACTTTCCGTCTGTATATCTCGCCAACGGATCAGCACCATGAGACAGCAACAGGTCCAACATTGCTTGCTTTCGAAGCTCAAAATCGGCAGGTGGATTAGTGATAGTTGAAGGCCGACACGTCTCGTGGAGCGCATAAAGGACGATTTCCTCTTCTTCATCCTCATCCTCGTCATCGACCTCGTCGTATATTTCCGCTTGTGGTAGTTCGTTTGGATCCAGTCCAGCTTCCAACAACAACTTCACAGACCCTGGATCCATCCATTTCTTCACCGTACGAGCGATCAAGTCCGGTACACTGCGAACGTCCACTCCGTTCTCAAGCAAAAGTTTCGTGATCCCCGCTTGATCCGACATCTCCAGCGCTGAGTGGCGGCTCATCCGGCTATTTATCCCCGAAGTTAAAGTATTCTCATATTTCCAAGCAGTTGCATTAACATCGGCTCCATGCTTCACTAGCAGGCGTATTGTCTCTTCTCGCCAGAAACCTTTTGGGTGTCCATGGTCTAGAGCCGCCAAAAGTGGTGTCAGGCCCTGTTTGTTTCGAGCCTCAATATTTGCTCCTCTTGAGAGGAGGTATTCGAGCGCTTCAATCTGCCAGAAAGATTCCCCGCTCGCAAGAATGTGTATTGCGGTGCAGCCTCGTAGCTTGGGGGGGCATCCCTGGCGGTTGAAGACGGCATTTACATCAAGACCAATCTTGTCCACAAGCAATTGTAGAATGTTCAGGGACGGGGGCTGACGCATGCATGCTATACCGAGAAGAGTCCCGCAGCCTTGTTCGTTTGTCTGAACCCAGGGCTGGGCTTCAAATATGGGCACTTTGTCGGAAAAGTACTCCAAGAGATCTGTGTAGCCTCCTTCGACGAGTAAATGCAGCAGGGTATTGATGATATCCTTACCAGTTTCGTCTAGTCTGATGATGTCTCCTCCAAGAAGTGCAAACTCTTTGATGCTATCGGAATCCCCGTCATGAAGAGCATATTTCAAAAGGTCCAGTTGGTCAAGTTCTTCTGGGTCCTTAGCCGGTGCATCGAATATGGCCTGGCCACCGGATATGTACCATCTTACTTTTGAATGCGGAGGATCAGCCCCTTGGGGAGCTGACCATCGTCCTCGCCACCGAAGATGCTTATCCCAGTCTTCGATGTCTTCGTACAGTGGTGCCGCAGCTGTTGCAATACGAGCCCGCTCGGCGGCTTTGCCCTTGTCTATAGCTGATATGAACTCCAGAGATTGTTTGTAGCTATTGTGAGCCTCAGCACCGCGGGTAACCAGCGCGCGTGCCAACTCCCAACATTTCTTCTCTACTGCCAAATCAAGAGCAGTGACCGTTTTGGTCCCCCCGTCTGCTTCTATGACTGCCTCAGCGTTTAAATTGACACCATCATGCTGCAAAATTGCCACAATATCGTCCATATGGGTCAGTTCAGTAGACCATGCAATCCCTGTGGCCTTGAACTCGACCAGGGCATGGAGGGGCGTAAGGCCCTCATCATCCAACATTTGGGGATCTCCGCCGCTGCATAGTAGGAGCCAGACACTCTCTGGTCGCCCGGATCGACACGCATAATGCAATGGCGCTCTGCCCTCGCCCAGCAGATTTACGTGTTTCTCAAGTACACCGAGTTTTCTATACTCCGACAGCAGGAGGCCGACGGCGGAAGCGTGTCCAACGCGAGAGGCGATATGTAGCACGGACAAATCACCCGTCATGAGGATTGTCGGATCGGCTCCGGCACGAAGAAGACTCCATGCAGCTTGATCTGGGAGAAACATATCCATAGCACTGTGTAATGGTGTAGAGCCATCGACGTCCTGCGCGTTGATATCAAGGCCCCTGAAAATTGGGCTTTGGAGAACAAACTCCAACATTGCCATGGTCCTCACCACATGCAAAACTGTTTGGCCCTTGGCATTCTTAGCTAGCGGTGCAGCACCAGCCTCAACAAGAACTTGTACGACTTCAAGAGGCTCTGGCCCCTCTCTATGTGATCGAACAACCGAATGGATGAGTGTGTCGCCGCCCACATCAAGCGCCTCCGTGTTTGTCCCAACTGATATCAGGTAGCGGAACCATTCTTCTGGCCTTCGCGCTTTCGCTACAACTTGAAGCAGAGAAGTGCCATCTTTGGCGAGTATCGTCGGGTCAGCACCCATGCGGATGAACTTTTCCATGACCCGGGTGTTGTATACGAATTTCCTGCAAACACCCCATAGAATTGTCTCGCCATCGTCATCACTCACATTGAGGTCCATGCCAGCATCAACCAACACCCGCAACATGTCCTCTTCTTCCTTTGTGACATCGAATTGATATGTGGAAATGACACACTTGTTATAACTCCAGAGCGGCGGGTGATTCTGCTGATTTCGTGCATTTAGGTCCACGCCAGCATCGACTAGTTTCCTAATGAAAGGTGAAAATGTTGGCGCCGACAAAATCCTGATGCTATGCATAATGTGGTGGAACACATTGTTTCCGTGATCGTCGGTGGCATGTACGTCAGCTCCGAGATCGAGCAATTTGGTGAATACATCCACGTTCGGCTTTAGCTCGTCTCGGCTGTCATGGCCAATGCAGTTAATAATTTCGAGTAAAGGTGTTCTTCCCCTGTGGTTCTTAGCATTGACATCTGCGCCGTGTTTAGCGAGCATCTCGAACAGACAAGGTTTCCGCGGATTAGCGAGATGCATCGCCGTATTTCCATAACTTGCCTTGGCGTTGGGATCCGCCCCTGCTTCGAGAAGAAACTTGGTGAGCATCTCATCAGACTTGTCGTCCCATAAGGAGCAGCCCATTACCGAGTCGGGCTTCTTCACGGCTAGATGTAGAGGCGTCAAGTTCGTCTCCTTATATGAAGTAGCGCCCGCCATGGTGGCATTCACATCTGCACCGGCGGCGATGAGCACCTGAATGCATTCTTCCACTGCTTTCGCATCGTCCTCCCAAAAGGAATCTCTGTGGTAAGGGTGGGTGATCCCGTGAAGAGGTGTCGGCCCTTGGTCATTGTCAACTTTCAGCTGGATCTCACCGTTGTAAAAATATGATGACTCTGTATCGGCAGATCGCTTGGTCGCATCTGCTCCGTGTTTGAGTAGCAATTTCACCAGCTCCAACTGTCCACTTTTGGCCGCCCTGAACAGCTTCGTTTCACCGTCGCGAAGGCAGTCAATATCCACCATGCCTGTGCTTAGAACTGCCTCTACGTTCACCAGGTCGTCGACCCGGTGGAAGCACTGGTTTACTTCCGTTGGCTGAACAAAAGGCATGAAGGCTTGTACGACCTGCGTGTCATCACCCCTAAACGCGTAAGCTAGGGCGGTCTCCCGTCGACGTTCTACCTCTTCCTCCGAATATTCTATGAATTCCTCCTCATAATCGTCGTATCCCTCGAGAACGGGATGTGTCTTGATCAGCGGGTCAACACCAGCATCTAGCAAGAGTTGTACAGCGCCCGGTCGCCCTCTCAATGCTGCCCAGTGCAGTGGCATTCGACCGTCGCAACCGCCTGACTTTGGATCCGCACCGTTCGCGAGCAGAAATCTAACAGCATCATCAAGACCATGCTCGGCTGCGTAAGACAGAGCGGTGCGGCCACTGGAATTCGGCGTGTCAATGAGAGTGGGCTCCGTTTTCCCAAAATGCTCGACCACAAAGAGCGGCATGGCATGGCCGTGTGTTACCGTGGTAGCGAAGTGAAAGACGGTAGAAGACTGATCTGGTGTACTCTGGTTCATGAGTTTCCACGTTTCAAAGGCTGGTCTTTTCGGGGCGATGTATCGAGTCAATG
Source organism: Pochonia chlamydosporia 170 (assembly GCF_001653235.2). Taxonomy (NCBI): domain Eukaryota; kingdom Fungi; phylum Ascomycota; class Sordariomycetes; order Hypocreales; family Clavicipitaceae; genus Pochonia; species Pochonia chlamydosporia. Next base: position 230,256 of record NC_035792.1, on the reverse strand, counting down.
CTTCTTGCACATGGTCAAGTGGCCCGTTTGCCGATTTCTCGAGGTGAAAAGTGAGATTATCCGCAGCGTAGGAGACAAGGGGATGTGTGGTGCGTAAATCAGTGAGAAACTGATTTTTCTTCTTTTCGTCTTCCCTGAGTTGTAAGCGATTCCGGTCTCTCATCTCTTCGGCGTTATTGAGCTGAACCTCGAAAGGTGGGCATCCATTGAGGTATTCCAAAATCAGCACCGCCATTATTCCATGCGAAGCTGCGTCATCAAGAACAGGAAATGCATCCACACTGTCTCTCCTGCTTTTGTCATGCAGGAATTCTGTGAAGGAGTGGTGGATGACACTCACGCTCTCGTCTTCAAGTAGTTCCAACAATCTCCCACAACTCTGTCTCACCAAGTCTTTTCCCCGTCGGAGATCGAAGTGTAGCATATTGGAAAGCAGTGACCCCAGCTCAATCAGTCGCAGCGGTCGGCTCGCATGTATCACACACATGAGGACCTTGGCTTGTTGCTCTGCGGTAACTCCGCTGCGACGAGCGTGTTCCCTCAACATGTTCTCATACACATCGTTGAGTGTTCGTGGAAGGCGATCTAGGCTGTCAGGCAAAGTCTCTTCGGTGATATGGCCATCTAGGAGGCCGTCGGCTAGACTGTCTGCGACAAGCCTTGCATGAAGGAAAAGTCCGTTGGCGCGTTCACAGATAGTCTGCTTCACTAGCTCATTCTTCTCGTTGCTCAATGGGGGATCGAGCGTGGCCATCCTTGCGTCAACGTAACGTGCCACATCGGGAAATAGCAGAGCAGGGTCCAACTTCAGTTTCACTATATCGGCGCGGTTGAAACTTTCCTCGATCTTGGGTAGCGGCCTGCTCGTCATCATAATTCTGACCCTCCCAGATCCTGTGGCATTTAACTCAACAAGCCTTTGTGCCATGCCTTCAAAGTCTCCGTCATCCATCTCATCCAATGCATCCACAACGCAGAACACATTCTTGACGTTGCTTTCGGTAAGGGCCTTGACGATGGCAGGCCACACCATATTGATCTCGTTGTCGTTGATGGCATGGTCCTCTGATATAGTCGTCAAAGCGAGTACCAAGCCAGGGCAATGGGGAAGCAGTTGCGTGGCAAAATCACGAACAAGGTATTTGGCACTGTGATTCTTGTCGACGATTTGACGAAAGAAGAAGAATAGCACGATTTTACCTGACTCTTGCAGTTGTCGTATCGTGCTGGCCGCAAAGACAGACTTTCCACTGCCTGCGACTCCCCGGACGTGGAGACATGAGGAGTCACCACCGGAATTGAGCTCAGAACTAGCCCAAGTACGAAACACGGGCGACTTATGTATCCATTTGCCGGTGCCAGGTACATAAGAGTGTAAATGCTTCATAAACTCATTCCCTGGTGAGAGGAAGTCTGTTGGTTGGAGCCATTTTCGGAGCTCGTCGATGCGTTTCTGGGTAGATTCGTTTGGTTGAGGTGGAAGCGCTGGCACTGCATCTCGCTCGATGATTTCGAATGTCTGATCCAGATCAGAATCCGCACCGGCCATGGTGGCTACCCGTCTTACTGAATGCAAGAGTTTAACAGCGATGATGGGAAGCGGCAAACATGGCGGAACAGTCAGGGCTTTTTATGAGTGAGATTATAACACTGAGTCTGACACAGAACTGCCTCGGTCATTTCCGAATTGGGATCCAAGTCGGCTGACTCATACCGCGAAGCCGTCGAAGCTCGAAATACAAAATGAAACGTTTGGAAATTAATTCATAACTTCTTGCTTAGTTTCATTATATTATGCCAGTGTTCTAAGTTAACTCTAGGGAAAACCCCCTGTCATGGCCACCAAATTGTTGAGCTGGCCGCGATAGCCCCATTAACTTTGGTATGGTGGCCGAGCAGAATGGCCTTAATTTCACACCCAGTTGAACTTGACGGCCATGATACAAGCCAACCGAAGAGCATTTAATGTTCTCTCCTCGCTTCCCTGCATGGCTTCCGTCAAACTATTATACTGCTGAAATACTCACCCACCATGGGGGCTTCTTCCGCACTGTCCAACCTTTTTGACCCTAAGACCAGCTCAATGATAGTTTACAAGCAGGCGCAATGTCAAAACGGAAAAAGGGCATGGCAAATTACCAACTTCACGATGGAATATGCCATTCTTGGTGCCATTAGTTCCGTACGTCAAGTGACTCTTGGGATTGAGCTTGGGCACTTACTCCTGTCCAACCCATCTTCGATTTCCGGTAGCAAAGGGTTAAAAAGCGGCCTTTTTGTCGACTGAGAATTCATTTTCTGAGCATTCTAACCACCTCTCAGGACGGAAATTATCGGCGTCATGGAAATGGGAGGCGGAAAGCATGCTAGCTGGCATAGGTATCGAGACGCGCGAGTGCCTCCAGGAATCCATTCGTTGGCGATGGTGAAACCAGGGTATGGTGTTATGCAAGGAAGAGAGCCACAGATTGGCGAGTAGACACGGAGTGTCTCCTTGACACAAGCGTCAACAAACCGCAGTTTGCTTACTGACTCAACAGTTATTAAGGAAATATCGTCGAAAGTGTCACGAATTTCCTTTGTTATTTGCCGGAGCAAATGAGGCTTTTCAATCAGAAATGCCACAAGCCCGCTGAGGCAAGTGCCGCGGTTTCATTGCCTCCGGGCAAAAGGAGGTGTGCGTTTGCCCTGATATCCTCGGGCGAAAGTTTACGCTTTCCACTATCATGGAGAGCCAAGTGAATAAGATCAGGTTCGGCGACCTCTCTATGGAGGCGCCGGTTGATCCTTTCGTTCGTGCTGTTCAAAAAGCCCTCTCCAAAATTATCAATGAGTAGAGGAAGAGCTACCTTGATGAGAAGGTTTATGGCGAAGATGTCACAGACAATTGCGAGAATAAACATTGCATTTACCCAGATTTGTTGACTTTCCAGCCATTGGAATAACACTCCTTGTTCCAAAAGCTAAAGTGGCTTTCCAAAGAGAAGATGCGCCATCATGTCAAAACTTGCCAAGGTGAACATTTTCGAAATATCCACCGGCTCACTACTTACTTCAGCCAGCTTACTCACCATAAGTCTTGAGTACTGTCTGAAGAGTGGCTCTACGGCCGGGAGTGCTTGCTCCTCGAGATAGCACGTAGTTAAGGTATATATATAGTTCATATGTTGGTGCCGGGTCGGAAACTGAGAGTTCAGTGTACGTGCTTACCATAAACAGTGTTGTCAGTTTCTGAGCATAGTATAGAGTGACGAACTGCAGGAGATTCTGGCTGACATCTGTGTCGAGTACAAGATGAGAATTTCTACCCCGAATATAACAGTCCAGAACAGAGCATGAATCTAGACGGACCTAGTTTCCTTTCCTGAACAAGTTCCTAAGCCGTGACTGCTTTAACCTAAGCAGCTCTAGGTGCTTAGTGAGCATTAGTGCGTCACCCTTAGCAGCTTACTGAGCAAACCTAAGCATACCTGAGTAGCTCTCTAAGTTGCCCTTACATAGTAAAGACCAATAACACCACACACCTCTAATACTCCAAAAAGATTACGTGGACTTTATAAGAGAGTTACGCGGCCCTTATACACACGCTCTTTTTAACCCGCTTTACTAGAGATAATAAAACAGCAAGTATCCAATCATTTGCGTAAAGGCCTTTATATTACATAAAGAATATCACAATATTTCCGGCCATGCTAATGGTTGCCTAGAATTTAGCTAGAAGCAATAACTAGACTAGTGTCGTAGGAGTTTAAGACCTATAATTAAAACTTGTGGAATTTAGAGAATTTCTCTAATCTCTCTTTCTTATTGCGTCTAACGTATTATTATTGCCTTAATTTTCCCAGGGAAAATAACCTTAAGGCAGGTAAATACTTCTGCTAATCTTTTATTAGGGGCCTTAAAATTCATAAAGTGCTAGCCTTCTAGGTCTAAGGCAAGACAATCCTCATAAGTAGAACTACTTAAGAACTTAAGCAATTATATCTATAATACTAATAACCTATTAGATGTCCATTCACTTTGGCTATAGCGGCAATTTTTGGGAATTTTCGGCAATCACTTCACATGGATTGTTGCCCCATTCCTGTTTGTGTTATCCGTGGCAGCATTAAATTTACAGGTCCCCGTAAACCTATTGGCTCCCCGTCACTGCAAGAAAGCAAAAAAGTGGAGCAACCTGCTGGTGCCTGGCGATTAGCGGGTTCTAACTGCGTGCAGTTGATTTTGTCTTTTAACGTTATGCATGTGCGAAATACGAGTTATGGTCGCAGAACACTCTTGACTTTGCCAGAATCTCAGCCATAATCGTGAATTGATCACGGAGTCATCTGCGGGTCCTTGCCAGAGAATCATTGATAACTTGGTGTGCCGTGACAAGCTCTTGTCATCCTCGGGAGGATATAACTTCTGATAAGAAAGACTCCGAGGCATGAAGTTGTGCAGATGGCATCGTTGGCATCGTACCATTCTTACCATTGTAACTGCGCTAATCTTCTTCATCATGGTCGAAGCCAACGCCGGACCCTCGGCCCAGGGCCCGTCTACGCAAGTAAGTCCTTAATGCTCTGTAGATTCCAATTATTCACTTCGTACCCTAACCATCCAAAATTAGAATGAGCCTGGCCCAGACATAGACATGGGAGCTTGCACGCCAATCGAGAAAGCGTCCGCGGAGGGGGACGTCGAGACCTTGAGGCTGCTCCTTATCAACCGAAGCGCCGGCGCTGCAGGACTCGGTGGTGACAATTCATTTACTTTGCCCCTCGTGACCGCCTCTGCCGGCGGGCATGTGAGAGTCGTGGAACTTCTCATCGAACACGGGGCCGATGTCAATGCTGCCGTGGAACATGGAATCTGTGCTGCTTATGCGGCGTCACAGAACGGGCATCTCGATGTTTTGAGAGCACTGGTCAACCACGGCGCAAATGCCTGGCATTCAGTAGGCGGCGGACCGCACCCAGTCATGCAGCCGCTCCATGTCGCAGCGGCCGGGGGGCATGCCGAAGTCGTCAAATTCCTCGTCCAGCTATGCGAGGAGCAACGTTGTCATCGATCGAACAACCCCAGCACGACGGCGGAGCATGAAGAGAAGAGCACCACGGACCAGTCAGTCGCATGCTGCGCAGATGGATCTCCTGGTCCCATTGGACTGACGCCGCTCATGATGGCCGCTCAAGAAGGGCGTATCGAGGTGGTCAAGTACCTTCTCGATATGGGAGCTGATGTGCGAGCGTGCACTTCAGATGACTTGTACAGTGCTGTTCGGAAGGCAGCCTACAGAGGACACACAGATGTTGTTGCACTTCTTATTGAACGAGGGGCCGACGTCCAGGCTAAAGATCGAAACCATTGGACGCCATTACATGCGGCAGCGGTTCAAGGGCATCTTGAGGTAGTCAGGCATCTTGTCAATAATGGGGCGGACTTGGATGCCCTGTTAATTGACAAGACCACTCCGATTCATCTCGCCGCTGAGGAGGGACATTCTGCCGTGGTAGCTCTTCTCATTGAGAAAGGCGCAAATATTCACGCCGTCGATGAACATACTCGCACGGCATTGGCTTTAGCTGCTTCTCGTGGTCGGTTAAATGTTGTCCAGATCTTGATAGATCATGGAGCCCGCGCTCAACCTACTGAGGAGGGGCATGTCGCGCCGCTTTTTCTGGCATCATGGCTTGGGCAGGTTGAGATAGTGAAACTACTTCTCCAGAATGGCGCTCATGTTGGTGCCGTCGATGGTCGGGGGAGAACCCCGTTGTTTTGTGCATCCGAAGAGGGCCAAATCGAGGTGGTCAAAGTATTACTTGAGGCCGGGGCCAACCCTCGAGCAGCTGATAAGTATGGCAACACGCCCTTGATTATGTCGTCTGGACAAGAATTTCCCGCAGTGGTCGAGGTATTGCTCAAGGCTGGAGCAGACCATCGAGCCACCAATGCAAATGGGAACACGGCATTGCTTCTGGCGGCAAAGAGGGGGAATCTCCATATTGTCAGGCTGTTGCTGGCGGCATGGGCAGACCCTCGTATTGCCAATAGCTTCGGCCGCACGCCCTTCTCGGAAGCATGTGCAGGTGGATATTTGGAACTGGCCAGAGTGCTATTGGCCGCTGGTGCAAACCCCCGAACTACCGACGACAAGAACTTGACGCCCATGCATCTAGCATCCGCAGGAGGACATCCCGATGTGGTCTGGTTACTCCTACGGGTGGGAGCAGACGGTGAAGCCAAGGCCACCGATGGAAGTACGCCTATCTTGCAAGCTTCCTTGAGCGGACATTCCGAAGTGGTCAAGATGCTACTGGAGGATGGGGCAAATCCCGAAGCCAGCAACAAGGACGGAATTATGCCAGTGTATATTGCATCCGAGCTTGGCCATATCGAGGTTCTCAAAGTCCTACTCGCGGCCGGGGCAGATGCTCGCACGTCCACTGACAAGTACTCAGCTCTATACACTGCGTCGTATAACGGCCATAGAGATGCTGTAGAGTTGTTACTCAAGAATGGTGCTTCCATTGAGATTGGAAATCTTGTGGATAAATCTACGCCCCTTTTTGGAGCATCGGCAGGCGGATTTCTTGACATTGCGAAACTTCTTCTCGACAATAGAGCCAATCCCAAGGCCACGTCCGTACTCCTGCAGACGCCGCTTTTCATGGCGGCCTACTTTGGACATGCCGACATCGTGGAGCTATTGATCGAACGAGGGGCCGACGTGAACGAACGCATAGCGCCCCTCAAGAGTGCAGCCCAGCAGGGCCATACTGATGTCGTCAAGTTGCTAATCAAACACGGCGCGGATGTCAACTTTGTGGGGTTCGTGTATGGTTCGAATCCGCTGAGCAACGCCATTGGGAATGGTCATCATGAAGTCGCAAAGGTGCTCATCGAAAATGGCGCCAAAGTCGATGGCGTAGCTTGGGTGGATGGTGGGAATCCACTGAATGTGGCCGTCCAGAATGGACACATGGACCTTGCCAAGATGTTGTTAATCGAACATGGAGTCGACGTTAATGCCATATCTCCCGATGAAGTTGGAACGCCACTACATACGGCCGTTAAGAACGGACATGTTGAACTCGCGAAGCTACTACTGGACCATGGTGCCGACAGGAATGCCGTAGATTGGGAAGGATCTACACCCATGTTTCTGGCAGCTAGCAGTGGAGATGAGAGATGGGGGTGGTTGAAGGAAATGGATGAAGGACAGGCTCTGCATGATGAACTATGAAAGTGCTAAGTCTGATTATGGATATTTAGCTACAACCTTGTGAGTGCTCTTTGCACCAATATGGTATGTGATTGCTGGCGTGAAGGCTGCCTGCGGTAATAGTAAGCATCAAACAGAGGTTTATCACATATTACTACTAATAAAAGGCTAGCTTTAATTTACTCTTTATCTATTAAATTAATAGCCTGGTTTTTAATCTCGAATAGTTAGTTTTATAATATACTATATAAAGCTTCAAATCACAGTACGAAAATGCAACAGCGTCTCTCCATACTCTCCTATGCTAACGACTTGAAGTGGATGTCATCAATGTCGTCAGCATTGATGCAGTGGCCCAGGTCTGCCAATGGATAGAATCAAACGATGATAAAGTTGGGAGACGGGATTAAGTGGGAGGTCTATTAGCTCGTCCATGTTTTTAAGAACGAGCATATTAGAATTAAGTTGTACTACACGTGAGAATTAGGTTAATAAAAAGACAATAAGTTTTATCTAGCAGTTATTAAATCGCGCATCTTAGACGTATTTTTTGCCGGACTTAGGTGTAATATAAGGTACTAGGAGAGATCGGATCCCGCGGCGTGAGAGAGCAGCTAGACTAGAGGTTGGGAAGCAAGGCGTGTAGAGAGCGATAAGAGGATATACGGATTTAACAGTGCAAAGGGAGTGGTTAAGAGTTAAAAGACCTGGGAGATAGGCCTTGTTGGTGATGAGTGTGACCCAGGCTGTTGAGAGTGAGTATGCTGTTGTGTACGAGATAAATGGTGAATAACGTGTAAGGCCCGTGAACGTGTAACGTACCTCTATCGGAGTTAATAGGGATAGATGTCATTTTGATAATATATTACTACCTTAGATGCTAATGCTAGTTGAGCGCCTTGTTATACGTGCGCGTTGAGTCGCACAAATTTTTAGTTAAAGCTGTTAAATTGCGGTCTTCTCTTTATGTGTAACAAATCGTGTTTGCCACAATCCAGGACCAGTTCTAAGAAGCTTAATTCCTTCTGTTAATAGCAGTATTTAATGGCGATGTTTGTCCTAAAAAGCACAAATTGCTTGAGAAGAATAACCACGCAAAGTTTTATTGCACCCTTGATGCGGAAGAGGGCTTTCTAGACTGCAGGGTTATTAGTATTAAGAAGTTTATCTTAAAGTGGCTAGCTTAAGTTAGATAATAAATTGTGGATTAGGTTTTATTTGATGCCAACCGGCCAAAGAGGGTCATCTTAAAACTAGTAACCTAGTATTATCTGCAACCTTAACTTCTCTGCTATACTTTTAAATATAAGGCCTGTGTTTTATACTCGCTAATTAGGGCGGTCTTAATATGCTAAATACAGAGAGAACAAGTTATAAACTGCGCTAGACTGGCGGCTCTGTATTAGTTGTCGGACTAAATAGTTAACCTGATGCCTCGCTGTACCATGTAATATGAATCCCTTCCCCATAGCCCTTGTCTTCCTGATCCACATGCCCTAATGCCGCTCTTTTTATACCATAATTGACTCGTACGAGTGAATTGCAAGAGTCATGGTAGCGTCAAGAGAGTTAGCCTCCGCAGTCAAGTCGTTAGCACGAACTGAAAACATGTTTATAAGCTTAATAGCGATGTCCTACTAGAGTTAGTGGGTGATTTCACTGCAATGATCAATAGTAGATAGACCCACATCTTGAATAGCCTCGACGCCGCGAAGAGCAGTCGCAACAGGCCCTCCAACCACAGGTGCCTTGGATACCACGCCAGCCTTGCCGATCAGGATGTTGAGCGTCGCCTGTGCAACTCTGACGAGCTATTTTTGTAGTTAGTGTCAGAGACTACATCAAATTTGAGGGCATTCACTCACAGAGCGATAAGTAAACACGAGGTCAGCGTCGGCATCGCGAGGCTCCACGGAACGTCGACGTGCTCCGGTGCCACCCAATTGAGCAGCCAGAGCTGTGGAGGTGGAAACGATATCTTGGAAACCAGCGATGATTTGCTGCGATGAAGTTAGCCACGGGAAACAAGAGCGTGAGGGGGTCGTACGGGAAACGGGCCCTGGCCGATGACGATGAGTGGAGCGTTGAGGATGGTGATGCTCTGGGCAGGAGCTTGGAGTGTTTGAAACTTCTGGGTGATAGACGCGAGGCCGTCAGCAATCTGTTGTGGTGTTGCAGCAGCAGCGGCCAAGGCGGCGAAGCCAGCAACGATGACAGCACCAATACGCATTTTGGGGAGATGAAGGCTATGAAAGAGTCAAGGAGTCGCTAGATTCGTGATTAGTATGTATAGATATGGAAGATGGAAATGTTTGCTGAAGTTTACGTTCAAATGGAAGGGGAGACCAGGGTTTTATACCTCGATGATACACCAAGTTGTCAACCCGGAGAGCAGTTCACTTTTCGTTTCTCACTGGCCAGACACCGCTCACTAACGGCCGCAGTTTTATTTGATTTCAAAGTTGTTATCAAGCAACATCAAGCCACAATGTTACATATCACATATGAAATGAAGTTGGACTAGATCCCATAAGTTTCGTGTCTCATCACTGAGGAGCAAGCAAGAGGATCTCTAATAAGGACCTCCCAATTCGACTCGCTCAGCCGACTTCCTACTCATATTTGCCATACTATAGGTTGGCGTTCATTACTGTTCAACTGCCGCACCTGAATCCCGTCAACTACCAGGGTTATGCGGTGCCAGGTGGATGACATCAAATGTCTCAACCCGCAGTCAACAGGGAACCGCTGCTGTCGGGACATGGAAGAGCAAGCGCCAGCATCTTCTGGCTCGGAAAGCTCAACCGCAAGTATCCTTGCACGGCATGGGTATTAGATCACATCGAGGATGACCTAGTTCTATGAAGAAAACGATAAACGTTGCTCACACACCGCGTGCTCTACCACTTTGAGTGAGTGGTGCTGAAGATGCTTTAACACAGCAACCATGTCTGCCCCAATCACTTCAAATCTATTGCAAGATGCCAGGACAAACAAACCGTGTGCTCAATTTTAACCTCGACATCCCCTTCTCTTTGAGTGACACACCCGCAGACATTGCAACAGCCCGAGAGAAGCATTTCAGATGGGCAGCGGATATGAAACTAACTTGCGACCGTGCTACTGAGAAAAAGTATAAATCTGCTGACTTTCCACTTCTCGTCTCATTGGTGTACCCGTGGGCACGAGGGAAGGACCTGGACTTGATCAATGATCTGATCGGATGGTCGTTCCTCTTCGACGACTCCCTTGATATGGCGTCAGAGGAGCCATTCCAAAAGTAGTGGCTATAACTCTCGATACTTATCGAGAAGTTCTCAACAACCGCCCCCACCAGACTGATGAACCGTTGCTCCTTGCATGGAGACAGATTCTGGGCCGTTTATATGCCAATACTCCCGAGGCCTTTTATCGTCGCCATCAGCTTCGGTGGGAACAGTTGTTCGTTGCTTTTCAACGAGAGGCAGATAATAACGCTCACGGTATTATTCCAACATTCGAAGCCTACCTCGAACTTCGGCGTGCTGCCAGTGGCGTATCAATTTGCCTAGATTGGGCAGAGGCAGTTGGTAATTTCGAGTTGCCCTCACACATTCATTCACACCATTTAGTCCAAAGCCTACGGCAGAATACCGAGGGCGTGGTTTCTATGACGAACGATCTATTCTCTATGCTTGGGGAATGGAACAGCGGCAACACTGACAACATTGTAATTGTTCTCGCAGGCCAAAATGAATGGTCATGGGACGAGGCGACACATCAAACATGTCAGATCATCAACAACACGTTTGCGGAATTTCAGCATACAGAAAGTCAGCGTCTATCTTCAGGGTTTCTTCATTCACTACACCCAGAGGATCGAATGAAGACGGAGAGGTGCCTGGCCTCAATGAAAGACTGGATGCGAGGAAGTTTGGACTGGCATTATCGTACTGCCCGATACAAAGAGGTTTAAAGACTTATTGTTGGATACGCACGCTGCGTTAAAACTAGTTTCCTGTAACTGCAGCCACGGAATGTGTTAAGGAGTTGCACGGAGTTGACTTTGTAATTTAGATGTAACTTTGAGCCAGTAATCGAGCTACATTTCGGAGTCTCAGACGTTTCCTTAAAAGACCTCACTTGCCGAAAGCTGAGATTCCACCCCCAAATCTTATGAAGACACATGTAGCCATTGTTCCTGCTACTGCCGATCGTAAGCTGAAAGTTTACTGTCAACTACATCAACAGACACCCAATCAATCGAGTGTCATCGGTATGTTGCAAGAGCAAGACACAACAGCCGTCAGATTTAGTGTCAGTTTCTAAACAGGGTTCATTTTAAATGTCACCAGCAATCTGTAGCCAAAAGTATTCGCCCACACCCCAAGGTTGTGCCAACATAGCTTTTAACTCACCGTGGTGCACTACCCTATCAAAAGTATCTGATTTTCCAGTGCAGGCTCAGAATTCCGATTATCAGGTTCTTTCTTCTGGTTCCAATACAGTTGGTTGACTAGGCACAACTTGGTGACGAATGAAATGAGAGGGGTTCAGCCCAGGCGGACATCTTAGACGTCATCCTTGTTTCCAGGATCAAGAAGAGTTCATCATTACTGTACAATAACGCCATTCCATAGTCCTCGACAAGAGAGTTCAAAAGCCTTGTACGTATGATGTTCACCCATTTCAATGACTTGCACTAATATCAGAGCTCCCACAAGTCCGCGGTCCCATCTCAGCGACGAAACCAATGCTTCGCAAAGTCGTTGATGCCACAGCTGGTGTACAGCAGCTTCTTCACAAAATTACCAAACATCGCCAAGAATCGCCGATTCACGTAGTGTGTGTCGCAGATACGCACTCGCAAAATGTGTCCATTCCAGCAGGAGACTTGCTCATACACGCCGGGGACCTCACCCGGTCGGGGAAGATTGACGAGCTTCAAGATGCCATCTCTTGGCTGAATTCTCATCCACACAAGTATAAAGTCGTCATTGCAGGGAACGCTGACCTAGCTCTGGATCCTCAAATTTTCCCATCGGCAGCAAAGGGGGTTGACTGGGGAGACATCATTTACCTCTGCGGATCCTCAGTCACTCTTGAATTCGGACAGCTTCAAGGCGTACCGCGAAGCTTGGTCGTCTACGGGAATCCACATGTACCTCGTTGTGGTGCAGATGGAGAGGAAGCATTTCAGTACGAAGTCGATGAGGACTACTGGCGGGATGCTATTCCTTCCAATGCGGACGTCGTGGTCACTCATACGCCACCGAAATATATTCTTGACGAGTGGGTTGGTTCACCAGAAGGCTGTCCATCATTGTCTCGAGAGATTGAAAGGATTCAGCCAAAACTTCATGTCTTTGGTCATGTGCATCCAGGTCACGGACAAGAGACCCTTCAGTGGGATCATCTGGGCGTTGAAGGATTTACCTTACGCCAGTACTATTATGCGATGAAGGACCGTCAGTCCTTCGGCGTGGCGATGATCCCAGGGTTACTTTTTAAGGTATTGGTTGCCTTGATGATATATATATATTATGCAATCCTGGACTTCTGGATTGGACGTTCACGGAAGCAGACTACGTTCACCAATGCGGCCTGTGCATCTCCCGATGGAAATTATATGAAGAATGAACCAATCGAAGTCGATGTATAAGGAGACTTTACTTAACGAAAGGTTCAATATGCTCTCCGTAGCACCTAGCTGACATATTTGTCACAAGTAAAACAACCTTTCCTATTACGTAGTTGCTCGGCCAAGCGTCTTGTTCAAGTTGATTGAGGTTAAGAGAAAGCAACCACTTCTGGCGTCAAGAGCTGCAGAGAGAATGACACAAATTGAAGCACGGATAAGGGTGAAAAAAGGCATTGCTGCATTATTACAAAGGATTTTACTTAACACCGTCGCTTACTGTCACCTCCTGACCCTCCACGGGCCTTGTAAGACAGAGCAAATGTTCATCTTTATGAAACAGATCCCCACCAGATTGATAAACCCTCAAAACTTCAGAGTTCCGCTCCTGTGCTGTCCCTGCCATGCACTTAATAGCCTCGGCAGTATTCTCCGAGACTGCGCTTCCCATAGGACGTGATATCGTTCGTAGCCTCAATCCACGTTATGCAAACAGGATGATTGCTCCCTGAAAACAGCACTGCTAAATGAAATTGTTCTTTCATTGCTAATAATCGACCATCGGTGGTGGAACAAGTAGAGCCATAAGATTCGGAATCACCTAAAACTTGCGTTGCCGCATGTGTTATGAACTTAACGGTCACATTTTTCCAACAGTTGTTGACATACCAACAGTCTGATGAACCAAACCTCTCTGTAGCACGACATCATCACAAAATATTCCAAAAAGATTCAGTAATTATGGCTGCAAAAACATTCTCATATACCTTCACAAGCTCAACACACCCTTAGAGTTTCTTCAGTTCTTCAGCAAGGGTTTCCCACGACTCAGGGGACATTTTGGCCATGATCCAGTTGCCGCCCGTATGATCAGCCCCCAACGGAAACAACGCATCCAGACCGGCATCCTTCCAATTAAGAGGGTTAAAGACATTACTGACAATGGTACCAGGAGGATTTCTCCTCTCGCCAGCTGCGCCGTCCGCACTCGGCGACCCCTTCACGGCTGGCGCAAAATTAGCCATCTTAATCAAGTTCAGCTTAGCCAAGGGGTTGCAAAAGATGAGCAGTGAATCAGCCTCCCCATACATTGCAAGCGATGGCGAACCGCCCTTGAGCTCGTTGCGCACCTGGCGAAGATATGCAACCACCTGGTCTTGGGTGCTCTGCTCAGCTACCTGCTGTCTGTAGCTCTGGGCAATTTGGCTCACACTATCCTTGGCAGCTGTGCCGTCCGGAAAAGTCGCGGAAGTAATTGAAACCATGATCTGAGCAAACATGCCTTTCGCTTGCAAGAGTGACCTTAGCTGAAAGCGGATATTGTACAAGCTCAGAATGGTCACTGGTCGTGGTCCGACTTCTTGCGATGCAATGATGCGAGTGAGCCATGCAGTGATGATGTCGACTTCGTCAATACGTGTAGCACGGGTCTTTGGCTCCGACTTTTCAGACTCAGAGTTGGCCAGTTGCTCCTGTTCCTCCCTTACTTTGGATAGAAGACGCTGGTAGGCATCTTTGGGTATGTAGACCATCCGAAGATCCCTATTCCTCTGGGATCTCTCCCACAACTGTCTCACAAGCCACTTTGCTAGAGCGTATTTCCCTAGTTGTTGCTTGTTCATCAGGGGAGTTACATCCGAAGGCGTTGAAGTGTCGTTTGCTATTGCCTCGAGGGCATCCGTGTGTGCGTCCAAGATTGGTGGCACATCCTTTGCTCTACCGGCCAGCACGCGAGACCAATTGTGAATCATCTGTACAAGGGTGACAATATCTCCAAGTGTGTGCGGAAGAGCCAGAGACACCAACGTGGCATCTTTGAAAGACACAATGGTGACCCCTATCTGTGACTTGTTGCTTTCTATGAGGCCTTCTACCGTCTCTGGATAGCCATCTGGGGCCATGAAATGGCGTAACGACTCTGGAAGCTTTTGAATCGACGGCTCGTCAGTTGGTGTGATAAAAACACGGCCGATGGGATGGTAATTAATGCTTTCGTCGCAGAACTTGGTCTCGTGCTTGTATTGAAAAGCTGGAGCATTTTTGGTAAATTGCTTTGGGACGTGAATTTCCAGCTGTCCTTTTGCCTGTTCATCCGTATTAGCGATGTTTGTCTCAACACAGACGAAGACTTCAGTAGCAACAAGGTGTCGAGCAACAGATTTATGTCACGACTCACGTTTCGTTTAAGTCGGCCAGCGAGTTTCCTCCAGTCCCCAATGTCTAGTAGTGTCATGATGGAGTTATGTAAGATGTCTGCGTCAAGGACATCGTTGAAGCGCATCGTCCATCCCATAACCTTGTGGTTCACCTTGGCACCATCCATCAAATGCACCGGATATATGTCGTAGTCGGCCGGGTTGGCATTTGGCGTGTCTGGTGCTTTCCACCATCGTCCGAATACTGTCATTTTGTAAAGTTAAAGGCTGCCTTGGTAGCTTTGTTCTTCGGCTCTATGGATAACGTTTCGGGATGCTTTGAGTTTGTAAAAGATCTCAGATGGAGATGAAGGTATAATGAAGGTGTAATGAAGGCAAGGTGACATGTTGTAACTCACCTTTGCCCAAGTTGAGCATGAAATAGCAGCATATTTAGCTGCTTGCGAATGATTTAGTATAACGGCCTAATACACCAGCCGTAACACACTCTTCTTGTTCATCAGAAGCTGAAATGGCCTGGCACCGAGGTCCCCAGACCGGGGAGGGTAGTGATCAGACTCTTGGTTGAGAACTACTGGGGTACATGGCAAGGGTTTCTGCTGCTGCTTACAGGGACTGCGCCAGGATGCTGTGTATGAGCTTGTCTAAACGGGAGTTCACTAATTGTGTTTTCAGAGGCATATTCCCGCACAAAGAAATGCAGTTCCAGGATTGCAAGATGAGTTGCATGTGCCACAAGGTGTGCCTGGCTATCACCAACGCTAGTGCAGGGGTTGCCACACAACCCTATTCGTCGCGGCATGTGGTACCATATTATTTGGTTGTATCTTGCAAACAATACATCAATCATTGCTCAGGCTTACGGGTTACTGGGCAATTTCCAACAGTCGTCACCATATTTGTAATGTTCATTCAGAAATAACCTTGGCTATTCGCCGTCAGAAACGTGAACTGGTTGGGATTAACAGTGTCGCCTCTTGAAACATACGGAATCTGTGGCTTTGGCAGAAACCCTTTGCAAGAAACTCGAAGAGACTAGCTCTGTCAATACGTAAAAGAGAGATGCTAACGAATATAAACTCCACGGGACCATAAGTGCCGATACTTCACCTAATTGCAGGCATGATTGGGAAGGTGTGTTGCCAGCACTTCTGAGAGGCCGTAAGTTGTAGATGGAGGTGGTAGGGATGTCGGGAGTTAATGTAAATCGAGTCAAGTGCGCGGGGTAATACCCCAGACGAAAACAATTCTTTCGGAACACACATGTGAAGGCATGTGAGTTTCTTATATTGAGATGTGGCTTCCAAATGATTGTCTATGAAATGAGCGTTGCAAAATACTCATGGGGAATCAGCTAGAACTAGCCATGGTACGTGAATAGTGGTGGCGACTTTACTTCTACACCTTTATGAGAGCCCAAATCGATTCACCCTCCCGCTGATGTTAGGTCGGTTGCTCATTCTACTGGACCTCATACATGTTGTTGTAGATTTGGTTGTTTGTCGTTGAATCACATGCGTCCACAAGTCCTTTCATTTCAGCCCTTCCCAGGATATGCTCAACACGGTTCAACTAAAGCAATGTGGCTTCAGTCGGGCATTACACTGAAGTATTTAAACCTATGTTTTGAACAAACTTGAGTTTGCAACTCAAAGCATTCCAATTCATGATGTGAAAGTGTCTCTGCACGTTCACCAACCTCTGGCGAAATCGGTTGCACGGTTCCAGCATCATAGAGTAGTTACCCAGGCATCTTCAAACATAACTACGGAGTGCAGGACATCATTGCATTAAAATGATAGACAAGCACTTATACTCAGATTAATACGCCTCAATTACGCTATCCCATCAACCTCTATAATAACATACTTATTTCGCATCTTTGGCAAGCAAATCATGACTCGTAACAGCCCTCGGCCCCTCATAGTCTCGCTGCCGCCAGAACCAAAACCCTCCCACAAAGATGGTCAAGCCACCCGCGATCAAACATGAATAATTCATTGTTGCCGCATCCACAGGCAATGCAGGCGGGAAGCAGAATATGGCAATAAAAGCCACGATGTAAAGACACGAGACGCCATTAACTAGATATCCAACCGCGTCTCCCATCCAAAACCAGCCGGGCACAACATTTGCACGACGGCTAAGTAAATGCGGCAAAATGGCCGAGAGGTAAGACAGAGTGGACAAAATGATGTAGGAGCCCACAAATGCGTTGAATGCCGTTGCTGAACCGACATATATGCAGCCCATGATTGTGCAGATGGCACCACAGAGAAGAGTCGCGTTGAACGGATTGTGAAACTTTGGGCTGACGATTCGGAAGACACGGCTAAACGGGGTGGCTTTGTCGCGAGACAGTGTCCAGAATGTTCGACCTGCCGTGATATAGCAGCCGATGCAGGTGATGAAGGTTGGGATAAAGGCGACGATGAGCAGTCCCAGTCCGCCTCCCGCAGATCCAGTTGCCTGCATATAGATACCGGCGAGTGGAAATGTTGGAACACTAGCAAGAGCGGCGGAAAGGTCATTGATAGAGTAGAAGATGGCGATTAGGTAGAAGAAGGCGGTGATGAAGCCAACTATATATTGCGCCGCCATTGCCTTCGGGATATTACGACTTGGTCTGACAGCTCTGTTAGTCGTCATACTTATAAAGTCTTTCTCGTCCTACATCTTCACACATACCTGGGGATTTCCTCTGCAAGATGTGTGACACAGTCCGTACTGCCTACGGCATAGGCGCCGTTCAGCATACCAGCCACGAAGACAAACCCATCGCTGGTATATCCCGTTTGGTTTACCCAGTCATGCCACACGAACTCATTTGAAGCATACGAAGCACCATTAACATGAGGCATGACCGCGCACACTATAATAGTGACCAAGACTCCAGCTACGATGAAGAACATGCCCAGGTTCCCAACCGCGGGAAGCGCCCTATTTGCGAAGAGTACTGTACAACAGCATATCCACGTACAAATCAGATAGCTCACGAAAATATGCCACGCTTTTGCCTCGAATCCAGGGTGCAGTATGCTGTACATGCTGACCGTTTGGTTGCCTAGGATGGCAGACATGGACGCCGCGCCGAAGATCCAAGCGAAAAAGTTCCACCAGCCAGCGAACCAGCCGCATACACGCCCATATCGGCCAGCGGTTATGGACGCCCAGTGATAGACTGTGTGGGTGTTAATAGAGGGATCCAACGATGGGAGACTGAGACTCATGTCTGAGGGTGGCATACCGCCGCTGGAAGATGGGATGGCTGATGCGAGTTCGGCAATTGAAGCAGCGATGAGCCAGTAAAAAACAGAAACAGCGATACTACGTTAATTAATTGTCAATATACTGTGTTTTGCTATTCGTCAAACGTGTGGATATATTTCTTACAATTCGTACATCACCCCTGGCGGTCCTCCATTGTAAATGGCGACAGCCTAGACATGGCAGAGTCAGCGTCGAATCCCTTAGCCTACAACTGTCTCACTGCGAACCAAAACGTGAAGAGAGACACTTACCACGCTGCCACCTATAGCTGTCCAAGTGTTGCCGGTGGTGATGGCTACTCCACAAAGGTTGAGGAGTGAAAAGTTGCGCTCGAGCTCTTGCTTGTGACCTGACGCGTTGATTAGTTCGTTCGCTGAAACCTCTTGAGCAGCCTTCGTTACTGCTTGCGGGCTTTGTGGCTCTCTCGTGTGTTGAGGTTTTTCATGATCAGCAGCCAAAGACGCCATGGTTTGCATGGAGTTGGCTTTGAAGGGTTGAATTAGGAATTTGTCGGAAGAACACAGCCGAGTGACCTCTTACTCGAGGTGCATACACGCCTATGCTTGACTTGACATGGAAAATCTCCTTTTCAAGGGCCACAACTTTTGTCTTGTGCTGGTAAACAACTGATAGAAGGCCGAACCAGCCCAAGGTTTGAACGTTGAGTGTACTTCAAAGAGAGCTTAAAACGACCAATTAAGCAGTAATGCCCGGGTTGCAGGTATCGAATATATTGCATGCATTCAAACAATGTTCTAGTGTGGTGTAGCAAGAATTGGGATACGTGGTTTACCAACTCTGCGTCCGGAGATGCTTACTTGAGTTTAGAGGGCCTTAAAATTTTGCAACAGTCGGGGCGATCGTTGCGACCTCATCCATGTCAGGAACTCTGGATACAGACCTTGCAAGAGCACCAAGTAGGAGGCAAGTCCGGTACTATGTTACCATAACCCTTGATGGTTTGTTGGTTGATCTGTAGTCTTCCGGGTCTAGAAGCTGTGGGTAAGTTTAGTGCGCCTTGTAGCCGTGTTGTAACTTGAGACAGATTCGATCTTTACCTTCATGGCGGTTGCGAGGATGCAGTTTCCGAGTTAGCTCAAGATGCTTCCGAGGCCAATGTCGCGTCTTGTCTAGCAAACACACTTTTCAACTCCGAGTGTTACACTCTCAGACATTTCTGTAGTACCAGTTTGTCACGACGACTGACAGTGGGTATCATGAGTAACTATTACAAGGAATGGGTAACATGAGGGACGGCTCGTAGTCCAGTGTGGCTGTCCCGTAAGCTTCTAGTTCGCTACTAGACAGGGATTCAGTCCCTAATCCAATTCCAATCAAGCATAAATACCTGACAACAGTCAGCACCCAAGTCTCAGGTATTTATTCAGAATGTGCCAGTTCTGTTTAGGAAGGAAGACCACCAACAGGCAAAAGCCTCTTGGCCAAATCCCGCGCGCTACTGTTACGCAACATCTCCAGGTGCCATCACTCCACATTGTTTCTGCGGACGGCATTTGGACCAATTTAGCCTCGTTTGAAAGCCTGGCTTATGTGCTTCGTACAATAGTCAGGGCTTGCAGGCGCTAAACACCCTTTCGCTCAGGACGAGCTCTCTCAATCAGATTATGTTGGTTACGAGTCAGGCACTTTTGCCAGTAGCTTTCCCCCTGACAGTAACTCAAAATTGGAATAAATGAATTACAGAGTAGACTATATTGCGAGATAATTGCTTTCTTCCGCTGAGTGAGTCAAGAGGAGAGGTGAGGAATTCAAGGATGAAGCTCTGTGGCGCAACCATCCTACGCAAGGCACCATGTAACATCGTAATCACAACCCGAAGTGGTTCGAGACGAACTGATCGGATCATGCCAGTGTTAGGAATTCGAAATGCACTCACTCCTATTCTCCAGTCGCATGCGGAAGCCATGCCGTTTGAACCAGCCAAGTCCCTTGCATTTGGGCGTGGCGTCACAGCCATAATGTAACATAACAATGGCTTGGTGAATCACTCGCCTTCTTGACTGCTGGATTGGACGCAAATTACGGGAAATGCCGTTCTATCATCCCTAATTTCTTCATCGATGGACTGTTCAGAGCGAGGTGGAACTGGGCTTACACATCTGCCACGTTCCGGTTCCGGTTATCTCTCAATACATGACCTCCAGGACGCCATGTCAGCTTCAACCTTGAAAGCTGAATGCTAGTCATGGCCAGTGAAGCGCCCCAAAGGCAGTCGTGCCACCTCAAACCACTATCGACAACGATGGCAGCTCGCTAGACCATCTCCAGTTAGTATCTAGCTTCACGGACCAACACGTCCATGGCTACATGCTACTTTGTAAGACACTCTCGATAGCAAGTCTCAAAGGATTACCAGGCGCTGTTTGGAGCGGAAAGAACGTTTTGGGGGTGGGCGTCGTCCGTCGGTTCTAACTGCCGGGTAATTTTGGGATATTGGTCGCATTTATCTGCGTGGCACAATCCGTTGTAAGCATTGAAGATATGAGCGCGGATCGTCTCCCTTTGCCCTCCATCTTTCTACACATGCCGTTGTGGCTTTAGGCAGTGCATCGAGGTTGACAACGCCAGGTTTGATCCTGCTGACTGAGATCCCCTGTCTTTTCGTGCTAATATATCCATCGGCTCACCATCAGCTGGTGTTTTACTATTACGTTGGAAGATCCCAAGTTATATAAGTCTCGACTCGGGGGAACCCAAACAGATGCCCACTCTGTTGGCTGAGAGACAAAGCCCGGAAACCACCTACAGAATACGCGAGGAATGCCTCCTGGTAATGTACGGTACTTGACGAAGTCTCGGTAGAATGGACGATTCCTTCGCGAGGGACTTTGCCAGAGAATCATGGTCATTATATGGTGTCGGAGTAGCCACCATTGTCCTTCGGTAGTAAGTCCTCATGACTCTTCCTTGTCACTGACCTCTTCTTCATCGACTTGCTTGGGACTCGCAACTCACCATTTGTTCCACCTCTGGCACCACTAACAAATGCACATCCAGCATCTCCCGCATCCGCAGATTCGGTATCCGCAAGTTGAGATGGGACGACTACATCATGCTCAACGGCCTCATCTGGTACACACTGCTGTGCGTGTCCCTGAACAAGATTGCGTCGGGGGGCGGCTCGAATTTAATAAGCGACGAAGAACTGGCGGCCCTGACACCAGAGACGAAGGAGGAGAGGGTAATAGGAAGTAAATGGGTGTTTGTAAGCGAGCATAGCATGATGCTGGCTATTTGGAGTATGAAGGCGTGCATGTTGATACTTTACGCTGGTCTAACGTAGGTTTACCTTTGCTTTGTGTCGAATTTGCTAGAAAACTGGCGGGGTTCCATCTATCAGACTTTCACAAGGGCAAACGCGGGAGTGTTTAGCTGACGACTCTCGCAGGGACGGTCTGAAACAACGCCAATACTTCAACTGGCTCGGCATCTTTATTGCTCTCGGCTTCGTAGCCAGCGAACTGGCACTATTCCTCGCGTGCCGTCCGATTCAACAGTATTGGGCCGTGCCAGCCGAAGATCGTAAGTTGATGTCCGGGAATCTATTGTTCCCTAGAACACCCACAAACGTTTGAACTGACCCCGCCAGCTCAATGCTACAACTACGCACACTACGAAATCGTCCAAGGATCCTTCAACATCACAGGCGATATTGCCATGCTCCTCATCGCGATACCCCTTATCATCAGCCTCCACGTAACCATCCAACAAAAGATCATCCTGCTCCTCATCTTCGGCATGGGCGGCTTCGTCATCGTCGCTTCGATCCTGACAAAGCTGTACTGCTTGGTGCCGGCGCTGATATCCTACGTATACATGAGCTGGTACTTCCGCGAGGCCTCTGTGGCAGTATACGTCACAAACATACCTCTGGTGTGGCCACTGGTCAGGGACGTGGGTAAATGCTTGGGAGTGACGTTGGCAAGCCGAAGCAACGGTTCCCGATATGGCACAAGTAGTCACCATGGGCAAAGGGGGAGGCGCCTCGACTCCAACTCCCGCGTTCGAACGACAGATAAAGATTTGGAGATGAATTCTTTCCATCGCGCGACCAAGGCAGAACTAGCGGGGGGCGTGGATGGCAGAAGCGAGAGCCAAGAGCGCATCAACGGGAATGGCAATAGTGAGCAGCTCAGGGATATCGACGAGCGCAGTGGAATGAAGATTAAACGAGAAGTGACATACACGGTGGAGAGCGTTTCGGCAGACGACTTGCCAGATGGGAGGGTTTGGGCGTTTAGTGTTGCTGATCCCGTTGATGCTGGGAATAGAAACGCTGGAGTTTCGACGACAGTCATGCATACGGCGCGACGAGATTAGAAATGATGATCGTACATTTTGCTATAGAAGGTATGGCAAGGTCGTGGAAGTGTTGTGAAAAGCACATAGTTGCCATAAAATCGGGTCGAGGTTCTCGTCCTCGGTAACTGTGGCTTGCTCAAGGCATGGACGTGACTGCCAGTACGACTTCAGTCGTCCAAGGGCTACACGCCGTTTTCCACCGCAATAAGGTACTCGTGGCAAAGTAGTAATCTTTTCTGCACATTTCCAAAGCATGGCAATGGATTTATACTTCAAATGCATTCAGCATGCGTTTGAAGTCCAGCAAGCTTTCTACCAACAGATAGACTCACAACTAACCGCAGAGCAAGCCATTTGAGTACAATATTACATGGAATCTCACAAGTTGTATAGACAAGTTATCAGGCAGTTGTCATATTTGACAGATATCTATAAATGCACCACCGTACCAAAAGCCAGTAACACCCTTGCTAGCCATAGCCACAAAACGATAAAGAGCTCCCTCTAAACCGCTACTATAATCAAGCGTCAAATAGTACAAAAGAAGTGAAGTTAAATATCTATACACAAACGCCAGTCCAGGCACCAGTTTCCACGCTCCATCTAGAGCTTGCAGCCGCTCACACCAGAAGACCAACCCATCAGCCGGTTAGCAATGTCACTAGCATAGCAGTGCGTAGCAATGCCGTCTTGCAACAGACCAGAGGCGGCAATCGAGCCAGAGTTGTACATGCGGGCCGCCTTGTAGAACTGGCTGACGCCGCTGCCGGCCTTGGAGAGCAGCTGCTTGAGGCCGTCGCCGTCGGAGGTGCCAGACGTGCCATCTTGGATCATGCCGACGACCTGCGTCGACGGGCACGGGCTGACATTGTAGCAGGAGTGTCCGCCGTTGTGCGACTGCATCAGGCCGGGGTTGGTGACGCCGTAGTTTGTGGTTGGGGCGCGGACGCAGCCGTTGGATTCCTGCATGACGACGGCGAGGATGAAGCGCTCGTCTACTCCGGAGGACTTGGCGACGGACTGGATGGCCGACTTGAGGGCTTCGCTCTCCTCGTCGGAGTTGTTTTCCTGTCCGAAGCCCTCGCAGGACTTGTAGATGACGTTGGCGAGGTTGGAGGACCACATGGTCTCAAAGTCAACCCACTTGGCCTGTTCGGGCCAGCCCTGGGAGGCATCACCGTTTCCGAGGAAGGTCTGGATGTACTTGCCGATAACGCCGCCTGGGCTGGGGGCTGAAGTTTTCGTCGGCTTTGGGGCGGTTGTTGTCACGGGTGTGGAAGGGACAGCCTCGGTGGTGGTAGGAGGAGGATTGTACACGGGGGCCGTGGTTGTTGTGGGAGCTGGAGGAGGGTAGTTGTTCTCGGCCTTGGAGCTGGGAACAGGTGCAATCACGGGGTTATTCTCAAAAGGCTTGGTAGGTTTCGCGCTTGGTGAAGCTTCTGGAGTTGGTGTAGACTCGGGAGTTGGTTCAGGCTCGACCTTTGCTCCAGAACCAGAGCTGGCGGTGATGGTGCAGCTGGAACCGGAACAAACACACTTGGTTCCTTCGGCGACATCCATCCAGAAAGCCTTGGTGTCCAGGTTGCAAATACCAAACTTGGAATCGCCATTGCAAACCAGGGTACCGGGGGCGCAACCTCGAGGCCAGAGGTTCGTCGAGGCAGGGTACGCTGCAACGGCAGCAATGAGACCGAAGAGAGTGGCTGAGGTAGTTGTCTTCATTTTGACAAGATTTTGTATAAATGAATGAAGAAATGCTGCTCTGCAGAAAAATGAGAGAAAATTGTTTTATAGCAAGTTGTGGGAGGCCGCGCAGCAGTTAGGGAATGTCTATTGACTGTTGAGTTCAAGTCGATTGAAGTCAAATGTCGTGTAGAATAGTCTAGTCGTAAAGACTTAAGGAAAGGCAGCGGCCGGCGCAAAGCAAAAAAGAGGATTTGAAAGGAATGAAGACGCAGAACAGCAGATTCGCGTTGATTCTGAGAATGAATGAACCAAAAAGTCAAAATCGGCCGTGGACGAAGTCGTGAGGTTTTCTATTATATACGATGTTTTCACCCCCCATGCGCCCCTTTCCGCCCGGTTCTGGCATGAGAAACGAGGCAGCCAGCTGACCTTTCATGTCCAAAGTTCATGTTAGTCCGAACTGACAGCCCATGGTCAACTATAACCGGCCAATGACACGAGTTCATCTGGAATGCCCCCTTTAGCGTGAAACAGATGAACCTGGGAAAGGCCTCCCGCACGGGGCTCTGGGGGCAAGCCAGCTACCATTCTCGGCCAAGAGCGCCAATTTCTTGGCCAATTGACTTTGGTGCCTGGCATTGGATTTTCCAAAGGCCCAGGTCCGGTCAGCTCGGTGGGTCAGGAACCGTCCAACCCTGGGAAGAAGTGCGATGCTTGGATGCTTGTGATGCGGGATTATCACCACGAGCCAGCCAGCTGAACATGTGTGAGGAGAAACAAGCGAGAACGTGTGGGAGCACAAAGGATGATCTGTACCAAATCGGCAGACAGAAGAATGATTTTTTGACTATTTCTATCCAATGTGGTAAATTTGGCTCTTCTTGGCGATGCTGTGCGACTCAACTCATCACATTTGTTTTTCGGTCAATCGTATCACTGCCTAACCGCCAAGGGACTAGCATCGTCAGATTAACCCTAACCCTGACTGACCCTCGGGGCTCACAAGGTTGAATTGAACCAAAATTGGACGATCCAACCTTGAACGATGCAATGCCCAGGGGTCCCCCAGTTAGTCGTTTCACCATGGATATCCACCAAACGGAATTTTTGCCATGCTTGCTTCTTGGACGTATTGTCGGACACACGAGGCAAAGAAAGAATAAATATTGCATGTGCCGTGTCGCCATTAATCCCCTGTGATTTCCTCTTGGCACCAGTCAGCAAAATGAATGCTACATGCCTCCAAATGTTTCTGAGCGCGACGCCCACGATGCACATTGGTTGTGTGTATGCATTTATTGAAACGTTTTGATCACATAGCGCCGTGGGACACCAGACCACGTCAATGACGAGCCGCCTCCAAGACATTTCGGCAGTTTCCGCACAGAGCGACTCACAGAGTTTCTGTTTCAGATCCCTCGATGGGGGTAGAAATTCGCCCTGTGTCCAATGAGTAGCTGGATGATCTGTCTGCCAGGTTTGTTTCCGAGCCTAGATCAGGGTTCATCACAGAGGAGCCTGTCAACTGACTCCAATGTAAACTTGCTCAGAGTCATTCCAACAGTCAAACGCATATATTGCAGTTGTTGCTTATTTGTTTCAATTTTGCCACTCAACACAATCCATATACGCTCCAGACTTCATAGTTGCCCAACTCAACCTGTAGATGATCTCTAGGTTCGGCTCAAGCTCCCAGTCAAATCCTCCAACAAGGTCAATCCCTAGCAAGAATGTCACTCACAGTGGTTTAAGTTGGCAGCACGGAACAAAACTCAAAATTTCATGTCATGGCCATCTCACACAATTCATCCCGTTTGCAAGTCACTGTTTTCTCTGTTCCCCCCAACAGGCGTCAAGCTTGGTTTCATCCAACACCAAAATTTACAACTTGGTCTGTGCCACACGTCAAGCCATGGACCCTGCATCTTGAGTCGCACAAGGAGGGACGAGCAAAAAGAAAAAGGGGCAAAGTGATCACTTCTGGCCAACACTGTGTAACTGTTTTGCTCATCATGCTACTTCATTTGCCAGTCTCCTTCCTCTTACCACCTCTTCGCATGTAAAGACTTGACTTGACTCCTGTGAAAGAAGGCGTCCTCTTAATTCATTCTTCTCATCAGCTCCCAATGAAGTCACCATTGGCAAGGTTCACAGTGGCATAGCGCTGGCATCTTCATTTAGCCAACCAGTTTATTCATCTCCAATCTACAGATATGAGGGATCTACATTCCCCCACGCGACCGCCCAGACAATGACCAGAATATCACTCACAAATGAGTCGTGTCCCATTGTCAGCCTACCACATATTCTGGCATTGTCAATGTGTGGCTTCATTGACCCCCAGCTAGATGGCGCACTTCTCCGCAATTAGAGAAGCCGAGTTCGGCAGTGAATGAATGCACGTCTTGTCAATCTCCCCAATTCTTCGAAAGCCTCCGACCTCCATGAGAATGTCAAACTCTGCCAACAGACTCTTCATGACATGTCGGACTCCATGATCGCCCGCAATACTTAGTCCCCAAACCCAAAGACGGCCGAGGAACACAAACTTGGCACCAAGGGCGAGGGCTTTGAAGACATCGGCGGCACTCCGAATGCCCGAGTCAAACATGACCTGTTCATGGTAAGCTTTTCCAATCCATCTATTTTGTTTGCTATGTGAATCAACGCACGTAGGTCTGGTCTCCGACCGCTTGAACAATATGTTCGAGAGCGTCTAGACTTGCAATGGCTCCGTCGACTTGTCTTCCAGCATGATTGGAAACGACGATGCCATCCACGCCCCTACGCAGTGTCAGCAATAAGTAAACCGCAGCGAAACCATCATCGTTCGTACATTTCAACAGCCTTTTTGGCATCTTCAACCCTCTGTATGCCCTTGAGGCAAAATGGCCGGCCACCGCTAATCTTCCTCCACTGTTCCATTGTCCACTTCACTTTATCCCAGGTCAGCGCATGGCCATGCCAGATATATTCATCGATCCATTTGGCGCCGGCCTCCTTTGGCTTTTCCTTGGGGTCAATGCCCGCTTCTTCAAGTCTCTTCTTGAACACCGGATCCTGCAGACCAACATCTCCAGCACCATGGTCATGGTAAAATGCATAATTCCCCGTAAACACATCATTGTGCCGCCAGCCAAGCGACCACGTATCCGTAGTCAGCACACAGACGTCAAATCCAGAGTCAAAAGCCCTCCGCATCATTGAAATGCAGAGCTCATCGTCAGGGCTCTGGTACAGTTGGAAAAATCGTGGGCCAGAGCCATTTGCTTTGCCGACATCCTCAATGCTGTAGCTTCCTGCGGAGGACAGGCAATACGGGAGATTTAGCTCTTGCGCGACTTTGGCGACGGACAGCTCTCCTGTTGGATGATATATGCGATTGATGCCAATGGGGGCGAAACCAATTGGGGCAGACACCTTGTGGCCAAAGATTTCTGTGGCAGTGTCGCGGACGTTTGTGTCAACCAGTGTTCGAGGAATAATTCTGTGCCTGTAAAACGCTTGACGGTTTGCTAAATGTGTCCAAGATAGGCCCGCATTGCAAGATGAATAGTACCTGATGTGGATGATTAGTATTCGTTTCTTGATATCCCTGAAAGTATGGCCCTTACCATCCGCCCTGCGATAGTCGTTCCTTTGCAAGTTTCTCAACCTCGGCGGGGTCTTGGACTCGGTTAGAAGAAACAAGAACAAGGCACGTCTTTGAGTCAATCTGATAATACCTGTGTTAAAAATGGGATATTTCCCGTTGTTGGTGTTCCAAAAACTCTCCCTTTGGTACAACGCCCACTGCGGCGTAGTCCGCTTGCCAATGTTTGGATTGTTAGGATCCGACATATTTCATTATTTTACGTGGATAGATGGTAGATAGATGAAGCTTTTAGAAATGACGTCGCGAACAATTCTCCAACCATTTCGGTTATGAGCTACGCGGCGGGAAGCTTCTGTTTAATTGTGGGACAAAAGTCATTTACGTCAACATGATCACAAGCTAGCCATCTCAAGCGCACGACAAGTAGTCTAGTAAATCGACAGCCAAAGATTAGAAATAATTGCGGTAAGTCATCTGCTAAACTATGTCATACAAAACATTGCCGTTGGTTGTAGCAAATCCACCACAATGGCATCAGTGACGTCCAATCCGATATGATCATGTTCAGACACAGCCAAAGCAACATAACCGCAGAAATGATGAAGTATGAGCCGGATGTCCCCCCATGATAACATTTTCATGTTCACTTGGATTGCGAAAACGACACGTAAACTCACTCAAACAGCGGCTCTGGTGAGTAATAGTCTCTCACCCTTCCGGCTAAGCGATTCAATCCGCTGCATGCAAAGTTACAACCATGTCCTTTCAGCCCAGTGTATCAGGTCCATGTCACGCACTCCTTGGCATAAATCAGAATGCAAAATAGAAGGTAAGAAATGTGTCGTCCTTTGATAGGTTGCAAAGAGCATGAGCCTGGGCCGCTGGGTGGCCTTGTAACCATGTTCGCAAGTACTACTTCCGGTGAGGGAGCTCAGACTTCATCATTCCACCTTCCCCAGGTATTGTAGATGAGGAGACGACCGGGACTAAGCTTAATTTTCATCTTATCGGAAAGAAGCTGTGGCGGAGCGAGCGAAATAGCGCCATGCACGCACTTGAACCAAGGATGAGAGACGAGACCTCAAAGGTCTGTGTAATGATATACATGTTTCAACGTTCTGTAAAAAACGCTTCAAATTCGGTAGAAACCTTCCTTTATAGAGATGGTTACGTGTCTTACTATTTCTCAACTCTATCGAGATACGACACGTATGAGTGACTTGATCATTCACCTACTGAGTGTCGGCATCCCCAACTTTGATCAAGGTCGAAGGGAGGTGGTCTGTTTCTTCAAGTCACTCCTCGTCAGTGCGCCTTTGTTTCACTCTTGAAGTAATCAGGGGCCACTCATAAGCCACTTCAACAAAGAGCTCCATAGCAGCCTCTTGTCACGTATTGCCAATACTTCAACCCCTCATCGATGGCTTTACTGGTACAATGTTTCTTCCACACGCCATTTGAACGTACGAAACACAATCGAGTCTGTTTCTTCTTTGTCATCAGCTCTAAGCACAGGCAAGGACTTCTCCGCACATCTTTAGCTTTGGTACCTGTTTGCCCAACAAGCCATGGCATCCTTTGTCGAGATTCCCCCTTCAAAGTCCACGGTGACGGTCTCCATTATCCACGCAAATGCATGGGTTAATAAAATACCATGCAGTAGCTTCTTCAACCCCGCGTACATAGGATTAGACACATTTGACATATGTTCGTACTCATTTCTAATATCTCATGACAATGGGTCAAGAAAGCGGCACGTTTTGTTCGATTTGGGAATCCGCAAGGATTGGGAAAGTTACTCGCCATTCCTAGCACAAAGGCTAAAAGACTGGGGTGCTGAGGTCAAAGTTGGACAGCATGTGGCTGAGAACCTACAGGAACACGGCTTCAATCTGCGCGATGCCGAAGCTATTATTCTCAGGTACGAAGAAAAGTAGCTCATACGCTCGTTCTGTCTAACTCATACTCAGTCACACACACTGGGATCATGTTGGCAACCCAGCAACGTTCCCCTTGTCTACCAAGCTCATTGTCGGTCCGGGCATTGTTCGTGAATTCATACCAGGTTGGCCGACAGCCTCCAAGTCTCCTTTGAGGGGAATCGACATAGCTGGCCGTGAGGTCCTTAGTCTGGAAACACACGACTTTAAATCGAAAGTTGGGGGCTTTCGTGCTCTCGACTACTTTGGAGATGGCAGCTTTTACATTCTTAATGCTCCAGGAGTACGTTTCCACACCTCCCGCTCACTGCTTGTTATTTACTTACCTAAATATAGCACGCCACCGGTCATTTGAACGCCCTTGCGCGAACAACTTCAAATCCTGACACTTTCATCCCCCCGGCAGCAGACAGTGTACATTTAGGTGGCGAACTCAGGCCGACCAGCCTATTACCGCTTCCGGCCGTCGTTGACATACCAGGAATGGGTTGCCGTCCATGTTACACCAAAGAACTACTTCATATCCATCCTCTTCAATCGGCTACGAAATCATTTTTAAGATTGGATCCTTCTGTTCCCACAGATTTGGAAAGTGCAGAGAAGACCGTCGAACTGTTAAAAGCTTTTGACGCAGATGAACGCTTCCTCATAATATTTAGTCATGATACTTCCATTTTTGACATTCTTCAATATTATCCTAAAACTGCAAATGGCTGGAAGGTGAAATGTTGGAAGGAAAGAGGGCGATGGACATTTCTAGCGGATATCAAGAAGGCGGTGACGAAAGCTCAGATGGGTATCAAATAGCAACAAGCAATCGCACTTCACTTACACTTACACTTACACTTGAAGCTTTTAGTCATAGATCCATATTGTGAACCCGAGTACGTTTAAGTTATCCAGATACATTTGCCAAAATAAAGAGCATTAGAAACGCTGAGAAGAGGCCAAGAGGACTTTGTAGCAAGTGAGAGTCGTATCTCGTATTAAGCGCGGGTTAGCGACGGCAGATTCCGTTGTCCTTCGTTTTCATTGACGGCTTGTCTTGGCTGCTAGATCGATAGAGGAAGGTCATTCTGGACATTCTTGTGGCGCTATTCACGCAGTAGTTGTGTCATTCTTTGCATGCAGTTCCAAGTCACGTCAGCTTCGTCAGCATAAATATAGCCCAGCATGTTCATGATCAGAGTCACACAGTAAGCGCGTAGCTCAAATAATCATGTTTATCGATTCACTTTGTCTCTCAAACTAAACCCACCAAAGAAACTATCGTAATCGGATAGTCTTGTCTTCTTGGCGACAAGGTGTGTCTGACAAGCGACTGGGTCTCTCAAGCGCCGAGTATGCACCGTACCAAATACGATTCAAGCCTAAACATACACTATTAATACCAGTCAGCATGTCATATGGTCGGGCAGATTTGTACCCGGTTATCCTGGGTTCCAATTTATATCACTTCGCGAGAGCACGAACAATACGCAAATATACAATACATCACAACCTCGAGACCTACGGTCATGTAGATAACAATAATACCGCTCCCTAGTCCTATTATACGACAAACACTGTAATTTATTTACAAACTTGACGTTGGGAGCTGCCATATATATAAGGTGTGGCGTCTCCGGGGAACTTTTGATCCCATCGTAATAGCCGTATTGGAAAACGCCTCGTCAAAACGCCTCAGGATTGGCAAGGCTGAGACACACTGAGCCAATCGATGCCAATCATGGTGTAATGCATCACATTGAAATCCTGTTGCGCGATTTCCGTTTCGGGAACGAGTGAAACTATGCGCGATACGACGGAATACGATACTTGAACTTGTTCAACGGGATGGCATACATATAGGTTGACCGACGTCTCAGCTACGCAGATCAACAAATATCTCGAATACCGTCAAGTCCATCAAATATTCTATCAGTAGCCATATTAGCTACATCGCCGTGCTCAACATGAAGGGTGTTAGCATTTTGTCTACAGTCTCAGCACTGCTTGCTGTCGCGAGTGCTGCCCCGTACCCCGTCGCCGATGGCATCCGTGTCAACGGAGACTCTCCTGAAAGTAACCGGGATTTTAAGCGAGGAAAGGAGCAGGATGTTTCGGACAGTGTTCGAATCACGCGCAGCAACCGGGACTTCAGTGTCGATCCTGATGGTACCCGAGTCACAAAGCGATCTAGGGATCAGGATGTGACGGACAGTGTTCGCATCACACGCAGCAACCGCGATTTCAGTATTGACCCTGATGGTACCAGGGTCACTCGCGGCAACCGAGACTTCAGTATCGACCCTGATGGTACCCGAGTCACCAAGCGAAGTAGGGATCAGGATGTGTCGGACAGCGTTCGCATTACGCGCAGCAACCGCGATTTCAGTATCGATCCTGACAACCGGGACTTTAAGCGAGGAAAAGATCAGGACGTTCCAGACAGTGTCCGCATCACCCGTCGCAACCGAGACTTTGGCATCAAACCAGACAGTGTTCGAATCACTGCCGACAACCGAGAGAGCGAGGTGAACCCCGATGGCACCCGTGTTACAAAGAGAGGCAAGGAGCAAAATGACGCGGATAACCGAGACTTCTGAGTCCAACCGGACAGATCTCGAGTCCTAAAGGCTGCTCATGCTATCCCATACTATTCTTGTGCGCTGCCGTGACCGTCAAATTGTGTCAGTTCACAGAGTCTGCCTGCTTTGATCTGGTATAAGTGGTGGCAGTATCATAGTTGAGCATTAGGGTTGAATTGTGTAATTGGTTCGTTTCATCAGATTGTCAGCTTTATATGAACAAATTGGTACGATTATCACAATTCAATGTTCTGCTAGAGAAGCATTCTTTGTCGCTCTTTCACTTTCTATGGTCGTACCCCTTGTAGTAGGAAGGCGTCCCAGTCTGTTGTTAGCTTCACACTGTAGTCTTAAACAACCCGCCTTGAGCGTTTCAGAATCGCACAGTCTTAAAGTCATGCTCAATCTGATCTGCCGACTTTCTGATCTGCCCATCTGTGTCTCTACACCGAAAGCACCAAGAAGTTGAACTGGTCGACAACAGTGTTATACCAGGCTACATGGCCATGCTACTACCTGTAGCACGAAACAGTTAAAGATGGGACAGAGCTGAATTTGCGTCGTATTCATACATGTTCTCCGCTGTCAGCTAATATGTTGATCACTAGCCGCAAGAAATGCGTCGAGGGGACAATGCGAGTCTCAATCAAGACCAATGAAGAGTCAGTTCTTCTTCATAACCACTCTTCTCATCTCCCATAAACGCTGAGATATGCTCTCATATACCCCATCAGCTCGCCACCATTTAATGCCCCAAGTGACACAAAAGTAAATGCACGCTAGTCGCTAAATACACATCACAACCTCGACTCATAACTCCAATGGCCCGTCCTCTCAATCCTATCCACAGCCTTCTTCAAATCCTCCATGTACCCCTGATGCATAGCCTGCCTCATATTCTGCGGCAACAACGGCCACGTAATCTTCATAGCATGCACAACAGCCTGGTACTGCAGCCAGCTCAACGTCGTAGGCACCAAGTCATACTCCCTCGCCAGCCTCTCCGGCAAGAAATGAACCGTCAATATCCGCGCGAGAGGCGTCATGGCACGCAGCCGAAAGGGCAAATTGGCAGGATACAGCAGGTCGTTGCACAGCTTGCGCGCCATGTCAGTCACTTCCAGCGTCTCAATGTTGCGGTTCCAGTAGGCCCAGAAGTCGTCGAGCGTAGCAGGCCACATGTCAGGCGGCATGCGAAGCGAAGTTCCATACACGGCAGCCTCTCTGTACAACTCTTCGGTCTGTTCCTGCGTGAAGCCGCCGAAGAAGGTATCCTGGACGACGATGAGGGCGACGAAGAGCGTGGCGGCGGTCCACTTGTGCAGCTCGGGGTCGTTGGCGTCGTACCCATCGCCCTTGACGTGCTTGTGGTAGCCGTGGATGACGGAGAAGATGGCATTCTTTTCCTCGGGGGTGCCATAGACGGCGGCGTTGAGGAAACGAGCCGTGTTTTGGAGTCTCTGCGGGATGCGGGAGGCGAAGCTGGAATGGAGATAACTGCCCTTTGCGAGACCCGGGTGTGCGAACTGGCAGAGGATGGCGAATTGTCCGCCAAAGAGGTATATGTCGTCTACGAGGAGTTCTCTGAGAAGGACGGGCTCTTGGATGGTTTCATGGATCAGGGGAGAGAAGGTCTTGCGCTTCCGGACTGCTCCGGATGGAGGGCTTGCCTCAGCTGCGAGTGGCATGATTGCACATTTAGCAGGAAGGGGAGGAATATGCTTGACAAGAGATGGGAGATGGCTGAGAAAACGAGAGACAATGCTGGATATTTAATAGTAGTACTGAAGTGCGACATGCATGTGTTGTGAAACCAAAGTAGCAGATCTGGACATGGATCATCTTGACATTTTGGTGGGGCAGATGAGGACTTGAAGAAATGGAAATTTAGACTAGAAGTTGAAATCGAACGGAGCGGCGGAGTCGGAGTCACATGTGGATGTCATGTTCCGTCTCACCATCTTACAACCCGGGCCGTTGGTAGACCCCGAAATCCGGGGTAATCCAGGGCTTTATTGACCAGGGAATCATATGAGTTAAATTTGGGAATTACATCTGGTACGTTGAGGAACTATTTCCCCCTTGCCGGTAATGTTGCACATTCCTAATTTGAGTTGACAGACAGTCTAACACAAAGCCGTGTAAGTCCTCACTCAGCCAAGGAATCTGTTTTAAAATGTCTTCAACAACAAATCCTCATCAAATTAACCTGGAATCTAGCCTCAAACCAAATTCCTTACTCAATACAACCCAATCCACCAACTTCATCCACAACCCATATTCACATGCTTCTCCCCGCATCCTCCCGCATCGCCACGAGGCCACATGCATATCACCACACCACGATTTCCTCCCAAACAATGGAAACCCACCAGACAGGCAGCATAAACTACCCTACCTAGGTATTTAGTGGCTGCATATCCCCATCAACTAACAAAGCAGACCGTTCCATCCAATCGCTAAGCCGCCGTTACAAGCCTCCTACGCCGCACTACCGCCCGCCCCATGACCTCCAAATACCGTACCCAACGACACTCACACCAGCAAGTATCACGGCCCACCGCGATCCTGCCTCGACAAAGATCTGTGATGCGAGCCCTTCAACCGCTTCTGCGTCATTTGCTCGCGGGAACGGCGTTTCGGGGACCTTGACGTCGAGGACTTTGCAGAGTGGTCCCCAACCTTCGCTTAGTTGCATCATGTGAAACTTGTGAGGCGGAGTGACCTGCTTGACATAGGCGTTGTGTTCGTCCATACGCTCTGGATGTACGGTTAGTTTCGTATGTGGTATCCTGCCCCGTCATTGCAACTCACCTTCAGTCATGGGACCCCATTTCTCTTCTTGTCTACAGAGAAACAGAATTAGTCTCCTGGCTTCTCGTCTATCGGAATACACCGCCTCATCATGGTAGATAGCAACTCACTGCTCTGAAAACTGCGTGACAAGCTTCGGATACCACCTCTTCCCTGGTACCACCGCCAGAAACACATTCAGAAATCCGGCGCCAGCTGCATTCGAAACACTCTGCCAGCTCTTCCACCAATTCTCCCGATTGCGTCGGACGCAAAAGACCTCGGCGTCCGGGTATAACTCGAGAAGTTCGGCAATGAAGCAATTCCCGGGGGCGTCGGTAATGGCCACGAATCCCTGCGTCGCTTGCTTTAGCAGCGGCATGAGACGGGACTTGTCGTGGCGGGCGGCAAATATATCTGTCCATAGCTTGACGTAGGCTGCGTGCGTGTCAGTGCTTCCTTGTTCCGGCTTGCCAAGAAGTCATCTAGTTGTACGTACCGTCTTCCCGACCGAGCAGTTGGGATCCTCCGTGCATGACGGGTCCGTCGAGGAGTGTTTCCAATGCCATTGCCATGGAGAGGGTTCCTGTCCTGGAGTATCCCGCACCGATGACCTTGAGAGACCGGCTGGGGTCGGTTGGTACCGATGCGACGCCGCCCATTGTGACTTGACTTATCGTGGTTTCCGAGTTGACTGAGTACGATGTCTACGTGAAGTTTGTCATTGAACAGTTAAATGAGTTCAACCGCAATGTCATGTTGTTGGCATTGTCTGAGTCTGTCAGCGCTAGTCAATTCCAGGCATCTGCCGCACAGCAAGCTGTTGGTTCAGAGCTCTCATATCTCTGAAACATCCCAATGACATCAATTGATCTTAACTGGATCTGAGAGGAAAAGGCAATTCCCGCCGCCGTGTGGGTCGAACCCTTGAGCTATGTCATGGCTGTTGCCGATCACGGGGACGTTGAAGCTTGTGTATTAGAGAGACAACCGTACAATGCTTATGTAGTTAGTCTGATAAGACACATGCCCGAAGTTCGTAACATTACTATAGCCATGACCATTACCATTGCAAAACATCATTCTCAGCCTGTATACCCAGTTGCGGTACGATCGGGCATCAAATTTCACATCACAAGTCACAATATCGATGCCTAATCCTGCTTTTGTCAACTAATTGCAATTACCAGTCCAGAGTGTACATAGTCCTTGAGAACGGTTGGTGGCAGTCATTGACAACCCATCCGCAGCAAAAGTCAACTCGAATCTCGCAAACTCCAACATCAACTCTCCCACCTCGAATACCTGATTCGCATACACCATCCAGTACTCAATTTAACGTTGCCTCAACCACCCTATACATTCTCACTCAACCCCTTGCAATCTCAGCGCAGTCACCGTAGGGCAGACAGACTTCATCGCCGTAGAACTTGATGCTTCCCAATAGAGAAGGTAGGAAAGGCGCGTTGCATGAACCGATTTTGGATATGGCCAAGGTTGCATCGATTGGGGGTCAGCGATTGCGATGAGATGCAGTGTAGGTATTGTACAGAATCTCGATGTAGGCTGCCAGTAGCTCAACAACCCGTGATGCTTTAACCTCGCCATCACCAAGCCTAACCCATATAATAGCGACTCTAAGACCTCTACCCGAATTCACAACCTAAATACAGTTGTAATACATTCGTAAACATCACCACAAACACACCACACAGCCAAGTCCCAATCCAGCCAAGGGTACCAAGAACCCTCATCCTCAGCCGCCCAAATCGGGCAGCTGAACAACTTCCCCAGTTCCCCAGATTGAACCTGCGTGTGGCATGCATGTCCCACGTTTTCATCACACGTCAATTCTTCCGGCCATGAACACC
Organism: Pochonia chlamydosporia 170; assembly: GCF_001653235.2. Taxonomy (NCBI): domain Eukaryota; kingdom Fungi; phylum Ascomycota; class Sordariomycetes; order Hypocreales; family Clavicipitaceae; genus Pochonia; species Pochonia chlamydosporia. The sequence continues at coordinate 193,228 of NC_035792.1, read as the reverse complement.
AACAGCGAGCTCCGAAAGGCATCCTTTACAATACAAGCGTAAGCAGCAGACTAATTTGCGCAGGAATTTAAAGCCCAAGCCAAGTTGCGGGAATCAGGATCGATAGGCTATACTAGCGCCATCTCCTAATGAGCTTGGCTTCAACCTAGTTTTTGGGTATTTACACGGTCCTAATTATCCGGCACTCTGGCAAAGGTCTAGACATCAAATGGCTTCAACTTTCACCTTGTCGTCCCCTGGCCCCCACTTACGACTACTGCAGGACGTCACAGGAACAGAAATGCTATTCCTACGCTGGTTCATGGAATCCTGTTGTGAACGGCTTGGGTCTTGGCACCGACTTTGGGTTGTCTTGTTTCAAGCTAGGTCGCGCTAGTTGGCCTGAAAGGTAACAATGGCAATTATCCAGATGTGCCAGGCGAATTGTATCAAACCTAGTTGGGGAGCCACACCTTGCCCATGAGGTTACTATCTTGTTAGTGTACACTTGAAAGTGCGCCTGCAAAGTCACTGTGTTGTTGGTGTATACTCAATTGTAGGCAGGCCCTCTGACCATGGTGTATCACTCAGATGAACAAGGGTGTTAGAACACCAGGCTAGATTAGAATTTGGTTAACACATATGTTTCCATGTTACACTGAATCCAGAGTTGCGTAGTGAACTCTCTAGTTACGTTGCAAACTACCTTTTCTCTCCTCTATCCAACAACTATATAACCAACTATCTTCACATCTCACCCATCATGACGCTCTCACACCACACTTACTTACACCAACACCAACACCCACGATAGCAAACACATCCAAAATGCAGTTCAACATCCTCCTCCTCCTGGGCCTAACGTCCCTCACAACCGCCCACATGCAAATGTCCTACCCGCCCCCCTTCCGCTCCAAGTACAACCCCTACACCACAAACGTCGACTACGACATGACATCTCCCCTCTCCGCCTCTGGCTCCAACTACCCATGCAAAGGCTACCACACGCTGCTCAACACGCCCCAGGGCCGCTCCGTAGCCACCTGGTCCGCCGGCGGGAGCTACAACTTCAGTGTCGTCGGCAGCGCCACCCACAACGGCGGCTCGTGCCAGGCCTCGCTGTCCTACGACGGAGGAAGCTCCTGGAAGGTCATACACTCGTACATCGGCGGCTGTCCGCTGACGCAGAACTGGCCGTTTACCCTGCCGAATGATGCGCCGTCGGGCGAGGCGCTGTTTGCCTGGTCGTGGTTTAACCAGATTGGCAATCGGGAGATGTACATGAACTGCGCGCATGTTACTATCCAGGGGAAGAAGCAGCTCAGCAAGAAGAGTCCCTCTGATCCGTTGAACTCGCGGCCCAAGATTTTTGTGGCGAATGTGGGTAATGGGTGTGGTACTTTGGAGGGCGCGGATGTGCTGTTCCCTAAGCCGGGGCCTGATACGGATAATATCTCCAGGAAGACGGCGAATCCGGTTGGTAATTGTGGTTAAGAGGTTGAAGAGGAAGAGTCGGTGATGGAATGTTTGAGTGATGGGAGTTGATGGAGGGTGAATCGAGAATTCACAAGCTAAAGGAGACATTGAAAGAGATTGATGGCATTGAAGAGATGATCCAGACCAAGGAAGGCATGTTTCATGTACATAGTTGTTGGCCTACTCTGTAGGATCAGTACATACTGTCACTAACCTACGTATATATCCATCGTTTGACCAACGACTTCGTATGACTGCATGTGACTGCGAGTGCCACTAGTTACAACCAATACTTACAGCAATACAAGTCACAAACCGACTCATCTACAATCACGAGTCTCACTGCTGGATGAAAATGGCAACACGAGAGTGGACGCTTTATTGCTAACTCCTGTTCAAACTCCTTGCCATCCATGTACAACAAAACACACTCGCTCTAAATGACAAAACCATGTATGTATGCATGATTCCAACGCGACCCATGCCGCACATCACATCACATATATGCACAGTGTTAATCCTCCTCTGCCCACACAGGCATGACAAGCCAAAAGCTACAATCACATGGAATGCTACCATTTGCGCCGCTGTCCATAAAAAGCTCAATCATCTGCCGCCTCCAGTTCCGCCAAAAGTTCCCTCTCCAGCTCGTCATCATCTATATCCCCTTGTTCGTCCTGTGATGGCTCAATGGCAGCTGCCTTGTCGCTTTTGACAATTGACTCGTCGCCAGTTGGCACCGGTGTTGGTAGGCTGCTGCCCTCTTCTTCGACATCGTCTCCATTCGGCGTTCGTACAGCTCTCAAGCCCGACGCTCCACGGTTACGGGAAAGGCGTTGCTTCTTGGCCAATATGCTTTCGCCCGCAATACTAGGTCCGTCGCCATCTGACTCATCTCCTTCGGCAGGTTGTTTCCGCTTTTTGCCCTTCTTTTCTGGGCTATCGGTTCCAGAACTGTCCGTGTCACCATCGTTGTCACCCTCAGCACCGCTCTCAACGTCGTCATTGTCGACATCTCCCTCTTCCTCCTCGTCCTCGTCTTCATCATCGTCATTGTCAGTGCCGAGGAACTCTTCCAGATCCTTGTCTGCCGTGGCCCAATCAAAATCCTTCAGGTTTCTTGCTTCCGTCTCTGCATTCTCGGCTTCTGATGTGGGCTCTGTGGTATCATCGGATCGTTCGCGGTCTGCTGCAATGTTGAGGTAATATGGTCGCTCGTCCAATCGGCGCCATTGGCTTAGGCAGTCGATCAGCCAATTGTGATTAACAATTTTGATGCTCGGAATCTTGGCGGCTTGTTGCACCTTTTTTGTTCTGGGTCGAGCCAGCGATACAACCAAATGTGTGACGCGGCGTGACACACTATCCAGTACTTGGGCACCAAAACTTTGTGCTTGCATCCCAATCTCGGAATCTTCGATATTGACGCCAAGAGGTACCAGGCCGGACAGAACAATAACCAGTCCAGACAAGACATTTGACTTCAATTCGTCGAGGATATCACCAACATCGGGCACCATGGACAAGTCCACGCCATCATCAACTGACGATTTTCGTCGCGGCTTGCTGTGCCCTGGAGGGTGTGTGGGCTCTGACTGTCGTCGTTCTTCTCTTCTCCTGTCGTAGGTTTCGTAAAAGGATGAATGGAGGTCGGTAAGATGATCCTGTAGAGCAATAAGCTCTTCGTCGTCATCGCTTAGTAAATGCTGTCTGGGGTGGTTCGGGGATGATCCGCCTGTCTGCGGGTCTTGAGCTGAAAGCTCGTCTTCCTTGTCCAGTTCTTCTTGCATGTGCAGCATTGGCCGGTCTGTCAATTGCTTCTCTAGCGTCTTTTCCTGCTCTTCTGCTTGAATCTTGAGGCTAACTTCGTCATCTGCTCCACTCATTCTTGCTATTTCTTCCAAAGGTGATGTTTTCCCATCAGTCTGTGCGCCGTTTGAACCGTTACTGTTATTGGGAGCCAACAGTGCGCCATTGGACTGGGGAGGTGCTGGCAAAATGTCTGTCCGCTTCGGCAGGAAGCTAGAATTGATGTCGCCAATACCCTTGAAGAAGTCGTAAGGCACGACCTTGATAAGGTTTGGCCGATTTCGCGGCCACACATCAGCGCGATCATCGATAATAACAACCATGTTGGTGCTGACTGGAAATAGTCGCTGTAAGCTCTTTGAAGTTATGCTGCCGTTCTCGTCTCGACTGATGACGCGATTGCCAAAGAGCTTCTTATCTGGGTCGACAATCCGCGCAATATTCAGTGCGTACGCACGTGTACCCATAGTGTACACATGCAATTCGTATAATGACGAGACCTCTTCGAGGAATTCTTGTAAGCCAGGCCTCAACTTGATGTAGTAGGTGCAGCCACTAGCCAAACCCCTTGGTCCATCATCATTGAGTTGAAAGCTTTTGACATCTTTGACAGCCTCGTAATTGGGATTCGAAGTGTCTTTTTGCCACTCGCCAATTGTTGGCTCTATACATGCATGAATAATGGTCTGGTCCAAGTCGACGACGAGGCTCAGCTTGCGCTGACGCAGAAGGCGCTTCTGCGTGTCATGCTCTGCCTTCATCGCGACGCTTTCGCTAACCATCAAGCCGGTTTGGTCGTGGGTCATGTTGATCATAGCGCGGTCAGTGTCCCTCTCTTCGGTGGCCCAATTGAATTCGGTCATATCAGCGCCGCAAAGGCTACAGAGACCTTGGATTTGCACCTCGTGACCGCAAGCCTCTTCCACCATCATGCATGGTGTGTCGGCATTGATGACCATGCCTTCTTTGATTCGCCATTCCTTCAACTTGCCCTCTGCAGGGCTGTCGTATTCGGTATATGTTGTTTCGTCAACCCATTCATCGTCGCTTACTTTCCGCCGCCAAGTAAACTTGTATTCGATAATGGTTTCTTGCTTTTTTATAGAGTCTCCCGGTGACTTGAGAAGCTTTGTAATTGTGATGGGATAATGCAGGCGCGAGCCTAACGAGACGACTTTGTCGTACATGATACAACGAGGTTTGGTGTGTTTTGGGCGGTTTCAATTAAAGAGTATTATGACAGTTGTAACGGGGTGTGCAGGAAATGTTACAGCCGGTGATAACAAAAGTCGGGACGTGGTAGCAAGAGTCGGGAGAGGAGTGAGATTGTAACCATCCAGACTGCCAGCTATAACGAGTCAGCTCTTGTTTGATCATGCGTTTGTGGTCTTGTGCCGTAGCTGCCGGGGGTGGAGTGACGACGATTCACGGACCTAACGATCTCCCCCGTTCTCAATCCTTCTCGAGTAATCAACCTCGATCAAGCCCATGGCCTGCCGGTTATGGTTGGAGTCGCGATGCAACTATCGCACGATGCGCCTCAGATGCAGCGCGAGCCACCTTGTTCGAAGGCTGACTCTGGGACAGACAGACAGAATGGAAAGCTGAGCTGGAAGAGGACACAGCAGAAGTGCCAAGTAAGATGAAACGGCAACAATTGGAAAACAAAGAGGAATGGCTCGCCGGGCGCAATTCGTCAGGGTGTCGCGATGGCGCTTGTCTCCTGCACGCACAGGCGTAGACAAAGGCGAATGGATGCGATGCGGTACGGTATGGTATTTTGTGGTATGGTATCGTATGATGGTCGTTGAGTCTGATCTGGTCTGGTCTGGCTGTATTGGATAAAATGGATTCCAAGGTGTCAGAGCTTATGAGGGTCTGGTCCTTGTCTGGCTCTGCTCTGCTCTGGCTCTGGTTCGGCCGGGTCTGGGTCTGGGTCTGGGTGTGCTTGGTCTGGGTTAGAGTCGAGGCGAAGACGTGACGCAGACTAAACGCAGCTGCCCGCAAGCGGCACAAAGGCTCTAGTTAAAGAGCAACTTGGGAAAGCAGCACCCAATTCAAGTAGGCGGTGATTGGCCAGATGGATCAACCGGTGGTCCAAGCTCCTGTTTTTGTGGGGGCGCTAGTCCAAGGTGCCAGCTGCAAATCACGTGGCTGGGTGAAAAGAGGAAAACACGTGGTGCGTCAGGTGATGGTTGAAGAGGAGAAGCAGCCGGATGTTGATGTTAAAAAGGTACGGTGTTGAGCCAAAATTGGATGAAAATACCGGGACACATGAAGTGTGAAGAGACTGATGCCGGGATATTGCAGAGCGGGGAGTCAAGGGTTGGGCTGGCTGTTACTCAGTTTGAAGTTGAGCAACGCAAAAGCAAAGCAAAGCAGCCAGACAAGCAAGCCACAAAGACAATGCAAAGCAATGCAAGTAAAGCAGCTAAACTGAAAGCAAAGCTCAAGAGCTGCTCTGTTGCATCAACCAAAGCTGAGACGATTGACTCAGTACCAGTGTCAGGTAGCAATATTAAACAAGTACTTGCAACTTGCAATCACAGATTGAATGCCCCAAGATGGATGCAGTAGAGTCAAGTACAAGTTCCGGCTATAGCTACCTGTGCCTAAGTACCTAATGGAAAATGGTCAAGTTCCAGATGTCCCGTTGTGGTCTGGTGGATGGGGTAATGTTGCTGTTACTCTTACTGAAACCAAAAAGATCAATCAGTATGGTAAAGCAATAGAATGGCGTCAATGTATTGATGAGTGTCTGGTGTTTGATGTTGTTGTATGTCGTCTGTGTCTGGTCTCGCGTCAACTGCTCCCAAGCAAGCTGAGCCTGGTCTGGATTTTGAGCTCGGGAAGACCCCGCCCTTTTGTACTCAAACAGAACAAAAATATGGAGCCAAAGAACCAGGCCAGAGTCAAGTGCACCTCTGCTGGGCTGTAGGCTGTCCAATGCCGCTGCAGGGGTCGTGCTGGTCAATTGGTTCAGGTCTGTGTATGTGGGGCTCCATGACTCTGTGAATCTGGTGCTCTCACCACTCTTCACAATTAGGCCCGACTACCCTAGACGTCAAGCCAACATCAAGAAATACTGTTCAGCAAACGATACCTGACTGTTCACAACAAGTAACACATAAAATGACATTAAAATCAGTTCGTATACAATTGTACACTTGTTTTTTAGCTGTTCATTCTCAGCTGCGCTTCCAAGTTACCCAACTCATAGTGACCCACCACCCTGAAATAGCTTCACCTCATGCCAAACATCACACCACCAGCAGAACACATACATTCCGTACTTCAGTAATCGCAAAGTCGCCAGAAACACCCAACGGCTACACCGGTCCAGATGGTAAATGTGGGGTATTATATGAGAATTTTTTCACACCCCGTTCATCTTTGATCGGAACCCCAAGATTTCACCATCTACTTCACCTACGCCCTTGACCACGACCAACACATCCACAGAGGAACCTATTCGGCCCCAGCATCAGTATTCACTTCAGCACATGCCCATCGTTCGTCATTAAAGTAAAATTAAGTGATATAGACCATAAAATCCCATGCCATCTATACAGCCGCAAACTCCGCGTCATAAAAGTCTTGCAATATCATACATCATTCACCACATCCTATTCACACTCCATCAGCCTTCTCATGCTGTGGCCTGAACAAGCTTGAACCCCTCAGACACTGTCTTCGTAATCTCTTCATTCTTATGTGGCAACAGTCCCAACGCAAAAGCCACGTCGTTCCACTGTCTCTCTGTCTCGCATCTCGGTAATCTAGCTGCCAGCTTCTCCGCCAGCTGCTTCGCGTGCTTGTCCTGTTCATACACGTTAGCAACAGCAAATCTTCCCCAATAACTATTATAACTTTACGAACCTTCTCCACAAAGCCGAGCAGGAACCGGATAATCCGCTTGAAGCTCTCTTCATCCATTCTGCCACCGGCACTGAGCAAGCTAAACATGTCGACAAAGTGGTTGTACACGGCATTGTCCTTGGTGCTGAGTTCTGTAAAGAACATTCTGGCTAGGTCGGCGATGCGGCGGTCCTCGTCCTCGAGGCACTTGGCCATTTCTCCGAGTTGGCCCTTGACCTTGACCTGACCGGCCAAAATGAGGAACGTCAATGTCATGAGGCAGGTTCTCTTGACCGACGCGTCGTCATCTGCAAGGCGCCTGTATAGGAAGTCGGTGTTTTCGTCAATCAGGTGGTTGAAGCACACTGCCATGTCTCCCAGTGCAATCACTGCGTTGGAACGCACAGTGGCATCTGGTGACCTTTCCATGATGGTGATGAGAAGTGGTAGGTTTGTCTCGCAGTACTCAGACGAGACACACATCAGCTTTGCGAGGCACAGCGTTGCCGCCGCCTGGAGACCCTTGTCGGCATACGTGGTGTTGTTGGCGCAAATCTCGGACACCAGGGGCCCGAAGACGGCCAAGAGAGACTCTGGGCCGTATAAAAGTTCCCGTTCTCTGATATGGGCCATGGCCTCTGTAAAGTCATCTTCAGTAGTACCCCCAATGAGGTCCAATTCATCTGCTTCTTCCTTTTCCTTTTCCGCCTTGACCGGCGTCTGCTTCTCTTTTTCTTGCTTTCTACGCTTGAAATCGAGTTCGCAGAGCTCGAGATGCACAATCTGCTTGATGGCGACGTGTCCAACAATAAACAAAAGTTGTGACAAGTTGACAGCGTTGTCGCGCGTCTTGGGCTTGTCCACCTGCATTGTTTGGTTCATTGTTTGATTCATCGTCACGTCAGGCATGCCTTTGGTCTCGTCTCTTGACGTTGGCCTTGAGCCTGGGCGAGACTGTGCAAAGACATGCTTTGTCTTGCGTCGAATAATTTCAGAGCAGAGCACATCAGGGTGCTTGGAAATGGCATAAATGGCATTGATAGCTTGCTCGGCAACACCGTACCACTCCTTGCTCTCCGACTGAACCTCAGCAATAGCCGCCAAGCGCCCGAGGACCGCATGGTCGTTGGGTAGCCTGTTGAACTTGGTCGTCGACTCCTTGGCATGACGTCCTGTTGGGTTGATTCTTCTTAGGGCAATGCAGGTGTACTTGGCTAGCTGCAAGTCCGCTCGTCCGTGTGAGCCCAGACCGGTACGAAGCATGGTCTCAATCTCATCAACAGCAATTTCCGGACTAGCCGTAGCCAGCATTCCAAGTACAATGATGGCGCCACGACGCTGTGTTCTTGAGATCTCACGCCTCTGTACACCGTAGACTTGCCACAGTTTGGTCACGACGATTTCTGGGATAATACCACCCTTCATCATCGTGGCAAGCAGTTGCTCCAATGATGTGAGCTCTGCTGGGGTGGCACCGAATGTCAAGCTAATCATGTTACGGGCCACATAGTTTGCCGCGTCGTTCGGGCTGAAGGAATCCGGAGCCTCAAAAAAGAGCCTTCGGTAGCACTCAATCAAATGCGTCTGTACACCCTTGCCTTCATCACTGTTGCCCTTTGTCCAAATCAACCTCAACATGCGCCGAATACCCACCTTGTTCTGCTCGATGTTGTAGGCATCTCCGATTTCAAAATAGTCAATGGCTTCAATAACTTCGCTCTTGTTCCTGGCGCCGAGTAGTTGACACACGATACCAGTAGCGTCGTGGAGGACGTCAATGAAGCGAAGAGCCTCGTTGTAGTATCTCCGCGTTAGGGTCAGTTTTTCGATTGCCTCGCCGGTGGCTGCCTCTTCCTGCGCCTTCTTGATGGCGGCCATCTTCTCTTCCTCGGTCATTTCCTTGGGCTTTTGCGGCGAGTCAATCTGCGTAGCTTCATCTAGAAGCGCATTGTCGACAGTGGTGTTGGCATTCTCCTCTCCAAATCCTGGCATACCTGGAGGTGGTTTAAGTGCATTAAGCTCTTCCTCCACCTTGTCATGACGTTCCTGCCACTCCTTGCGAGAGAGCTGGGCGCCGTGCATGACAGTGAAAGGATGGGTCTTGATAAGGATTCCGAGAAGCTTGATGGCGTTTCTGCGCACGTTGCTACTCTTATCCTCTAGGCTGCGACATGCGAGCTCAGCGGCCTTCTGTCGCCTCTTCGGGAACTTCTGGTCCAGTTCGCAAAGCTTCATGTAGACTTGGAGAGCTCTGCAGCGGCAGTATGGATTGATGTCCAAGAACCTCTCCTCCAACACGTCAAAGAAAGCATTGAGTTGCGATTTATGGTTCTCGCTTCGCTCGTCTTGTTTGCTGAGATAGCCAATCATGTTGCCGCAGACTTCGATGAGCGCACATCGCAATGTGTAAGACTCACTGTCAAGCTGTTTGGCCAGCATGGTCATCTGCTTAATGACGAGCCTAGGGGCCAACTCTGAGAGCTTGGCAATGAAGGCAGAGACGGACTTGGGCCCGCGGGAATCATTTGAGTTGAACTCTTTGCCAGAAATCTCGCGCAGTACCTCATCTGCAAGCTGAGGGTAGTCATAGGTCTCGGCCAAAATATGCAGAAATTCGGCCATGGGTTCTGACAGATGCTCGAAGTAGGTCAGGTTCTGGATGACATTGATTTGCGCGGCTGCCTGTATGTCAGTGACTTTTCGACATCCAAACAATCCGAGAGGGAATTTAACAACGAACCATATCCGTGGCCGTGGTGCTTTACAGCAATACATAATACTTTGAAGCAGTGCATTCGAATTGATGTAGTCTTGGCGCGCTGCTCACTCTCCAAAATCATGTAGACTGGTCTCGTGAGAAGGCTGATGAATGTATCTCTTTCGCTGGTAGTCAGGAAGATTTTGGACAGCTTCTGCTTTAGAACTTTGCACATGACTTCCAATGCGGCCTGAAGCTGTGTCGCCGAGTCCCAAGTCTCCTCCTTTGAAGCGCCCTTCTTGGGCTTGGCCCGGCCACGAGCAACGGGCACTGTCGATGATTTCTCGGCGGCTTTCGTCTCGACTGCAGCGATTGTCCATTGTAATAAGAATCCATATATCTCGAGAAGCTGCTTGTGGTGAGGTACAGAATCTTGTTCGTCAGGCGTGTCCATGTCATTGTACATGTAGTCGCATTCGGCACTGAGACCGCTCATTACCAAGTCAAATATCTTGCTCAAGGCGTGGGTTGGCAGATATGACGTGTATCTTTATATGGCGCACGTTAGTGGTTATTGTTAGCCAAGGAGTGGCGCATACTCACTTGAGAAGAAACTGCAGTGAGTCCATATTTGTTGCCCGCAGAATGGCATCTGGATCATGTGCGACAGCATCGACAATAGGGTTCAACACGGGGTTGATGACAGGATTTGTGAGAGATTCGGGGTCATTTTCACAGTCAAAAAGGGCGCTGTCGGCCTCTGGCGTGGGTATTGTTGTGGGATCGGACATGTAATGCTTGAGCGCATCGTTGATATCGAAGTTGATTGTTGCCATGATGGGCTGATCGTGTCGCCTCGGAGGCGACGGGGGAGGCTTGCGCGCAGAGAGGCTATATGCAAAGAGGATGTGGACGGGTTGTAAAAAGAAGAAAGAAGCTAAGAGGTTAGTATGTTTGACGCTGAGCACACAGCTATATTTGCCCAACACTCAAAATTGTCGTCAATTGTCGGCTGTGATGCTGATGATGTGGTGTTTCGGTTCAGACTCGTGTCCCTCAGCAACGGCTCAACGTTGTTTTTGTTTTGTTCAAATACGCGCCAAAGCTAAGCTCATCAAGACCCCACATTTGTGCAACTTTATGCTCATCTTATGCACCATTATGCATGGGCCTCCATCAAGACATGCTGAAGCTGACATTAGTCGCGTGTCTCTCGTCCAATCAATTTGGTTCCCAGTTGCAGCTTGGCCAAACACGTTCAATCCAAACTGACAAGTCAAGCCCCTCCATGGGCACAACAAGCGATTGGATTATTAACTCCAGGAAGGACAGGGCAGTTGCAGATTGTTTGCATACTGCCTTCAATTAATCACACTGCCGTCTCTTGGTCGTGAGCGGCATCAATTGATTTGGTCCTGTTCCGTTGTCGCTAACCATCTTGCTCTGCGTCGCTTGAAGGATCAACGACCTTGTTTTGACAACGGCAATTTCGTTTGTGTACCTCGAACCCTGGTGGGTGACAAATACACATGGCTGCTACAGTCGTTCGTCGGAGGGTCGAGGAACCCTTTGATATCCATGAAGATGCGCGCACAGAAGAGACCGAGATGATGGTTGAAGATGATGTCGACCATCTCGCCAATGATGCTGCCATAGCTGCAGCGACTGACGAGGTAATGGAGGAGGAAGTCGAAGATGAAGAAGACGAGGAGGAGGACAGCTCAGAAGACGAACAAGTCGAAACCAGCGTACAAGCTGATATGGATAAGCTGGGAGATGACTTTCCTGGCTTTCGTGGAAAGTATCGCCTTATTAAGAGGATTGGCGAAGGTATGTTTTGTCATGTTTCTACAATGTATTAATGCCTTGATGGTCTCGTCAAACCAATGCTGACATGCATGGTCTCCTCAGGAACCTTTTCTACTGTCTATAAAGCAGAAGATTCCCAATACGACAGATTTGACAACAGTTGGGACTTTGACGATGACTCGTCAAAATGGACACCACCACCTCTCAAGAGACACGCCAGCCATGCATCTTCCGAGCGTTCCCAACGGCGGCGCTCGCGATACGTTGCCATAAAGAAGATTTACGTCACCTCAAGTCCAGCTCGTATCCTGAACGAGCTCGAGCTGCTCCATGATTTGCGACAATGCCCCTCTGTCTGTCCTCTAATCACAGCTTTCCGAAACACTGACCAAGTGGTTGCTATTCTGCCATATTTCCGACACGGGGACTTCAGGGCATACTTCAGAGATATGACCATCCCGGATATCGCTATTTACCTGCGATCCCTATTTACCGCTTTAAAAAGCGTACACGAACACAAAATTTTGCACCGAGACATTAAGCCAACCAACTTCCTCTACGACCCTGCTACCCAACACGGCGTCCTAGTCGATTTTGGACTAGCAGAACGGGAGGGATCCGATTGCAAACCATGCCTCTGCCACGAGCATCGCGAAATGCGCAAGCATCGCCAAGCCAACTCTGTCTGGGCTCAGACTGCAACCACATCACAGCCAGGGTATCCCAAGTCAGACACGAGATTGTCAAAACGCGCCAATCGCGCGGGCACAAGGGGATTTCGCGCTCCTGAAGTCTTGTTCAAATGCACCGAGCAAACTACCTCAATTGACATTTGGTCTGCTGGTGTTATTCTTCTCACTATTCTCTCCAAACGCTTTCCGTTCTTTAACTCGGCAGATGATGTTGAGGCCATGATTGAAATAGCAACCATTTTTGGCTCTAAGCGTATGAAAGCCGCCGGCCTACTACACGGGTGCGTTTTTGAAACCAACATCCCTACAGTAGGCCAGCAAGGCTTTACAATGGAAAAGATCATTCTCTGGAGTACCTGTCGCACAGATGACAAGCCGCTGACCCCTGACGAGAAACTGGCTGTGCGATTCTTGGAGCGTTGTATGGAATTGGATCCTTCTAGACGCATTACAGCCGAGCAGGCGCTGGAGCACGAGTTTTTGAGTATTGACCAGCCTCAAAGCCAGGGACACGGCGATGATGACGAGGTCGATATGCTTGCGGCATAATTTCATACTGGACCACTTGGAGTTTCTACTTTGCGATATCAGGTAGTTTTATTGGAACCAGGCAGCACAAATCGGGGATCCATGTGTGGTAAGCATCTTTGGGGCGTTGGTACATTTGTTCTGGGCGTTTTGAACTGGCATGGACTGGACCTTGGTTGCGATTAGATCTGTATAAGCACATGGAGTTAGTAGACGTATAGCGAGGCGGCTTGATAAGAAATGGGTACACCTTCATACATTTGTTTCTGTGCATGGAGACCTGTTGGAGAGGACAGGTTTTTGCTTGATAGATGCAGATGTGCTCTGCGGCGTGGCCGGTTGGGACTGATGGCAGTGATAGCAATCAGATGCATAACTCCATGAAGATACGCCATGATTATTCTTCGTAGGCGCAACATGAGCTGCGCGTCTGGCTTGGTTGGTTTCTTACCATGTCGTCTCACGTTCTGTCAATTGCTGGCCACGTTCCACCGAGCAACAACTAGTCGGCGATTTACTGAAGACTGACGTATGATGATGGTCGTTGCCCATCTACGGGACGAATCTTGATATACTGGGCGTTGCACAGACAGCCGACTTACGGTTCAATTTGATATATCCTTTCCTCAACGATGGTTACAACCCAGACTGATCTTCCCAGACTGATCTTCCCAGACTGATCTTCCCAGACTGATCTTCCCAGACTGATCTTCCCAGACTGATCTTCCCAGACTGATCTTGCCAAACTGATCTTGCCAAACTGATCTTGGATTTAGCACCTTGACAAAGTAGTTGGCATTAATCACGACGATTCAGCACCGTCATTTCAACCCGAAGAACCATAATTAATGGCACCTCGCCAAGACATCACAATATTGAGCCAAATCAAGTTATGCATGGGCGAAAAATCGATTTTTATTCGTCAAAACTCCATGTCAAGAGTCCCCTGATGCAATGCGTTCGAAACCGACCCGACCCTAGGTCCCCGATTCCCGAAATTTTCTTCAGCTCCCGGTGTACAGGTTTCATTTTCTGGCGTGTCAAAACAATTCCCAACCGCGCCAAAAAGCGATAGCTTGCTATAAAACCGGTTCCCAGTTTCCTTCCCCGACTCCCATAAGCCCATTTCTCGAAAAGCACGGAGCATGAAATGCTTTCGGAAAAAAACAAACACAGAAACAAGACCAAATAGAATGGGCGAGAAAAATGGGGTTATATATTTTTCCTGGATTCTATTTTCATGATTTGTTTCGTTGCGGTCATTTAAGCAACCAGCTCGACAACACCACCGGCCTCGTTGATCTTCTTCTCAGCCAGCTTGCTGACCCATCTTGCGCGGACAACCAGGGGGATCTCAGGGAGACGGCCCTTGCCGAGGACCTTGGAGTAGCCGAGGGGGAGGAGGTCGAGGACGGGGACGGTGTCCTTCTTGGCGCCGGAGACGTAAGCGTCGCGGGTCTCGGTGGGAACGAGAGCCCACAGCTGCGACTTTGTTAGCAATCCGACCATCAGGTAAAAACGTCAAGCCGCGAGATTTGTCCAATGTGACCTGCACCCGATTTTTGGCAGAGTTTGGCTGTTGGTGCGACATTTCTATTGCAATTCCCTTCACTGCCAGCTGGAAATGTTTCCCCCGCATCAAGGTCGGCCCAGAGGATCAAATCGTATCGCGGGAGCAGGAAGAGATTTTTTATGTACCTTGTCCAGGTTGATGACGGGCTTCCAGAAGTGGTTCTGCTGCTTGTGGAAGTATCGCATACCAACCTTACCGAAGTAACCGGGATGGTACTGTTGAGAGAATTGTTAGCAATCGTCGTGTCCTTTCGCCCATCGTGCTGGATATCTTCGGAGTCGGTCGAACCTTGTCCATGTTGGTACGGTGGTGGTGCTGACCACCAGCCAGACCACGACCACCTGGGTGCTTGCGGTGCTTGCCAACACGACCGTGGCCGTGAGAGACGTGGCCGCGACTGTAAAACACGAGAAATGTCAGTATGCATGATTTCCCCAGGTGAATCAATCCCCCAAGTTGACGAGTCCCTTGACGAGAAAGTCCGCCCTCGAAACGACATTGACATTGGCACCCAATGACGACTGCAAAGACTTCCAATTCTCTCGAGGATCGTAACACCTTCTCATCGGGAGGATATAATCACGTACAGCTTGCGGGTCTTCGAAGTTCGGGTAGGCATGGCGACGGTTGTGGTGTTGTCGCTTTTCCGATGTTTGGTCGTCGAAGACTGGAAGTGGGTGGTGATGATTTTGCGCCTTCTGGCGTTGCTGATTACACGGAACCCGGAAAATTGTTAGCGAGAGGGCAGAACAACCCTAAACACATTTGTGTGGTTGTGGGACTCTCTGTTTGGTCGGATTTGCACCAGGTGGGTCCTTGCCCGCATCAGGTGACTTCGTGCCTTCACCGTGGTCAGGCTTCGGTCAGAGACCCACCGACCGGCAAAGACAGGCAATGGCGCCCCTTGGGGTACGAACATCAGCATCCACAAAAGTGTCAAGGTCGCGTTTGCCGTGCTCTCAAAGACCAATTTGGTTGAGAGATATCAGACAGCACTATGAGTGGCTCAAATTGAGATTAGACCTCTGAGATGCTATGGCATCCGCTGCAGACGTACATGATGCTACGCATCGTCTGGAGAAGCTGGACTTCCATCATCCATACACACCCTACGATGTCCAGGAGCAGTTTATGAGAACCGTGTATGATGTTTTGGACAAAGGACAAGGCCAAGTCGGCATACTGGAAAGCCCAACAGGCACTGTAAGTACTACAATTTCATCAATCGTCAGAACTTGCTGCGGCTGTGCCATCATGCCAGGCAGTCTGGAAGCCAAGGTCAACAACCACTCACGTATTCTATAGGGCAAATCACTCTCATTAATCTGCGCGTCACTCACTTGGCTTCGAAACTTCAAATCGACCAAATTTGAGACGTCACTTCAGAATGCAGCAGCTACATACAAAGATGAACCACCATGGCTCGTAGACCAACTACTGCGGCGCAAACGTGACGAGCTAGCTCAGAGATGGGAAGATCGCGAGAAGCGCCTTGAAGCCATCAGACTAAAAGAGAAAGCAGTTGAGGAGCGAGGCCGTAAACGCCGCCGCCTCGAAGACTCCATTGCATCTGGCAAACGCCATGATTTGGAAGCCGATGAAGCTGAGTGGCTACTAGATGACTGGGAAGACCGCGACACAGGCTCCCATGATGCCTTGTCCGGACTAAGTAAAGAATCGCGTGAAGTCTTAGAACGCATCGGCCTTGGTGGTCCTCGGAAGAAAGAAGAAGATGATGATGATATTCTGGAAGAGGAGATCAAGGTACGACGAGTAATGTTCCAATCAGCCACTTCAAGATTCCCATAGTGACCGTTTGTAGATCTATTATACCTCAAGAACCCATTCGCAACTATCGCAGTTTATAACCGAACTGCGTCGGCCAGCGTTTCCTTCTTCGTTGCCGACTGCCATGGCGGAAGAAAAGTCCTCTGGTACAGAGACGGTCAAGTTGCTTCCGCTCTCCTCTCGCCAAAGGCTGTGTATCAACCCGTCCGTCGCGCGGCTCGGTTCTGTGCAAGCCATAAACGATCGCTGTGCTGAGCTGCAGCAGTCAAAATCCACGAAGAAATGTGCATATGTGCCGAAGGAAGAGCTCCTCAGCCAAACTCACCAGTTCCGTGACTCAGCTTTGGCCACGATACCTGACATTGAAGACTTGCACCAACTTGGCCAATCTTTGACTGTATGTCCATACTACGCCTCGCGATCTGCGCTACCTGGTGCTGAGATTATCACTCTGCCATACCCTCTGCTTCTCCAAAGAAGTGCCCGCGAGGCTCTAGGAATCAAGTTGGAGGGTAATGTTGTCATCATTGATGAGGCGCACAACGTGATGGATGCGGTTGCCAACGTGCATGCCGCCGAGATTAAACTCGGGGAGCTTCGGAAAGGACGGGCAATGCTTGGTGTATATGTGAAACGGTTTGGGAAAAAGCTCAAAGGCGTCAACCGTGTGAATGTAGGAAGAATTGGACGAGTCATTGACGGGTTGACGGAATGGATGCACGCGGCCAGAAGTTTCAAGGTTCGTGATACCGAGATCTGCGGTTTACTTTACAAACTAACATGAAGTAGCAAGAACATGGAATCGTCGATACGAACGATTTGACTCGACCGAAAGGAATTGACCAGATCAACATGTTTGAGCTCATACAGTACATCCAAGAGTCCAAACTTGCGTACAAGATCGAGAGCTACGCAGCCCATGTGGAGAGCCAGAATGATCCTACCAAGTCGGCGTCGGGTTCGAGGCCGAAGTCGAGCACCCCTGTGATTCATACTCTCGTGTCTTTTCTTGTGGCTCTTACCAACCCCAGCTCCGAGGGCCGCATCTTCTACCAGAAGCTTGGCGGATCAGAACAAGACATTCAACTCTCCTACTTATTACTATCGCCAACACATGCCTTTTCGTCCATCGTCTCCAGCGCCAGGGCAGTCATACTAGCGGGCGGAACGATGTCCCCTTTTGACGACTACAAAAACCACCTCTTTCCAACACTCAATGACACCAAAGTAACTACTCTCAGCTGTGGGCATGTGATACCTCGCGAAAACCTCTGTGTCTGGACGCTTGCAGGTACTCGTCCCGGGGGACCTACTTTTGAATTTAGCTACCAGCGCAGAGGGGACCAACAAATGGTCAAGGAGCTTGGCCTCGCAATTTTAAACATTTGCTCAGTAGTCCCTGATGGCGTTGTAATCTTCTTTCCAAGCTATGGATATCTTGATGAAGTTGTAACTTTATGGAGTCGACGAGGCCCTGGGGACAGCACGTCACAAGCAAGTATCTGGGACCGCTTACAAACCCGTAAGAAAGTATTCCGCGAAACAAAGGGCTGCTCCAGCGATGAAGTCCTCCAAGAGTACAGCCAAGCGATTCTTGAGACAGGAGGCAGCACAACCAGTCCGGCCAAAGGCAAAGGCGGCGCACTCCTTCTCAGCGTCGTGGGAGGTAAAATGTCCGAGGGGATCAATTTCTCAGATCGACTTGGCCGATGCGTCATGGTGGTCGGTCTGCCCTATCCCAATATCGCTTCACCAGAGTGGAAGGCGAAGATGGAATACATTGAGTCGACTACGTTGGCAAATCTGATGGATGCCGATTCGAAAGTATCCAAGGATGAAGCTACAGCTCGAGCGAAACAGGCTGCGAGGGACTTTTATGAAAATGCTTGCATGAGAGCGGTCAACCAGAGTATTGGCCGTGCTATTCGTCACAAAGGCGATTATGCAGCCATCGTGCTTGCTGACAGGAGATACGCAACGGAGCGAATCCAGGGCAAGTTACCTGGATGGATTCGAGGCGGCATGGGCAATGGAGGGAGGCCAGGTGATTCGAAGGGGACGTCCAACATGTTAGGTGGTCTCATGGGAAGTCTTGGAGGGTTCTTCAGGGGCAAGCGATAACCGGAAGGATCAATTGATGTGTATTCTGTAAGTACGCGACGACGTGCGGTTGTAAAACAGCCGATCATGATCAAATGAATGTAATCGTTTCTCTGGGTTCTTTGAACGGCAGTGGCGTCAAACACCCTTCTAATCAACTGTTCTGGAAATCCCGCGGAATTGACAACCGGTGTGTAATCAAGCAGACTGTACAACCGGGATCGGCGCCAAGTTGTAAGAGGGCGTAGGGCGTAAAGTGGTCCAGTTTAATCTTGCTTTCAAAGTTTGGTAAGAGAATTGCCCATTCACGCACCTTGACCAGAATTGTAGCATTAGTCATATTTGACCAGTATTGAAAAAAATACAATACAAAAACAGGAAACAACAGAAAGAAAGAAAATATCACAAACTTCAAGTATTGGAAGCGGGAAAGCTGCGGTGGTCACGATCGAGCATGGACTCGGAACTAACCAGCGACGATGATGTTCGGCTGCAAAGCATACGGCAGAGCGACAACGAACAAGACACACCCACGATGAGTCTCACTGCAAATAACGAAGAATGGGATACGAAAGAAGGCTGGCCAGTTGTCACAGCTGGTTCGGCCATCTTCTTCGTTTATCTTGGTCTTGTTTACTCATATGGCATCGTCCAGCTTCACCTCTCAGAAGCGCATCTCGCCAGCGTTTCCACCTTGTCATTCATCGGCTCTGTCGGCGCAGCCATGTCTCCTCTCACTGGTATGATTGTCGCGCGGGTAATCAAACTCACTGGGTATAGAGTCACCGCGCTCATGGGAAGCATATTATTGGGACTTGGAGAGTTTACGGCAGGCTGGTCTACCAAGTCGGTGCCCGCCATGTTTGTCACGCAGGGTTTCGTGTTTGGCATAGGCTCTGCGTTGTTGTTCCTGGTAAGCAATTCTTCGGCTGGGTTTTGTCTCTACGGGCTATGTATTTCTTATTGCATACTAACTGAGCTTGCAGCCAGCAGCCACAGTGCCATCGTTGTGGTTCAAGAGAAAGCGAGGGCTTGCGACTGGCATTGTCTTTGGCGGCGCGGGCATAGGATCTGCGGTTATATCGCTTTCCCTTGAGAAGCTGATTGGTGTTGTTGGACTGGAATCGGCGTTGAAGATTCTTGGAGCTGCGGCTTGGGCGATTTGCATCCCGGCATCGTACTTTTTGAAAGCACCCGCGGGGCGCGGTCGTGCAGTGTCAAGCATTCAATGGTAAGTTTTGTTGACAAGAGCATTTAATGTGGTTATGCCTCAGATTTATGTTGTTTCTGACTGGTGAAATAGGCGTCTCTTCCGTAGCATCAAGTTCAACATGATGCTTGTCATGGGTGCAATCGCGACGTTCCCTCTGTTCGTCCCGCCATTCCTGCTCCCGCTCTATGTTGCGAACATTGGTCTCTCTGGTCAGGCCGGCGCCGGTATTCTTGCATGCTGGAACCTTGCTTCAGCTTTGGGTCGCATTGGTATGGGATTTGGGGCAGATGCTTTCCTCGGCCCCGTGAATAGCTTGCTCGTCTCGCTCACTATAATTGGCGTCAGCGCCTTGGCTCTTTGGCCGTTCGCATCCTCCCTTGGACTACTCATATTCTTCGCCATCTTAAATGGAATGGGTTCAGGAGGATTTTTCAGTCTTATGCCGGTGGTCGTCGGGGCTGTATTTGGAGACAGCCAACTTGCCAATGTCATGTCCATGCTGACGACGTCGTGGACTTTTGGCTACTTTATGGTGAGTGAAGGAGTCGTAGAATCGCAGATAAATGTTCTCAAATGTATTCTAATGGACTGTTTAGGGATCGCCAATTGCTGGATACTTGCTAGATGCCTATGGTGGTACCGAAGCTGGGCTTGCAGCTTTCCGTCCGACATTTTTCTATGCTGGGTCGTTGACACTGGCGAGCGCGGGTCTGATCCTAGCAGTTCGCCTCATGATAAACAGAAAGATACTTGCGAGGGTGTAGTTCCTGTTCCGGGATGAACTGATAGACTGTATGGAACAAGAGGAATGTATCAGGAGAAGTTATAAGCAATTCAAAACATGAGCATTGGTCACCCAATGACTTGTCAAGAGTATATAGAGTTTAAATTCAAGGTTGAGCCCTAAGTTTCCGCGCAATAGAACTGTTGAAGCTTTCGATTCATCGCTCTCTCTCTCGGATGTGCTCTAAGCAGTTACGAATATGTGGTAGTACCACTATTCCTGTTTCGCCAAAGTGTACAAGATGTAGTAAGAAGTTGAATTAACGACGGGAAGTAAGTCTACGTACACACTCAATTTTCGACCAGACCATGCCGTCATATTCCATACCATTCTATCCAAGTGCGACAGCCAGGGCCGCAACACCAGCCAACATGGAAATCTCCAACCCTGCAGGCGATCCCTTCAACGCAGCATCGGACCGACTGTTGAGACGGCATTTGCCATCCCCGGTACACGAGTCCCCAGGATCACAATACCGTCCGTCACTGCAACAATCACCTCCCTTCACCATGCAGCCAGTACCACACTTCTCTTGGTTAGAGTTGCAGCCGCCTACAACCCCAGAGCAAGTCTCAAAAAGGGGGCAACAGCCGTCACCGTCGCATTTTTCGGTAGATTTGCAATACCCTCTGCCAGGACAGCAATTGGACAAAATCGGAATACAGCCATTGTGGCATGCCTTCTCTGTGGCATCGCAGTTTGAGCGTGGAGCGAGGTCGAAGTTCTGGAGGCTGCTCAGATCGCGAGACTGTAATCCCGATAGTGGGCTAGCGTGCAGACTGACATCTTTGGCTCTTGTGTCTGCGACTACGCGTATGGCAAGTAAGGTGAGAAGAAGAATAAGTTGCATCTTAGTTCTGCTGGTCTACACGGAGACCGTTTCTTCTGACATAGAATGAAGCAGAAAAAAGGAGATTGTCTTAGAAGTGTACTAGGAGGTTGGATTGTGCCAAGAAAGGGTGTATTATATATATGGCTTGCTTGAGCCTCATTAGGGTCACAATATTTGAGTGGTTACATTCAGCTGAGTCTATTCAAGGCTAGGTCAGACTCATAGGGCTGTGAACAGCTCTTCCATCCCAAACAAGCCACGGAGCCTTGTATGGCTACACCGAAAGTCCTGAACCGAAGAGGATGTGTAAAGTGGTGCAATCACTTCAGCTTGATGGCCAGACTATGGGACGTCTTATCCGCCTGCCTTACAACGCTGGGGCGAAGCGACAACATGGCCGAACTTGGCTAGATATGCGAACCTGTGGAGCGGCGGAAATAGGAGTTGAACTCATAAAGGCCGCACTCTGGTTTAAATTAGTATACGTAAAGGTAAGCATATACGACGTTGTGCCAAATTTGCGGCTCTTGAATTAGTGGCTGACAGTCCAACCTATTTGCGGCAAAAAAACAGCATGGCTTTCGGGGAAAAGGCAACCATCGTATTTGCGGTACTGATACGGCATACGGCGTGTTAGAGTGCATAAGCTGAAGACGGCTGAGGGATTCAACAATTCACCCCTCCATCAGCACATTTCTTCTTATTGGCCATGTTCCAGAATTAGACTGTTGTGATGTGAATCGCTTGTAATCTCCGCCAATCCTGTTACAGGCTGCCATCAGCCTTGAGGAAGTCAGGAGTCAACTTTTTTTCAGCTGGTGTTGACACTTACGACCGTCTGTTAAGCGGCTGTTGTTTCTGGTTATGAAAGAGACCAACACCTACTCAGCAGCTCCGTCAACGTGGAGTGGTCATACCTAGTACCCCTTAGGGCCCGTTTTTTTGCTTGTCAATTTCGCTGAAATGCTTCAAAGGGATCGATGTGCTAGCTAACGAAATATGTCGATATAGGAAGACACGGATCTTTGACTCTGCAGTGCGTCGTATACCTTCAACCACACTTTGCATGGTGAGTTACTGAGGATGTGGCCGATAAGTGGGAGTTACTAAAGTAGCTCGAAATTAATAGAGGGGTTTGAATCTGGGCTTCAAGGCCGGCGGTAGGGACCCATATAACCAAGACAACTTTAGGCAATACACACATACATACTCTCTGCTTGTCATGTCCAGAAGCTGACCATTCGTGCCCATCTCTCCAATTTGGATGAAGCCTTCCAAGTTCGATGAGGCTTGCTTGTCATTTACTCAACGCATGGACGGACGCTAAAGCAAGTATTGACATTCGTGGATTGACCATAGTGAGAGGGAAAAGTATTCGGCTTCCTATCGTGTGATGTACAAGTATGCATTAGTCATGGGGAGTGCTTGGCGGAGCGCAAACCTCTTTGCTTCCAGACCGTACGACGACAAGTAGTTTCTGAAACATTGACTCTCAAAGATTGACTAACAACGTCTAATAACTTTGATGTAGCTTTTTGTTTGGCTCTGGGAGAGCGGGTTTCCTAGCCGCTTCAGCTCTTTCCCATTGCCTACTACTATGACTTTCCCTGAGGCTGGAACAAAGAGAATGCATCGTGTCTAAGTCCTTTCATGGCATATTGGCCACAAGAAACAGAGAATGTCCTCTTATTACAATAGCGATTAGCATCTTCTCGCGAATTTCCATGCAACAATAAAGATCCAAGCTCTGCGTGGTGGCGGGAATTAGCACCATTCCACGCAGTGACACAATTGCTAATAGGTAGACAAACCCACACGAGTTGTAAGTCTAAAGCGATTGCCGAGACGATCAATTGATTGCCCGTCTTCCTGACTTGGGTGAGCTTCACCATGAGCTTGTAGGCATTGAAATGGTGTAAGCAAGGATTTTACATATAAGGCCAAGTATACGCTACCATCTTTGCAATCATGGGTATATGCTATATTGATTCCCACTATCATACCAACTTGCGCCGTACATACCGTCGCCGCGATCGCAAATCATGATCTTTCGGGCTGTCCACCACCACCAGGCTTCCTCGTCTGACAGCCTTTCTGAAACAAGAATGGCAGTTCAACAAGACGGACAACCAGGTTCATTGTGCAGTTGCATCCTCGAAAATATCGCATGAGCAGCCTAAGGTGAATCTCAAAGTAAAATATCATTCACTCCAATCATCCATCATCCAACATTAAGCAACCCTCAACCCAATCAAGCAACATCTGGCGCCTCAGAGATGAGAAACAAACTTCACAGAAACTCAACAATTGGCCAATTGGTGATTGGCCCACAAAAGATGACTCCAGTGATGCAACGCCCCGCCTTTTGCCGTCTGACAAAATGTGAGCAAAAATGAGTCATACTGACTCTTGGCCCGATTAGGAAGAAAGATCCCTGTCGTGTTTGACGAGAACAGTGCGTCGCACAGTAATGCTCTGGCCGGACATGGAGTCAAGTTGCTTGTTGGTGGTGATGCAAGCGTTTGATATGATAGAAGGAGTATTGTGACAAGGCATAAGTGAAAATGAGTTTTCCAGTGAGGATGATTTTTCTTTTATTTGCCGTATGGATGGCTTGAGCTCATTATTCAATGAGTAACGCCTGTGACCCAAGTGACTTCCATAAAGATTCCAAAAGTCCAAACATCAACAGATATCGCTATGAAAAGAAATGTTAATAATACAATTAAACAGAAAACTCTAGAAGAACTAACACCGTGCTGATAATATAAATACACTCTTGGCATCGTCCAACCTCAGGCAGTCACTTAGATCCGATTCCCAAGACTGCCGGCAAAATCAGAATGATTCATACTCAATCAGTACAAGTCAGCCAGGAACCATGCTATTCGTGATGGAAATGCTCCAGGATAACGGAGATCTCGGAATAGACGTACTAGATTTGTAAGCGTCGTTGAGATGAAGCCGGATAGTGGTTTCTGAATATCGTTGATGCTTGCAGGATGGTGGATAAAGGGGTTGTTTGAATATGTCTGGTACGAAGGATCGCTTACCATTATAAAATAAATCGCCATTTAAAGGAATCTTGCTGCACATGAAGAGTTCAACCTGTCTTACCAACTGATCATGGTGATTGTTTATCACAACACCAAATTGAGGTGTAAGTGATATCCCAACCGTACCAACTCGGTCCTACACACAGCCAAGCATCTACAACGGGTATCCCCCTGCTACACGTGAAAATACACCACTTGAGCAATGCAGTGATGACAGAAACGGAATTTGATGATTAATCAATGAATATCAATCTATTATCAAAAGGAAGAGAACGACATCGTCTGAGCAGTATCTCCTCAAGCATTCACAAAACACCTGGCTACAATACAACCAAAGTTTACATCAACTTTAGCAATGCAACAATGTCAAAATTTATTTTGCTAATGGGTTCTTGCTAATCACAGACAGGTATTTCTTGAACGAAAACATGTTGTCGTGGTGACTGGAGGAAAATAATTCCTCAATGGTATCTTTACCTTTAAATCCTTTCACTTTCTTTCACCTTTCACCAGTCATAAAAAGTTCGCCTCAGCGCCAGGTATCAACAGACGTCATGTACATCCTCACTTCCTTGAGAGCATTTCCCGAAGAGCCTCAACCTCGGCTTCTCGGCGAGCAAGCTGCAGCTTGAGCTCGTCTCTTTCACTAGTAACATTTCCTAGTGCGCTTTCCAAATCGGAGATTCGATCCAGCCTTTTCTGGCGGTACTTGCGCGCAGCCATGGTGTTGCGCTGGCGTTTCATAGCCACCTGGGCCTCTTCGCTCTCCGGATCCAGATCCGGAGGGGGAGATGCAGTGTACTTGCGTTTTGAGCTTGCACTGCCGCTACTGGCGGGAGAACCGTGTGGTTTAGGTCGTGGTGGAACATGCAATGCGGAAGCGGGTGTCGTTGTTGTTGATATTGAAGACGCTGATGGTGCTGATGAGGTGTCGAAGAAGGTGTGATTGATGTGGTTGGCGGTGGTCCGTTCATGAGAAACTGCTGATGTTGGAGGGTCCTGCAAAGAGAGGGTGTCGTGGTGGGAGTGTGGCAGAGAGTGGAGGCTAGAGCTCAAGAAGCCATTATTGTCTTGAGCAAAGATATCATGGTTGGGGTTGTGTGAATGATGACGGTGATGTGAGACATCTGTTGACTTTGTTAGCCGGTATACGTTTCCGAATGGTAAATGTACATGATATAATATGAATGCAGATGCAACGCTTGTGTATGCACATGGAGTATAGACTCACCATTCTGGTCCAAGCCATGTTCATTGCCGACGCCCCCAAACAGACTCAGGTAGGTCATGTCCGGGTCGTCAAGAGAAGAGAGG
Organism: Pochonia chlamydosporia 170; assembly: GCF_001653235.2. Taxonomy (NCBI): domain Eukaryota; kingdom Fungi; phylum Ascomycota; class Sordariomycetes; order Hypocreales; family Clavicipitaceae; genus Pochonia; species Pochonia chlamydosporia. The sequence goes on along the minus strand of NC_035792.1, from coordinate 167,719 downwards.
GCCGGGGTGACGGAAGACGACGAAGAAGACGGGTTCAAGAGTCCTTGGCAGTGGTACTGCAAGAGCTCTTGATACAGTTGCTCTTGTTGATCTTGCTGAAGAAGTGAAGGAGAAAGATCAAGAGCCAATTCTTCTGGAGAGGCCGACGCTGTAGAAACAGGTAGCCGAACAGGAAACTGGTTCTGAAATTGATCAAGCACCAAGAATTCTTCAAGGGGTAATGGCCAGGATGGAGAGTTGGAAGAGGGAGAGTAGTCGGATGTAGAGAGGGTGTTAGAGAGGTTGTTGGAGAGGCAGGACGTCGAAGCAGCAGCAGGTATATTGAGATCACCAACGTCAAGATGATGACGGTGATAATGGAGCTCAGTCGGGGACCACCACGGATCTTGATGACTACCAAGGAGGCTCAGGCACCTTTCGCTGCTGCGGCTTGAAGAAACCAACGGTCTGTCGGCAAGCTGCGGTGACGGTGGCGGCTGAGGCGTCCATGAGCTCACGCTAGGAGACCTCTCCTAGAACCCCGGAGAGGCGGGGGACGGTTTGGTTCTTGTAGTTGGTGTTTCTGTAACAGAAAATGCGCACGCGAGAAGAAGCGGCGCAAAGGGAAGAGAGTGTGGCTCAGAAGGAGATCTGGTAGAATAACCGATGAGGCGCTTGGCACTCAAAATGTGAAGGGGGGTGTGTAGAAGAGAAGAAGTCGAGATGCCAGAGGAGCAAGGGGACCCTTTTAAGCTTGACGTTTGATATGGGAGGATCCACAGAGGAGGATGAGCAGGGGCAGGGTGAAGGCGATCCAGACGAAGAGAGTTGTCAAGTTGTTGGAGGTCGGCCGACGGATTGGCCGTAAGGCTGGCCTATTTTTGATGTGAAATTGGTGGTGAGAAGTGGAAGTGGGCTGTGCATTTTGTTCGCACAGTGTCATTTCGTCAGAGCCGTGACACCAGACAGAAGATGGGTCTGGTCGTTGGTCGCTCCTTCCCTCTCATGCATGCCACCCAACATCACCCATTTCTCCAAGTTCCATTTTTTCCGTGTCCAAAGCCAACTCCATCAATTCGATGTCTTTGACTCCTGTCCGTACATTCAGCGGCCATCTCGCTGGAATCAGCTCCCCGCATGGCTTTCTCTTTCTCAGTGCATTCAATCTTGGCAATTTTGCCGTCTCCCCTTATCTCCGATCTCCCTCCCCCCCGTGTGTGAGTGACTTGTTTCATTTCATGCTGACAATCTCAAGCTCATCATGCCCGATGCTCAGCCCCCCACCCCCAAAGTTCCAACATTCGACTGTCCCATCAAACCAACGCCACGATTCCACATTTAGACTCAACTGGCCTGGACAAACCCCATTAGACTGAAGAACGCTTTGGTAGCGAGTTGGACCTAGCTCGTGTAAATTGGACGAGAGTGGGCATGGCCAATGTTAGTGGTGCTGCAGCGCTGCTACCCATTTTGATGCAATACAGAAAGTTGCTGTCAAGCATTATGGCCCAGCATTGTTCGCGTTGCGCTCCAATGTTTTCACTTCTGGTGCAACCAACAATTACAACCACGTACTTTTGCACATGCTCGACAAGCCATAGAAGCCAAATATGCACATTGTGCTTTGACAGCTAGTTGATGCCATCAAAGAGCAGAAGCTACAGCGGCGCCTTACCGAAGAGTTCCCTTTGTTGCCCACATTATCCGCCTAAGTAGTTGGCCACAACTGGAATCAGAATCAGCATAGCTTTTGCCCCTAGTGGCAGTGAAATGGACGCTTATACATCTATTCAGAGTCCGTTTTCTGATACTGTGCGCCATCTGTTTTGTCTGCGCTAGACTTATCTCGGCCACGGTAAGTGTCGCCAATACCAGCCATGAAGGCATCCGGTTCTATTCACAGGTTGTGTTCATTTACCTCTTGCTTTCCCCAGAATTAGCAACACATTGAAGAATACGATGTTCTAATATACACCCCCCCTGAGCCACATGCATAAACGGCTTGCCTCTAGCGGTGATTTGCACGCTGCTCAAACGATCGATGCCTCCCAAGGCAGTCATTCACGATGCATTACGCGAAACCGACCTATTGGGAACACGATGGTGGTGGAGACAGCTAGTCAGGGAACGGCCATCTTGGCCATTGCCATATGGAAACCTCCCGAACTTCACGAAGAGATGACATCAATAGTCACTGCTGGCTTGAACTCAGCTCCTTTTTGTTGCCATAAGCCCTGCCAGACTGACCCGTTATTACAAAGCCATAGGTTTGGCAGGGACAACACCTAGTCGTCCGAAACGCCACCAGGAAGCTTATTGTCCCAGCACAGGTACCAAACCCATGACATGGAGTGCTTGGCATTTCGAAACACATTGCTTCACATTTCCCGCTGAGTCGGTATGCACCGAGGCATTCACTTTCTTCAGGGATCTTTTTTAGGGCTGCGTTAAGATTGTCATTCCAGAAAAGCCTCCATCCAGAGACGTTGCACTCCATGCCTAAAACGAGCCAGCTCAGCCAATCATATGTAACGGTCAGTTTGAACAAGGCTATTTGTGGGGATGGGCTCGAGCTATTTGACAAGGGCCTACGTACTCAAACACGCAAACCTCCATCACAACCTTGTCATTCCTGCTCGTCTGACTGGCTTATTCTGACAGATCGGCCGGAGATGCAACCGGCAGCTACCGAAAACGCTCGTCATTCGAGGATGAACATGTTTAGGAAACAATTTGGTCTCCATGTGGTACGCGTCCTTTGACTTTATCCGACCGACGTGCATGAAAATGGTTTCACAGACCCTGCGGTGGGAACGGCTGATCGAGGGTATTGTTGCGCCTATCAACATTAACGACACTCCCTGAAGGGGTAAACTCCCCGAACGAATTCAAAAGGTGTCCGTGGAGGTATCAGATCGAGGATCGTGTCAGACTTCATGTCATTACCACGGGACTCTGGCCCAAAATCCAATACTCTGCGTTCCAAAGGGTATACCTGGCGATGCCCACATCGAGTTCTGTTGTATTTCCATTTGCCATCGATGATTGCACCATATAATGGGCCGCTGCACAACAGAAACCGAAAACACGCGATGATTACTAACGTCAGTAGATAACCCTATCGGTGTGTTATTCTTCCGTTGAGCTTTGGCCTGTGCAAACCGTGACCACCGTCAGAAGTTTCCGATCTTGGCCCTTTGCCTCTCCACAAGCACACGGCTAGCAAACGTGAACACTTACCACGTCCCATGAGGTACTACAGAGTGCATTACATGGTGACCCAAAGCTCCAAGTTCAAAACATGAAGCTTTCTGATCCTCCCGCTTATCCAAACCGTCCGCCTTTATAAGACCACCAAATCTTTTATTGAGTTTGTTACTTCCAATCTATGATAGGATACTGTCTGCCAATGTTGGCTCTGCGGTACATATCTGTCTTCGCCATTCTGAATCCACGCTCTGGAACTTCTGTGGCAAGTTTGGAAGTGAGCTTTTGAGTGTGAGTGTTTTGGTTTTGTTTTCTTTTTCCTCTTTTGGCCCAGAAGAATTGCCGCCGCGGCGCAGTTATTATTCTTTCAAATCAAAGTCACATAAATATTTCCCCATTCATGAGCCGAGTCCAACTTCGGCATGGGAACCAGCCCTACTATCTGTCTGTGTGTCTGTCTAGCTACGGGAGGACTTAAATCGTCACTATTTGGGAAAGAAGTGGCTTTGGCGAGATAATAGCATGCACTTATGGTTGACAATACTTGCATTTAATATCAGGCCATCGTCCACAGCTTCCAGGCATCCTAATTGAATCCTTGGACGTTTCTGAAGACGGGGTAAGCCTTGGTGTCGTCCCAAATAGTTTCGCAGTGCCTTACGAGAAAAGAAATTATATCAACAACATGCTCTTCTGTCCACGCGGTTGCATAAAGTGAATCCAGTAGGGTGGGCTCATATTGAAGATCGTCTGATTGTCACTAGTCGTCATGACCAAAATTAAACAAAGGTGAGTGAATACATTTGCTTTCATTTCATGATATAGAGTTACTTCGGTATGTGCTTTGCCATGTTATATTATTCAACGTCTTTCCTGCACCAATGATCTTGACAAAGTTTGAATAGCCAAGATAGCCATTTCGGTTGTGTTTGTTGTGAGCAGCTTAGCGCGTCGTAATTTCGGACTACCCTAAACTTTTAGTGTTCTGAAACAATTTCCCTTGTTGCAGCATGTGGGCAACTCGCAGGCGGCAAAAGGAAAGTATTGTAGCATAGTCGTAAAATGGCGATTCCTAATACAACTATTGCAATTGACATGAGACGCGTTGTGCAATATCTGGGGCATGTCCAACAACACCAGCACACTCAGTGGCGGCCTTCTGGGAAGCAAGGAAGTTGAAACTGGAAAGAGCCCCTCACGAAAACCACACACCAGACCTCACCAAGGAAGGCTCCTGCCTACTCCCCAACATTAAACACATTTTGCCGCACTTCACCGAAAAACCATTCGACGTCTCGCAAGACTCGTATCAGCAAAAGCGAGGAATAATCACATATTTTGACCCCACGATCTGCAACATCGTTTTCACCTCGCAACTGCATTGGCTGCTGAAATGTGATGTCTGTTCAGCTTCCTGCTCTTGCAGCTCCCTGACCACAGCATGCATTACAGCTTCACTTGATCATCAACACCACGCATGGAACAGCCAGCCCATTTCACCTTGTTCTCGCCAAACCGACTTCCCGAGACGCATCGGCCAATACCCATCTGGGTCTTCCACAGCTTTTGGCACTTCTTAGTCCCTCTTTCGCATCACATTCCTGCAAGCATGTGGGCTGGGCGCCTCCAGTTGCCTGCCGGCAGGCAACTCTCAGCATTTGAAGGGACGAGACAGACAGTAAACCCACCAAGACCACCACCTGGCCGCCAATCACATCACCATCCACCGCACAGACAAAGCACAACCTGGCCACTCTCCAATGTGCCGCATCGACCTGATACCCACGCGAGCCTGACAACCAACTGGAATGGCGCATTAGGCTGTGAAGCCCCCGCCTCTAGCTACAAAACGGGTGGGTAAATTCGGCGTGGACCACCAACAAAGCCATCCGGCAGGCAAATTGATGTGACGATGTGAAGAGAGCTCCGCAAGTGGTCTGGTATTTCAACCTTCTGCCCCCTCTCAGGTTCACTGAACAATCTTTGATGCGTTCTCGTTACGTGAATTTCGCTCCTCCAACTTTTGTCTATATTCATATGCCTATTTATATTTGTTACGAAAATGATATCCAGATGCTAACCACCAGTCCATGCATCCAACGCCGGACCTAAGCGGATTCATCGCCCGCCATGCTGGCGAGAACCTCAATCAGAAACCCTTTTTTTTACGACTCTTCTACACTATATGGACTACCGCCCGGTGAACCGTTTCTCCAGAATTCGCAGTGGTACATAGGCTATCGCACTCAATGCGAATGCGACCTCGAAGCCAATGTCCCCCGCCTTTTCCGCGATTGGACCTACATACCATTCCTCCTTCATACAAGGAACAACCAGACCAAAAGCGATTACACCGCTAGCAAGGGCTGCCACACCAAGCGGCAACTTGCTCCCCTGGTCCCATAGGGCTTGGTTGTATGTATCGAATCGACATCGTCGGATGACAACATGATCTGCTATGATGATGCCGACAAACGCCGCCGACCAATACGAAATCATCGACATGAAATTATTGAGGCTGGCATAGAAGTCGCGATACGCAAAAATAGCCACGGGGATAATGGTTGCTGTAATGACCACAGCAAACACATATCTGGGCACCTTAAAGAGGATCGGGACGAGAGCCTGAAAGTTGAGTGTGATGGCATAAAAACTGCCACAGGTATTGCCCAGAAGAGACAACGTCTGTAGTACCACTACAAACTTGCCAAAGCCGCCGGCGCTGCTTAGCATGGCTGCCAGCACTCCCCCGACGCCGTAAGCCTCGTTACCTTCTTCCCAAGTCGGGTTGTTGGGTAACGCTCCTGCAATCGCTGCACCAAGAGTCATGAGCAGCACGGTGGGAACGAGAAGCCCCCAATATGTGTAGTGGAAGACTCGCCATCTGTATTGCCGTCGTTAGCAAGAGCATTTTCATACATTCGAAAAAACGATTAGGAACAACGTACGATGGGACCTTGGGATCGAAATAGGTTGTCAAGTCGCTGGCAATGGCAGCCCAGGGAATTTGATATCCGGCAATGATCATACCAAAGGTCAAAACGTCAGCAGCTGTTGCGGGTGTAGCAGGCTCACTCTGCTTTTTGAGCCCGCTCCCACCTACACCAGCGGCAATGATGATACTGATGAGAGCTGGAATAAAGGAGTAGGTTTCAAAAATGTGCAAAACTTTGAAACCGGCAAAGGAGACAATCAAAGACAGCACGGCAATCACAACGATGCCTGTATTCGGCGTTATGCTTCCCGATGATATCGCTGAGAGGCACTGCCCGCCAACTACGCATATGATGGAGTTGAATCCTGTCAGTGTCGCCAGGTTCAGCAGAACAGGAACAGAGACGAGATACCGGCTGCACACGATACCTATATTAGCCACCCGCCATCCACGCCAACAAAGCGGCCCGATGCTGAGGGAAGAAACTCACCCAAAACTATACCGAGCATGTATCATTTGCCTCATCCCAGTCTTGGGACCAAAAGTGGCGAGAACACCTGCTGCGCAGGTTGCAAGCAGATTGAAGAAGAGGATTACGAGGGCGGAATCGCGCAAGCTCAAGTTGTACGCGAGTGGCCCGAGCATTCCAAACGTTATGCTATCCGAGAAGGTTACGTCAGTGACTGTATTGACTTTTGACATCGAAATCGAGCCCGGGGTCAACATACCCAAGGATGTTGGAGTTGATGGAAAACCAAATTGTGAAAATGTTGAAAAATCGCTTCTCTTTTCGTTCCTCTACAGCCAGAGGTCGGATGCCATTTTCTTCGACCCTTCCGGCGCGCAACAGCCTACGAATGATTGTCGGAACACGAACGCTGGACTCAGGTTGGGAGGGTTTGTCAGAGCCGCAATCGGCAACACAGCCTGCTTGATGTTCCTCGTCGCCGATGTCTGTGTTGCTCGTTTGGGAAGAGCGGCGTGTTCGTCGCTGGCCATGGTCGTCAGGCTTCATTGTCGTTGAAGACAAGCTTTTCTCGTCGGTGTTCTGGTGATGCTGGGCCATTGCTGCTCTAGCGCCACCCTGGGTATAGGAACAGTCAGGCTTGTAAGGGGTTCAAATTATTGTTCTTCCAGTTCGACAATCCTCAACGAGCGAGATCTTCAGAGTCTCGGTCGACTCAGCGACAATGCGATCGAACACGAGGAGAACCGAACCAGGCCCCGAAGACGGCTTGAACATGGACAACCTGAAGGGCGGCAATGACTGTGGCCGACCGCCAAGTTTGTCAATAAAATCTGCGAACCCACGAATGGGCGGGACTTGGTGGGGTGGAAGGAGGGCGATGGGCGAACGCCGCAACGCCGCGAGCGCCAAACTGCGGGAAGAAGCAGACACCTGATGTGTCGGCCAAGATTCAGCTTGTATCACGAAGCAAAACAGAACCGGAGTGGCTGATCGCTACGCTCTGCAGACGGCGTTGAATTGAATACCTCAGATATCATTTTGGAGGAACTACAGACGGAGGGGCCAATGAGTACGACGATGGCCGCATGCAAGACCACCACACTATTGCAACTGCAGGTCTGAGATGGGTGGACCAGAGGGTATTATGTCATGGAAATGTGGTTGACATCAAACAGAGATCACACGTTCTGTGATCAGGCGAAGAAAAAAAAGGAAAATTAAAGCATGGCCGATCGCCTTCCGGTCTGGCCAACGGTTCCCCATAAGTGGCTTTGAGACTTCTCTGGATTGGCGGAGATTTGAAGGGCCCACGGGCAATTCGGGTCTCGCGACCAGAAAAACAGCGAAGATGCGGGACAGCTCGACAGGGGCTGATGTACCCGAAAAGCCAACCTTTAGCGCCTCGAACGACCTTGAGCGCTTGGGGACTCGGTATGGTACGGTTGTATGGCAAGGCATTAGCTGTGGTGGATGACTTGACATGATGGCGAATGCTGTGGGGCCCGTTCAGTGGGACTTCAAAGCTGACAGGGGACATTGGTCAACATTGAACCAGTCCTTTCTCTGTCGCGGTCGCTTTGCTCTTGTGTGATCCAATTTTGGTTTCCAGTTTTGCGCTTCAACGGGCGGAAGAAAATCACCACAAGGCACTATTTTCCTTTGCTCGCGCAGTGCCCAACCGTTCGCCGATGCAGACTAGGGCCGATGAGGATATGCATTTGATCACTGCTTGACAGTCGGCCGGGGATTTTAGTGGACCGAGAACGCTCACTAATGCCTCAACGGTTCCCGGACAAATTCGGACCTGTTTGCTAATAACCAGTTGAGAGTTGTCGGTTGTCTCCGACTCGCGGGTTGTTGGCAGGAGAGGTGTTTGCTAATGATATTAGCAAACTCGATACAAGTGAGTTCGACTGTATCAAGTGCGCATCCATGGGTGGCCAAACGTAAACGACGCTTTCATTTAGTCGCCTTTAGTGAGCCGGGTCAAGCAATACCAATGCGTTTGCATTGTGCTGCTCGATGTACCATTGAAGGGAGAGACCGAAAACTAATGGAACAGCGCCGGAATACGTCACGACATCTCGAGCTGCAAGCAACAACTTCGGCATCCGATGGTACAGTGTCCAACCTCGGTAAGGTATGTACTCCAGAAAACATACTGCCAAGTTCCACAAACCCAGGTAACTGGACATGTAGCCTACACCGAAGCACATGTTCCATTCACTTGATTGAATGGCAACACCATTTCCCACCGATCATGTATAGTGTTCTCGCGCGAACAGTGATCAACCACAACTATTCACGGTATCATGGCAAAATGCATATGGTGCCTATCGTGTGAAAGCCTTGTGATACCTACCGCCTATCAATTGGACTTTGCGGCCTCTGGCATGGACATTCCAACACATCACGTAACATCATCAAATGTAGCACAATAGAGAAACGTAGATCTATCCGATAAAGAGACATCTTACAGAGTAACGAATCTTGAACCACTCTTCTACACCTAGGTCGATTAAACCGCAGACTTAGGCTTGAATCCCAAGCCGTACTGACACAAAAGACCAGACAAGAGTATCACGAGATGATCGACAAGCGGGAAGACACATCCGCCATCTAATATATTGTCATGCAATGCTTTTGGTAATTTACACCGTTATCGTTGTGTTTGATATGAGAAGGTATAAATGAGGTGAATGACCACCTGCAGAATGGAGGACAGTATTCCCAGAAGCGCAGTTTCTTTCTTCACACTACTTTAGTAATTCATACACCGTTACTCGTCGTGTTATTTATGCAACAGCCCGTTACTGCCCACAGTGAGAGTCAAAATGTCCGTGGTCTGACGAAGGGTGGTCAGCATTCACGAAAGAATAAGTACTTTCTCATTTCGAAAATGCCTTTTATTCGGTGAGTAAATTCCCCGCTACGGCATTTACTCTTGCTGCGTGACAGTTATTCTTTGTAGTATGACAAGTGCTCTGCTACATCCAGCCAGAGAGGGTACTGACATGCTGAGACGATCATACTTTGATAACAAACAACCTCAATTCAAGTCTTTCTGGCTACTCGTACCTATTGACAGACAGGCGTAACTTCAAGACTCAGTATGTAATTTAGCCTTGTCCCCATATCCGCGTAGGCTCATCACGTGGCTCAAACACAATGGGCTCGCCGTACTTGATCCCAATCTCCTCCTGCGTCGGTAACTCGACAGCCTTCGCTCCCTCACCACCCCCTGGCAGTCGTAGATCGCCTTGGTAAAATAACTCGAAGTGCCTCCCGAATGGCGTGGCGATAGCCTTGTCCCCCCACGCATTTCCTTTCCAGTCGGACCAGAAGTCGAGCGGATCTTGGCCGTACGCCTCTTCACCGTTCCTGTGTATAAAGTGCCACACTTCTGTGGGATGGCCGGACTGGCCGTCATAAACTTCCCAGTAGCATACTGGATGCTCTGTGTTCCTACCGTAGGCCCATCTTGGCGCTAAGAGACGTCGGGAGTGATGCTCAAAGTCTTCTTGGATGCTTATTTCTTGTGGTTACGCGGGATTTTCGTCTGTGATGGAATAGTATTCGCCGTAGAGGCTAGGGATGTTCTCACTGTACTGGTCTGGGTCGTTCTCAAGGCTGGTGCTTGCGGATCTGTCAATAGCAAACCTGTGCAGTTGGAGATTGTTACCTGGTAGGATGCCTCTCCATAGCCCGAGTTTGTTATCCCATTTTCTGTCGTTTTGGACTTCCCAGTCTCCAGGATGAGGACATGCTCGGCTACACGGAGTCACCTCCTGGTCTATCCTCGGGTCATGGTATACACCGCACTCGTCCACCCAGAGTCCAATTGCCTCATCGAATGACCTGCTTATTTCTTGAGCAGCATAGTTAGCCTTGCGTCTACTGTGTTTATCAAGATAATAGTCGTAGTTGTATTATTTTTGTCCTTGGTCCGTAGGACATGGTTGTCCATCTCTGTCCGTCTCTGCAGCCCAATCCTGCCACGCTACGACAAGCTCATGAGAAAATGGTTGCGCCGAAAACGAGGGGCATTTTGGAGAAGTGACACGTCGCAATGATGGCTCCTTGAGCTCTGTGGCACAGTCAGGCTTCCAATTGATGAAATTGAGGACCTCCGCTTCGTCCACGGCGTATGCATGACTGTGGTAATGCAGACGTGTCATGACAAACCTCTATAGCTTCAAGTCAGGAATATTGGCAAGCTCTCGCATACTGTGTTCTGTCGCGGCCGAGGCAAAACCGTAAAGACTCTTTAGTGTGGCGGCATGACGTTTGACAATATCCACGAAAGCAGGTTGTTTATGGTCAAGACAGCAAGTGCGGCTGTTTTCAGGAGTGTCGATGAAGCCGTTTTCTAGAACAACTTCGTCGAGGCACAGGAATCGAAGCGATGGCAATGTAGGTATCTCATATAATGGACTTCTGTGGATGGGGGCGCTGGCCGGCATGGCGATTCCCTTGAATTTTCTTGCTTGTGTATATCTCAAGTGGAAATGAGTCAAATGGACAGCCGGGGCGAGACCGGCTGCCAATCCAGATATATCTCTGGCTGGTGAAAAGTTCTCTTCAAATATTCTGAGTTGCAGGTGATCAAGTTGTCTGAATGCTGAAGCATCTTGTGGCTTTAGGTGCTCAAGAGAGGTTCCTCCAATTTCTGTCTCTTCAGTGAAGCTGAGTTTCCAACGTTGCACGTCTCCTCGTCGGGCGTAAAGTTTCAGCAAAGGTATGAGATAGAACAAGAAACCAAGATTGAAAGAACCAGTAAAGCCTTCCCATCGTGATGGAAATTGAAGAAACGAGATGATTGCACGGGCTGTCAAGGGGTAGCCACTGGTAGGCGACTGGACCAGACGATCGGGATGCATCGGTTGTGACACAAGTAATCGAAGGGATGGTAATTTATCCACCGCATTAACGAAGTCGTTCCAGAAAGGTAGGCATTTGACGGATTCCTTGTCGCCATTATTCAGTGCTGTAGTACATGTATGTTCTGGTGTCAGCCAGAACAGTGGCACAACTTGTGCAGCCAGTGTGGACAAAGTAATATCGTCATCAGCTGAGTTCCGTCGAGGCTTCGGTCCTATAGCTCTTTCAAAGCTTTCATCGCGTAGGTACTCAAAGTTTCCTGATAACTCTTGCCAGACAAGAGTTTGAGCGAAGCACGCCAGAGCAGGTGAGTGTGCAATGCTCAAGAAAGCTTCCCAATCACGTCGAACGGCTGATATGGAGATTTGCCGAAACAAATGGCGAGCACACAATCGCTCAAAGACTTTTGAAGCCAACCGCAGGCTTTTCACGTCTTCATTTCCCAAACAAGGCTGTGATATAACAACGTCTAGGATCTCAGCGGGTACCCGTTGGAGTGGCGCTCCGGGATTGGCATCAAGCTCCATTCTGCAGGCGATTTCGAAAGTTCAGTCGTGTCTGGTCGCTAGGAAAACAGAACTACAGAAGCAAGAAGAAGAAAAGGAAGACTAAAATTTCTGGCAGAATCTAGTACCAGACATTTCAGCTGACAGCAGTTGCCGATTTCCCCACCGTCAAGTGTGAGATTGCCGTGAACTGAAGGTGCAGCTGTCCAAGTCGTTTCCGTATCAGTCAACTCAACTTTGAACGGTGTGAATCTCAAAATCCATCACCAGACTGCAGGCAGCAACATTGAACACACTAATCGCCTTCAATGCCGTTCGATGTTTCTTAATCCTCAGATCAGGCGCAATTGTCAACGTACTTAGGCATTTCCCTGTGTTGTCCAGTCTTCTTCCCGTCGCTGTTTTCCATGAACAACTTCACGGTTGGTTGGACAACGTCGTGTTGCTTCCCCAACACCTCCGCCAAATGCCTCGAATCAAAAGTTTTCCCACGAAAACATTTGCATGGCGGCTGTACCAATCATTCAAACCTGACCAGAATAGTTCGGGAACGTATAAGAGTTGATTATTGCAACTCAAGCAGTCTCACCAACCAGAACTATCCTATAGCCAATTAGCACTTGCACCAACAAACGGACGTAGTCACGATTAGATCTTTGCAGATACAAGCATACCTACTTCCCAAGATATTCCCACATAATGGCAGCTACCTTGTCGCTTCTGCTTTTTCCGGGGGGAATATTGCCACTGACAATCTTACATGCAGCAACCAGACCCTCAAGCTGTACACCCAAAATCGACACCCATGCCCATCTTTCGAAACCACCTTGTAACTGTCATTGCCAATCCGGATCAAAGTCCGGCATCCCAGGAAATGCATTTGTCGCCCGAAAACACCACGCTGCCATCTCGTGATAGTCCACCCTCGCCACGCAGCCCTCAACGCAACTCTCCAAGCATTTCATCATTCTTGCATCACGTTCACCAGCATGTGATTATCACACCTTTTCTTCACGCTGTCACAAGCCCATGCAGCACCAACGCGCCGCACGCGCTTTGCATCGTGCCAGTAATATACCCTGGCAAGGCTTTTCATGCTGGGCTGGCACCAGAACTTCGGCATCAACAGTTTACCCCAGACTTGGCTCAACGTTCGACCCAGAGCAGCGGCTATTGGACGCCTTCCTGACCACTGTGAAACGACAGAAATGATTCTGGACAGGCAGTAAGTCTAAGCCACTGTGACAGTGAGTGGCTTGGCAAACAAGTGTGGCATACGTGGACCTGATATTCATCACCAGTGACCATGTCGGAAACGAGGTGTTCTCGTGAGCCACGCCCTGCGCTCGGGTGGGTGTGCTGCCGATTGCGTACTGGACGTCAAAACTGGTTTGTTCGCTATTCGCTCAGTTTCGAAGACTATTTCACGGAGATTTGAAACCGGTGGTACAGTAGTTGGAAGCCCCATCATGTGGTCACCCTGAGCGACGACGATGGAGGCAGCGAGGTAGTAGATCTCGGTAACCTCGGACCGCTGAGGGGATAAAAGCACCTTAGTGTGGCATCAACACCAGCCAAATATTCAATGCTTTGCTGCACATCGGGCAACAGCCGACGAAAGAGGCTTCGGGGTTTTTTTTTTGTCAACACAACACGGCCAAGTTAAGCAGGGTTCAAACTTCAAACTAAGAAGATCGCCAGCAGCGTTGAGTCCATGTTCACCAGATTTGTGTGGCAGATTATGTGACAGTTTAGCCGAATGTGGCATAACCGGCCCAAGCACCATTGACTCTGATCGCTGCCGGTAGATTTGACATTTCGCCGGATGATCAGGTTAGGACATGGACGTGAGCTAGCTTCACGCTTGATGGTTGCTTCCTGGCCCAAGCTGTGGGTGTGCCAACTTCGCCGCCTCATTTCCTCGGGCGTTTTCCACAACAAGTTTCTAACAATGTTGATATTGCTCATCAAGAAGCCAGTGCGTAATCCCAAGCCACAGGCGTTTCTCAACCTGTTTGGCATGGGGAAGGTATCGGAACATGTGGTCGTTTTAGACATGTCCTGTTGTGGCCATTGTCAGCCTCCATCCTCCCCCGTGTGTCTGTTGTGGCTGGGACCTGGCTTATATTTTATACTTGTAGGGAAAGAAAATCCGTCCAAAATCGACTAATGTGGCGTTATGCCTTTCTTTCACCGCAGGACACGGTTTTGGCTCAAATACATGTATCGGGATGCAAGGCTCCTGATGGCCCTGGACCTCTGGACCAAATGAGATGCAGCATGGCACCACATACGATGCATCCCGGCGAGCTCGGAAGTGCGATCGCATGCTCTGAAGTGGTATCTACACATTTATGCATCCTCCTATTCTAGATTTGAGTCGACAGTCGTGGCGAGATGCCCATGTCCATGAGTGAGGACAGTGGCCATGGAAGAAAAGTTAGAGTTGCGGTTCCACGCCCAGTCCGGCGGATTCTCCCGCTCATGGGAACCGGCAGCAACCTAGACGCGGAATGCTAAAGCCACAGCCATCGGGAACTTGGTCATCGACTATCATCCCGAAGTCCAACTTTTGTCTTTTTGAAGTAAGTCAAAATATCAACAGTGTCACTGCCAACTTTGGTATATGACAGTTTCCGGGAGAAAAGAAAACTTAAAGTGTATGCAGCCACAACTGACGAATCAAACTGGTGATTGAGGCTTGGACGAGAAAGTGCGGCATATGTTGGATCAGAGGCGACCGGCGATGCCCTGTCACCAAGGCCTAATGCACCCCAATCCACCCGACATGACCACTGCATCAAGTCTGCATTTGAACCCGTCTTCAGAGAGACAATGATGCGAGATTGCGGCTGTCGCAAAGCACAAATCAGATCTGCAGCTGGACGTGGGGTAGGTACTGCGTACCACATTCTGTTTGGAGGCATACTTGTCCGGGCCGTTGGCAGTCGATTCGAATGGAACATATTGATCACAGAAACCTGCTTCACTATCCCAGGCTCTCAAAAACGTGATTGGTTTTGACATCAGCAGCCACCAAGGACGGTCATGCGCTGGGTCCTCCACGATGATGATGATGATGGTGACAATACGAAGAGTAGGTGCGGCGACGGAAGTATCGACGAGTACTTCGGCAATCCCAAGTTGTGGAGAAGCTTGCCACCAGCGACGAGAGAGGTCTGATTGTGGTTGTGTCCAAGTCCAGACTGATCGATCCCATGCCTGGAGTGTGCATGGTCGAGGTCATCTGGACATGTGCCCCAATTCTCCCTGTGGAGGGTACTTAAGTAGTGCTGCATGCTGAGAACCCCAGCGATTCCCAAGTGCGTATCGTGGCGCCTCCATGACCAAAGTGATTGTTCGGGCAACGAATGAACAAATCCGCTTTTTTGATTCGGTGATTCGTTGGATTGCCTGTTTCGTTGTCTAATGGACCAAACTGGTAGCGGCACCATGTAACTGACCATCAAACTCCAGTGACAGAATGAGGCGTTTCCTGCGCAAACAACAATGCAAAAAGAGCCGGGAATCAGTTAATATTGCACAACTTTTTCGTTAAAGAGCTAAATCAGCAAACTGGCAACTCGATGTGTTTGTATATCGAGAGCATCAGCCAAAGGGTCAAAGCAAACGGGTGGCGGCATCTCAGCCGACTCCAATGGCCAGAAGAGACTACCAGATGTCCTTCGAGGTTCTGAGGCACAAGAATGGATGATTTAGGATAGTTTTGCGCAGATAGGCGACGTTCGAATGTGGCTTGTCAAAGTCCTGTTGCAAATCTGATGAGTGTTTCTGGGGCTGGGCTGGAGATTCATGCCCTTTTGTTGCAACGATTTGCGACCAATGAGGCCAATGATCTCAATAACACATTTAATCTCGGAATGATTGATCTTCCTTCCTGACAACATGTTGTGTTGAGAAGGTAGGACTGAGGACGTTGAGAATATGCACCAACCATGGCATGGTAGTTGCTCCAAAGTTCTCGACAGACTGAGGTGCATGGTGTTGGACGACCAACGATTGCCAAATGAGTCTTCCCCAGACATCTGCATTATGGATAACATGCATGTAGGTAATCGCAAACTGACGAACCAGCGTGTCATATTGGACCAATCGATACCTTGGCAGCACCAAGGCGCATAAACGAGTGTGGAATGTCCAATGTGGCAGACGCAAGGCAAGCCTTTGGTATCAAATACAGCGAGATATCACCCATCATAATCAGCCATGCGACGATCTAAGTTGGTTGTGTTTGACTTATGGCTGCTACTAGCCACTATTTTGTCCGATCGCCGCGACGGGAGAATGAGTCTGTCCGTAAAATTAAGTGCCAATAGCTTGATACGTTGTTTGACATTGGGCTGTGTTGTTTGGCAGATGGTGGAGATGCCGTTGGTGGCTTTAAGAGAGGGAGGCATGTTGCCACCACGAGAAAAGGTGAGACAAGACCGCCATGAGCGGACATCGCTTGTCCCTGTGTTGCACACTCACAGGGGGCTGTCATGAAGTCTTCCGTACAAGGCGCCGCCTGGATGGGTTGGTTGGCGCTTGTGGCATCACAAATTCCAGCCCAGTCTCGGAGAAAGAAACGTCTTGGGGTGGCCTGATTTGGATTGTGGGTGGTGGTCTGAGGCTCAATGGTTGTAGGGTGGCGGCGAGAGGCTGGGCCAATTTTGTAGATGAAGGATACGAAGCGATTGGAGGCGATATGGCAGCTTCTAAGAACTTATACATCTCCCTCAGAACTCGTGAGGCGGTTGCCTGTATGCTGGTCGTCGCCAGCGCAAACTTCCCTGCAGTCAGCTCGACGGCGTTTCCGAACTTGAGATGCCCTACCAAAGGTCTTTGTGCCTTGTATATCTGCCGCGTCATTAGAGGGCGACTCACTTTTCTTCAGCTTTTTGGATTTTGAGTAGACATTCGCAATCAGTCGGCGTATTAAAAAAAAAATGTCAAGGGAAAAAAAAAAGCCGGCTAGGACCTAGACATTGCAGTACGTAGCAAAGTGTGCTACTAGGACAAGACCAGAGACAAACCAAGGGAAGACAGGTCAGAAGGATCAAGGACGCCAATGCCACAAGATGGCATTCGTCGTACCAATAATAGCAAATGCATAAACTCTCGGGGCTCTGAGGCGCATTCTGGACCATGTGATGATGCATCAAAAGCTGTCAAAAATCAAGGCCAGGGTTGTCTGATGTCCCAATATGCTCAATGTGGGTGAAGATCTTGCAAGCCAAGTGCCGTGCAACAACGACGATCCATGGTCAAAGGGGGGAGGGGAAGGGGAAGGAGCAACAAAGCATCAAGGACGGGCAAAAACAAAGCAAAGCAAAGCAAAGCAAAGCACAAGTGCCATACACCACAAGCCGGACGCTCCTGCATCGTTTTGACGTGAACTCGGGAATGACATACAGGTGCAGGAGCGTAAACTGCAACGTGGGAAGGAGCAATGCAGGACAGCCATTGGAAATAGCCATCACATGGGGCAAGAACCTTGGAAGTCAGCACCAAATGAAAAGGCGAAGGGGGAGAACAAAACGAAAGGAACACCATACAGAGTACGCAGTACACGCACACAGGACAGACACCATTCTCCCCTCGTCTTTCTCATCTGTGTTTTTTTGCCTCCCGGCAAGTACTAATTTTGGTTGTGCTCTGCAAGCTGAAATCTGGCATTTGAAGGACTGGTTTTTGATGGGCCAGACAATCGCAATGCAACACCCACCATCCTCAGGTGCAACATCGACAACCAGCCCCGGTGGCGCGATACCACAGTACCACTTGATTCTCTTCTTCACGTCTCTACCGTATTGGTTTTAAACGCATTTAATGCATTTCGGGGAGCGGCAGCCAAATCTGGCCAAAGTAAAGTGCATCCGCTGACGCAACCAGAGGCAGGATACGTTGGACCTTGGGTAGTATTTTGGACCATGAATGCAAACTACCAGCAACGACTTACACCATCTCGCCTGGTGCTCTTGCGCAACGATGCAGCCGCCTCCGAGAGAACGGCACAGACGTCTGTCTCGGGCCACCACTCGCACAAACGCATTATCCACACTCATGAACACCTCCCACAGACTATGTGGGGTTGATGAGAGTCATAAGTCCTAATTCCGAGAGCAAACCCGCACATTGACTGTGCTACGAGCTCCGTACAGAGCGGACGATATTACTGATGACGCCGACATACTTCGTATCTACTCAAGTCCCTTGTGGAGAGCCACACCCGAGGCCGCGCCATGCCATTGCCACGGTTCTTGCCGTTGCGTACCGTTACGCACCGCACCGGACGAGTCCACAAGGCAGAAGAGAGAGACAGGATGGATCCGTCCCGTCTTCTTCTCGACTTCCTCCCGCCAAGAGCCAAGACCCCACCAAAGTCAAGGCTGGTGTGACATGTTGAGCTGAGGTGAGTCGTACACCATGTGGTGGCTTTTTCTGACCACTGCGATGGCAAGAGACATAAAAAGAGTCCAGACAATGGTGCAAGTCGTTTGGAATGTGGGTGTGCTAAACTTAGACCTCGACCAGGATGGGACTAGCACTTTGGATCTCCATCACCAGTAACGCCCGCTGTGTCTCATACCAGGCGATCCGGTGCTCTGATTTGGAGGAGGCGTTCGATATTTGATATGATTTACAGTCAGCGTGTATCCGTTACTTGCAGCTGGGGCCAAGGCTGAACAGCCACTAGGCGTGTCTTGAGGTTGATGAAGATACAGTATTCGTCATGGAGTCAACGTTGAACGGACTAACACGGCGGTGGATCAGTCTAGCCCCTCCAAATGCGGCAACAGAGTGTCCAGAAATGGATTCTATTGCCCAGCTGGCAATGAAGTTGTGAATGTTGCAGCGACTAGTCTGGAGAATAGGTTCAAGACATGATGGTAAAGATGGCCAAAGATGGCCATGAGACTGCTCCGGGACCGAGGGCTGTGATGACTCCGTGTCCAATGGCGATGCATTCACTGGGACGATTGATACATACGCACGCCCACCAAGGTTAATCCGGAGAACACTAGAACGGAGATGAGTCGGGTTACTTCATTCATCTTGCTTCACTAGCGTAGCTCGAATGGCATACAGCACACTTCGGTACATGCATACATACATGTATGTACTTCCAGAGAGGTGGATGCCTGGTGGGCGGCAGGCTCATGATCCGACGCATGGGTTCATGTGTGTGTATGCGGAGAGGGTGTGTGAGCGTGGGTGCGTGTGTCCGTGGGGGATTCGAGTTGTTGATGTTGCCCATCCAACTCAACCTCTCTGGGCCATAAGAAGACTTCACGCCCCCCTGAAGAAGTTCATGGCTTTCAAAAAGTCTTGTTCAATGGTTACACATCGTATGAGAGAATTTATTGCTATCGTATTGATGGGCCAAGAAAATTCGTCAAAGGTATGTTGTCCCGTTGTTGTACAAGTTAGTCGATTTGTCTGTCTTGTGGGTGTAACTATCAAGTTTCTGTCATGCCTTTTATGCATTCTTTTCATGTTCACTCCTCGGCTCCAAAATTGAAAAGGAAACAAAGCAATTTATTGGGTAAAACACAGTCAAGACTGATCTTCTGACAGAGAATTTGTTTACTCAGTGACAACGACGCATGAACCAAAGATCTTGACGTGCATACCCGAGAGGTCACGTTCTGCCGGCACTTGCAATCCAAAGTCGCTGACATTTGATTAGCGGCTGAGGAGCGCCAGAAGCAGAGAGTTAGCATTTGCATCTTGCCGCGACTGGCTCTAATATATATACCCTGGAAGACTCCGTTTAACCCGAAATAAACAAGACACAGATGTGAATTTTTTTTTTTTGTTTTTGCGCACGGAAAACCGCGGTTGAAGCATCGAGAGTCCCAGCCTCTCACGGCCGCACTTGGCCGGCCGCCACCACATAACGACAGGATCCGCCACCGGGCCATGCCGAAACTCTGCATGCAAAGTAGCACAGAGATATTGTCACACACGGAAGAATCTTAAGGCACAGACAGGTTGCAAAACAGGACTGCAACGAATGCCCAGTGACGTTGTACAACTGCGGCTGTTGGAATCACATCGGACTTGAGTTGGTTGGAGTAACACCAGACTGGACTCTGCCAGCCGACTTGCCCCACTCCGGCCGCGTCTTCCTCCTGTCAATTATAGCTGGCAGGTACCAGGCAATCCGGTCGACTCTGATTGCGGGTGCAAACATCAAATTGAATCAGACTTTTTTGGACACTGAATTGATCGAACCGGTCGGAAGGCAGTCATAGCACAGTTGAGTGTGCACATGCGCCCCTTTGAGACCAGACTGGCCGAACAGACACAAAAAAAAAAGCCCAGCATTAGGGTTGAACGGTGACAAGATCACTCCCACTTTCCAGCTCGAGCGCCTGAAGCGCCGCCGCACTAGCCGCCAACACCAGACCAGACCAGGCCGGACCAGTTGGGAGTCTTGGGGCCACCAGACCAGACGGGGCCACACAAAACAAGACTTGACCGCCTGAGACCAGACAGGACCAGACGAGACAGTACTGGAGCCCTCAAGCTGACACCTTGTCTGGTTGGTTGATTAGCGCAACGAGCCACTGAACAGGGTTCCCCACAGCCCTCAAGTGCTGTCGAGCACAAAAACAGCGATCCAAGGCTTGCGCTTTACAGCGGCACTCGGCCCTGTGACCCGATTCGACCTTCTAAAGCAACATTGAACATTGAAGATTGAGCATTCGCCAGCCACCAAGGGGCTCAAGTGCTCAAGTGCTCAAGTGCTCAAGAAGCCTAGAACTTGACCTACCAGGTTTTATCCAGTGACAGGCAGCTTACACACACATTGTGCAGTCAAATCAACATCCACATTGAGAAAAACAACCGGGCCAGACTGGCAAAAAAATAAATTGACACTGGAACCAGCCCGACCAGTTGACCCCACGCAACATTGGACCGCACCAGGCGCAACTTTGATGGATCGCTTCTCGGCCATGTCCCCTCACTCCACTCTCAGCACCAGCACCATCGCTGTCTCATCAGTCTATCCCGGTTTCGCCTCTCCCCCATCCATGTCCATGTCCATGCCTATGCCTGGCCTTGCACTTGGACTTCCTCCGCCTCCTCTTCTTTCTCCCAGCTCAAGTTCCAGTTCGAGCGCTGGCAAGAGGCGACCGTACACGCGACACTCCATTCCCGCCGTCGCCATGCCTGAATATCGTCATGTTCGGAGCGGTAGCCTGAATATTCCAAATGGCGCTGCTTCCACCAGCTCTTCTACCATGATGCCGCGAAGTCCTCCGAGTACGTTGGCCCCCCGACTTTTGCAACCAAAGTTGCGAGCAAAACTGCGCGCTTTGTCTTCACATTGCCTGCTGCATTGCATCCCAGAGTCCCGCCCCCACCACCTCACCACTTCAGCCCGAGTCGAGTCTGCTTGTCCAGTCCACCTCACCTGAACCGCTCTCTCGGGACCGCCTTGTGTTGAAACAATATATATATGTGTGCTAATCGTTCTTGTTTTCCGTATTGCAGATACCGCCCATGTTCCGTGCAAGTTCTTCCGTCAAGGCGCCTGTCAGGCCGGCAATGCTTGTCCCTTCAGTCACGACCTCGGAGCCGCGGCCGAAAACATCTGCAAGTACTTTGCAAAGGTACGTCGCGTGAGGTTATTTATTTTGTGCCCGTGCCCCTTCACTCTCGCTTAGATGTCATATTCAGCGAGTTGATGACACTGTCGACAAGTTGCCATCGTATTGCTGTGTAGTCTCCCTAACATAACCCATTGCAGGGCAATTGCAAGTTCGGTCCCAAATGCGCAAATATTCACGTCCTACCCGACGGTCGACGAATAAACTACGGCAAAAATGGCGTCACGATAGGCACATCTCCCATTGGCCTTGCTGGCCGACCTTCTCCCAGCCCTGCATCTCCGACCTCTGGTGCCTCGACCGGCTATCACCAATCTTCTGCCAGTGCACTCACAACTTCGCTCTATGGAGCCGAACAATCGCCATGGGATGACCGCCAAATCGCGAGCCCCGCTCACCATCTGGGACGCCAGCCCAGTCTCGATAACGGCATTCCCTCCATTGACTCACCATACGCCCATTCCAACTATGGTTCTCCTCGAGAAGACGACCCGACTCGACTGGGCTTTGGCCTATCCCCAGTGAATGGCAAAGGTCTATCCATTCTCGATGCTCCTTTGCCTGCGTCGTTCGACTCAAACGGCATCTCCAACGCAGCCCGTTTTCCTGCCGCGCCATGGCCGTCATCCGTACCCTCCAAGTTTGGCCTCGAATCGCCTACCCCCTCACTTAGCAATGCCAAAGACTCACGGACTTCGGAGACGCTCAAGCTTCTGCATACGTCGGCATTTGGCTCGTCCGAGCACTTGACCCCGACCGCTGGCAGTCCGCCCAACTCCCAGTCCGCAATTGGCGATGAATATTTCGGCAAACGAGCTATGCATTCATCCAGATACGCCAAGCCTCGGATGCTTAGCTCCAGCATGCCCAAGACATCGTCGGTGGACCGAGATTGGGAGGCCGAGTTTGCCTTTGACGACGACAATTTACCCGAAAACTACGTCCCTGAGAATCTCCAAGAACTCCTGACGCCCGCTGAAAAGGCCAGGCGTGGCTCTAGTTCTATGCGGGACGAACATGCCATAGAAGCGCTCAAATATGGCAGCCCAATGGGAACGAGCCCCAGCCGCTGGGGTTCGCTCTTTCAACGACAGAAGGAGGAAGAAGACGCAACCAGAGCAGCCCGAGGTGCCGGTTCGGCCTTTGGCCATGTGGGCAGCCCTTTGAGAAAGTCAACTCTGGCCCAGGAAATGGGCGACGATTACAAAGGCTCTGGACCAATTGGCCGTCCTTCTGCTGGACGGTCTGCCAGCGAATCCATGTCCGTCCTCTCCCAGCAATTGCAGCGCAGCAAATTAGACGATGCAATCAGTGGCTCCGGTTCTAGTCCTCATCTGCATCCTACTACGGCACGGCTGCCGTCCAGCAGCCTCGCACCCATTGGCAAAGACCGTGCGATGGAGCGCCATGTGTCCAGTGGAAGCATCAGCTCATCTGTGACTGGTCGCTTTACTACTCCAATCGACGAGGAGGACCCCGCCTTTGTCTTTAGTATGGAAGAGGAAGATGAGGCACCTAGTGCGAGGATGCGAAAGCGAATCTCTGCTGGCTTGAGCATGGGAGCCTTGGGCAGCTACGCCAGCGCAGTTGCTGGGAAGAACGCATCCAACAGCGGGTCAAAGGAGGGCAGAGACTCCGTGCCAGTCAACGGCCGATGATTGGCATCATGCCCGGAGCATTTTTATTCAGGCGTTTCACGATTTTGATGCAACATGCAACAGTCATAGCGAAATAGAAGAGGCCTGGAACGGGCCAACAAGAGACTTTACGAAGCTGCATAACACGGCATAAATGCTTTTACGCTCTGAAACACTTCGTCATCAGACACAACTGGCACCCATCCAGGCCATTTGGTCTTGCGATGACGTGAGGACGATAATGAGGGGATACCCAACAAAAAGAAGAGACGTGGAGAGAGACAAAGAGAGATTAAAACAATGGGACGGATCATATCAAGGTGCTTAAAATTCTTGAGGTTGGGGATACAGGCGCGACAGGTTATTTTTTGCTCATTTTTATTTGTTTATGGTTCTTCTTTTTTTATTTTATATTTGTTGCTGTCCAATGACCTTATCTTTTGGCTTGGCTCGAATTGGCTCGGTTGGCTCGGCTTGGCTTATGGTTAGGCTGTATGTTAATTTTTGGTTGTTGACTCGTTTGAATCAGAATCAGACTTGGTCGAAATTGGCTACGTCAGGCTAGATACGCATCTAGTCCTGCGAAAATTCAAAAAGAAAGAAGGCGTTATTACGACCAACGGAATCTCAAACACATACTGGACGGCATTTATCGTTTGTTTACTCTATTTTCTCAGTCCTCAAGGTTTCATTTCACTTTGTCCTTTGCGTTTGCTGTCGTACCCAGGGAGGCGACGCCAGCCACATATTGGCGTCATTCTATACAAGAGTCTTTTTTTAGTTCTTGCAACCCCTTTTCTTTGTCATGTACGACTTGTATGTGTTGTCAAAATTGGTGCTTTGCTATGTGGTTTGGTTTTTTCCGTTTCCATTTGTAGCGATGATTTGATGTGGTGGGTGAGACTACTTGGGGTGTATATGGTATGTTTGGACGAATGGTGAGATGTTGTAATGGCTGGTAGATGGGTTAATGACAGAACTGTCTCTGTAGTTTGTGTTGAAGTATGTGACTGAAGGAGCGCGGCCTACAGTTAATGATAGTAATAAGGCAGTATGTTCCGTGGAAGCATAACATGTTGTGTGTCGAAGAAAGTTGTCATGTCCCTACCCAAAAGTATACCACCGTCACAAAAACACATCCACGCCGTACATTGTAGACACAACATAACATATACCATCGCATCAGCAGTCGCACTCGGCCGGTATTCGAAAATGTGATATTGTCTTGGCATCATCCACTATTCTATAAACAGTTACATCCACATTTCCATCCATCCATCCATCCCCAAATCCTCTTTTCCGTTTCCCGGGAGTAGAGATAATAGTACAAAGGTTCATCGGTATAAATTAGTGAGCATCAGGTTGGGACAAGATGTACTCGACAGCCTTGTCAACTGCAAAAGAAGTCAGCACAACATTTCCAGGACACAGGTCTCTCAAACGCACCAGAGTGAATAGTATCGGCGTCCTTGTCGGGGATTTCGATGCTGAATTCCTCCTCAATAGCCATGACGACTTCTACCGTGTCGAGCGAGTCGAGGCCCAGGTCGTTGGCGAAATGGGCAACAGGCTTGATCTGCAAATCTGTCAATATTTCACGTCCGCCCATTGGCACAGTATACCCCTACATTAGCAGTATCGTTGACCTTACGACAAGTTAGCTTTTTTGACTCGGGGAATTGCAGCATCAGGGATAATAACCTTGTCAAAGCCCTGCAGCAAGCTCATGATTCGGCCCTCAACCTCCTCCTTCTTCAGGCCTCCCGCGGCAGAGTACATTCTCACAGCAATCATCTTGTGCACGCGAGGGACGACGGCAGCGCGCGGCGCAGCGACAAACGGTGTTCGCAGGGCCGGGCGGGAGGCGGCTCGTACGGCGGAGCGGAGGATCGCGGTGCGGAACATTGTGACGAGGATGGAGAAAAATGGCAGGAGTGGACGAAATGGTCGAGTGGGAAGGGGGGATGCGTCAATTGAGGGGGCAATTGACACTCTGTCGTGCTGGCGTGGCGTGACGATGCGGATGGTAGGGTTGGTGGTTTGGAGAGGTGACGATGATAAATTTCTCGTTGTTTCGCTCTTTTGGCGTACGGAGGTCGGAGCTAGCCTGGCTGGGGGGAGCAAAGGAGCTGGGGTGTCACGTGATGTGGAATTTGGATCGGGGGTGTTGTGATTGGTGGGTGGTACCCGGGAGTTGGGCGTGTTTTGATATGAAGAGTTGGTCGTATACGTGCGTGGTAGATGTTGTGTTATTTTTGGGTATATTCTCTTCTGTTTTTATTTTCTTGCTTTTTGGATTTGTTTTTGGTCAATTGGAGTCATGGTTTGGTGTTAAGTCCTCGTGAATTGGTACTCTACAAGTTTGTCATAGCCGAGGTGGGATGGCTTTTCACGGAGCAGGTACATAAGTACGTTCTAATACTCTATGCTTAAGAGAGCTCAAGTTGGTTCATATCTTGGCACGCGGGAGTCATTGAATTGTTAAATATCACAATTATGGGAAAAGTGGGATATGATTTGGCACTTCGTTTCCAGTGGCTGCAACAACACATTAACAAGCACCGCGGACAATGCTTCACAATTTTACATTTAACAGAATGCTCTTCATCATTTTATGTACAACCAATCTCTTCTACCTCTACCTTTCGCCAGGCTACCTCTACAAGATACAAAGGGAATGGTGAAACAAGGTGGTGGCGGTGTTTAGTAAATAGAATTATCGGTAAGGGGCATCAGCGCGAATAGCAGCCGCCAGCTCAGGCTCCCACTTGTCTCCGTTGGCCAAAAGTTTCTCTGCAACAAAAGTCAGCATCTGGTCTGCGTGCCAAAATCACATTTGCCACATAGTTGTACGCACCCTTGTTGTACAGCAACTCTTCTCTCGTCTCGGTAGCATATTCGGCATTGGGACTCTCCACAATCGCATCAACGGGGCATGATTCCTGGCAAAAACCGCAGTAGATGCACTTGGTCATGTCGATATCGTAACGAGTAGTTCTGCGTGAGCCGTCGGCACGTTCTTCAGCCTCGATGGTGATGGCTTGGGCAGGGCAAATCTGAAACAAGTCAATTCTCATGGCTCTGATGAAGAATTTCGATGGAACATCATGTCGTTTTCATTCCAAAATCGAAAAAACAATGACAATGGCAATATAACGTACAGCCTCGCAGAGCTTGCAGGCAATGCAACGCTCTTCACCGGAAGGATATCGTCTCAGGGCGTGCTCGCCACGGAATCGGGGGGAAATAGGACCCTGAAGCGTGTCAATTGAGCCGTCACAATTCATCAATGGCCGACATTCTGTCCACCGCATCATTCCATACCTTCTCGAAAGGGTAGTAAATGGTGTACCTGTACACACAACCAGTCAGCTACACAATCCACTCCCACATCCCAATTGAGTTCAGGGACGTGAAACCAAGGCTCAATCCACATACGGAGGTCGGAAGAACTGCTCCATCAGGACGTACATTCCTCTCGCCATCTCTGTCAAGAGGAAGTACTTGCCCAACCGGTCCAGCGTCTTCTCCTTGTCCCACGGCCACTCGGTTTGCCTGCTCGTTCGGAAGTTCTTGGGAGGAGGGCCCATGGGAGTAGCGTATCCTCGAGTCTGGTACTGCTGTGCGGCCACGAGTCGGTTGGCCACAACAGCCAGCGAGCTGGTGGTGCTCGGAGCTCCGGCCAGCTGTCGTCGCACGAGCATGGCGGCAGAGGTGTGCAGAGCCGGCGCCATTGGATGCACAGTGATCAATTCGTCGTCGTGATGTTTAAAGTTGGCCAGTCGACGAGGCGAAGTTGGGGGGTTGCCAACTTGGAGGGGAGATTGGTGGCGATAGAGAAAGGGCTGGAGTGAACGACTGTTTGACGTGATGGATTTCTTTGCTCCATTTGGGAGGCTTGTTACTGCGGGATTACATTATTCGGGACGTGATTGGTGGCACTGCGGCCCGTGACTCTGCACGTGACCGTTTCTGGCAATTTGGCAGCGAAACTCTTCAATCATGCACTGCGCAAGGGAAATGAATTTCATATTTATTGATATCCGATAAAGTTGATCTGTACTTTCATTTTTGCGTTATTTACATTTTGTCCCATTGTTGGGCGACTTTGTGGCGGCCAACATGGTGGCGTGGATGCAGTGCCAAACTTGAGGTTGTGTAAGTCAGCATCGCCACCATGGCCTGGTGAAAATTAAGCGATTGATACTAACAATACCTTCAAAAAGTTGGCATCATTTATCTTTCGTTTTGCAGAAACTTGGCCACTGGAGCGAGATCGTTATCTACATCGGCTTGTCTGCTGTATATGTCCTTTTACTCGACTCGTCACCTCTTCCAACCTCAAAGCCATCAAAATCGCTGGTGTATTGTACATAATAACTTGCCATGCAGCTACGCTATACGCTATGATGCCAACAAATGCATGGACTCGTAAAATACAGACTTGAGATCGTTGCACCGTTTCTTCGTTAACAGCGAAACACAAACCAGAGTAACAGCAACCCCATCCGTAAGATTCTCTCCCTAGAGGTGAGGATATGATAACAACAATCATGGGAAAGGCATGACCGATCCTCTAAACAAAGGTCAAATGAAAAACAATCAGCTACACCGCACATACTCCGTAGGCCGGCAGACTTAAAAGTGCTTTTCCCAAGCTCCCCACCAGACTCCCATATTGGATGCTACCAACAGATCAAGCATCTTGAGGCCAACATCATAGATGATTAATTTACCCAACTTCGCTTCCCGGCCGTTTCGGCCCCCGCCAGCATGCTCAGCTCCGACGTTGGTGTACAACGGTTCGGCACCAATACCACTTTCTTTTGCAACTGCCCCTACTTTGAAAAGGTTGCTGAAGTTTTCCCGTGCACCTTTAGGCCCATTGGTTTGTTCTGGGGAGGAGAGCAGGTTGAAACGCAACTCGCTCACCATGGCGCTTTCAGAGTTTGGACCGTCGAGTGTGTGCTGACACACGACGCTTTTACCATCCATTTGTGTTTGAAACACACATTTCCCATCCCAGGGGCTTTGAAATGTGTACCCGCGCGGTTTCATTCCTTCTGGCGGCGGCCCGGATGTAATAATCGAGTCCGGCATCGCTGGAGCATCGGCTTTCTGTGAGGCGTTTGACGTAACGCTATCACTTCTGTGCCGATTTATGGCAGACTTCGTAACCTCGCCCACGGTATGGAAAGCCTCTTTCATATTTGTTTTGAAGCTCTTGGTGTATTCCATTGCGACTCGTCGGGAGAAGACGCCTATCTCCCCTCTCATGGTGCTTCTCTCATCGATGCTCGGTCGTACTGCTGGCACTGGGGTCCCCATCCCGCCTTCTTCGTTCGCGCTGTTAATCTTAAATGCCATGTTGCGGAATTTGGCATATCCTGATGTTTCTAGATCAATATCTATTGGTGGGTATCTTGATGAGCTTGTGGAAGATTTGAAACCAGATGTCTGCAAGAGGGGTATATGTGAGTCGGGCTGAGCTGACAGCTGATCAAGTTGTCGCGAGTAAACTCGTCCAACGTTCCATTGGCTCGAGGTACTGGGATCTTTTCGAATTATGGTTAAGGTGAAAGGATTTCCAGTGGAAGCCATACCACGCTTTCGAGGAGATGGTGATCTACTATGCGTTTGCTGCATTGGTCGTGGGCGGATTGGAGAGACGTTGATATGCGAATTGCCAGCGCTGGCGGGTGGTACCGACGTATCCAATGGAGGGATTGTAGGATTGTATTGCTTTTCATTCCCATCTTTTTCCGACACGGAGCATTCTTGGGCAACGGCGGGCACAGAGGGAACCGGGTTGGCCATCATTGGCCGTGGCCCTACTGGCTTTCTCGTTGGCATGCCCGTATGCAAGCCTGCGGCGGTTCGTTCCGGCCCATTTGTAGGAACATGATTATTCATCGTTGTTCCGTTTCCAGACCCATCACCAGTCTGTGGTAATGTAGCGACAGTCAAATCCGTGGTCTGCTGGGAGGTGTGAACCCCGTTTGGCAAGCTGTCAGGGGTGAGAGGACGGGCCGAACCAGGCACGGGCTTTCGAGCGATGGTTTGCGGCGAACGACCACTATCCTCACTAGAACGGTACGCTCTCTCATCACGGAGTGGTTCGGGGGCATCCGGATCACTCGAAGGTGGTTCCAGATGCACGTAGTACAGAGCACTCAAGACATCTTGGTCTGTAACGTTCCTCTCTTGAGGCTTTAGTGTTGAAAGAATGACATCTGGGTAGGCCTGTTAGTTATTATGGAAGGTGCCGGCAATGTATATGCGGTCTGGTGGATGGGCAATACCGTTTGTGTGTGGAACACGAGCGATGTACAAGACGAGAGGCTCTGGCTTCTTTCGGCCCTCCGTCTCTGCACAATAGCTTGGTGGATTCCCTGCGAGGACGTTGAGGTCGGCCAAAGACTTGGCCTCCATGGTATGCTGGAGCGCTTGTGAGGGAGAGGGAAATAGGCTGGATGATTCGTAAGTGGAAACCTGAGATGACGTGGATGTAGTTGTGGTTGTTGTGGTGGCGGCTAGTGGTGCTTGACGGCGTTCAGGGCTGATAAAGAAATTTGCTGGCTGGACATATGCTGTGAAGTCAGTGAAAATGAGAGAAATCAACGAAAGGCTGCAACGCAAACGAAGGGCAGAGAATATGTACGGCTCGAGAGCAAAGACGGTATCGTGTCAAAGTCTTGGCGGCGTTCAGCAGAAAGAAGAAAGAAGAAAAGCTCTCCTCGGTACGGCGTGGCTCGATTGCTCAGCCATCCAACCGTTGAGCTTAATGGTGATGGTGGCTCTTCTCTTTGCGGGCATGGGCATGGAGGCGTCTCTTGGGCTGAACAGGCGCCAAAGGCTTTGAGAGGTGAGGTGAGGTCTGGTCAGTTTTGTTCGTCAACAAGGGTCTGGTCCATGCAATCAGGCTTGGTGGTATGGTGGTGCAAATGTTCAAATGTCGGGGTTCCGGCTGGTCCTGGTTGCTCCAGTTGCCGGCCGCCTGTCCGGAAATGCCTACACATGTGGTATCTGATGCATGAGGTGAAGGCAGATGGGTTTGATGACTGCCGTCGAAAATGATCCAGTCTGGTCCACCAGTCAGGGACTTACGTCACCGTCGCAGGCACCAGACTGGACTGCACTCAACTGCGTTGGACTCGCATCTCACACGGCAGGTGTCAAGTCGTTTCATTCTTCAATGTTCCTTCCCTCTCAAACACAACAAGCATCCAGGACCTCAAAGTCGAGTGACAATGGAATTTGAATTCTACCAGAACATTTGTGCGTCTCGCATTCCAACAATCAAACTACAAACACAAAATAGAGACAATTGAGAACAACCAAGAGCTGGCAAGATATGGATCATCCATGCACCAGAAGCTGGCACCACACCCTTGGGCTCTTTCCACGCCATCCAGCAGGCGAGTCAGCCATCCTCGCCAAATTCACGATTGCCCTTCACTCCTTCACTCCATCACTGCATCACACATGCGCCAAATCACTTCTTCACCTTCGATTTCTCACCCCCGGCTAATTCAGCATGACACCTAGCTATTTCGGGTTCCACAGCTTCATTGCCCCTCGCACCTTGCATCATGGGAGAGCAAACTGTTGTGCACAAAAGGCAGGCTAGACCTGATTGTGCGTGTTGTGGGTTCATGGCAAATGCCCAACGTCAGCTTCTGGGGCTGTGCCAGCCAATTTCACTTCACTACAATCACTACCATGGATGATGCACCCAAGGACCCAAGTTCCGACTACCGACATGTCCCTAAGGACTCAGTTATCTTTGTCCCAATCGTTTTGGCAAATGTTATGTGCGTATCTACCGACGGGCCGTCGAACGAATCTAGTTGCTGCCGAATATATTTATAGATTTCCCGCATCGACTAATGACTGAGTACTGGCTCGATTTCCGCTTCGTTCGTCATCCCTCGTCGACCTCGTGAAAGACACTGAAAATATCTACAATGAATCTCTCAGTTGGACATGGTGTATTCACGACATGATGCAAATTTTACTAGCCCTCAACGATGGCGCAACACTGACCCAACAGTCTTGGCCCCAATCTCCCACATCCACTCGTTTCTTCATGCGACTCCCGACATCTGACGTGGCGACGACCCAAAAATGCGACCACGGACCCTGGATCTGCAAGGCGCACTTGATGAAACATTGACAGCAGAGCAATCTGTGCCATAAAGCAGCCCGCATCGATGTCCGGCAATAGCCTCGACATCCCTGTCACCGAATTTATTCTAGCCACTGTCATCTGGTGGCAGATATTGGGCTTGTCCTGCCTGCAATCCCGTTTGGCACGTTCGACTCGGAACAATTTTATAATATCGCACTCAATACCGCCAATATCCAAATAATCTTGCATAAGGACAGCCTGGTGCATAATGCACGTTATATTGACAGGGAATTAAATTGGTAGTTTGCACGACAGGTTCTGCGTGGGATCTAGAACCCTCATGCATCAACAACACCAACACCACCGAAAATGAGCCCCAGGTCATATTGACCTCTTCTATTCCCACTTGCTTTTGCATGCTACCTCTTTTGAAATGGTCAACCTGAGTCATGGTGACCCTAACTGCACTCTACTTCGGTCCTCTTGATCTGTCTACACAACCCACACGTGTTAGCAAATATCCTATGCCCGCCGGCTGATACCGCATTGGTTGCCTAATTATGAGCCAAAAAGGTCGAAAGGATGGTAATCAAAACATCCGGAAAATGCACCTCTGTGAATTTGAGGGCAGTTCAGGACAATATTCGCCGTGACTGACGGTCGATCAGTGGAAACTATTAGTGACCAGACGACGTGCCATCTATGGCAAAAACACACAGCTTACACCGTCGTTTCAGTGATCGAACATTGCCTCATCTCTGTGACATGTTCCAGCTCAAGAAAGCCAATATCTCAGTTGAAGCTTGAAAAGGCGCACCTGTTCGCAGAGATACTGTCGAACAGCACACCAGAAGCTGACTTGGATTACTCTCAAGTTACACGACCGCAACTTAGACGCCGACGATGTGTGTAACCATCCTTTCTCACTTGAATCTGAACATGAGCATGTCTAGTATGGAATGCTGTTTCAAATCTGAGTGTGCAAGCAAAATTGTACAGACTACCTTTGCTATATTTCGAGAAAGCAGGGACTGTGCTGTTGTTGTTCGACATGAGCAAGAGAAATACAGATTTGAGCCTATGCTGCGGGTTGTGAATCGGTTGGTCTAGCGAAACTCGGAAAAAGCCTGCTATGACAACGGAAGATTTAGGTACTATGATTTTGTATATCAACTGTTCTCACAACACTGGAATCATGTTGCCTCATATGAACTTGCGAGTTTTGACGTGCGGAATACAACACAGACAGAACTACATCTAATCTTGGTTGGCCGAGGACAAAGAAACTTTCAGAGGGACACTTTCAGCCAAATTCAAAATACTGTTCATAGCACCAATGCCCAAGTTGATCGCCTGACCCGGACGGGTAGGTTCAGTACTTATGAAGAAGCACCACTGAACATAAAGCGGCGTCTTATTCACTCAACATGGCTACTTTAAACAGGATGAATGAGTTCAGAGGCCAAAGAGTATTTGATTCGGCCACTCGCAACATTTCTTCTCTTACTTTGTCCGCATCAATCACCATTTGGCCAGCAAAGCAAACCAGAGCACGCGACCAACCCACCCATGACGGCACAGCAGTACCATAGCTCCAAATAAGAACGCCAGCTCCCGAGAGTGTAAGCCGTTGAGACGATTGACAAAGAGCACTTTGCTTAATGTCGCTAGTTTATTCAATTGTCTCTTGGTTTTCCACCACACCGACCTCCGAAACAAAGATGAACCCAACAACGACGGATTCGAAGCTCACCCAGCGACAAAACTCTGTTGGAGGAAAGAACAGAATGGACTCCACCTCAGGGGTGACAAAAACCAACAACAGTCAAGCAACGCACTGGAAGGTTCGGGTGCTTTGCCAATCGTTGCCCTTGATTTGCTCGTTGGGGGTGATAGTCGTTGCGATAATTGCAGGTGTGATGGGCGACACGGTGGCGCTAAGGGTCCTCTTTCATGCGGTATGTATTACACCACGACACGACATAAGGAGAGCGTGTGCTGACATTTCTTAGTGCATTATTTCTGCAATTTGGGATGTAGTCGTGATTATGAGGTTCTGGCTTGCATTTAGGCCCCGCGTAATGCCTCTAGTTGTTCGTCATCTCGTGGACGGCTTTATGACTGTCTACGTAGGTGCTTGCGTTTTAGCTGCCTGGGTGTTGAAGTTGAAGTCGGAATGGGAACCGGAAGACGGCATCATCTCTGCCTTGAACTGGGCGAGCGCGGCCTTGGCAACCGCTGCCTTGTACGTAATCGTCAACCTGTTTATCTCATGTCGTCTTGATACTAACCATGAAACTATTAAAGCATTTTCCGCTTCCTCGTTTTTGTTGTTAGTTGCTGGGATTTGAAGAAGGACCAGGATGAGAAGGCAAAGGAGGCGGAGGCACACACCGAGACTGATTCTACTCACTCTGCCGAAGAAAAAAAAACTTAATGCGCGAAAAAGTGGTTGGATGGTTTGGGCGACTTGGGCCATCTATGGATTCTGGTTGGTGTGAAGGCCGACGAGGGCTAGAGGGGAGGCCTATGTGGGAGATCATGTGTTTGGAAGAACGCGTGTATTGAGGAGCAGATTGTCAACATTCCTTAGCGATAGACCAGAAAAAATTGTCTTTCTTTAACTATCTTTCGATTTGCAAGTATTATGACTGATGAAGACTTACTAAGAGCTCAGCGTCGACGTGGAATTATGATCCTATTGTTCAGGGCGGACCGAGGTGACTTGACGAAGTCTGGAAATTGGGCGGTTCTCTCAGGGTTGCTTCGTCTGCAACTCATGAATCTTGGGAGCCAGCAAGGGGAAGCTCTCAAGATGCATTTAATACAAAGATCATAGTTCGGCTTGCCAGCTCATTTTGTCGTGGTTCCCACCATGCTGGTTCTCTATGCCGATGCAGTTTTTATGCTGGCCAAAATGAATCAAACCACGAGGCACAGAGTGACTTATAAACTAATGCGCATAAATTGTTTATACAGCGCATTCTCTATCTCGTCAATTAAGTCGCAAACAGCCTCTCAGTATGGCCGTCAATTTATGCCTTGGCTTTGTGAGCAGCCAGCACCTCGCAAATCACCTCATCTAAGTTCTCGTCCTCCAAACCCAACAACTCCATTGCATATCCGTCCTTGCGAGTCCAGTCCGCGTCCACAGTGCCCAGAACAAAAACAATCTCCTCGACGGCCTCATGATCACCAGCGGCCAGGCGCTTGGTCTCGCGATCCAGAAAGGCATTAGAGTCTAGATGCTGCGTGTGCCATTTGTTGCCGGTAGCACGCTCGAGTGATGCCAGGATTTCAAGCTGTGTTGGGCAGAAGCTTTGGACATACACAGCACGGTTACGAGTAGCTTCCTGACGCTGAAGAACACGAACTACCGACTCCCCGACGCGGCGGAGAGTAGATGCCGATGCTTTGATGTCTCCAGCATCGAGGATCTGTGCTCGTTCGGTGTCAATGTCGAAATGGAGCAGGCCACTTCGGAGGCCATAGTCGAAAAAGTGGCCGCAAATAATGGACGTCCATGTGAATGGGCTAGCACCTGTCGGGTCTGCAGCTGCCTTGTCCGCAAGCTCTTCACACTTGACCCGTACGGCGGTCTTGTCCCGGTACAGCTTCAGATGGTGCTGGGCTTGAGGGCTGGCAGCATCACAGCTCCCGTAGTCTGCGGGGATGTAGCGAAGAACACCTGCATTGAAGGCTGCTTCTGCTAGACGAAGGTGCTCCGATACGTCCTTCAGCGGGAATGCGGCCACAACGGCGTCCTGGCCGGCCAGAGCTTTCGTAAGCTCCTCTAAACCGAGGGCGGGTGAGATGGGAATCTCAGTGACACCAGCTGGTGAAAGCGAGGACGAATTGGAGCGTCGTAGAACAGACATGTCGAAGCAGCCGGCCTTGACGATCTCCTTTGTGATGACTGAACCGACCGTTCCGTTGGCGCCAATAAGGCAGACCTTCTTGATGGGAGTTGAGGAAGCCATGTTGAGGACTGTTCAGCGCTGTTGTCGAATTAGCTATTCTGGTTGTTTTCGACTTGTTGTCGTTATGCACGTAAATACGAGCTGGGGCGCGACTGGAGTGAGAACTGGTCGTTCCCTGCAGCAGTATTTATGTGGTAAATGGCGAATCTGTCAAGCGTGAGCAGAATCGGAGCTAATGACATCTCAAAACTCGGAATGTCGATTAAGCTTCTCGCCGTTGTCGGGCGTTTAGAAGCGGCTTCCTTGGTTGCGCGATGGCGGGGGAGGGGCACCATGGTGGGGTGAAATTGAAAGTGAAAGTGGAAGTCTGAATATTGGTAGCAGGGTGGAGTTGCCGTCATGATCGGCGACGGAAAATAGGTGTGAAGATCAATGGGAATTCGACTATCTGTGTTGTTGACTTGCTGTGTTTTGCTGTTCAGGTGGGACGTATTTATCTCTGAAATCTCTGAGTCGTTCAGGACGCAGGTTTGAAGTCGAGATTGCGCATCAATGATTGGCTGCCAGGTTGAGGTCGTTGAGGCAGGTACGCCTTGATGTTCTTGCCCTGCCGTCCGTCAATGCATTCAAGCAAGGATTAATGTTGTGCATCGACCAAACTGTGCAGGTTCAATGTTGTGTTACCAACACATGCATGCAGTTGCCCAAACTGACGACATTTGATGCACCTCATCCTGTGCAAAGCCGCTGTCGACGTCACTCAAGATATGAATTGATGAATGTGGGGCGTCTGGGGAACACATGGGAGTCTTGTCACAACCGGAGTGTCAATTGTATTGTATTATTCTATTTTTTTCGAAAAGTTTTATTTTGTATTGTGTTTTAGACCCTGATGTATTAAATGGCATTGCAGAGTTGACCAAAGAAAGGAAGAGGGAGAGCGGGTGGTGGCTAGATTCTGGGCTTGGATGAGAGCTCGCCAAAGAGACTCGAGTGTTGGGTTAGTTGGTATGTAATGACGGATTGGTCTTGTGGTTAACTTATGGTGCTTTCTACTGCTAAGAGCACTCATGTTGGGAGACTTGAAGTGGTTATAATGGTCGATGGGCTGATTTATCACGGCAGTGCTCACGGTTCCCACGATCTAACAAGCTGTTCAAGCGCCGAATCTCTCTATTTACTTATAGTGGCATACTCATTAAGAACATAATCTTACGGAAATATAGAAAGTGATTGAAGAATACTCTAGATCGATAATAGAACATTAAATCGCGAATAAAGGCTCCAAGCGTGCAGTTCCATCCACCATTCGTTGGACCAACTTCAAAAGACAGCAAATATCAACAATCCAAATCGTACATCTTGTCGAATGATGCATGCGCACCAACAGCATTGTTCAGCCCCAACCGAACAAGCGTCCGCTCATTCGGCTTATACATTGGCCAACCGTCCCTGTACCTCAAAAGTCCCTTCTTCGGATCCTTGGCAAACGCAGCCCAAGCGCCACGCATGTACTTGGCCAGAGCCTTCTCCCGCGCCGTGCTACGGATTGTGCTCTCGTCCACCGTGTCGAATAGCTGTCGAACTTCAGATTCGTGATACGCGCCGCTGGAGGGATGTGTCGACAGCTGCATGTTCGGAAACTCGGCAAAGTATCTATACCGCCAGGTAGGGTTGCCCTGACGAACCGACTCCTTTGCACGAAGAGCTGCAGGACACCCAAACAACGTCTGGCTATTGTTCTTCCAGAATCCATCGGGCACGGGTTCTTGGCTAAACAGTTGGAACAAGCCGCCTTCGAAATCGGTGTTGCCGATGAGCATTGGTAGAGAAGCTGCCTTTCTGCCAGTGTAGTTGGCGAATACGACCTTGTTGTCTACCGTTGGTGAGTAGGAGATGAGAATTGCCCCGTTGACAATCTTGCTTAGGTGATTGACGATTTCGCTCGCTGGCTTCGTCAACATGCAGTCGTGGACGGCTTGCGGTGAGGATTTTGCATCTCCACAGCCAAGTGCTTTGGATGAGTTGAACCAAAACTCTTGGGCTTGAGCTTCGGTCCGAAGTCCGAGGCCAGTGGATGTTCCAGACTGCGAGATGAGGCCGTTAACGATGGGGTCGGACGGAAAAGCGTAGGAGTAGTCGTCGACGGAGACGCCTCCTGCTGACTGGCCGAATATGGTGATGCGGTTGGGGTCTCCGCCAAAGCTGGCAATGTTATCTCGAATCCATTCGATGGCTAAGCGTTGGTCGAGGAGGCCGGGGTTGGCATTGCCCATAGGGTCGCCTGGGAAGCCAAAGATGCTGAGTCGATAGCTAGGAGGATGTTAGATCGGTGGGTGATGGAGACAGGAATAGGAGACTCACTTGATTGAGACGAGCACTATGTTCTCCTGGTCGGCTATATGCTGGCCGTTGTAGGAGGGCAAAGCAGAGCTTCCTGCATGTACATTCAGTAAAGGCACTTGGAGTTAAGTGGCGTCAACTTATTCGTACCGACAACAAAACTTCCGCCGTGGATCCAGACCAAGACGGCCTTCTTGCGTTCCCCGACCTGCGGCTTTGTCCAGATATTCAGGGTCAAGCAATCCTCACTGACTGGGATTCCAGCATTCATAATCTCAGTCAAGAACTTGACGCCAACCGGCGTAATGCCAAATTTTTTGATCAACTCCTCTGGGATTTCGCTGTCATTGTCCGTAATACCAGATGGAACGCAGCCAAAGCCCTGCTAGTGTCAGCGTGAATCACTCGCTGGGTCATTACTACGTACAAACCTGTCACCCGAGATATCTTCTGTTCCCTTATATCGAACAGGAGCTTGAAACCGAAGCTTGCCGATCGGTGGCATGGCGTACGGAATGCCGAGATATTCGGACACCTTGGTGGCATTTGTGGCTGCGTGGCCGTGAACTGGTCCGGATGTTGTTGGCACGGTTTGGCCAATTGTCCATCTGGGAGGGCATGCTGTCCCTGCGGCTAGGGGTGCTGCCAAACTTAGTATGAGAGGTTGAGGCTTCATATTTCAATGGGTTAGTGCCAGTAGATAGTGTAAATAACCTGGTGATGTGGTGAATCCGCTGGCTTTGATGGTAGAGATCCATTGTCAATGGACGGCACATGCCTAGCCCTTTTATAGACGATGATGAAGAAAACCTCCAAGAACAGTTTGCTGCTCACGATGTAAAGGAGAAATTCGGGTTGTTGCCGAACACGTTAAACCCATACCTTGTTGATGATGCTCAACGTTCAATTACACCTCATTGGCTCAACTCGAGTTCTAGCGCATGGAGAAGTTGGATTCTGGGTGTAAGCATATACGGCATTTAGCGCCACTAGAGACAGCTCATTGCCTAATTTGGCATGCATCTGGGGATTTCGTGGCTTGGCATGAGGTGTCTCTGTCGCATTGAATCCGACACTCAGGATTGATTTGGTAAGCCATGAGGCGTGCAAGTCGGTTGTGTCGGGAATAGTATGCTTCTCACGCAGGGTTACCGGGAGTCAAATTTTACAGCTGAGAGGTTCCCGTGGCTGATGTCATGCTGTATCTACAAGCGGGTGTCCCAATCATTGCTAATGACGACAGATAACAAAACGGCTGGTGTTCTGCGTCTAGGGCCATGGAGACTACAGGCTACCAAGTTTGCCCAGTGAATTCAGCAGACAGGGCTGAAAACAAACTTATCCGGGAGCTTTGTGCTTGTGGCATTGTAGACGAGTCAATGAGATCATCAATCTACGCCTCTAATATGAAGCCGAATCGACGGGACAACTCCCATTGCCCCTGTATCCGTAAAAGATCGGCAATCCTGTACCACGAGCTCTAATCCAGCTGGTGCAGAGTCCGAATCAGCTCTTGACCTTGTATCGGTCAACAAGTTCATGAACATGGTGAAGGAAGCCGGACCATTTGGGGAGGTTTGGCTCCGTAATAACTCGGAGGGAGCATCTGCCTTGGAGACGATAACTGGTTCAGGTTGTATGGACTCTACATGGTGGTTTCCTCTCGATAGCATATGAGTCCAGCCATGGCGCACAAGGGAATTCCTACATTGTTCATCATCTCAGCAGAATTGTCAACCAGAAAATCCTGGTAATTACCGCCTCCTGTACGTCTTAGGATAGAGCGCCCTCTCTTTCGTATAAGATCGAATGTGTCGAACAAGATGTTCGCTCTTCTTAAACGCCTGGTGGCAGTGATGCCATGACCAGTCTCGTTGCCGTCGCGGTGCGGCATTGAAGCCTCCCGCATTGCGGCTGCTCTGTCGAGTTTTGGCGTCGGACCTTGCATCTCTGACGATGGCTGCGAATGCTTACATGCCGAATCAAAGGGGTAAAGCTGGACCAAGTGCAGGGAACACATCACGGGGGCTGACGGAGTGGCTGACGCACGAGCTGAGATGCGATGCGATGCGATGAGATGGGAGATTTACGTTGAAGAGCAGCACTTGAGGCCAACCTCAATGTTACACCAAGTAAGAATATATTAAGTCTCCAGAAACAACAACACCTTCTCGTAAATGGCCATAAAGTTCCCATGTGTAGTAGCTATCAACATGTCTAATTCAGATATTTTTCAGTAAAATCATTGACCCAATTCTAAATTGACACATCATGCGCAACAGTATGCATTCCCTGAATTTCAGCCTCATTATCCACGTCCAAGGAACATGGATACTTCTGAAGCGCCAGGTTGCAACTACCGGCCGCCGCCACCATCACCATCAACTCAATTCCTCCAATCGTTCACGCAAAACCCAGGCTCTACTAACACCAAGGACGTGACCAGTGAACAGGGATGCCGCTCGTAACATAGATTGTCGCCTTGCACAACATGCTTCACAACCATCCATTGTCTATCAGTGGCATATTAAAGCGCCGGTGCAAAAAGGGGCCGTGGAAATTTGATCAGCCCAGGTCACTTGTCGCCTTTACGGGATCTTCACGGACTCCTTCAAAGGCTTACGCATGGGGACATTCTCTGGAGGATTGCTCGGTTGCGGTCAAGTTCTGCTCGAGGTACGGCACACCCCTCTCGCCTTGATTTTTCTCTCTAAGAGACCCACTTCCACAACCAGTAGTATATTTTACGTGTAGCACTATTAGAAGCAAGGCATTTATAACTATAATAAATTAATTAACGCCTTAGAGTATTACACATATTGCGCGTTTTCTAATAAGCAGAAATTATAGATATTAAAGCTTTTAAAGTATTAAGCACTTTTTGCCTAGAGTATTAGTACGATTATCTAAGCAAATAGTAAAGAATACCTTTTTTTTGCCTAAAAGATATCTATAATTAATAGTAAAGAGCTTATAAGCAGAAATTAGGTAGCCTTATCTCTACCTAATAGTTGTAAGGCGTAATTCGGATCGTATGTAAGGGACTGGCCTAGGGGCTTCTGCGAACTAGCGTCACTAGTAGTAACTTTTCTCATAAGGGGAGAAAAGGAGAGAGAAAGGTAAGCTTAGCTCCAGTAAGCGCCCTTATAGGGTCCGCCTAAGCTCCGGGTGTAACGGGCTGAGCCCGATGGTGGCTCGGCTTGCACTCTCGCCTTCGTCCCTAGCCTTGTCGCTGGTAACCCCCAGCAACAAGCGAGATTAGCAGAAGCAAGCTCACAAGGCTACAAGAGCTCTGCGAGCTCTTTCCTTCTTGCTCTCCTTTTCCTTTTCTCCTTAGCTTTGGATACTTGTTCATAGTCACCTAGCCAGTTGTCAATATACTCGCTTGGACCGTTACACCGGGAAAGACCCGTGGTGGGTTCTTAGGTGGCTCTCCCCACCCACTTGTCTCCTTCTTCCTTAAGATTCAAGCGTTACGCTTGAATCCATAACATCGTAAGGATAATGTGAGGCGTGCAGGACAAAGACCCGACTCAG
Source organism: Pochonia chlamydosporia 170 (assembly GCF_001653235.2). Lineage (NCBI taxonomy): Eukaryota > Fungi > Ascomycota > Sordariomycetes > Hypocreales > Clavicipitaceae > Pochonia > Pochonia chlamydosporia. The sequence continues at coordinate 126,551 of NC_035792.1, read as the reverse complement.
GTCTTTACGTACTTTAAACCCGGTCTAACTCAGGCCCAAATGTGCTAGGAACACCTTCACTTAAACCCGGCCCGACTTAGGTCCAAACCTAATTTACCTAAAGAGGTTCTAAATCACGTGAGATTTTCCTATATAATAGAATAAGGGAATAGCACCTAAATCTGGCAAGATTTAGTCTTGTACACATTAGGACCCAAGTTTCTTCGTCACCTGATCTTATTTGATTCTAACTATATTTCTAACCTAATTATACTGTATACTTGTGACACCAAACAATAGTTTATTAAAGTTCTCAAGGAAAAAGGCCTCCCTTATAGAATTAAGTATAATAAAATAATCGAGTTATAAGCGCTATTTAGACCTATCTATCTTGCATTACAAAATAGCAAGTTATTTTTGGAATTAATTACAATAGATAATATATATAAGACTACGTGCATTTATACCTAAAATACACTATAAGGTGCGGGAATATAGCTGCTGGCCTAAATTTAGCTAGTGGTGAGACATTTTGCACCTCGAACAGATATTAACCGCACCCCGAGCAATCCTCATTCTTAGAGTTAAGAATCTAGTGGTCTCAATACATAAACGCGCAGTGGGACTTTTTTAAATGCGCAGCGGCCTCAGTACTTTCCCCACCTTTACTAACACAATTACCTGCATACTGATATGCCTGTGTTGCTCTCTGCGTGTGTGCCTCTCTTTATGCCTCTCTTTGCCCCTAACTTTCCGCCTGCCTGCGAAATTAACTACAAAATTAGCCGTAAAATTAACTGAAGATGACCGCGAAGATGACTGTGAAATTAACTGTAAAACTAACCGCGAAAATAACCGCAAAGATAACCGTAAAGATAACCAAAAATAGCTGGAAAATGTTATTATAGGTGGTGCTCTCTCCTTAAATTTAGCTGCTCTAGGAAGCTCTCTATCTTCTTGGGAGGTAGATTTGTTAGTGTCAAAGTAGAGTCTCTAATAAGAGATAAGAGTGGGTTTTATCGCTAGATTAGGACTAGGTCCGCTGCGCATTCAAAAAGTCCCGCTGCGCATGCCTTGAGGAACGAAAGGTCTCTATGCTCTACCCTGTGAAGACTTTGCACGTGATCTTTGCCCTCTCGGCCAATCACATTTGGCCCTTTAGTGCTCCGAAATCTTGATGAGTCGCTATGGGTCCTCTCGCACTACTTCTTCCCCTTGCCGCAAGAAACTCGCGTTTTTTCCGGGTATATCCGGGTACTAGGGAGGCCGAGTCGCTAGAGTCGTCCATTCTTATACGCTTGGTCCCGCTGTATTTTAGCTTCGACCATATCGAGCACAGGCCCAGTGTCACGGGCTATGCCCGATGCTGTGGACCCGGCTCTGCCGGGCCCGGAGCTTCGGCGCCGTGCAGACGGTCGGTTGTGTAATTGGATTAATTTCGCCTAAGTTGCCACTGCAACTTAACTGCGCAAGCTCGAGGCGAGCCTCGAGCTTGCTCTTCTCCTTCTTTCTCCTTAGCTTTAGATAGACAATCATACGGCACCCTTATGTTGAACAAACAGCGGCGCAGCCCCTTACATATCTAAAGCTCAATCAATCTACTATCGCGGAACCTGTCGCATGACCGCTATGATGGAGCAGCAAACACAGTCCGGTGATAGTCCTACGTCCCAGCACCAGTGGATCGACCATCGTATTCATGAAGCGATCAATGCAAGCTTGGGGCCCTTGCAAGCCCAGTTGGCGGCGTTAACGCAGCATCTCGCCAACAGCACGACGGCGCCGCAACCTCAGGAAGGACTTCAACCACCGCTTCCAACGCGAACGCCAAGCGAGAGCTTGTTCGGCATCGATGCTGCGCAGCTTCCGCAACAGTCAAATGGGAGCCCTAACAAGAGGAAACCATTGCCAAACCCGCCAAAGTACAATGGCTCCCGGAAAGGTTATGCGGCCTGGGCAAGGCAGATGAGAGACAAGCTAGAACTCGATGCACACTATTATAACGGGAACCGAGACTTGTGGTATCTTATTAATTCGTGCCTAGAAGAAAAACCACAACAGGTCGTGGCCACGTTTTACGCGGCAGGTGGGCCAGGCGGCAATTTTGACCCCCACGAGTTAATGCGATACCTTGACCGCACGTATAAGGACAGTAATATCCAGTCACGAGCAGCGACCTCACTGAGGACTCTACGTCAGCGCGAAGATCAGTCGCTGGCCACATTCCTTCCCCGGTTTGAACAAGCCTTGGCGGAAGCAGGGGAGGCGACTGGCCAGACAGCGCAAAGATTGTGTTCCTTGAGAACGCCTTAAGCTCGCAACTGCAACGATGCTTGGTTACTGCGCACCTACCCACGTTATATCAGGAATGGCTAAGCCGAGTTCAGGAAATTGCTGGGAAACTGGAGAAGCTAGAAGCCCGTGGAGGTTCCGTGCCAAAAGAAGAGAAGGCTCGCTCAGGAGGTTATCAGCATGGCCAACATTCATCACAGGACCAGGACGGTGACATAAAGATGGCGGGGGTAAACAAGACTGCCGAGAAGCCAGAATTGCCGCGGAACGAACGACGGTGCTATCGTTGCGGGCGGACAGGCCATTTTGTTGCGAGTTGCCCAGCCCAAGTGGTGTTTCCAGGAAATCAGAAGAAAGGCAAGGCTAAAGTCGGTCGGGCGAGCAAGCCCAAGGCGTCAGACAGTTCGGAACCCACGTCCGAGACGAGTGAAGATGAAGGGGCGGGAAAAGAATAGCCTCGAGGCGAATGCGGGCCTCGGGGCCAACCAAGGCGGACATCCAGAGTTGGGCAGAGTTTCGGCCTCAGATGAATAGTGACCCGGTGCTGATCGAAGCACGGGTTAATAGAGGTATTCAGGTGCGCGCCCTTGTTGATACCGGATGTGACTGCTACGCCGTAATCGACGAAGCTGTAGTTAAGAGACTGCGGATTCCATTTATCGACAGGAATCCAAGGCGGTTAGGTGGGTTTTCCGAGGCGACTAAAGACGTGATGTCGCCAGGGATTGTAGTCTTTATGATGGAGACTGGAGGATACGACGAACGCATCTTTGCTTATGTCGTTCCGCGGTTAGGCCAAGATGTGTTCCTGGGCCGGCCGTGGATGAAGAAGAACAAGGTGGTATACGACGCGGCTGAACAGCGAGTCTACCACGGGGTTGCCGGCATTACCATACGGCTCTTAGGACAGGAAGAGCCCGAAGGGGTAAAGGCGATCCGAGCCGCCCGTGTTGTGCCGGCGGCTGTGTTTGCGGCAGAGTGCTGCCGAGGGAGGAAGCGCCGAGGGCACGGCGCGGCCGCAGTGCAAGCGATCAGCCTGTCTGATATTGAGAAGGCATTGAGGCCAAAACAGCCAGTGGATCCGAGTAAGACAGTTCCCAAGGAAGTGCTGGACGAATTCAAAGATCTATTCTCGCCGGAAGAAGCGATGAAGCTGCCTCCGCACAGACCAGGGGTCGACCACGAAGTACATTTGCAACGTGATAGCGACGGGAACGAACCACCACTGCCGTGGGGACCATTGTATAGTATGTCCCGCGAGGAGCTCCTCGTGTTGCGGAAAACACTGCGGGATCTGCTGGATAGAGGGTTTATCCGGGCAAGCAGCTCGGCAGCAGCTGCCCCAGTATTGTTTGTGAAGAAACCAAACGGCGGCTTACGATTCTGTTGCGACTACCGCGCACTGAACGCAATCACGAAGCGTGATCGTTACCCGTTGCCTCTGATTGCGGAGACTTTAAACAATCTGACAAGGGCCAAGTGGTTTACGAAACTAGATGTCGTGGCCGCCTTCCACAAGATTCGCATGGCCCCGGGCCACGAGGAGAAGACGGCGTTCCGGACCAGATTCGGGCTGTATGAGTGGCTCGTATGCCCCTTTGGCCTGAGTGGCGCTCCGGCATCGTTCCAGCGGTACATGAATAGCGTGCTGAATAAGTACCTTGACGACTTCGTCACGGCGTACCTGGATGATGTGTTGATCTACTCGAGCGGAACATTGGGTGAACACGAGATGAAAGTGCGTCGAGTCCTCCGATCGTTAGCAGATGCTGGTCTGCACCTGGACCCGGCCAAGTGCGAGTTCTCCGTAAAGGAAGTCAAATATTTGGGCTTTATTGTACGAGCAGGCAAGGGGGTTGCTTGCGACCCTGAGAAGCAACAGGCCATCCGTGAGTGGCTGGTGCCAACAACCGTAAAAGGTGTCAGAAGCTTCCTTGGGTTTGCGAATTACTATCGGATTTTCATTCCCGACTATGCACAGATTACCAAGGCACTAGATGCACTATTGAAGAAAGGAGTCATCTTCCGCTGGGGTAAAGCAGAGGATGAGGCGTTTCGAGAACTGAAGCGAAGATTCTGCGACGCCCCAATTCTAAGGCAGTGGGATCCATCCCTGCAAACCTTCGTGGAAGCAGATTGCTCGGGCTATGCGCTTGGAGGCGTATTATCCCAGGAAGGAAAGGATGGGCGTCGACACGCTTGTGCATTTTACTCGCGGCGGCTGTCGCCCGCAGAGTACAACTACCCGATCCACGACAAGGAGATGTTGGCCATCATGAGGTGCCTGGACACATGGAGTGCAGAGTTAAGGAGCTGTGGAACATTCACGGTCTTAACAGACCACCGCAACCTTGAATACTTTATGACGCGGAGAAAGTTGACGGAACGCCAGAGCCGATGGGCTGCCGAGCTTTCACAATTCGACTTCAAGCTGGACTACCGTCCCGGGTGTGAGGCTGCCGTGCCGGACGCGCTGTCCCGCCGCGAACAAGATGCCCCGCAGGATATAAATGACGATCGTGAACGAGGGCGGGTGATCCAATTGATCCCAGATAATTCTATTCCGGAATCAACAAGACTACGAATCAGCAGAATCGGACTAGAAACACCAACCCCGCCAGATATGAAGGTGTTTGAGGCCAGCGATTTACAGGCGCTCTGGGACGAAATAATTAAGGACGACCAGATATATCGGGCAGCGTACGAGGCGGTACGGCAACGAGAGCGGGCCTTTCCGCCCGCGCTAGGGTTGAAGGTACAGATATCAGAATGCGGCATCGACGCTGGTAAGCGACTGACCTTCAGAGACCGAATCTGGGTACCTGGAGGCTCTGGAGAGAAGGGGAATCAAGGCGAGGCGGAAAAGGACACCCTTCGGACGCGCATCGTGCAAGACTCACACGACTCAACTGCCGCCGGCCACCCAGGAAGAGAGGGGACCTTGGCGATTGTGGCTCGCAGTTTCTACTGGCCGGGACAGTCGCAGTTGGTTCGACGATTTGTTGCAAATTGCGACGTATGCGGACGTGGCCATATTTGGCGCCAGTCGAAGAGAGGGTTCCTGAAACCACTGCCTATCCCAGACAGACCACGCAGTCATTTAGCAATGGACTTTATTACCGATCTTCCAGCTACAGGGCCTAGCAATGCAACATATATCTGGGTAATTGTGGATCGGCTTACGAAGGCTGTAACGCTGGAAGTGATGGACACGATGGAGGCAGAAGCGTGTGCAAAACGTTTCCTACAATGCCACTATAGGTTTCATGGAATGCCACGGTCTATCGTAAGCGACCGCGGGAGCAACTGGCTGAGTCGATTCTGGAAGAGGTTCTGCAAGCTAGCCGGGGTGACGCAGCGGTTAAGTACAGCATACCACCCACAGACGGACGGGGGCCCGGAAAGAGCAAACCAAGAGATACAGGCATACCTGCGGGCGTACGTATCATACATGCAGAAGGACTGGGGGGACTTCCTCCCAGTGGCACAGCTGGCCCTTAACAACCGTGAATCCGCAGCGACGAAGATCAGCCCGTTCTTTGTCGAACACGGATACCATGTAGAACCAGTGGCTGTCGAGGATCCAGCAGATCCGCCCCAGAGCAAGGAGGAAGGCAAGGCAGACGCCCTTCTTAGCCGTCTGCAGGAAGTCTCGGAGTATATGCAGGCTATGATTGCCGCCTCCCAGCAGCAACAAGAAGAGGCAACAAATGCAAAGAGGCAGCCAGCCGAACGATTTGAAGTTGGAGATAAGGTTTGGCTATCGATGGCGAACTACAGGTCACCACGACCATGCAAGAAGCTAGATTGGCTGCACCACAAGTACACAGTCACAAAAGTCATCAGTTCACACGTCGTGGAGTTAGACGTGCCAGGTTCTATACACCCACGATTTCACGTCGATCTGCTTCGCCGAGCTAGACAAGACCCGGCACCCGGGCAGCGAGTTGACGACTCACAACCGCCGCCGATACAGGAGGAGAACGGCGTGCAAGAATGGGAAGTGGAAGAGATCCTCTGCGCTCGTTGGAAGAACCGTGGACGCGGGAAATTTAGAGAAGTATTTGTACGCTGGCGTGGATATGCAGATGCAACATGGGAGCCAGCGGAGGCTCTACGGGAGACAGAAGCGATGGAAGAGTTTGAATCGGTTTACGGCCCAGTCATGAAGTATGACGGGCCATTGGAGAAGTATCAGACGACTACTGGACCCCGGCGCCACGGTCGGGGACGGAAGGGAGGAAGGGGATAATGTCACGGGCTATGCCCGATGCTGTGGACCCGGCTCTGCCGGGCCCGGAGCTTCGGCGCCGTGCAGACGGTCGGTTGTGTAATTGGATTAATTTCGCCTAAGTTGCCACTGCAACTTAACTGCGCAAGCTCGAGGCGAGCCTCGAGCTTGCTCTTCTCCTTTCTTTCTCCCTAGCTTTAGATAGACAATCATACGGCACCCTTATGTTGAACAAACAGCGGCGCAGCCCCTTACAAATTAGACTAATTTCGCCTAAGTTGTCACTCAGCAACTTAGATACGCAGGCTCGAGGCTCGCCTCGAGCTTTCTCTTCTCCTTCCTTTCTCTTTAGCTTTAGATAGACAATTGTACGGCATCCTTACGTTGAACAAACTGCAGCTTGGCCCCTTACAGTCACCAGTAAAACATGTCAATGGTCCCCAGAGCTGGGGTATTTTTGCACCCATCATTAACATGTTTATTGCCTTTAAACTTTTGTAACTATCTTGTATGAGTCGCGGTAGGTAGCACATAATTTGTTGGTAGAGGGTATACGAAGGGCGGATTCCACCCCTGGTGGACATGTTTGTCCCTGGCGTGGAGGGTAATAAAGCCTGATTTAGGACTTAGGGGTAGCAGAAGGCTTAGGGCTAGCCACTGGGCCAGACGGGGCAGGGGACTTCTTCCTCCTGGCTGCCTCTAGGGCCTTTCCATTCTCCTTAAGCTGCTTCTTCTTATCCTCGGGGAGACCCTGGCGGATGGCTTTTAACTTCGTGACGGCATCCTTCTCCTTCTGCTTAAGGTTCTGGGGGATGGCCGCGTTGGCTGCCTTGCGGGCAGCCTGCACGTCCTGCGTGGCCTGGTCAAGCTCGGGCGAGATGGCCTTTCGCTCGGCTTTGAGCTTCTGGACCGCGGGGCTATCTGGTGCCTTATTCTGGCGCTTGTCCAGATCCATCAAAGGCTCTGCTCGGCTGAGAACGTCGGGCTCGGCGAGGATGACTCCGCGGCGGTCATGATGAATAGTCACCGCCAAGGTGGACGCGCTTACTAGTTCACCGGCGTGTCAACAGGCGATTAAATTATGCGAGGGAAAATAGCAGGGTCAGTTCAAAAAACGTACGAGCAATAAGAGCCAAGTTGTTGATGCGAACCATTGTGAAAGTTAGGGGTTGTTGGGGGGGGGTTTTGTTGAGAGTAGAATTGCTTGTTGTTATTGTTTTAGATTGAGTATAGACCAGCTATACTTGATTGATGTTTAGAGCTTAAGAGAAGAAGTTGTTAAGATAGATAACGTATTGTTGATGCTGAATTGAGAGAGAATGTGCCGGATGCTGAGGTTATTTGTATTCCATGGCGGTCAATGGCTGCTTTTGATATCGGGTCTGCGTGGTAAACCTGACCCAGCGGGAATTCTCTGCGGGTATTTCTCTGCGGGTATTTCGTCTTCTGTCTGAGTGTTTTGGATGATTAGAACCGTTACAACTTTGGTATCATGACGGGCCTCGCCTTGCTTGGATGGCTGAGTCGTTCCGCGTGGTTTAAGCAAGCCGGTAAGTCTAAAACGAGAGATCTAAAACAAGTGAAGTAGACACTCCTTGACCTTCCCGAGTTCTTTATAGCGCGAACAGCGCGACCCCGCCGAAACCTTCATCTTTGGGAAAATTGAAACAGCGCCATTTAATGTTGATCTTCAAGCGTGTCCCAAGCTGTAGGGCTTGACAGCCAGGAGATCTTGATATTTGGTCGGCCGTTGATTATGCTTTTTTTACTGGATCTGACTCATTCCACTCTACTTTGTACAGCTCCGCCTCACCCACAGCCAGCTCTTGACTCGAATCTTGGCCTTCCCGGAATAGTTTTTGTTTAATCTTGTGCCCCTGGCACACAATGCCTACGCCGTGTATCGGCACTTCACTGTTATTATTGATCAACCCCAGATCTGCCCAAGTCAACACCTTTATCCGACACTTGATTCGAGTGAGAAAGTTGATCTTGGCAGGGATCTCTAGCGGAAGAATCGACTCGATCTGCTTGTGACGCTGAGTCAAGGTTGTGGCATGTGGCTTATTTCCTTATGGAAGGCGTCCTATTGAGCGTTGATGCACCCATAGGAGGTTGGTGCCTGGTTTTGCAATGGATTAGACCAGGTGGTTTTGACAGAATGAAGGGATTAACAAGCTGGTGATGAGTGAACCATGACTGGATGAAACGGCGACCAAGTTTCACAACGACTCGGGGAATAGGACCGTTTGCATAAATGGGAGAGAAGATGTCATTATAGACACCAAGACAGCGTTACATAGAGGATAATATGACCCTTTGCATAATTCCCTTAAACCAAAGGAGTAGTCACGGCTTATAATCTCACGAGAGTCATCCAACAGACCTGATGATGCTTATAGTAGTTGCATGCGTGCGAAACGTATCCACAAATCACGAACTCATCGGTCACACAACAGCCCCATCCTAATCACCAATTCACGAGACAAACCAAGCAGCATTAATCAGCACAGCCAACATCCGTACAACTTCCAAACGATAAACTTCGCCCACATTTATTGCATGGTGGACTGCAAGGGGTGAAATAGAGCCAAATATGATGAAACGGGAACCCGTTCCTGTCAAGAAGCCAACTCACTTTGATCGTTGATGACCCGCATAGCAACGCTTTGAGCGCGTAAATTGGTAAGTGTTGGTTTCAAAATGAGGCCTTTGGTAGTGGCAATGTTGAAGCTGCACCACTCGACTACCGTTTCTGATTGTCGAAACAACGTCGCTTTGCTTGACTCGCATGGATATGCTTGAGGCGAGGGAGGCTGATGTGCAAAGGATCTCTCGACAATCTTCCACAGATCTCCATTGTTGGCAGGTCGCAGGGGACCAATCGGGAAGTTGCCGAGCTGGTGAATGCTAGCGTGGCTATGAAGCTTGGCATCGAGTCGTGCTGTTTTAAGTTGGGCTGACGACTGGACTTTTTTTATGACGGTCTGTCACACAAAAACTACGCTCTCCTTGCGGAGCAATTAGTCCCACTTATATTGTCTGACACACCCCCCAGGTTGCGTTGTAATTCCAGTGCAATGCAAGCTGAAATAGTTGATGTAAGTAGACCTGCTGATTGCGAGGGTCATACTAGTGGTCGGGTTGTTCTTTAGACACGGCTGAAAAGCCCTGAAAATCTGCCGTGGTGGCCGTTGCCTAGCTGTTAGAGCTGTAGGCTGTCGCTGAAAGCTCCCTGTAGCCGCTACAGGCTAACAGGAACTCGTGTGTTTTTGTGGGATTTGAACTAGAGGGGTTGTCGAAGTGGAGGCGCAGGTAGTGTTGCCATACCACTGCGCTAAACCAGGCTCATAACTGTCACACCAGTACTACGAGTGCTGCGACGGGGAGGGAAGCTTCTATGACTAAATTCCTCTACCGTTACGACAACAACCGCAAAGAAAGCAGGCGTAGAACCGAAGGCAGCTATTCCTGGATCCGCTTTGGCGGCTGTTTTAGCTATTGGCGGGTATATGGCTTAATTCTTTCAACCACAGATGGCCGTCATCTTGTGACGGTACATGGGCACGCGCAAGGTCGTGTGCGACTTGCGTAAAATGATTGTCATGGAGAGGAAGGGTTTCTTAAGTAAACCTCCGACTAGGCTAGTTAAAATATCATTCTGTCGTATCCTCACATCTAAGGATACCGTCCCATTAAGCCACCTCAAACCCTACAGGCTGCTGCACTACGTAGGCGCATTTAATTACTAGCTACTATATATATTAGTGTATGTCTGTGTGATAGTAGACATAATAGTACGATAACATAGTACAATAGGCAAGTATGATTCTACTACAAAAGCACTTCAAAGGAAGGTAGGACGGCTCTTCATCTCACAGGGAACCGAAAGTAATACTATGCGAACCAAAGTCGGCCAGCGTCAATTCTTCCGCGTTGAGATGGGCCACCCGACGAGTGAGAACTCGTGGCTGGATGAGGAGGTGGTGAGCCGGAAACGTGTGGAGGGATGAAGCACCTTGACTCGTCGTCGACCGACTCTGCGGCCCCTGCCTTCTGAGTCCCCGATGGACCATGAGACGTGATGGGTAATAGAACCTCGGCAGATAAGTTGAGTTACTGAACATGCGGTACTTCTATAAAGCATCTGGGGGCTCCGACGTGTATGAAGTTGTATGTGCGTGTCGTGTCTGGTGTCGCGTGGGGTCATGGGCAGGCTTCATAACATCTGAAAGTCCCTTAGCCTGTACCAAGCTAAAACACATCGCCATGGCTTCTGGCTTCGAGGATAGTGAATGGGAGCATTAATATTCTGTTTTACTTTTGTCAAGGCGAGGTTTCTCAATGTGAAACAGACTAATCTCCCAATCTTTCCAATCTGCAACTCCAACAGAGTGTTTTGCCAGGGATATCGATACCCAAGAAACCAAACCTTACAATTTCCGTATTATCTTGACTTGCTCCTTGTCGCGGTGCGTCCGGGTATTGTCTGATCTTTGTGTCTGTCACATTTCATGCAAACAAGGACACAGTACGGTCCTGTGCAAGGTCTGCTGACAGTGCCCCAGCTGTGGTCCACTCCGGAATGGCAAAAGTGTACCCCAAACATGGCGCTACGTCCCGAGGTAATGAGAGAGTTGCGTGCTGCACACGAAATAGTTGATAGCTTGTGTAGCAGAGCGGTGATGCTGATAATAATGTGACGGGGCCTCCGAAGTATATAAACAGGACACAGCTACGCATTCTTCGATTTGAAATCAGCAGACAACTTACCCTCATTTCCTTCCCTGGCTTTCTTCTTATGTTTGTTCTCATTTAGACTCAGTTTGCGACAGGGTGCCATTTATCCTCGATTTCTGTTATCATCACTTTGCTGCATCATCTCGTTGTCTGAAGAGCCAGGCTCTCTACAAGTACCCATTTGCCTTTGACTTGTTAGTACTGGTCACAACAAGTTTATTTTCATATATAATCCTATTGTTAAGTACAGTTATTCAAGATGAAGGTTTCTGAAATACTCGCCTGTGCCATGGCCGTTTCAGTGCAGCTCATATCTGCATTTCCAGGCAATGAATTGGAGGACCGGCAGGAATATGGCTGTAAGCCCATACCTGAACAGACTTCGCCATTATGCCAAACGTTAACGCAACCACAGCTGTGCCTGGCTTGTTAAATACCGTCAAGGCCCTGGGAATTCGTCGGCCCAATGGAGTCAACAATGGGAACAAAGATGCTGCCTTCGGCAACGGAGCCAATGTCGGCAGCGCTCTGGCAGCGCATCGGGCTGACCCAGCTCTCGCCCCAGACAAGCGCGACATCGCGGCTGGGGACTATCCGAATGCAGATGGATATTCGCTCGCGGCTAGACTGGCCGACGATGACGCTAGTAGTGAGAGTGCAGTGGAGGTAAGGAGTGTGTCGCAGAGGAAGGCGGCAGCGCAGAGGGCGAATGGCGCTCTCAACTCCGCTTAGGGAACGGTACACCAACTCAAGGGCTCGCTCATTTTGTGTGGTGTTAAATATGCTACCGTCGACAAAGGAGTCAGTTCATGGTGAGATTTTGTCTCACGCTGCCTCATAAGATGAAAGACTGCTCTCAAAAAGCTATCTACTGCTCTGTCTTGTTTGATTCTCCTTGGTATTGGTTCCATTTGATTGGACGGCGTATCTACTTTCCAGGCCAGGTTGTCCACGTAGTAGTGCAAATACCCACGAACTGCTTGGGCCGCCGGGCTGCGGCCGCCCTCAGCCCGGGCATCGCGCTCGGCATCATGATAGCACGCTGACTGCAAGGGGCTTGATTGGAGTTTATTAGGATGGTCTCTATTTGTACGCACCTATGGCAGGCTATAGGGGTCACTGTTGCAAAACCCCAAAAGCCCCGACGAGCGTGCCAAATTCGGTTAGCTGGCCCAATGCTTGGCCCACAGTACATTGCTCGATGTACTTCAGCGTTCGTTTCTTAGTTTTTCGGCTTTCACGAAAGGGCGTTGTCATATCAGCGGGTCCGCGGCGGACCAGCAGGGTTCATTTCATTTCACTCAGCGACTTGACACATGAATGTGGTGGTTTGGTTTGACATAGCTAATGCTTAATTATCCTCATTCTCTTCTTCTTCATCTTCATTTTCATCACCATCATCTTCTTCTTCCTCGTCTTCGTCCCGCTGAGTGAGCTGCTGATGGTTGTGTCAGTAGTTGAATTACACCTGATGGCCTCATCATACACACAATCCAAAGCTTCACAGCCTCAGCAAGGGCCTCAGCGATGGTCTCCAGCGCTATAACCTTTCTCTCTTCGAGGCCCTTCTCTGCTACCTCGGCAAACGAAGCCAAAGCAGGAACTTGTGCTGAAGTGGCGAGAGAAGCCGCACCATTACCCCAGGCTCGTAACTGTTGTGCTGCGCGCTGTGCAACAACGCGCCAGGCGTCATCCGGATCGTCATCTGCGCCGCTGAGCCGTCGGTTCAGGTCCCAAAAAGCTCGTACAGCAGCACGAGCTCCAGGGGGAACCTAGAGAGCCTGGTTAGTAACTCATTACTCGGCAGCGCAGAGATTGCTTTACCGGCTTGCATGTGTGGCCGTTCTTTGCGCAGTCCCAGCATGCAGCACCAGTATCTATCCCATACATGTCAGCGTAGCAGGTGTGACCTGATTCAACCAAGCGTACTATCCTGAGAGGCACATTCATGGCCAGGCGCTTTGGTGGCGCGGGTGACGCAGGGGCGGCATGGGAAGTCACGAACTGCGCCGCGGGGAGGGGCCTTCTTCGTCTGTTTCTTCTGTTTTGGGGGGAAAATTAGCAGTCGTCGCTTCGCACGAGGGCCTCCTGGATCGTACAGTGATTTTGGATGGGGATTCGCGGACGTCGGGTTGGGATAATCTTTTCCTTTTGATTGTGATGTTCCTGCTGCGAGAGCCTCCCTCTGTCGTACTAGCGGTTGCTGCTTCGCTTACGTCGACGGAATCTGTTGTGGGCATGACTCTGCTGTTGATAACTAGACTTTTGACGGCTATGATGGTACGAAAGGGAAGGTGGAAACTAGATTGGAAAGGATCTAGGTTCTACTAAATATTCGGGTGATGAACAGCGTGGATTCTGTTTATGGTCCGGGCGAAGTTCCGCAAATAGCCCTGGAACTGATCCGCAGCGGATCAGTTGCACCACCGAAGCGGGGTAGTGCGGTCACCATTTTGTAATGAGACGGGCCATCATCAGTCCTTCTTCCCTACCGGCATCAAAAGAGCTTGTGCGTTCCCGAGTGATGGCGCGCCCACCCAATGCGATCGATCAACACCGTGAATACGTCACCCATCTTTACCTCAACGGGGTCTCGCGGAGCAGGATCAAGCACAAGCTTCGAAGACACCATCATGTCACTGCCAATCTCAGCACAATTTCTCGCCGAATCGCAAGCTGGGATCTCCCGCGTCAGCAAACCCGCACCAAAGAAACCCCAGAACTGATCGAGACCACCCGCGACCTGATATTTCGCGTTGGGCTTACCGAGAAACAAACACTGAGCGTTTTACAGAAGCAGGGTTGGCCGATCACGAAACGAGGTCTGAAGCGCATCAGGCTGCACCCGGACCGCCGCTGGGTACGCAGAATCAAGAGCGATGAAGAGCGCCTTGCGCTGCTGGAAAAGACAGAGCAGGTCATTATCGAAATGACACGACGTTCTAATGCCATTTCCGGATATGGAAAAAGTCTCCTTCAGCCTTATCTTCGTCAGCAAAAGCAGCTCTGGGTGCCTAGAGACCCTCTCTTTGCGATGTACAAAATTATGTTCCCGAATGAGATCGAGATGCGGAAAAGAATGTTCCGCAGAAAGAAGGGACAGTTTCTTGTGCCGGGACCGAACTACCAGTGGTGTATTGACGGCCATGACAAACTCAAAGCGTATGGTTTCGAGATCTATGCCGCGATCGATGCTTACTCCCGCAACATTATCTGGTTCTATGTCGGCCACTCCGCAACGACCGCCTTGAGCGTTTTAAAACAATATTTGGCCGCCTGTGGCGCCTACGGGATTCGGCCATGGTATCTGCAGGCAGATAGAGGCAGCGAAACGCCACTGGTCGCAGCGGCCCATTGGAACTTTGCTTTGGCGGCAGATGGACGAGTGGAGTGGAATGGGCGGGTCCTTCAGCAAGGAAAGCGCCTAAAGGATTCTTACAAGGCTGCACCAAGCACCAAGAACGTGAAAATAGAGAAATGGTGGGAGAGTATGCTGCACATCTCCTCCCGGCAGTGGGTTGACTACTTTGGGGAGCTCGCCAGAGACGGTGACTTCGATGGCGATATGTTGGAGGATCAGATTGCCATCTACGCAGTATATGAAGATATATTACGCCAAGAACTGTTCGACTTTGTGGAGGCGTGGAATCTTCATCGAATCCGCCTTCAGAAGAATCGTCCCCACGTGGTTCACGGCCAGCCCTGGATGAACTACCATTACCCAGATCCCGACAAGGCGTGCAACTGGGGTATCCCCATTGACCACTCAGTTCTGGCTGAATTAGAGCGGCCATTGGCTGACATCGATGTTAATACTTGCTTAGAGCCAGAGACAAAAGATTGGTGCCGCCAAGTCCTTGTCGAAATGGGCTACAACCACGTTGCCCTTGGAACTCACCATGAGCCTGACAAATTGCGGCCGTTCAAGCGTTTCTACCTAGGCCTTCGAGACAGGATCATTCAACACATCGAGAGTGGCCGGCAGCCTCTATTGGCATATCGCAAGGCGCCAACAGGTGGCATCGCTGAATATGTGAGCCTCACCGTTTCCGTGCGAGTTGGCGAATCTGATTACATATAGGAAGCATTATACGAGCAAGCAAATCAGGCCTTCCACTATGAGCTTGGTGATACGGAACCAACAGAACAGCCACTTGTTGAACTAGGATATGAGGATGAAGAAGGGAACGACATAGAAGGAATCAGTGATGACGAGGATGGCGAGATTTCTGATGAGGAACCCGAGTAGTCAATCCTTCCTGTTATGTCGGACAGCAAATGTTACAGGAATCTTAGTCCCTTTGAAGCGTGTGGAATGTGCTGGTGGAAGTACTCCTGCAATATCGGTGGTAGAGGGTGGGGCTTGATCGCTCCCAAAGTTTTGAGCAACGGACTCTCGGCTTACCTGTTATTCTTGTCAGCACTAGACTGTGTAATGGGGTGATTTGGTCTCTTACAAACTCCGGGCCCAAAACTTCTTCACCGTCTTCTTCGTCCACTTCATTTTCGTCGTCTACCATGCCTTCACGCCCCTTATCGCCAGGGATGCTGCGAAACACTAGATCATGAAGAGGATCTTCCACTTCGCTGAGGTCTACCACATCTTCACGGACAACGATTTCGTCAAAAACATCTTCACGCTCATCGTCTGTTGGGCTCTGGCTGGAGGGGGTCGGAACAGGTTCTTCTTGCTTCAACTAGACGGGTATCTCTTGCTTGGCCTGATCCATGTTCCTAGCGCCATCCTCTTCCGTCATCTGTCTTTCCTTTTTGACGCGCTTCTTGTGTCCGGTGGCAGGGCTCGTATCCTCTTGCTTGATCTTCCGTTTCTTTTCTTCTTTGACCGGCGTCGAATATTCATCTGGCCTCAGCGGTGTGACTGGCTCCTGTTTATCAACAACAAACGTGGATGTCAGAACCACCAATACCTTCAATTGCCCTGCCTGGTTGTTTCCAAAGTGCCCGGATGCGAGCATGCTTGACGGCGTAGCGTACTTATCGGTATTGGAGACGGTAACGATCTTCTTGCAAGAGAAACTAGAAGCGTACGATAAGCTCCAGAGATCTCTGTTAGTGAGATCGATCGCAGGCGGGAGCGGACGGAGATGGTCGAACAAAATTGCGGTGAACGAAGGCCACGTCAGTAAATCTGCCGAGGAAAACTTGATCACGGTGTCCTTCAGAGGCAACACGGTCTCTGGGATCTCGACTGCAAGCCCATTGAAGTATCTTGTCTCCAAACTCACTAGCAGGAGACGTACATGGACCCATTGATAGCCAGTTCGCTGCCTCATAGGTTTTCTGGTGCTTCCTTTAGAACTTTGAATAGCTCGGCTGGCCGCGGATGCGACAGACATAAAATGGGGATTGCTTGACGACTGAGAGGGAGCTATAACTGCCCGCGTGTTCACCGTATCAGCTGAGAAAATCTTGTTGGGGAGGAGTTGAGCGGCGCGTCTGATGCTCATCGATGACACTGGTTTTGGTCCGTCACGCAGCAGCAGACTTGCTGGGCTGACTGGCCGTGGCGGAGAGTCCTCGACTTCTACCACCTCATCATATGGGCCAGGAAGTGCTGGAGTTTTAGACCTGGCTCGTTGCTGGGTCCGAAAGGGGTTGGCCAAGCCGCAACGGCCACAATAGTTGGCGCTTATATATATGGTGGTGAAGAGGTCATAGTGCTTCTTTCCGTCTTGGATGCAATAGATATGCCCGGAGGGGATCTTTGAGGGATCCATTTGGCTTGACGAGAGATGAGAGCAAGTTGAAGGAGACGAGGAGAGGAATCCTGTTTCAGACCGAGCTTTTTAATTAAGGAGAACAAAACAACATCGTCCTTCCTTTACGGTGGATGATGTCGCTAGACCGGTTTAAACAGGAGGTTGCTGCGCTTGTCCGCTGCTGATCAGAAGCGGGGTTGGTGCGGTGATTCTCCGTCCGCCCATCGTGATCCTCATCGCGAGATGAACGTTGTCGCCAGCTCGTCCTTCACTATTGTGCATTCAAATCGCGACTATAGCAACCGAAATTCTTGTATTGACTTTATATAGAAAGATCAATTGAGAATTGTTGAGAAACGAATTCGCGATATGGCGCTGAAAATCATCTGTCTAGCGGCAAATGGTTCGCCATTTTACAGTTGACGTACCGAGTAACCTCAATTGATCGATTAGACTGGCAGCAGGCCGCGCGAGCCCGCTGCTAGTCCGCGGTACATGTTTGATGGCGACCCGAAGTACCCAGATGACTAGGGACGTAAGACCCTAAACCTAAAACGAAACAACCGGGGGGTTTTGCAACAGTGCTCCCTATCGCCCACCGTATGCGTAGGGCAATGTAATGTAATGTAATTTATTTACGCCCGGAGGGATTGTCCCTAAAGGGCCATAACGTTGCGCTACTTGCTCAATCTACCCTGTAAGCTGTACTCCTAAAGCCCGACAATGATTTCTTTCCTTGGCACCCGCAACCTCATTTCATCAACTGGCAGTCCTGCTCTGAGGTCATTCCCCCGGAGTGCCCAGCATCCCATCTTCGGAGCTGGAGCTCGGCTTGGTCAGTTTGAGGTTGCGCGGCTCGGATGTTACGCGTTGATACCAGTCCACTAGTCCAATTTATCGCAGGTTTGCCTGTTCCTGTCACCTGTCTGCCTCTAGCCTTCCCGTTGCCGTTGCAAATTTAATCGTCCTTCGGACAGCCGCCATGTCGGGGTTCCATCCCTCGCCATCCGATCCAGACTTGCCTCCCAGGAAGAAAGACAAGTTGCCCATCTTGGTCCGCTTATATCGTATTAAGCCTTCCCTTTCCGAATTCCACCGTCTGCACCGAAAGAGGAAATGCTCGACTGTCTCTGCCGCTTGGCCGCAGCTGCATTGATCTGTTCCCACAGCCCTAATGCTGTGCAGGTATCTATTGAAGCCGGCACTTTCCTGTTCGTAGCTGTATTAGTATCCTGGACTCCTTGGCATTTAGAGCGTCATAGATGGTCCGCGTGTGCTGGCCTGGAAGCGCTGTGTCTATACGTTGCGAGTACCGTCCTACCCCATGGGTATCCTTTGCCGCTGCTGTTGCTGTTGGTTGAGTAGCAGCCTGGTTCTCGTAGATCGTGCTTGATAGCTTGCTTTTTCCCGAACGCACCCGTCCTTTGTAGCCTCGCGGGCCGCTGTCTTGGCCGCCGCACCCGGCCGGAAGCCCTTATGCCCTGCCGGCACCCACAGCACGGACACCGGCACATCTCGCAGATGCGGCAGCCTCGCTTGCCTGTACACCTCTTGGACTGCCCGTTGTCCGGATTGCTGTCGAGGGTGTCCTACCACTTGAACGGCTGCCCTATTGCTGCTAACGATAACCACGTTCCTGTGCGGCAGCTTTACCGGCACATATCGAAATGCCCATGCCATTGCCTCTAGCTCGGCTATATACGGGTTTATATCCTCACGCGGCCCCAGCGTGACTGAGAACTGGACCAACACATCTCTCTTGCCCTTTGCCGTCACATACTCCACGCAACCCCCCATGCCGACCATTCCTCCCCTCTCCGAAGGGACGCCGCACCACTTTGATACGGACGCCGCATCCTTAGGGACGCCGCACTTTTAGCGCTCCTCATTGGCCCCAGACTCAACTAGTCAGTCAACCAGCCCCCACAAGGCGGTGAAGACAATGTGCTACACCAGGCCTTAACAGTGGAGCAACTGGTTGATGGTTGTCAATGTTGGGACTCCCTCCCAAGGTGTCACGACTCAGCTCGCGCATGTTTTCACCAAAATCTAGTGCGTTCGGGCAATTCAGCTCATTCTTTTTTTTCTTTCCTCTGCGCTACAGCTTGACTACAATGCACTGTTCCTCCCTCCCCGCCGAGTATAGGGCATCTTGTTCCTTGGCATTTCTTTCGCCTCTTCCCTTGCTCCTCGGAGTCTCATTGCCTGCAGTCTCCGCAACGACCTGCTCCGTGGTGTGGCCATTTCCCGCCTTGGTCCAGTCCAGATAAGCCATCATCTCTTCTTTAGTCCATTCCCTCTTACCCGTTGTAGTTGTACAGAGCCTTGACATCTGCTCGTCGTCCAAACACCACGCATAACTTGTTCGGTCATACCGTAACGGGAGTCCCATTGCCCTACGGTATTCCTGGTTGGTTTTAACACTCCCACGGGGTTGGGCCGCATACCAGGCGCTCCTTGCAGCAACGTATCTCAGATAGATAGCTCGTGGGGAATCGTACCTGGGCGGTGAACATGGATGCGGACTGTGCGAACGCGTGGTCGTAAGAACAGGTGACGTGGGTAGCTGGGGCGCAGCTGTAGCAATGGGTTGAGGTAGTGTTACAGCCGTCATCGAATGCGAATTTGGGTCCCCCTTTGGATTTACGGTTGAATCCAGTAATGCGGCTGACTGTGAAGCTGGTTCGGAAGCAAAGAGTGATTGCGAGGGCAATTCCGGGTACCTCAAAAGGCATGTCTTCGAGGACTTTCTATGGCCAACCACATGACATTTACTGCATCTGCTTGGAGCCCGTGTACCAGTTTCGGCTGTTGCAGACCTCGTTTGGGCTGAAGGAATTGCCGTCCCGGCACTAGATAGTTCCCATTGACACCGTCGTCTTCGCACGCTTGGCTGTGTCCTCTGTCCGCTTGCCCGTACTCCAGTCGTCTTCCCAGACCTGAGAGGTAGTGTACTTCCTTGGCTTGGCGGATCCTTTGGCTTCTGGATCGTGTCGGATGGGCAGCCGGCCAAAGTCGACTTACTTCGACCTCCACATGATTGGCCACGGTGCTGTGACCGACTGCTCTGAGGCTGAGTGCCAGAAACTCGACGGCTCGCAGTTTGCCTACTGGATCCAACTGCCATACTTGTCGGGATAGGCTGGGGCTTGTTTTTGGGCCGTCCACGAAGATTGGTGGCAATCTTTGGGTCCAATATGCGGCGGTATACGTCGCGGGTTACAGGCTCTCGCAGATGCCACCGCGAGTGTATATCCCACTTAGTCAGAGGCACAGCAGTCACGAGCTTCCGATAGAGCGTGTGATGGCAAGGGATCCCGAGCTCAATAGACACATTGCAATCGTCGTTGCACGTTGTAATGGCATCCGGCCACGGATTAGACGGGCTCGGGATGCCTTTGAGTGCCTTGCGGTACTCCCGGGTCATCATAGAAAGTCCTTTCTGAGACACAACATGAGGAATGTCGCCAAGATACTCCGAGCCACGCCCTAGGTGCTCTCGCGCCGTCAGCACCTCGTCCTGGGCACAAGCTTGACGAAACTCCCTCTCTTGGTCTTCTAGCATGCCTTGGATTGCCTCGACCAGCCGATACAAATGGCTCATGCCATTCAGGAGATAGCTCTTGACATTGTTGTTGCCGGCCTCCGTGCCAGAGGTCACTCGAATGCCGAAGTTGCTACCGGGCGGGGGGCGGGAGGGGGGTACTTCCGGATGAAGCACCGAGCCCACTGCTCTCTCACAGGCATGTATGTACTATAGAGATACGCAAGAATCGCCTTCTGGTCACTGAATTGTGTGCAGAGGCATTCCCAGGCCTTCTCGTGATCCTCTTCCGTCTCAGCAAACACCACAAGTCTCCACAGCATGAGCACTCCGTTGTAATCGTGGGTTACAGATTGCGGCGAGTTGTCTCGAGTAATCGGCTCTTCTTGTCTTTCAGATTCCTGTACTGCCTGCCAATCGCGGTCGTTGAGGTCTGCATCGTGCTCGTCTGAACCTGAACCACCCTCTTCGCTGGCGACTCTATCCCTCGTAGCATACACCCACCTCCGTTTGGACTGCAGCATTACATTTGAGTTGATATGATGGATGCATATCTGCTGTTGGGCTTCGGCAAACTCACCCCCAAGGGCCAGCTTCATCTGTTTGTCAAAGTCGGTGATAACAACATCGGGAGTCCGGATGCCGTCGCGGCTGAGCAGCGCACGTACACCCTTAGCAAGGAACTGGAACCCTTCAAGCCTCTCGTTGTCGATCAACCCAAATGCGGCGTTAAAGACAGTACCCAAGCAGGTTTGCCCCGTAACTTGGAAAAGGGGCAACTTAAAACGGTTGGTGTTGTATGTGTTGTCGAAACTAATGACCTCAGAGAACCGCTTCCACATCCGGAGACAGTAAGGGAACGTCCATACCAGCCCCACCAGACGGTCCGGCTCATCTCTGTCCCACTCCGCAATGTAAGGTATCCCCTTCTCGTCAAACAACCTGATTAGTGCAGCCGTAGAACTGTAACAACCCAAATTTTCTCTATTAATCCGAGCCCTAGCATTATAAATATCCCTCGGCACATAAACTGAATCTGGGAAGTGATCTCGGACGATGCCACCAATGTCTCGTGCACGAATGCCCACCCGCCGACTGGTAGACTGAATGGTCGCCTTCACCAGACTAGTTAACCGCCTATGGACAGGGTGAGCGGCGGCATCAGCGCTACGCCTGTGGTTGTGTTGGTGGTGCTGCAATTCTGGAAAGTGCCGCAGAGTCCATTGGAAGTTGTTCTGTGGCAAGGCCTCAGCGATAATCTTCCACAGGCACCCCAGCTTTCGAGATTTTCGCTTCCGAAGACCGGCGCCCCTTCCTGGCCGTGGAGTCCCATATCGATCACATTGGAAAATGTATCGACTTCGTTGTCCCGGTCGAACCATGCCGTTGGCCTTGACGGCCCCAAAACCATGTGCTTTCGCAAAATGGTTTACTTGAGTAAGAAGCGAGTCAACAGACGGAGCTGGATTCCCGGGGATTGGTGGGTTTGGTATTTCGTCAGTTTGGGATCCCGAACTTGCATCGGACAAGTCATGCTGTTCTGACGGTACGTCAACCTGGCTAGGGACGTTTGGTGGCAAAGGGATTTGATCAGGGCCCCTGGCTAGTTGTGATACACCCGCTTCTTCCTGCAGCCGATGCCTTTCATTAGCCCATGTGCGCTCCTTTCCGTGAGATAAGGAAAGAGCAGAGGCGAGGTGTCGATCGGCTCCTGCAAGCTGGCGAGCCAACCCCAACGCAGTCGGAATGGCCGTCAGCTTTGTTATAGCCTGCGTTATCTGCTCGTCTTGGTTCTGTCGATTGGTACACGGCTCCTCTCCTATGGTCTTGGCTGGGTCTGGTATCAACGTATCAACGTGCTGTAACTGCTGGCTTGGTTGATACTCCGAAGTGCGATAGTCGTTTCGGAGATATATGTCCGATTTCCGCCACCGAACACCTGGGATGTCCTTTCCGGTTGAATCGTGAAGCCCAGGCAGGAGACGAAATACTGGTCGAGTCATCCTGGGGGCACACCGCCCACACATTCCGAACCGTACTGGCAGAATTCGAGGCTGGTGGTGGTACTACTTGACTGGTCCGAGGCGCTCGACAACGGTCGGGATTCCGTCAGTGTAGGGAGATTGGTTAGGCTGACTGGACCTCGACGACGGCTTATATTGGCGGCATTCGTAATTGGCGAAGGCATTGTGGGCTGTATGGTGAATTGTGCTTAGAGCAGGACACGACGCGACGCGAACCAGTGGTTGTTGAAGTTGTGGATGTTGTCGTAGCTTTCCAACTGGTCAGAGGTGGCAGACTTCTGGCAGAATTTGGTGGGTACGACCAGCACTAACAGGGTTGAGTTTGGCCAATGAGGAGCGCTAAAAGTGCGGCGTCCCTAAGGATGCGGCGTCCGTATCAAAGTGGTGCGGCGTCCCTATCAATACGAGAACCAGACTGCTGCTCGGCCAACAGCAACAGCAGCGGCAAAAGATACCCATCGGGGTAGGACGGTATTCGCAACGTATAGACACAGCGCTTCCGGGCCAGCACACGCGGGCCATCTATGATGCTCTGAATGCCAAGGAGTCCAGGATACTGATACAGCTACGAACAGGAAAGTGCCGGCTCAACAGATACCTGCACAGCATCAGGGCTGTGGGACGGACCAATGCAGCTGCGGCCAAGCAGCAGAGACAGTCGAGCATTTCCTCTTTCGGTGCAGACGGTGGAATTCGGAAAGGGAAGGCTTAATACGATACAAGCGGACCAAGATGGGCAACTTGTCTTTCTTCTTGGGAGGCAAGTCTGGATCGGATGGCGAGGGATGGAAGCCAGACATGGCGGCAGTCCGAACAACGATCAAGTTTGCAATGGCAACAGGAAGGCTGGATGCGGACATTTGAACAGGTAAACCTGCGATGAGTTGGACAAGTGGACTGGAATCAGCGCGTAATATCCTAGTCTTGCAGCCTTGCACTGACCGACCGAGCTCCAGCTGCCGACGATGGGATGCTGGGCACTCGGAGGGAATGACCTCAGGGCAGGACAGTCAGTTGGCGAAATGAGGCTGCAGGTGCTTAGGAAGGAAACCATTGTCGGGCTTTAGGTGTTTAGCTTACAGGGCAGATTGACGGAATAGTGCATCGTTTTGGCCCTCTAGGGATAATCCCTCCGGGCGTAAATAAATTACATTACATTACATTCCCTTTTATTTAACACCGCGGGCGCGGCCAAGCCCATATGGGAAGCGGAGTTGAATCCCATGATCACGTATATCTGCCTGTAGGCAGGAGCGCCACTGGGAGACTGCCTGCCAGGCAGGCAGTCAGTAGCGCCGTATGGCATTAGGCAGATGGAGGGGATATCACAACTATAAGTAGTTGTGTTCTCCTCATAGATAGAGAATAGAAACACACTTGTTCTTAGCTCAGAGCTTCCAACTGGTTATGAGCCTCTTTTTTGCTTTGAATTAAAACAAGTGGTCAACAGCCCCCAGACCACAGACACGACTCACTCCAAGATGGACGAAGTCAAAGATAGCCGCAAGCTCGAAGGCAAAACCAACTTCGTTAGTTGGAAACGTGAATTTGAGCGCGCGGCCAGAACGAATGATATCTTTGAATATCTCACTGGCGAAGAAATGGTTCCTTCGAAGCCTAGGAAGGAAGACTATTTTGAGAAACCCGTCGGAATTGACACACGTCGTCTCACCCGAGCTATGTCAGCTCAGGCCCAGACCACCACTCCTTCGACTGAAGGTGACGCAGATATATATGATACCCAGGCCATGGTGTCAACCAACGACAGCCTTCGATGGCAGATTGAACTCAAGGAATATGAAAAGGCCAAGGAAAAGATGAAACTTGCGGGCAAATTGCTTGATTCCTGGGTCTGTGAAGGCATCAAGATTGAGATCGAAGAATTTGCAGACGCTAAAAAGGCCTATGACTTCATAAAAAGGCGCTATGCGGTCACCCACGAGCGTGCCCGCGACGACTTACTAAATGTGCTACACGAACTTGAGCAGTGCTATTCGCACAGATACAAATCTCTATTTGCACAGATATGTGTCTCACTTTTGACTCACCCACCCCGCGCTGGCCACCATAGCCCAATCCTGTGCGATCAGCCTGCGACAGTCAATTCCAATGCAACCGAATGAGGAAAAGGTAAACAGCTAAATCGAGGATCGTCAATCTCTCTCTACGCATAAATAGAAGCCGTTAACCCTACCACACAATCGTGACGTCCGCTGATACATCATTTCACCACGCCTGTCAAGATGGACATATGCCGCCTTCTCAACGCACTAAGTCCCTCGCCAGGCCGGACCACTACGGCCACCGCTGCTGCTGACGCCAATGACCCAACAGACGATGACTACACTGGGGCTACGATCCCACCACTACCACCATCGCCACTCTTTGACACGTACGATGACCTGTTTGCCTTCCTCCGCAACTTCCATCTTTCTAATGGCTCCGCAATAGTGAAAGCCTCCAGCTCCTCAAGGCGAGATATCGGGGGCATCATCCAGCCAAGCTACATCGTCTTTAAGTGCGACCGCGGCCCACGACGGATGTCACAAAGCTCGGGACTCAGGAAGCCGTCATCACAGAAGCTTGATTGTCCCGTCAAAATCACGGCCAAGGCCACCAAATCGTCTACCAAGAAGTGGACGTATACGGTAGTTCATGGCCAGCATAACCACGGACAGTCCCTTGATCCATCGGCGCACATTGTCTATCGCCGCCGCACGGTTGCTCAGCAACAAAAGGAGCGAGAGCTAGCCAACGAGAATGGCATTAGGGCCCGCGAGATGGTTAGCATTGTTAGAAAAGCCGACAGCCCAGGCTATCACTATTTTCGCACACGAGATATCTACAATGATCGTCAAGCCATCAAACGCGAGCGACTTAACGGCCTTACAGCTACCCAAGCCTTCGTCAAGGAGCTTGAGAGCGGGGGTATTAGAGTCAGAACCTTGCGCGACGAAGATGACCGCGTCTGTGCCGTCTTTTGGACTTACGACTGGTGCCGCACAATGTGGAAGAAGTTTCCGGAGGTGCTCGGTTTAGACAACACGTACAAGACCAACCGCTTTAGGTTACATCTATTTCAAGCCACCGGTGTAACGGATCAGAAGTCCCTGGCTAACTTCGCATTCGGCCTTATAAACGGCGAAAAGGAGCACCACTTCCAGTGGTTATGTGACCGACTTGACGAGCTTCGCATCGACATTGGGGCTGACACGCCAGAGGTTATAATCACCGACAAGGAACAGGCTCTCCGCACAGCCCTCATGAGCACCTTTCCAGGTGCCCAACAGCAGCTATGCGTATATCACATCTTGGCGAACGTCCGAGCTAAAATTAACGCTCGCTGGAAGGGCACCGAGGGCGACGATGATGACGATATTAGTGTTAAGTCTGATAATAACGTAAACGCCCTTTCCGTTGACCTAAACGACAAGAATACCGACCAGCTCCAGCCAGAGCTAGATCTTGATGTCACCGCTAGGGGCAGTGTGCAAGACGAGGCAGAGGAGGGGCTTGCGAACCCCTCTGATGACTACAGCCGTGAGGGGATGTTCAAAGCCTTCCGAGCTGTGGTCTATGCCGTTGATCACGATACGTTCAAGAACTCGTGGAAGTCCTTTGTCGAAACCTTCGGCAGGCAGCAACGACATATCCTGCGATATATCCAACAGGAATATATGCCGTGGCGCAAGCAGTGGGTGAAATGTTACATCGACCGCTATCGAAACTTTGGTCAAAGGGTCAATAGCCCTACGGAGACCGCACATGCAGACGTCAAGTCTCACCTTGTGACTGGCACGGGAGACCTCCTTTACCTCCACCAGGCTCTTGTCACGATGATTGATAACAAGTCCCGGTCCTATCATCAAGAGGCTGCGAGACAGATTCAGCGTCAGCGTGATAAGTACCTCAAGCAGGCATGGCTTGGCAAGCTTAACCTCCAGATCACATATCAGGCCATTGACCTTATTGCCAAGCAGTATCGCTTTGCCCTCGCCGCCCTGCCTGATCAGCGCGAGCCCAAACCGCTACGCCCTTGCACGGGCAACTTTGAGCACCAATACGGCCTGCCATGCAGCCATGGCATTTTTGATGACAGTCTTTAATCGGACGCACCCAAATCTCTATTCGGACGCACCCCCCCACATTCAGCCACACCTAAGGTACCTTAAGCCACATAGCCTCCGACTTCGCGGACTGAAGCAACCGACGTCGAAACTGTTCAGTGTTGGTTGTCATTGTCGCCATTCTTAAAACTAACCAATTAAGCATTATTGAGGTGATAGAAATTCCTCTTTGACTTCTAAACCACCGACTGTCAGTTGTCAGTGGGTAGCAAGCGTCCCAGTAGTTCTTACAGGACTGCGGTCTAGATGCTAGGACTTCGAGACATGCAGAAGTCCTAGATCTTGAACAGAAGCGCCAATCTGCATATAGCCATAAAATCCTGTTAAGACAAATATGTTAATTCGCAGTGTATTGAATACAATAGCTTTACAAGCCGTCGATAAGACTCTTCTAATGCTGGCTATGGCGCACCCTCCAGGCTTCCCCGAACCGTCTGAAACGCTACCTGTCGACTCAGCAGATGAATCTATTAGTGACTCCGATGAATGTAACGAGATCGATGAATCTGAGGATTGGAATGGTGAACCATGGGAGGCGGTCTTTCCATCGGACTCTCCTCTTCTAACAACAACTTATGAGTCTCTTGAGTTGCTCCTCGACAGCCTAAAGGAGTTTTGTGTTCAGAATCGGATGGGCCTCATCACGATACGAAGTCAAAAGAATAAGGCGAAGACTAGAACAATAAAATGTGAGCTTGTCTGTGATAAGAGTCGGTATTATAAGCCCAGAGAGTCAATCGCCAAAATACGGAACACGAATACAACGAAGTTGGCCGCCAACTGCCCGTTCAAAGTTATCGTTCAGTCCCTCCATGCCAACAACTACGAATGGTCCATGAGAGTTGTCAGCTCCCTTCATCGAGACCACGGGCCATCACAAGGCCTCACCGAGCACTACCAATGGAGAAAGTTAACAGACGAACAAATGAACCTCCTGAAAGATCTTTGTCTTGACAAGACGATCTCTTCTCGATCCGTTCATAAGCAACTGTGCCAAAAGTGGCCTCAGATTGCTATTCGCAGGACAGATATATATAACTGGCGATGGAAAGTCAACCAAGCCAAACGTCAAGGCTACGGCCCCGCCAATGACTTTGTACGGACGCTCTCTGAGTCGAAGAGAGTCTGGATATGGGGCTTAGACTGGATTCATGATGAGTTCCGTTTTCGAAATGCCGCTTGGGCTTATCATAAAGGGGGAAAGATGTGGCAACAATTCTCGTCATGTCTCCAGATTGACGCTACATATAAGACCAACTGCTATAAAATGCCTTTGGTTACTGTCGTAACTGTATCGTCGGAGAAGACGTCCATGCCAATTTGTTATGGCCTTCTTAATAACGAACAAGTTGCTACTTATGAGTGGTTCCTCCAACAGCTGTCGAGATTCCAACAAGCAGGCAACATCGCGCCGCCAAAAGTTATTATCACGGATAAGGACGACCAGCTGCGTGCTGCAGCACGGCAAATATTTCCTAATGCGCAACTTCAGCTATGTGTCTTCCATATCAACAGCAATGTGGTCTTATCTATTAAGAAGTGGTGGAAGAAAACCGATGGCTCTGAGACAGATAGCGATAGTGACAATGCAGATACTGCTGACATTCAAGAGATGGAACGTGGGAATGTCAATGTTAAAGATATGAAGGATTCCAAACTTGGCGCTGTTCCCAAACGAGTATTAAAAACTCGAGCTGGTCTGTACCTCCTCTGGAGACATATGGTATTTAGCAGATCGGAGGACGAGTTCAATCAAGCATGGCGGCAACTTCAAGAGACCTTTGAACACCAGGAGCACATTCTGAGTTATCTCAAGAGCACATATTTACCTTTGAAGAAAGAATGGGCATGCTGCTATACTCGCCATTATCGGAACTTCGGTTTGATTACGACAGCACCGGCCGAGTCAAACCATCATTCTCTGAAGACCTACAACCTATCCCTTCGGTCCGACCTCCCTGATGTCGAAGAGGCCACAGCTAGTCAGACAGTGGATAAACGTCTGCTATATAAAGACAAAATACAACAAGCAAACACCACCATTCGGAACCAGTTCTCAGGAAGAGAGTGGCTTGGCCAGCTGCCTTTAAGTGTCACTCGTTGGGCACTAGACCAACTCAACGAGATCCACAGGCTTATGGAATCAGGCCAGATCTCCAAGAAGCCTTTACTAGCGTGTACAGGCTCTACTAAGGCTCAATACGGCTTGCCTTGTGCTCACATGCTCCTCAGGTTAGCTGATCAAGATAAGCCACTGAAGAGGGAAGACTTGGATCCATTTTGGCACATCAAACGATCTCGAGAAATTGACGATCCTCTTCTTCAGGTACAGCGTCCTCCGATGGGAATACCCAAGGGACGACCACAAAATGGCGAACCATTTGGCAACGAACGTGCGATTCCCGATCATCAACTTGCGCCTCAAGGGTCAACACGAAGTGGCGTTAAGAGGTCAGCACGTCGGAACTACTCTCAATTCGAGCTAGGGTCAACTCTTGACGAGGAAGACGCAGCCGACCTACCAGACCAACAACAGCCTCGGCGAAAACGGAGTAAAGTTTCTGCTAGAGTCACAACTCGAGATACTCGTCAACAGGCAAAGGGACACAGGGGCGGGAATAATCCAGCTAAACAGCATCATTCTCCAGATGTAGAGGAGGACCATAAAATAACGAAGATTTTGCTTGCGAAGGGACAGAAAAAGTGGAAGGAAAAGGAAAAGGTTGGTGATAGCATTGTAGTTGCAACGGATTAAGGTAGGAAGTCACCCTGGTGTGGTAGCAAAGTACTACTCAGGCACTGTAAGTAGTTGTTGGTATGGTGGAAATACTGGAGATATCACTTGCAGCAAATTTGACCGGGACATTATCGGAGACTGCTGTGGCTGAATGTGGGGGGGTGCGTCCGAATAGAGATTTGGGTGCGTCCGATTAAAGACTGTCTTTTTGATTGCCTTATGAACGGCACGCCTCTGAGACGGAGCCAGATTGCTATGCGTTGGTGGCTCGAGAAGCCGTTGGTACGTCAGCTTGCCTCTGTCATAAGACTTCAGTATTAACAGCCTACTAGAACGCTGAGGATAAGCTACTTGAAATTCGCGACCCGGCTATTGTTAGAAGCGCACGAGGCAGGCCGCGCCTGAATGCCGACAACAAGAAGCTCAAGGTTCCGCGATACCTTAAGATCGCGGATTACACCAAGACAGGAAGTGGTGCCAACGATGCGGACGATGACGATGCTGAAGCTGAGCCTGTAAGATGGAGTCAAGGCAGGCATTCAGCACGAGGCCGTGGTCTGGGCCGACAGCCTAGTCAGAATGCGGGCCGAGGAACGCGCCGATTAAACGCGAGCCTTC
The DNA here is from genome assembly GCF_001653235.2 of Pochonia chlamydosporia 170. Classification (NCBI taxonomy): domain Eukaryota; kingdom Fungi; phylum Ascomycota; class Sordariomycetes; order Hypocreales; family Clavicipitaceae; genus Pochonia; species Pochonia chlamydosporia. The sequence goes on along the minus strand of NC_035792.1, from coordinate 96,539 downwards.
GCCGTGACTGCTCTCAGTTCGAACTTGATGAGCTACAGTCACATGCGTCTCAATCGTCGCGAGGAAATAAGCGTCGACGAGTTCGTGGCGGGGCGGTAGGACGAAGTCGTGTGGAAGCATCACAGGCCGAGAGGTCGCCAGCAAACCAGGTCCAAGAGTCACGAGAGTCGTCAGCCGAGAGCTGTATTATCATCCCAGGTTTTCGATCGGCTGTAACGACATAATTTTTATGATAACTTACGGTAAAAACCGAGGTTTAAAGACTGAAATATCGCCACAGAGAGGAGGAGGGGGGGCGGCACTCATGGGTCAGGGACACGAAGCCGACAGGACACTTCGTCGTCGTGATGCTTCACAACCCAGGCATTCCATAGAAATATGATAATTAAATTGATTTAAGGGTGTCAATGATCTGGTTAACCCGTGTGTTTCGCAGTGTGTCGTCGTACGTGTCACTGTGTATGTCGCTGTGCGTGCTGTCGTGATCAAGTTGATGCCACCAGTTTGTAACTTTCCGCCTGCACTGCGCAACATTCCTAATGGTGACCAGGGTGGGTTAGGTGAGTCAAAAGTGAGACACATATCTGTGCAAATAGAGATTTGTATCTGTGCGAATAGCACTGCTCATAATATAACACGACCACGAGTACTAACCTACGTACGGATAGCTAGGAATATCCAAGCTGAACAACTTCTCCCAGCACGTCACCGAGACCTTCTCTGGGTTAAAGTGAATGGAACCGTGATCCTTAACATCTACAACAGGCCAGAGGAGGAAACCTCACTGGATGTTATTGAGTCATGGACCCCGCCAAACCGATGCATTGTCGCAGGAGACATGAACGCATTCCATCCATTGTGGCAAGCAGATCGGGGGGCATCACAGGATGGCACAAGGATCTTTAACTGGACTCAAGAACACGACCTAGTCCTCCTTAATGACCCTGAAACCTCAACCACAATGCCAAGGCTAAACAAAAGATCTAGCACAATTGACCTGGTCTTCTCTAACATCTCTACAGCTACTACAACCGTGGAAGAACACCTCACCACTGGATCGCTGCATTACACGATCGGTACAGAGATTCCAGACAACGAGAGCAGCCCTAGGACCTCGGGGAAAGTCCACGTCACTCTACCAGAGGAAATTAAGGCTTTTACGAAACACGTGGCCGGCGCAGCCCTGTCACTACCAACGTTCATCCGCACCAGACAAGATATTGATGATACTGCTAGACAACTTCTACAAACCCTGCAAGACGCGGCAAAAGCTTGCGGCCGATTGAGTAAAGGAAAAAGAGCCCGACAGAATCCTTGGTGGAGCAAAGAGTGTAACAAAGCACATGAGAACCTTCGCGCTGCTCGATACACTACAGAAACCCGTCATGGGGAAGAAGTCCAACGCGCTAGAATCTACTTTAAACGCATTGTCCGCCGTGCAAAGCGAAACTTCTGGCGCACTATTGTTGCAGATATCACAGACCCAGCTGACGTATTCCAGATTACTCGCTGGATAAAGCCAAGGCAACAGCTACAACCTCCGCCAATCCAACACGGAAGCAAAGTCTACACAACAAACTTAGAACGTGCTAATGTCCTGCGCAAGGAGAAGCTCGAAAGACGGGACCCCGAGGAACTTGCGGATTTGGCTCCCCCGCTCCAGCGAATCGCGCGACGTCGCGCGACCTTGGGTGAGCCAGGTGAGCCCTGTAGGTGTGTGTCGCGCGGCTGGGTGAGCCAGGCACCCGCGCAGCGAGAAAGGTGGGCGTGGCCGCGCTCCAATTGGCCGCAATCTTGTGTCCTCAGATATCAACCTTTTCCATCTTTTCTTATGCCTACCTCACCTTTATACTTCATTATGTCGCGGACGTGAATAGCTACGCTAGGTACGGGTTGGTGAGTTGACTAATTATCGATACCGCTATTATGTTAGCTAATCTTCTCATTAGCTTCGCTAGTCGGTTTGCTTCATATTCCTCCCCTGCGTGAACGCAGGCGTACGGGAAGCAATTATGCTCGCGCGAAGTCACAAATGTCCCCCAGTCGATTTGACATCATGAGATGCCACGGAGAAGTGAATGAACCTCAGGCCCTGGGTCATGCGCCGCTTCACCTGCATGTAACATACTGGTTGCCTAGCCGAGCGCGTTTGACGCAGTCCGCCTCGCGAATCATCAACATCGAGGTAATCGTAGGTAGGAAAATGGATGGAATGTTTTGTCATCGAAACTCATAATTGGCTTCTTCCATTATCTTGCCTGAACTCTTATGCAGTCAGGTTTCAGTCGCAATTTGTCACAGGGACATGGCGATCATCTATTGGATAGAAGATGTGGTGGTGTGAGAACCGGCTGCCTCGTCAGATTCATGGAATCGCGTGATCCAGCAGACCAACACGGATTCGGGCCGTCTCCTGAGCATTGCTAGGCAAAGGAGCTACCTCCTTGCGTAGCCGTTGCTACGGAACCATTTGCCGACGTGGAGGATGTGGTATCGACGTGTGTATTTTCATTGGATGAGAAGCCATGGCTTGAGCTCTGAATCCGGTGTACATGTTTCTTGGTTGATGGAAAGAGCCCAGGATGCACTGACGCTTCTGCTACCTGTGAACCAGAACTGATCTACCTCTGCTTCGTTGGTACCACGTCTGCCAAGTCTTCAGAACGAGATTTTCGGCCTGCTCGACTCCTTGATCCTGTCGGAACATCGATGTTCCAAACCATACGTATGGGCTTCGGTATAAACATAAATGAATGACGGAGTGCTGGATGGCCTGATAGATTCAAAAGGCCATTTGAGGACGAAATGGATGTATTCGCAGAGTACTCATCAGGGCACGTGTTCATTAGCTAGAGTATTCATGGTGCGGATACTATCGCATAAATGAAGAGTATCCGTGTCGACGATGGATGCTATCGCACCTTAACAACTCTCTTACATCTTACACAGACAACGCTTAGTATGCTCTATGTATGGATAGTGGCTCCATCAATCATTCGTTTCACGTACTTGAACTGTCTATCACGAGAGCCTCATGAAGTCCGGCGACTCGACGTTTCAGGAAACGATGTACCACCTCTCATCTCAGTGTGTGTGCAAAAACGGCGCGATGCTGGCAAGACGGATACGTCCGACTTCCGTGATTGTTTGCTGACGGCCAACGTGTGCGGCCAGGGTTGAAAGCCACTCCACTCAATCCACTGAATGCTCGAGTGTAGTGGGTAGATCATAATCCACTAAGTATGTCAATATAGTGGATCCACTGGAAGCTGTTGTGGATTGGGTGTATTGGGTGGATTAGGAGTGGATTGGCAAAGCGCCAGTGAAGCCATCACCGAAAGCTCGGCCACCCGTCTCCCTTGTTCTGACTTCCAAGTTGGACTTATCTCCAACTAGCTTCCATCTCCTCTTGCAAACTTGCCACCTGAGTAAGCCACTTTGTTGCCCATACTTCTAGCTGTTGTCCAGACATCTGAGCCAATTCGATGTCGACTTGTTCTTCGTTTACCGAAATAAAGAAGGGGTCTAAGTCTCAAATAATACCCCCCCTCAGCCATGACCGCAATACCTGGCACATCCCGATAATCTGAGCTTCAAGTTGGTGGCGCAGGGGGTTCACCATTCGACCTGCGGCGGAGAAAAGACGCTCACACTCAGCAGACATTGGCGGTATGGTGAGATAATCAAGCGCCATTCGTGACAAGTTTGGATACTTGCAGCGCTTCTCGTGCCAGTAAGCCAGAGGATCGTCGATGGAGCCATCGCCACTTTCGCAGTACGTAATCCAATGGAGGTATTCGTCCTCAACAGGCGTGAGGCCATCCTTGCCTGCTTCTGGCGATGTATAGCGGTTTCGTTTGAGATATTCCTGAAACGGATTGTCCGAATTCTTCTGCCGCTTAAGAACCGGTTCAATAGCTGACGGCTCATCTCCAGGCAAAGTGGCCTCCCGATACTCAAAACGCCAGACATCGTGAACAATTGTTTTCGCCTCGTCAATCCACTCAGGGCGGTCAGCCCAGTTGCGTTCGAACCATTTCCATCGGTATGCTGGATGGAGCGCCAGGGCAGTGTAGTATATGGGCGTCTCGCTCAACGTCCCTAGGCACCCAGAGCTGCTTTTGTTGACGAAGATAAGGCTGAAGGAGACTTTTTCCATATCCGGAAATGGCATTAGACCGGCGTGTCATTTCGATAATGACCTGCTCTGTCTTTTCCAGTAGCGCAAGGCGCTCTTCATCGCTATTGATCCTACGTACCCAGCGGCGGTCCGGGTGTAGCCTGATCCGCTTCAGACCTCGTTTCGTGATCGGCCAACCCTGCCTCTGTAAAACGCTCAGTGTTTGTTTCTCGGTAAGCCCAACGCGAAATATCAGGTCGCGGGTGGTCTCGATCAGTTCTGGGGTTTCTTTGGTGCGGGTTTGCTGACGCGGGAGATCCCAGCTTGCGATTCGGCGAGAAATTGTGCTGAGATTGGCGGTGACATGATGGTGTCTTCGAAGCTGGTGCTTGATCCTGCTCCGCGAGACCCCGTTGAGGTAAAGATGGGTGACGTAGTCACGGTGTTGATCGATCGCATTGGGTGGGCGCGCCATCACTCGGGAACGCACAAGCTCTTTTGATGCCGGTAGGAAAAGGGGGACTGATGATGGCCGTCTCATTACAAAATGCTCACCGCGCTACCCCGCTTCGGTGATGCAACTGATCCGCTGCGGATTAGTTCCAGGGCTATTTGCGGAACTTCGCCCGGACCGGAAACAGAATCCACGCTGGTCATCACCCGAATATTTAGTAGAACCTAGATCCTTTCCAATCTAGTTTCCACCTTCCCTTTTGTACCACCATAGCCGTCAAAAGACTAGTTATCAACAGCAGAGTCATGCCCACAACAGATTCCGTCGACGTAAGCGAAACAGCAACCGCTAGTACGACACAGGGAGGTTCTCGCAGCAGGAACATCACAATCAAAAGGAAAAGATTATCCCAACCCGACGTCCGCAAATCCCCATCCAAAATCACCGTACGATCCAGGAGGCCCTCGTGCGAAGCGACGACTGCTAATTTTCCCCCCGAAACAGAAGAAAAAACAGACGAAGAAGGCCCCTCCCCGCGGCGCAGTTCGTGACTTTCCATGCCGCCCCTGCGTCACCCGCGCCACCAAAGCGCCCGGCCATGAATGTGCCTCTCAGGACAGTACGCTTGGTTGAATCAGGTCACACCTACTACGCTGACATGTATGGGATAGATACTGGTGCTGCATGCTGGGACTGCGCAAAGAACGGCCACACATGCAAGCCGGTAAAGCAATCTCTGCGCTGCCGAGTAATAAGTTACTAACCAGGCTCTCTAGGTTCCCCCTGGAGCTCGTGCTGCTGTACGAGCTTTTTGGGACCTGAACCGACGGCTCAGCGGCGCAGATGACGATCCGGATGACGCCTGGCGCGCTGTTGCACAGCGCGCAGCACAACAGTTACGAGCCTGGGGTAATGGTGCGGCTTCTCTCGCCACTCCAGCACAGGTTCCTGCTTTGGCTTCGTTTGCCGAGATAGCAGAGAAGGGCCTCGAAGAGAGAAAGGTTATAGCGCTGGAGACCATCGCTGAGGCCCTTGCTGAGGCTGTGAAGCTTTGGATTGTGAGTACGATGAGGCCATCAGGTGTAATTCAACTACTGATTCAACCATCAGCAGCTCACTCAGCGGGACGAAGAGGAGGAAGAAGAAGATGATGGTGATGAAAATGAAGATGAAGAAGAAGAGAGTGAGGATAATTAAGCATTGGCTATGTCAAATCAAACCACCACATTCAGGGTGGCGATCAACTCAACGTCAATCATGAGGTTGTCAACCTGGTTGACGTCAACCAACTCAACCCAACTCAATGTAGCATGAAATTACTAATCAACACACTCAATATGATAATGATATTGATTGATTGCGTTGGATAGGTTGATCAGACATCGTAGCCATAACATATATGTATGTATGTATGTGTATTTTCCGTCCAGCGGCCATGGGCCGCTCAGGTCCCCTAAAACGGGGCACAGGACGTGCTAGGCTAGTGACTAATCTACAATTTACGGGTCGCATCCTCAGACGCGATCCATTGTAACGTAAACAAAACACTATCTAGCATCGCATCAGCTCACAGGCGCTCATAGTCTATACTGATACCCGTCAGCGGGTTGTGCAGGTGATGTTTCTGGTAGACCGCAGGTCTACAATGATCAAGGGCGGCATGCGCAGACAGAAGGTGTTGTACCACCTTCCGCCAATCGCAGCCAATGTATGAACAAAGGAAAGTTTGGCCTGAACAAGCCGTGATGGAAAGTGTCGCCTAGTGGCGGAGGCAAATCCTCTCGAAAAAGGAGCTTGCATCGTAGCCATAACATTTTGTTTTACGACGCAATCCAGGGTAGCTCAGCTTGGCCACAGCAAAACTGGGTACCCCTTGAGGCACGTAAATTTGCCGGGGGCCTAGGTACCCTTGCGCAAGCCGGCACGACCCATTGGCGGGTCGCGTCTGCGTGTTCCCTGTTCGCGTCATTATTGTCAATGGCATTCGACGAATTCGAGGTCTGCCGCCGCAAATTTCGAGAGGCTGCCTCACGCCAGCTCTCGTCAACCAGTCAACGCAACCTCAACCCAACTCAACTTAAGGGCCAGGTTGATCAACTCAACGGATAAATTGCTTATTAAGCGGCCAACTCACTCAATAGACGGCTGAGATTGATTGGATTGAGTTGATCGCCACCCTGACCACATTCACGTGTCAAGTCGCTGAGTGAAAATGACATAGAACTCTGCTGGTCCGCCGCGGACCCGCTGATATGACAATGCCGTTTCGTGAAAGCCAAAAAACTAAGCAACGCAGGCTGAGGTACATCGAGCAATGTACCGTGGGCCAAGCACTGGCGGAGCTAACCGAATTTGGCACCCTCGTCGTGGCTTTTTGGGTTTTGCAACAGTGACCCCTATCCCTTTGACTGCGGAAGTGTTCCCTTTTAGCGCGCCCCACTTCGACTTTTCGGTACCCAACGCGACGCGTTCCAAATAACGCCTCAAATTACAGAACATTTTCGGCATCTAAAGCCATAGAATGATGGAAGGCAAGTTATTCCTACCTTAATTAACACATACAGGTAGCTAATATGTATGCAGGTGCAAAGCGCCCACCTTCTTGGCCCGACGAGCCTAACAGGCCTGCGAAGCGATCCCGTACGCAGCAAAACGACAAACCGAACGAACCCCCTTCGTCCCCACTGAAGCCACTTGATAAGACAGTTACATCGAAGCCATTTGACGCATTTAAGCCAGAGCCGTTTGAGCCAACAATAGAGAAGGTCGAATCTGACTGCTGGACCTTGTTACGGAAATGGATACCTATACGTCTAGTTGAAAAATGGGTCAGATGGACTAATGAAAAGAGGGCTGCAGCAGAGGCGCCTGGAGCGCGTCAGGCTTCTTGGACTCCGACTTTTGTGGACGAAATATATCTTGTGATAGCTATCTTGATTTATATGGGCCTTCATACTGAGAAACGAATCCAAGATTACTGGAAAGTAAGCCCTACATGGCCGAGGCATGTCTTTACAAGACTTATCTCTCGAGATCGGTTCCTTCTCCTGCTACGGAATCTCTGTTTACACGACTCATTTACTTCTGCAACCACAGTCTGGGACAAGGTGGATGAATGGAATCTACATATGCAAGGTATTGCAATGCTTCTTTGGCACCCAGGATCTCAAATATCTGTTGATGAAGCTATGATTCCATTCAGTGGTAGAAGCAAGGTGATCGTGCACATGCCATCAAAGCCAATTCCAATTGGTTTCAAGGTCTGGGTTATGGCACAACAAGGCTACTTTCTTCAATGGGTTTGGCATGAAAAGGGCAATGGGCCTGTTGGATTGCCTTCTCAAGTCTTCGCTGGAAAGCCTCTTGCAAATACACAGGCTGTGGTTGCATATCTATTATCCAAACTCCCACCCCCACCATCTTCAGCTCATGGCTATCATGCCTTTATGGATAACCTCTTTGTTACAATCCCTCTTATTAAGCTTTTACGAGAGCGCGGGATTGCAACAACTGGTACAACGAGAGTTCGAGGAGGTATTGGTGATAAGTTTGTATCGTTAAAAAAGGAGGATGATCGAAAAGATTGTAGTCTGGGAGGCACTGTTTCCCCCGCCGGGTTAGGCGGCAACCCCGATCGGGTAAGGCGCCCCTTCCGCCATTGGCCCGCCCCACGTCCAAACCCCCACCGTCCAGGTCCCGAAGTATAAATATGTCGGACCGCCCACCATCTAGCACACTTGTACTCTTGACTTCAGTCTCCTGCTCAACCGATGCATTTTTCCTCAGGGTCAGCTCGTCATTTCGGTTGCACACTATCCACTCGCACAGATCCTTTTATTTCCAGCCCTGTCATTACGCTCCCCCGAGTCAGCTCGCCAAGACGCACGCCTGCTCCAACAAGCAAGATGCCTCCAGACGATGCAGACGCCAACCTGTGCGCTTTCCTTCCTTGACGGAATAGCCCATCGAAATCTGGCCCTTGCGATTTACGGGTGACGATATTCGAGTGCGCAATTACTTCTTTGCACTTCTCTTCTGTCTTCTCACATGGGCAATCACTTGTTGGGACAAACGTCTTCCGTTGGGTATGGATGGGGCTTGAAACACCCACGCGACAACTAAACCAATGGCAAAAATGCCTCATATGCGATATAGACACGTCATCAATAATGCCTCGACGAGCTGAAATGCATGGCGTTCAAGCGTGCGCCGGGCGGCAAGATTGGAACTTTTGGAAATGAACGACGGGACAGAGATTACTCGTTATAGCGACTCTGGTTGGTCATTCAACGTTGAAGATGGAATGTATTAATGGATCGGCATCCATGGTCTCCCGCACGAGACTTGCACGCCTGTCACCGAATCGACTGATGACGACGACACGAACGAGGACAGTGGATATCGTGTCCAATCAGTGGGGTGTTCGGCTGATCGAAGATACAACCAACGCAGTAAAAGCTGAATTCGCGGCGGTATTGCCTAGGCGAGAAGTACGTCCGGAAGGCGGTGCGACAAATGTGGCCCGGCATCGCCGTGATTGGTGACCAGAAAGACTTCCTCATCAGACGCCTTCAAAGCATGCTTCGACTAGTTGGGAGGTCAAGATCTGGTTGATTGAACGGGCAGGGACAGCAGCAGAAATGGCATCAGCTTGGACATACTGGACCGTTTTCAAGTACTTAAGGCGCTTGTCTTGCGCTCTGGAGTCAGGATCGCATATTTCTCATCTCTCAACTTAACGGTCACATGGACTGATGATGGCGACTCTCGTTTCTCTTGATGACCAGCGTATTTGGGTACCACCAAAGCACAAGTCTGCCAAGGGATCTTTCGGCAAGGCATCGTCCTGCAAGCAACAGGGGCTATCGCAACAGGACAGAGCGGCTAGATCGCGTCAGGACGGATCTGTGCTACCCAAGAGCGCGCCGTCACATTGTCAGATGACCAGCAATGATGTAATTATTATTTCCTCCGATGAGGAATCTGACACCGGCGATGAAGATGACGGTGTCAATGACACACTGCAGGGTCCTCGGCCACATCAACCGCATTCATCCGTTGCGGGAAGCGATGCATCCGGGGAGTGGGTTGAATCTTGCCACCGAAGAACCGACGGTTAGTAGGCCCGAGATAAATGAATCCCGTAGTTCATTCGTACTAATGATAGGTCCTCAGAAAACCCTCCTCAACTTCTTGGCACGGCAGATCATCACACTATCGCTTCTCCACCAGCGGATGAACAAGACCCAGCTCAGGCAGAACCAATAAGTCCAGCACCATCTCGATATATGGCCAACGACTCTATGGAGACCCCGGTTACACAATTTGTATCCGTGCCGCGAACTTCAGGCTTCTCAGGCAAAATTGCACCCGAACGGGCAGACTCCTTTGAGGCCGCTCTAGAGTCTGATGGCGAATTCTGCCCTTCTCGTCAGCTTCAGACTCGAGGCACGACTCTGCCGAATCATAATGATTTTGTCGACAATAGCGATAACGCTGACGCTGCGTCCAATTTCAGGCAGCAAAGAAAAAGTTCTTCCATGCTTGTGCAGCCCGGTGACGATGCCACTGTCGGAAATCCAACCCATGGAGGCGAGCTCTCGAATACATCAAGCGACGATGCACAAGAATTCTCGGGCTGCGGTCGTCAAGGGTGCCAGACAGTGGGGTCTGAGACGCAGTCTCTTGAGGAAGCCCATTCCGGCGCCGCTACCGCGGAAAACGCAGAGGGAAGGACTAGAATGCCCAACGCCTCTGGCGGTAGCAACAAGCGACGGCGTCGCAAAGCTCGTGAATCCTCGGGCGAAGGAAGCGACAGCGATGGAGAATTTATCCCAACACGCAAGCTTCGAAAAGCGAGCTCGCACCGTCACAAACCAAACCCAAGCTATTATCGCAAATCTAAAAGATACGCCACAGAACCGCAAACCAGGAACCAGAGGAAGATTTTACCCGCGAGCGGGGATCATAATATGGATACCACCATTGCAAACTATGAAGAATGGTTTCTTTCAGATGCCATGCTCAAGTGTATACGCGATAACGGTACCATGACGTTTCAAATGCAATTCACCCACACGCCCTCTCCCTGTGGCATTCACGCCAAACATCCACAAAAGACGACAAATGAGTCACCCAAAGGCATGCACCAGCCGCAGAGCCACGCAATAAAGCCTAAAGACCGTCGGTTGCTCGACGAGAACTCTTTGACACCAAAGCAAGACGTTCTAACCCATCAAGCATCGCCGAACGAGTCTGATGATACTGATATCTACAAAGCGGAATTACTAGCACGGCGGGGTAAGAACATCTTCTTCCTAAGGTGGGACATTGACGGCAGTACCGGTTGGGAGCCGCGAAGGAACATTCTGGACAAGAAAATGCTGCAAAACTTTGAGTCGACTTATGTCGGATTTGATCAGGGAGTTGATGTGCTGAGCACACGGGAAAGCAAACAGGGTAAGCGACAATGTCTCTTGCATTTCCACGGTCGCCCGCAAGCCGAGGACTCTTGGGTGAAAGAGGAGCTGTTGAGCCCCAACCTCCTGGAAACAGCCAGGCAAAGTGGGTTGGATGTTAGAAGACATTGTACGGAAACTTAGTATGCCAGAAATAAAGCCACGCGTTCTTGATTGCCGGTCACAGTTTGTCTGCACTCCTCAAAGCATAAAGCTCACCATAACGACGGTTGTTAAACATACCCCAACAGATTCCAAAGATGATGCTGCTGATAATCGTGGCCATGGAGGCGAATAGGTAGATGCACCCGTCTTTAAAATAGACGCCCCATCCATGTGTGCGGCGGTATAGATGGGACGATCGAATCTGTGCTCTTGGGGTCAGTGCTCCTCTCCTGGCATCACTGCTCCTGTCCTGACATCAGTGCTCCTGGCAGCATCAGTACTCCTGGGACCTTCGGACTCCAATTCTGAATATACGGGATCCTGCGATCTGTGCTTCTGGGATCAGTACTCCTGGAATTTCGAACTCCAATTTTGGATGTGTGGTCCTGCGTACTTGATGCCAGGAATACAACGAAAAGAGAACTAGCATTCAGCCCTTGCAACTCAGTTTTGGCCGACACTGTCGGTGACAACAGCCAATCAAGTGCCGTAACGAGGCAGGTGACCCACCAGGAAGCCTTTGATGGAAGAATATTCATACCTAGTCCGTTGGCCTTCAGGTGAGACATTGGCACCTAACCGGTTAGGATCCACCTTTACAGTGCCAACGTCTCTGCCCGTTCGTTGGACGAGCTCTTGTAGCCCCTCGTCTTAGAAAACCAAGTAGATATGGAAGAATCACATCAACGAGAACAAATCCCTATTAGCTTTTGGTTCGACTGCATACTTCCGATGTATTGGTGATGTTACTGTCAAACTTTAAAACAAAACATCGCTTCTCAACCCCCAACCCCACGCTCGGCTGCTGGAGTTAGCCATAAAGTCCACAAGTTTCTGGTAGTGTTGACACTACCAGTCTCGGCGTATAAGTTCCTGTGGTCATACAACCGATGCCGAAGTTTATTGATACAGGAGCGCTGTCCAGGCTGCTCTTTGCAAGCATCCATTGCCGTGGCACGGGTGCTGGATGGCTGAGTGGGCCGTGTGAATAATTGGATGGGTGTTCCGCCGAAGCAGTGATCAACTCTTTGGCTTCGCCCCGCCCTGCTGACGCATCTCGTCAAACAAGTTACAACGCTATATGGAGTTCCCAACGTAAGCCCCGAGTACGAGTCGCAATCGCCCGAGCAGTCGTGCGTATATGTAGCAAGGATTCCACGAGCCTATAAATAGGATTCTGATCTTCAGTCACGGCAATCTACCTTAGATCCTCAACTTGGATGGCAAAATACATTCAAGCTAGCACTATTTTTTCTGCACCTTTTTACCCCCACCCAGACACAGACGGCCAGCGGGGATAGCCCCAAAGTGGGCTTCTAACCGGTTAGGACGAGTCTACCAAATTAAATTTGGAGCCCCGCCACTACAAGCATCCACTACCGAGTAATTCAAAGCCGCCTGCCAGGAACCAAAGTCAAGTGTCTCTCGGCTGGTCGGAGCCAAACAGCCTTGCTCGCGGCTTTTATCCCCAATATGGAGAAGACGGAATCTGTTGCCCCAGGTGTGTAGTATCCGCACCGTCTAGTGCCAGTGGTGACCACGCGAAATGATTTCATCAGAGCCTCCCCGCACGTCGGAATAACTGATGGAGGTAGAGACTGGAAGCAGACTCTCACCAGGTTGGAGAGATTGAGGTGGGATGCTATGAGTGACTTGATCGCCCAATGCACCTCACTACATGAACTTCACGAGTACTTGAGTACGAAGTCAATCGCAGAGGGTGTGTGATGGGAAGCACAGTTGTAGACGCCATGATGATCTGAGTATTGCTAAGGATTTGACAACTGGTGACACACTAACCTCAGAGGACACCAATACGCAGGAAATAAGTGGCTGTTGCGTGTTGTCGTACATCAAGTTGCATACGGGGCGACGACCAGAATGCCCCAACAAAACTTGGTTGAGCGCGACAGGCCAGCAAGATGATTTCTTAAAACACTCGCCCGGCGCTGAAAAGAAACAGACCTTCTGCGCCTAACGATTGAGTCGAATATAGCCCCCTTCATTCAGTGGGCAACCGACCAACAGTGGCCTTGTGCTCCCCAGACACAAATAGCCAATCAGCACTCAACTATTCCCAGTATAGCGAAACAGGAGAGGCAAGCCAGGGCTTGCGCAAAAGAGCCTTGAGGAACGAAACAAGAAGCCCTCCAATCACGCCCCGACAGCAACCAATTGCCTAGGGACCTGGGACTGTCTAATGGTCGAATGGGTTGTCGAGCGCAATCTATGCTTCTGAGAACCTGGGAATGAGAAGTTGTGTCATATTCGAGAACATGAAGTTGATGTCATCAGCCCTTTTGTTGCAAGTACCGATGCCTATGCCTATGGTTGCTGAGTTTGTCAAATACAAGACAAAGGAAATTAAGGCATTGTGTCGCAAATACGGCGTGGTCTTTGAGAGGCAAAATGGAAACATATGTGTTAGTAATCCACCTGTGTAGTTATAAACATCTGCGGGATGGGATTCCGCACCTCAGAACAAGTTAAAGGAATATCAGAACCGTTCGTCAATCATTTTTCAGCACGTTAAGGGCGAAGTATTGAGAAATGCGCCTAGGTTAAGGCACATTCGTTCGAGGATTAGAGATGGCAGAATAAACGAGTATTATACCGTGTACCATGTTTCTTTCGGAATGGGGATAGGAAGGGCCGTAAACTTATTCTTCGATTACTGGAATTGGCAGCGCGGCACTTCGGGGTTAATATACTAGGACGGCGACGGGAATCTGGCCAGGGTTGTGATGATGATTGCTTGGCGGGGTTCAGAGACCGAAGGGGAGAGGCTAACACGGCATGCAATCTCGACCCACCATGGGGGGTCCAGGTATCTCGTATGATTGAGATGAGATCGCGACCCGAGTTCCGGCGGATGGACCATGGCATTTCGGGTTGGGTCAATTTGGTCATTCATGTGTGTGTGGGATACTGGGTTCAGCCTAGGGCATCCTGGCAGCCTCTTAGGGGCCGGATGAAGTGAGGGGTTATGAAACATGATGCAACCATTGAAAAAGAATATCGTCCAATGGAGATGCAAATTTGCATTTGGGGGAATGTGAAATCGGGATACGGCTCAGAAATTCGTCAGAGAATCCAAGGGCAGGCTCTTGTACTTGCGTGGAGATCATGTTGTGCAGGGATTCTGGAAAGGAGGGATGCATCAAGAAGTGTGGGTGATGCCGGGCCGTGGGTTACCATGTGAGCGAGCATCAAAGGGTAGGTTGGAAGATTCACAAGTTCTGCACGCCCAAGGATGGGTAATGTGGGCGAGGAGTCTTTGTGTACTTCGGAGACAATGATGGTTACCATTGGTAGACACACAACGGATATCTCAGTCAATTTGTTGCTATAGGGAAGTGACTATTGGTTGGTAAAATAACCACATTCTTCGATCGAGTGCCTATTCAACTTCCAGATATTTCTTTGGGGGATGACGGTTGCGATACGGTCGGGGCGAGTCTGAAAGGAGAGCTGTGATCGAATCGGATGTGGGCGCATCTGGACGACAGGTAATTGGAATGCCTGTCTCCGATTCAACAAGTTCATCTTGTGAGGAGGCCGAAGCCATGAGGGATCTAGTGGGGTCGTTGGTCTGAGAAGATGGAATGGTGCCAGACGACGCTGGGGACAGGCGTCGTGTCTTCGTAGGCGTCTTTTCGTAGTCAGAGTTTTTCCGCTTGGCTAGTGGCGTACTTGGTTCGACCAAAGCTAATCTGGGAGGAGTGGACGGGAGAGGAGCAGATTGGTAAATTGTTGGTTTTGGTGGTGAGGCAAACATAGCTTTGGCATCGCCAAAGGCCATAGGGCCGGAGGACGGTTGTTTTGGTGGAATAGAAAGTGACAGGGTTGCGGAAGCCGATTTGGATGTTGCCCGGTCCAGAAAGGTCCAGGTATCTGGTACTACGATGAAAACGTAGTCTCGGTCAAAGCCCGGCGGGTGCAACATGATATTGTGGTCGAGCAGGCCGGCGATTTTGGCCGTGCAGGTGAACAGAGTGTTAGACTGGAAGTGGGTGTCCTGTTTCTCGACCATCTTCTTGCACAGAGATGCCCAAGGGTTGGCGTGGATGGGGAAAATGACAAAGACCTGGAATGGATGGAAGCCTTTCCAGGGCGTCTTGTCAGGGTTTCCAGGGGCAATGAACGTAGAAAGTTGGACGAAGCCGCAGCATTTCAATTGGATGTCGTTGAGTCCTAGAATATGTTCGTTTCGGAGCAGTGTGTGGCCGGAACCTAGAACAGGGCCGGTGAACGCAACAACGGGCGGCATGGCGGGGAAGTGGTCCACCGAGTTCAAGCTACGAGGGAGAATACTTCGACTCGAGTTAGGGGAGGGCTGCCAAAGGCAGGTGTACGGAGCGTACTCACGGTTGGTAACCCTGATCACGGACAATCAGGGCCGGGATGGTGTATGGTGCGATGGCACCAGTGTTCGCTTCCAGACCATCTTGTTGCTCAATTTCCCAGGTCAGCGCGTACGGGTGAACGCGTCCACTCACGAAGAACCATTGCTCAGCCCATTCTGCGGGAACGATTTGTTGGTTATAGAGGGAAAGATTGAGGCTGAAGAAGATGCAGGCGGAGGGGTTTTCCGGGTCGGATCTAAGGCGGGCATATTCCGGCGCCAGAATCCAGGACGGGGCTGGCAGGAAGACTCTCGCGAGTGTCTCTGCGTTGAGCCCCTTGATGCGATGTTGATGTTGATAGGCAAACCTGGAAGGGCAGTCTGTTTGGATGGAAAACATCATGGACATATCACTGCCCGTGTTTGCCTGGCTGTCGAGGGGCTTACGAGGATTCGTCGAGCCATTGCTGATAGGAGCCGGAGTGGACATGGCATGGGAGAGCGGTATGTGTCGGATAATAACCAGGAATATGTTAGATGACCATTGGAGGTACTGGGACGGTAGACGTATTGGAGTAGAACAGGAAGCGAGCGAGGTGACGGTGGTATGGAATCTTTATGGATGTGAATATGAGGGAGGCTACGGTTGGCCATTTTACGAGGGAGGGAGAGATTCGACAGAGCAGAGCTTGGGCTGTGGTCCCGGGGGGGTTCATGTCTTAAGTAGATGAAGAAAGAGGGGGTCTGGATCGTGAGTTAAGTGGATGTGGCGGTAGAGTCGGCATGGAAACTAGAATATGTGACCTGTGATATGTGAGGAGTGGCTGTAATGGATGCAATAGTGTCTTTGTCCTGGGATGGGTGCGAATGACAACGAAGCGGTGACAAGAAACCAGATGATGTCGAGGGAGCCACGGCATCGGCTTGAGACGGTCACATTCTTGATGGAGCAGAGCCGAGGTGCCGCTGCAACGTGCAAGACAGGAAGTCTAGATGGCAGCATCTATCCGTGGTGGTAGAAGAGTAATTTAAGTCAACGGTAGTTGCAAGTACAGCAAGACCAATCTTCATGGATCGCCCCGGTTGTGGAGGCGATGGGAAGTAATTGTGATGGACCCCGTGTTTTTTCGACAAGCCGGTCCTTCTAACGTTCAGGACGAGTTCGGCAAGGCCATGGCAAGCACCACCCTGGGTGAGACTGAGCCAACGTATTCGAAGGGTACCTACAGGCAGTGGCGAGGCGGAGGGCGAAATGGTGCATCACGGTCCACGGTGCCGGCGGAGATACGTCCCGAAATTCGACGGTTTCGGTGCATTCTTCCCAGGGAGGGGGATCGCAACAGAGAGCCTGTATCTGTGATGCGACGGCCGGAAGGAGCTGTTGCTGATGAGGCTGGGCATTTCAGGCCGTTGGATGAGTGCCGGGAGCGGGATGAAGTACTGAACTCTCGGCAGAGCCGCACAATAGGGCCAGGCGGTGATGTTGCAGGTCGCGTTGTGGCGGATTTTAGTGCTCCGGGTCGGCCCGTTGGGTCTGTGGAAAAGCCGAATGTCGGACAGAACGGCGATAGCCGTGTAACAGGACTGAGTCGTTCCGACGAGCGTCCAGTTAAAAGGCGCCGCTACTGTGGTCAGAGGAGTGAGCCGTCGATGAACTACGCAGGGGACATACATCAGACTGCATCGGCCGGCCGTGGGCGAGATGATACCACAAACGTCAGAAGTCGGAGGGAGGCATCACCACAACTCGTCGTCTCGGATGCGGCGACTGCGGCAAAGCTGGGACGTACCCTTCAAAGGTGTCGGATTCTGGCACCGAAGCCCACAGAAACTGCAGTGCCAGCGCCCTTGAGAGAACCGGAGCGTACAGCGACTTGTGTGCTACGCAAACGGCAGGGAAGGGGTAGCTACCGCCGTACTAAAGGTCAACCGCTACAGAAACGGTTTCAGATGGAGGGCCGACGGCAGATACGAGAGGATGGACCAGAAGAAGAATTGAACCGTGTACTGGGCTGGCTCGAGCAACATTTCGAAGTGAAAGGGCGGCTATCAAACAGCCAGGAATGGTGTGCGCCCATCCCACACGAGCGGAAGGTTTTTACTGTACAGGAGTTTTACAAGGCCTTCCACGACAAGAGCACCTTGCCAATATGGACCTGCACAATTTGTTATCGAAAGTATACGAAGGATGAGTTGAAAGAAGTTGGGTGGCAGGAGTGGACCGCTAGATCAGTTGCAAAGCTCGATTGCTCGCCGCTGTCATGCAGGGCATGTTTCCCGCCAGGGTGCGTTATCTCGGGGTGTGCAGATTGCATAAATCACCTGCGGCGGAGTAGCTTGTCGCCTGCGGCTCAGCTGCACTGCCGTCTCGGATGCGAGCATATGTTTCCTGACGAGCTTAAGGGTCTGACTCCGGTCGAGGAAAAGCTTATCGCCTTGAGCTCTTGCTATGGTTTCATCACAAGTTACAGTGTCTCGAACGAGCGAGGACAGGGTGTGAGGTATCCGAGGCATGTAAAGGGACACATTAAGGTATTCCCGAACAATGTGAAGGAGCTGGTCGTGAAAGTGCTGCCCCATCCACTTTTGAGGGTTATGGATGAGATCCACGTATCGTGGCAAGGTTGAGAGAAACCAGCACCAAGCGACCTTTCGGGGCTCTTGTCGGTGCGGCGTTGTGTTGTAGAGAGGGCCCTAGTCTGGTTGAAGAAGAATAATCCTCACTATGCAGACATTGAGATCGATGTGGTTGAGATGAACAGCTGGGGTACCTCACTTCATGGAGTACCCGAGCGTGTTTATGGGTGTATGGAGCGAAACGAGCCGTCGGCGTGGGAAAAAACGCGGACGGCTCACGTTGTTCCACCGACAGAGCGTGGTATGGATGACGAGGAATCCTTGGAGATTGGAGAAGTCCTAGCGGCGCTCAATCAGGGGGAAGATGTGTCAGATGGTCGATGCCAAGAACCGAAAGGGAGTGAGATGGATGATAGAGATAGAGGAAAGGAAGCTGAGCGCCAACATTTCGCGGACCCGATCAATGAGGTGACTTCGTCGGGCATGTTTACTCTCGACGGTCCGCCGGATGTGGCGGACGCGGAGAAGCTGCGATTTGTCCGCGACGCGGTGGGAAAAGGTGCATTTGGGGACCAAATTGGGCCTGGAGCCTGGGTGGGATCAGCGCATGGACGGCAGAGAAAAGCCGTTGAGCCGTACGTCCAGATTTGTCGGGGAAATGAATTTGCTGACTCTTTTGATGCCTTCTTTTTCGCAAAGACATTCCCCACGCTATTTCCGTTTGGTATTGGTGGTCCTCGCCTGATTGAAGAGGCCGTCTCAGAATTCGGCAGCGATAGCCATGAGGGTGAAGCCGGCGAGGTAGAGGCGGCAGCAGCAAATAATCTCTTGTCGTCTCGAAACATGAGCCTCCACACCTGGGCTGGCATCGTGCTGCGGCGGCATGGCGGCCGCTTTGCGACGCACCATATTTTTGCATTTCTGGTGTTCAATATGGGGGTGAGGTCCCGGAATCGCCGCGTAAGCATGCTGAGCGTAACAAGGAAGGGCTTCCGAAAAGTTGAACGCATCGTACGGTCGCTGAGTGTGGAGAGGTTGGAGGCGGCTAGAGTCGAGCTTGAGAGCTCGGGTGTTGCAACCGACGCGGGAGTGAAAGAGCTCCTGAGAAGCCTTTCGCTGTACGGATTTCGGCAGCCGATGTCGAGAGAACTCCGGCTAAGCATGCGGCGAAAGATCAAGTCGTTGATACTTCAACACGGCGTGCCGGCCATTTGGTTCACGTTAAACCCGAACGACATCACGAACCCAGTAAAGCTACGGCTGGCTGCGTACCGAAGCCGTGGTCCAGAGGAGGCTGAGGCATTCTTGCGAGATCTGGACGTAGCGTACAAGCGTGTACGGCTGGCAATATCGGATCCCATGAGCTCAGCCCTTTTTTTCCATCGTGAGATGACGTTATTCTTCGACCACTATGTGAAGGTGGGGGAAGAGTCGGTGTTTGGACGGATTAGCCAGTACTATGGTGCTGTTGAGACGAATGAGCGCGGGGCTCTCCATCTGCACGGGCTGCTTTGGTTGCATGGGAATATGAATATGAGTTCGATATTTGCCGACGCCCAAAGTGAGAACCAGAGGACCTATCGGGAGCGAATTGTTCGGTATGTCGATAGCGTCTTCTCAGAGGTATGTGGTTATCGTGGCAGTTATTAACCTATTTACTCCGACGGAGATGCCCTAAGCTGATGTCGGCTGCAGGAACTGGACCAAGAGGGATTCTGTGCCATCAAGGCAGAGCGTTCGGTGACGGCGGATATATCCACGCTGCTGGGCAACAGTGGGCAATTATCGGGCATGTTCGATGAAGAAGCCAATTTCTGCGCTGGGGCGACACAAATCCACACCCATAGCCCTACCTGTATAAAGTACTCACTGGGCAAGAAGGGTAGGAGTCGAGACCTTTGCCGCTTCAAAGCCCCCTGGCGACTGGTTGAGAAGACCGCCTTCACAGAGGATGGTGTGCTGCACATCCGGCGGAACCACGGCATGGTGAATCGGTGGAACAAGGCCATGGCGGTCGGGTTGCGGCACAACCACGATATTTCCTTCATTGCGACGCAATGCAAGACCATGGCGCTTATTTATTATGTGACGAACTATGCAACGAAGGTGGAGGATCCGGTCTGGAAGCGTATCGCCGCCGCTGCAGAGGCTCTTCCCGTCTTACAAGTGGAAGAGCAGGGCAGCCGGGCGGATACTGAGGCCGGTGCTGTATCGGAGAATGGTGGCCGAAACAAGACGCGACAATTCCTGATGAGAGTGGCAAACCGGATCTTCACAGATCGGCCACTGTCTCAGGTCGAAGTCATCGCTTATCTGCTGGGATATCCGAGCGAATTCACAAGCAACAGCGCTTGGACATTTCTGAACGTGTCGCTACTCTATTGGCACGTCTTCAAGCGATGGCGCCTTCTCCGACAGTCGAGCGGCGCGGAGGCTGAGGATGAGTCCACCGAGGAGACAGTGCTCGTGGAAGAGGCGGGCCAGAGGATATCCGCTGTCGACGCTTATCAGCACCGAGGCTATGTCTTGCGGGGCCTGTGTCTATATGATTATATGTCGCTCGTACGACTCAAGCGTAAAGGTAAGGGCAAGGACTCTACACCTTGGGGCGAGGTGCCGTTCGAGAGCGGGTGGCCGTTGGCCTGCGCGTGGACCCAGACTCTGAGACGGCCAGGCAAGCATGCTACTGTTTGCCTAGACGGCTACCTCAGTATGGATTTTGCTCAGGACGACGACGGACCCTGCTACAGGAGGTGAGTCAGAGTGTCGATGTTCTGTCAATCCGCAGCTCGAACATGCTGACGCCTTTCACGAAGGGCTGCTGTCCAGCATCTGGCACTTTTTGTACCGTGGGAATCTTTCTTGTCGGCAGAAGATGGTGATATCAATAATATTTGGAACCGGGAGAGGGGGTTACTGCCTGGAAGACTCTCGTTCGTTGCTAACAACATTCAATTGCTCCGGCGCTCTGCTGAAGATGCCAAGCGTGACGCCAGGCAATGGGCTGCTTCGTCCGCGGACAGCGATCGCACGGACGAAGCGGTCAGTATCGGACTAAACGAATGCAACGCGGAGGCCACGGATGTATACCGGTCTGATAGTGTCGGCGATGCCACGCGTCTGATCGACGTCGTCAGAATGGCTGCGGGAGTGAGCCAGATCACTGCCGGTTCGAAGGAGATCATGGCATGGATGCAGCAACTCTGTCGCTTCCAACAGTCATCGCTGTGCTCAAGCGACGAGCTTCGGGCCAGAGTGATAGATGAACGCGGGGTAAGAAGAATAGAATTGTCCGGGCGGCCGTTTTCGAGAGCGGAGATCCCAGCCCAGAAAGAATTGAGGGCCATTAAGTCACAGCAGACAGCTGCTTCCAGGGAGAGGGAGAGGATGATACAGGGAATACAGCATGTGGCCGATAACCGAGATAGGGCCACTACTAATCGTAGCGCAGCCATTGAGGACGTGCTGAACGGATTTGGGGAGCAAGATATCCGCGTGACAGCTGCCCACCCCAAGGGCAGGAGTCTTGATAGCAGCCCCCAGGCGAAGGTCCGGTTGGGGCCGTCAACATCCTTCCTCCAGGCAGGAAGGAGGCTGGTAGAGCTGTTCACCTTGAATAGAAGGCAATCAGTCGCCTTTCTTCTGATATGCCGACGGCTTGATTCGATACGAGGTCACGGGGCTGCCGCTGGTCAGCTCTGCGAGTTCATCGGCGGGGAGGGCGGTACCGGGAAATCACGAGTCATCGAGGCACTGGTCGAGCTATTTGCGAGTGCGGGCATCTCGAATCGTGTGCTCGTAACGGCGACGTCAGGGACAGCAGCAGCGCAGATCAACGGCATCACAATCCACTCAGCCTGTGGCTTTTTAAAGGACCGCGTATCGCGCGTTGGCGTATCCAGAGATATCGACGGGGCCAATTTATCGAATTCGGCAGAGCGATTTATCAACGGCCAGTCCCGAATGGACTGGCAAGAGAAGTATCTACTCATCATTGACGAGGTCAGCATGCTAGGAGCGCGGACGCTGTATGCGGTGAATGAGCGGCTCTGCAGGCTCCGCGGCTGCCAGCGGGATTTTGGCGGGATTCCCATCGTTCTGTTCTGCGGGGATTTCCGCCAGTTCCGGCCTGTGCAGGAGAGATCGATCCTCCTTCCAAGCACGGCCGTGACATGGGATGAGGACACTTCGTTCGGCCCAGAACAAAGACACCAGCATGATAGGGCCCACGCGTTGTGGAGGAGGTTCACGACGGTCGTTATGCTGGACGAACAAGTGCGCGCTGCTGGGGACCCAGAGCTGCAACAATTGCTGAAACGGATCCGACGGGGTGTGCAGAACCGCACAGATTTAGACCTCCTTAACTCTAGGTGCTACCGGGAGGATAGGCCGATTCCGTGGGAAACGGGCATTACCGTCGTGACACCGCTGAACAGGAATCGGTGGAACTTGAACATGGAGGCCACTCTGTCGTTCCAGAGACAACATCGTGAGACGATGCGAATTTTCATATCCGAACACAGGTGGAAAGACGGCCAGGCGAGCGAGGAAGAAGCCATCTTGATGCTCAACCACGGAGACAACAGCGCGATACCGGTGCCGGCGATCTTCATGTTCGTGCCCGGGATGCCCATCGTCGTCAACCACAACACGCACCAGGGCCTGAAGCTGGTTAATGGAGCCAGCTACACCGCCTTGGACGTCATCCTCGACAAGGCGTACCCGGGCCACCGGATCTCGGCCGATACGATGCTCCACTTCGGGCCGCCGGCGGGGATTCTGCTAGCGGCGAAGACAACCCAAGAGTTCCACTTTGTCGGGATGCCGCCGGGCACAATCCTTCTGACGCCGATGAGCGTCAGCATACGAGCCCAGAGAAATCGGCCATGGCAAGTGAGAGACGTGGCCCGAAAGGGCTTGCCGTGTGCAGCGGCCTTTGCGTGCACAGACTACAAGGTACAGGCAAAAACGCTAGAGCGAGTGGCACTAGAGCTGCGCGGGACGAGGACGACGAATGTGAACGGTCAGATGGTTGCGTCACAGTGCGATCCATACAGCCTATACGTGCAGCTATCGCGTTGCCCGTCATTAGATGGTATCATGCTTGTGTCAAAGGTGCGGGAGAGAGACCTGGTTGGCAACACGGTGCCCGAGGACATGACTGCCGCGGAGGAGAGGCTGGAAGCGCTGAGCAAGAAGACCATGCAGGAGGCTCACGACCTGATCGGATGAGGAGGAGCGTAGAACAAAAACCTTAGCAGACTGCACCGTGAAGCGGCGAAAAGACGCGAGTGGCGCGAAAGCAACAGACCGCGCAATGAGGGTCGTGTGTAGGTGAAGGCGGAGAGCGGAGGGTCCGGTGACGGTCAGTGATCAAACGAGATAAACGCCCGTAAACGAGATAAAAACCCATAAAAAAACCCCCCCCCAGAAGGGAGGGAACCAGTGAGACGTGACAGTGACTGACCAACAGTGACTGACCAAACAAATGATGACAAGGGACGCTTAATCAACGACCAATGAGAAGGCAGGTTATGGTCCTGGGGCGGGGCATAAGACCTTTCGTCTCTTCGTTCCTCAAGGCAAGGCACCTTTCGTCTCTTCGTTCCTCAAGGCAAAGCCAGGTTTCGAGCTCATCCATTTCTTCCTCATCCCACTGGGTCATATCTGTTTCAAGCTCGAAATCATCCGCAGTCCTGGCCCTCTTAGAGCCGACAGACGGTCCTGCAACGGGTAGGTTTTTGTACTCTTCCCAGAGCGAATTTAGTGCCCTTTTGCCGCCCGGAAGCCAGGATTCAGGGTCGGTGGCATCCTTCCAAAGGTGCGCGTCCTTCCACTGCCTCTCAAAGTACTTCCACTTCATTTGAGGATTCGTCACGATAGCAGCGTAGTGGGCCGGCGTATCATTGACCATTGCAAAGTACTCATCCAGCTTCGTCCAGCAATTGACGATACATGCACAGAGTTGGCGGATGCCAGGAGAGGTTAGATCTGGATTTTCGGCTCTGAAATTAAAGTCGTCACGGTACTCCCGGACATGCTTCAAAAGGATATTGAGGATTGTCATATAGTCAGACAATACGCCTCGATCAGACGACAATTTGCTCCCCTCCGCGCGCTTTGTAAGGGTGTAGAACTTCTCTAGGAAGGCTACGATCTCAGTCAAAACCGCCCAGTCGTCAGCGGTCAGTGAGTCATGCTTGAGTAAGGATTCATATTCCTCCGTCGACTGCGCCTTCTTATTAGATGAACCGTGCATGGATTCCGCATGATCGATACAAAAGCGATCAATACGGTCTCTTAGCTTGAGAGCGCGCTCGATCATTAGGTAAAGGGAGTTCCATCGACAGACATCTCAGTCAGTGATGGAACTATACGTTGAAACTGAAACATGACCTCGGTTTTGTTTTTTTATTGAAACATTCAGTCTGTTTCGGTCAGGCATGTAATTAATCAATTAATCTGAATCCGAACCTGGATTCAGATTAATTACTGAATCCCGCCTCGGATTCAGGATTAATTATCGGATTCAACGATTAATTAGCTCCCGATCCGTCGAAACGCCCATATGTTTATTCTAATGGGACTACACGGGGTTCAATACCCTCAGACAACATTTCTATGTCTCTAGAATCCAACTCAGCGTCCATTGGTTCAGGAATCATATATGGCTGGTCCAGGAGCCCGCTCTTAATCCAGTGTTTCAAGCACTCCGTATACTCCACTATCTGTGCAGAGAGCCGACCTCTATCCCAAGAAACCGTACGTCGGGCCCCACTAAACACGCGTTCGGCTTCCGCTGACATCGCTGGTATCGAGAAAATATTTATTGCAAGATGATAGAGAGAGGGGTAGGAGGTTTGCTGCGTCGGCTCAAGCCACCAAGAAAGGGCAGAAGAGTCGCCAATTGGCAGCGTTGGACCCTCGATGAATCGGCTGAATTCATCATGGCAAGATGACTTTTGGTAGATCCGTTTCTTGTATGCCTCGTAAGCCGAAAGGTCCTCCTCGATTTCTGGCTCTTGCTGCGGCTTGAAATCATCCCATAGCTTGCGCACGGCCGCAATCGCTGGGCCAATGTATTGAGGTTGGTCCTTCCATGCCTCCTTCAGATGTGCTTCTCTGAGGCTAGGATGAAGCAAGATTGCCGCAGCGTAGACTGGTGTGTCATCTGTACGCGTATAGTAATCGTCGAACTTGTACCAGCTGGTCATAATGCGATCAACCATGGTAGTGTTGTGCTGGAATTGCTCCATGGCTGCTTTGTAATGCGTAACAAGAAAGTCCATGGAGCAAATCACCTCATCCAAAGACGTCTTGTCCCATTGAGTGTCTTTAGTAATCTCATAGAAAGGTTGTAGAAAATCGTGGATCTCTTGGAGCTCCTGCCAGTGTTCTGGATGGAGGTAATCAAATCTGATGTCACTCTCTGAATAACGATCATCCATAAAGCTGTTAAGCTCTTTGCGGAGTGCGATGGCTACATGAATCATTCGATACCAAGAGTTCCATCTCGTCGAGTTGTCCTGCGGGGATCATACGGCCAGCAGCCTGCAGGAACGCTTGGTAACGCTGGGTTGATGAGCGAATCCACACCACAAGATTGTGCAGCATACCGAGTGCCCCATATTGCCGCCAGGCAGTTGCCGTCTCCGCTCTTCCAACAGCTCCCTCCTGTTCCCTGCGGGACAGCCGTGAAACTTGACGCAATGCCTCATCAGAAGCCTCCTTGTTCTTACCGAACAGAAACGCCTGCACGGCCAGATTTATGATATGGCCGTTACAGCGAAGTCTTCGATGAGTGGAATTGAAGCCACAGGTCTCGGCAACAGTGTGCATCATTGTGTCATTGTTGTAAGCGTTAAGAAGCGTAAAGTATCCCATCTTGGCGCGGACACCGTAGGAATCGACGACCTGGAGGAACGTCTCTGCAATAGCTTCACCGGTGTGAGAACCTTCGAGCTCTCGCAGGGCAAGCAAGGCTTTTCGTAGTTGCCGGCTTGCTAGGTCAATATAGTGAGCCACGATTGCAAGAAAGCTATGGTGGTTTGGGGAGGACCAGATGTCAATGCTGAAGTGTATTTGCGTAGGCGAGGCTATGAGCCTTGATATCAAGTTCTCGCGATGTGTGGCGAAGCTCGCCTCCAACAGCTTTGGAACTTGCCCACGGCTGTGTGTGACAACTCTTGGGGCCATGTGGTTCACCGTGTGAAGTAGAGCATACCATTCGGGCCACTCGACCAGGCTATGGGGAAGACTATGCGCCGTGATAAGGTTCACCAGCGCTTGATTATACGCGACTTCATCGACTGATGCACGAAGGTATCTCTCCCGCTCAACATCCTGTCCGTTTTGTCTCGCGGCTTGCTGTCTAAACAGTCTGTCAATTGCGACTCCCTGTCCAAGCTTCTTAGCTGACTGGTGCTCGAAAATCAGTACGCAGTGCTTATCCCGCAGATGGCCACGGACTCTGTTATGGGCAGCCTGGGAATAGGAGCAACGCTTGCAATACCATATCTTCTGGCCATGCTTGTTGCGTTCGGGCTCATGGCGATTTGGCTGACGGCTCTCTGCCCAAATGTTGAGCGCAGTAGGGGTGCGGACACGTTTTCTACGCGCTAGGGGAGAAGAGGATTCTGAGAATTGAGAGGACTCCGCGGTGGTGTCGGCGTCCTCGACGGGCTTCTCTGGCACCGCCAAATAGTCGTCATCGGCAGAACGGGCAAATAGAGCTACATTAGCCGCCATGGTACCAGTATTGCTGCGGTTAACCTGCGAAAAGCGATGCATTGTGCCCGACAAGACACAGAGGTCGTGTCATGACCAACCAACCATATGCACGAGTTGGACACTGGTCCCACTTTAATTAATCGCTGAAACTTAATTAATCCTGGAGAGCCCGATTCAGATAATTAATCCTGGGCTTGGATTCAGATTCAATGAATCGCTAATTAATCGCCCCGATTAATTACATCACTGTCTAGCAGTATCATCAATATCTTGTCTGGTGCGGATGAACGTTGGTAGTGACAGGGCTGCGCCGGCCACGTGTTTCGTAAAAGCCTTAATTTCCTCTGGTAGAGTGACGTGGACTTTCCCCGAGGTCCTAGGGCTGCTCTCGTTGTCTGGAATCTCTGTACCGATCGTGTAATGCAGCGATCCAGTGGTGAGATGTTCTTCCACGGTTGTAGTAGCTGTAGAGATGTTGGAGAAGACTAGGTCAATTGCGCTAGATCTTTTGTTTAGCCTTGGCATTGTGGTTGAGGTTTCAGGGTCATTAAGGAGGACTAGGTCGTGTTCTTGAGTCCAGTTGAAGATCCTTGTGCCATCCTGTGATGCCCCCCGGTCTGCTTGCCACGATGGATGGAATGCGTTCATGTCTCCTGCGACAATGCATCGGTTTGGCGGGGGTCCATGACTCAATAACATCCAGTGAGGTTTCCTCCTCTGGCCTGTTGTAGATGTTAAGGATCACGGTTCCATTCACTTTAACCCAGAGAAGGTCTCGGTGACGTGCTGGGAGAAGTTGTTCAGCTTGGATATTCCTAGCTATCCGTACGTAGGTTAGTACTCGTGGTCGTGTTATATTATTAGTCCAACTGTCGACGGGGCTAAAACAGAGGAAGCCCGGATGGTGCTGTGTTCTGCACAGATTTTGAACGTCAAATCCGGCTTTTAATTCAGGATAAAACGATCGCATCACAATTTGCATTAAAAATAAATTAATGTACAAAATCTTTGCGCTCTTGGCTATCTATTGATGTAATTTTTAGCTCACAGAAGTTTGCCGTTGGTTGGCGGTGCGCGCTGGAACCCAAATTTTGATGCAAGTCGAATTTGACTAAGTAAAAACGGTCCACGCCGCTACTACCACGCCCACTTACACACAGATATGCCTGTACTCTTGGTGAGTACCGTAGTTATCGAGTTGTGCGTTGTAGCAGCTTTACAACGGCCTCGTGCCCGTTCTTGGCGGCCAACCATAGCGGAGTCCGACCAAAGTCGCGGCCCTGGCAGTTGATGTTGGCGCCATTCTCGACTAGCACCTTGACAATAGTCTCGTACCCTTTCTCGGCGGCTAAGAGTAGCGGTGTCCGATCATACTTATCTGCGGACTCGACGTCGGCGCGTTTCTCGACTAGCACCTTGACGATGGCCTCATGGCCATTCGCGGCGGCCCAGCATAGCGACGTCCGACCATACTCCCAGTCCTGTGAGTTGATGTTGGCGCCATTCTCGACCAGCACCTTGACGATGGCCCCGCGCCCATTCTCAGCAGCGAAGAGTAGCGGGGTCCGACCATACTTATCCGCGGACTCGACGTTGGCGCCCTTCTCGACTAACACCTTGACGATGGCCTCGTGCCTGTTCGCGGCGGCCCACCACAGCGGGGTCCGACCAAAGTCGCGGTCCTGGGAGTTGATGTTGGCGCCATTCTCGACCAGCACCTTGACGATGGCCTCGTACCCGTTCGCGGCAGCCCATGAAAGCGGTGTCCGACCATACTCGTGGTCCTGGGAGTTGACGTTGGCGCCATTATCGGTCAATACCTTAACGATATCACCATACCCGTTCTCGGCGGCTAACAGTAGGGGCGTCCGACCATACTTATCCGCGGACTCGATGTCTGCGCTAGCCGCCAACAACACTTCAACTGCGATAGAAAATCGGTTCCGAACAGCAGCATGTAAGGCTTTGGCTCTAAAGTCCTTCGCGATAGCAACCTGTTCGCTGCTAAAGGGATTTCTGTTTAACTGTGAACCAGTCCATTTCTCCAACAGGGTAGCGGCCGGATCGTAGGTCAAGTTGTTAATGAACTGAGAAGCGACACGTTCCACGTTGGCATCTTGTCTGCAGCAGTCGATGTGATGTTTGAGATAGTTGAGTACATATATCGCCAGTGGTCTTGCGTCTAGGTATCGCGTATAGGCCTGGAATTGTGCAGAAGTCCAAGATTTGATATCTGGCAGTCTCTCCACAAGAGAGGTGTTTGCCGCACAGAGCATGAGATACCGCACACAAGTTACAGATATGCAAATGTGAGCTTCTTTCTCGCATATCTTGAAAGCAGAATTTGCCACAAATCCACCATCCTTGAGGAAGAACTCACGGACGGTTTGATGCATAACTTGAACTGTTCCTTTCCCTACAGGTTGTTAGTTTGAGGGTAGAAGAGTCCAGTAAAGTTTAAGTCAGTACCATGATGTCGCTTGATTTCTAAGAAATTGCCCCCGCAAGATATAATACGTCGCTCGGAAAAGAATCATCTGAGGCAGTGAATTTGGGTTCGGGGCCAGGATCATCTGGTATACCAAGAGCGTGGAGGATTTCGTCCACAGTAAGAGGCCGTATTGCGAAGAGAACAAATCGGAATATTTTAACCGCATCAGAGAGATATAACTTGTTCCCCTTCATTTTCTCGAGCATGCGCTCGTACAAGTCCTCCAGCTCAGTTGGAAGCTGTTTGAGCAAGTCAAAGATGTCTTCCTCAGAGCAGCCTTCCTCGTGAGAGTTCACTAACTCCTCGGCAATCAATTTTACCCATAGGAAAACCCCCTGAGCACTCCGAACGACGTACTCAGCCGCCCGAGCAAGGAGAAACGTAAGATTGAGACCATCCAGCAAGGAATGAGCGAAATTAGCGATGTCTGCTTGTGTCTCGTCTTGTAGTCTTATAAAATTATGACATCGGCCTTTGCGAGCTTCGAGTTGTGCCACTGGCCGACTGGCAACGAATACCTTGGTGACGCAGTGATTCGTTTTGGAACAAAGCTCCAACAAAAGGCCGAGAATATCGCGCCTGTCAGATTCCTCGGATTCATCCACTGCATCGATAATCAGATATAATCGCTTCATTGTTGAATAATTCTGTAATGACTTCAGAATTCTTTTTAACGACGCGTAATCCCAAATAAATCTAATCCTAGGGTTACGCAGGGCCCGATATTCAGTTTGAAATTGATGGTAAAAGAAGGCTTCGTCCTGATGCAAAATATCATACAGAATTGACAAAAGCATATTGTAATGACTTCTTTGAAGCTCACCATCTCGGAAACTATAAAAAAACCTCGCTATAATAGCTGAATTTGCAGCCGGCTCCTGCTTTAGCAGATTATGATTTAAATATTTCGTAAGGGTGCTTTTGCCGCTGCCGGGTTTCCCTTGGATATATAGTAGTCGGGAAGTGTCGGGAGCAGACCAATTCCTGTACTCGTTATGCGCCCAGATCCACTCGAAGGAACCTTTGTGCTCTTGCGAAATCTTGTCGTATCGCGTATTATCAAAGTGAAGGCTAGCTAAGCACTCTGTACTCGTCAGTGCCGGTATGTTCTGGTGTTAGAAGATGGATTGGGAGTGGTCAAACCTCTTCTTTCTTTATCATATTCAATGCAAGGTAATCCAGCTAGGAGATCCTTAATGTCAGCCAGTTGTTGACCAGTAAGCAGCGTCTTAAAATTCGAGTTCCGTTGCTGCAGATGTTTTACGAGTGCGCCAACATAAGTAATGAATTCAAACCTCTCCCGCTCAACTTTGCCTAACCCGTCAACGACAATCAAAAAATCTCGTTGCTCGTCATCATCTAGTACCATCTTTAATGCAGTTAAAACTTCATCGGCCCCGGCACCATCGAGGATATTCTGAATGCTTTTTGAAAGTCCTTTCCCATTAAAGACCCGATCTTTCTGGTTTGGAACTGCCTCGGTTTGGAAAGCCTCTTGAAGGAGACTATGGAGGAAGCTTCGGATGATCATTATGCCCTTGCTTCTCGGCAAACAGCGGACCAACTGCTGAATAAGTGTGTGAACGAAAGTAGTGACAATGGGTTTGCTCTTAATTGCAGCTGAGCAGAAAAAGTATAGAACAAGACGGTTTGCCTTCTTCTCTTGGCCAATAATGTACGATGAGACTTGGGAGATGTTGCGATTGGGCTCCGCCCAGAGGCAAAGCACTTGGGAACGTTTAGCAGACCTCCATTGGGTAAAGTCCATGTTCTTAAAGATCCAGTAAAACATATGATCATTCGGATCCAGGCTTGGTATTGCAGACATGTGCCGGTCTTGGTCCACTCCTGATAACATCGAAAGTAACTGATCTAGATTTAACTCATCAATGGCGGAACGGAGCATATCCTGTCACAGGGGAAAGATTAGCATATCAGAAATTCCCGTCTACTTGGAAAGGTGCACATACATGCATAGTAGTCTCGTTGATACATGTTACTTCTTCTTCAGCTGCAGGTATGACCGATAAGATTTCCTTGGCACATGCAGCAGCAGCAGCCGCCGCGTAAGGCTGCCATTTCTTGTTTTTGTGCGAGTCGGCATAGTCGCAAATACCTCGAATAACAAGGCAAGGGAAGTCGTTCATTAGTCCGGCAGCCTCCATTTCAAAGCACTTTACTCCACCTAGCTTTGCGCTAAGCTTGTCTCTGGTACCGCCATCCTTTATAACCCGGTTGCCTGACGCAATTGTACCATAATGGACCACGACACCTTGATCCTTTCGTAGAGTGCGCTTTATTTCCCTCTCCTTGCTGCATGACTCACAAGTTGCTCCTCCAATATGGGTATACGTTGCCTCGAACAATACATCGGGTCCCGCCATATGACGGCTGAAGCTTTCTAGCCGATCGAAGGTAGAAATATAACTGACAAGTTTGCGCCGATTCCGGTAGTGAAGCGCTCGTACCTTCGAGATAGCCCCAAGTAGTACTGCCGGCGGTGCGTTAAGCGATCCTGTCCGTACCAGGCGACCACCTTCCTCTGTCTTCCCAAAGTCGTACTGCACCACTCCTCCATGCTGCAGGTATGGTTGGCTAATTACCACGTCTCCAAGTCGTATATCTGTTTCAGTGCTTGGGACCCCGCCGCCGACCCCAACCACTAGGCTAAAGCGGATTGACGTGAACTTGGATTTCATTCGCGTTGCAACCGTGGCTGCAGAGGATATGCCCGTCTGCCCGGCCGGCAGGCATGCTATGACTACATTGTGATTCACAATACTGCCCAGAGTGTAGGAAGTGGGATCCAAGCCGTCTGGTGGGGTCTCATGCTCTTCATCCAGCATCTCCTCCGCAGCGGCAAGCTCGATAGGGAGGGCGCATGTCCATCCCACAGTATATCTATCGTTCGTAAGGCTATTGGAGATGGAGGCGGCGCGTTGTGGCGCGTCAACTGGTGGCGAGTTCGATGGGTAACAGCCATCAGTATCACAACACGTCCGCTTCGCAGGCGGCTGCTGCGAGCTTGTTGGTGTACTTGTCGCAAGGTGTTTCCCACCAGCCATAGATCCCGCAACGGCTGAGTAAGGGAAGTAAAATCAGCATCAAGACGAGAATGAATGCTGAGATGGGCCGAGTGATCTTTCCGCAACAGTGCTCCGAATGCTCAGCAAAACGAGGTTAGAAAGCAAATCCTGTGGCAGATCTAAAATAGTGAGCAGTCAATTTGTTGCAACGACTAGATACCGCGACGTGTTCGTGAGTGCGATTCGAAAACAGAGCGATTTCTCACACGAAACAGCATTATGAAACAGCATTATGTAGTGTCGAAGTAATGTAGCGGGTACCACATGAAAATGCAAGCCGAGGCAAAGGGCTCAAGGACGTTGATACGCACGTCACCTCTTAGCCGAAACAATGAGGCCACTAACGGCTAATTGCTCGATATTGAAATCCGGCGAGAAGGAGATCAAGCGCACATAAATCAAGCGAGAGTTGACGCACATGAACTGGATGAGGGAGGGACACAGCGTTGCTGGAGAGGCTCGCTCAGTTATGGCTTCGATGAGGCGGTCTGGCAGCATTGCGTTGCATTGCCACTACCCAATCAATCATCCAATCATGCGTGCAGCTGTCAGATTGTACAGTGCGTGTTGTGATTTGTACTGTGTGCAGCCACGAACTTCAATGCCTTCAAAATAGACAGTCTTTATTTGTAACTTACGCAAATCTCTATTCGTACGCTTCCGTCCCCCTCCCCCCCTCCCCCCCTCCCTCCACATTCAGCCATTGCCAACGTACATATACATCAACCGCCTTAGTCGCTTTCTCCCCACTAGTTGAAGTTTGCGATGGACATTGTATGGAAGGGGTTTTAATATCCAGTAGCCTCGGTGGTGAGGCAAGTGGTGATATTCGTCAAGAAAAGAGGACACTGGAATAGCACTGCAGTACTACTACAATAGCATTGGGCCTTGGTGTAACGGGCTGAACCCGATGGTGACTCGGCTGGAGCTCTCGCCTTCGTCTCCAACCTTGTCACTGGTAACCCCCAGCAACAAGCGAGATTAGCAGAAGCAAGCTCACAAGCCTACAAGAGCTCTGCGAGCTCTTGCATTCTTGTTCTCTTCTTTCTTTCCTCCTTAGCTTTGGATACTCGTTCTAGTCGTTCTAGCCAGTTGTCAATATACTCGCTTGAACCGTTACACTTGGTAACGCTATAAAAAAAACACTTTTTGAGTGAAAATGGGGGATAATTCATGTGATGAGATGTGACGGTGGAAATTAAATGAGGGTTTTAGTCCAAAAAGGACAACCCAGGTGTACGCAGCGACTCCGATTGGCTGTATTCCCTTTTTCGTCCAAAACAGCCAGGCCCGATACAGATCGTAGTAGAAGGCCTGTAGGCCTGTAGGCCTGTAGGTGCTGTGTATAAGTAGCTCCCACAGACAGTGTTGTGTTAGGCCTGTAGTTGGTCGAATACTTGTGTGGATGCGGCTGTGTAGAACGGATATTGCTCGAGAATCTTAATGGCCATTGATAAGGGTGCTACACTACTTTGACACGCGTGCTACGCCTTTCTGGGTGCTACACGGTTTGCAGCCTCCCATTGGGCGAAAGCACAGTTGTTTGTGTAGAAGGCAGGCACCAAGTTCTGCCGCATTGTCCACGGGCCCCGAGCAAATTTCGACCTCGCGCCACGCCTCGGAGCACAAGCACTTGCAACATACCTTATAGTCCACAGCTGGCCTAGTTGAGTCCACGTTTCTCTATCAATCCCCTGGTCGCAGGGCTCGGGGTAGGGAACGAAAAGGACTTGCCAGTTGTTGTATGTTGAAGAGGCTTTACCAACGATGGATGCATTGTCCCCCCCCCGTGATCGTTGTTGCATCAAACTTTACAGGAGCTCGCAACGTCATACACTGAATTCAATGCCTCGTAATTTGCGGAGCTCCAATTATGTATCCCAGGTCATCATCGCATGCCAGAAAGCTTCTCATAGGAGCATAGTTGCTGATGCCCTGGTTGATCCACAAAACTCAGTCGTGTCTGCTACAAACCCAACCAAGACACAACGCCAGTGCCAGGGACACTGGCTTCCCAGAGCCTTTTGGTGAAGGAATGCTTTGTTAAGCAATCCGATGTTTTTGCCAGTTAGATCACGTACACCACTGACTATCACCAGGTCCCAACACCACTCTCCCACACCCCGAAGCTGACTTGTCGCCAAATGCAACTATCTCCCACGATGACATTACTGCTGATCGAGCTCCGAAGCGTCACATATTGCCTCTCATAGGCGAGCGCGAGATGACACTCAGCCACGGAATAATACTCCCTAGAGGGAGAGGGACCCGAGCCGTCAACATGGACCCTGATGGTGTCAGCACCTAAATAACTGGGGCTGTAACATACCGGGGAAGATATGTCGTTGAATGTTGTTTGGCGGCCGTGATATTTTATACAAAAATAGCATCACGTCTACCACTCCGGGTCCGTGTCAAGTGATATGATCCGAGTGACTCGAGTGACCCGAGTGACCCAAGTCTGAGCGACAAATGGGAAATCAAGTATTAATGACAATCAATGGCATCGCGATAGAGGCGTTATTTGACCACCGTACTGTCGTTGTCGCATACCTGATGATATCAGAATAGTATGGAGTAAATTGTACCGGTTTGGCTTGAGAATGCTATGGTGTTCTGTTTTGCATTTATAATTCTCCGACAAGACCCACTGCAATTCCGCTATCTGGTCTATGATTCTCATTGTAAAGCTGGTTTTTGTTTTGACACTCTTGATGCCTTCACAAAAAGATGAGCAAAATCATACGCTAAAAGTTTGCGTAACAATCATTTAGTTCTCGTATGATTCCACCCTTTATGTAGGAATCCAAGGGAACAACTTTCGTCTTTTCGGCCCGTCAAACGTTGGGTTTTGAATCTTTGGAGGTGTTTCCGTGTTTCTGTTCATTTGTCGGATAAGAATTGCCTCTGTTGATAGAACAAGCAAACTTGGTGTAATCGCTTAGTTGTCATAACGTCGGTTATCATGACTAAAGTTAGCCGAAAAACAGATTCGTACGAAAGGAAGTGTTTTGATATTAAAAGGAGAGCTGCAGACAGAGTCTGCAGCTCGGACAACAACAACAAGAATAATTACTTTGTCAAGAAGCTTAGTTAACAATGAGTCTCATAACGTGACATCATTACGCTGCTCACGCAACATGGAATCCAGGGCTCGATCTGCAAGATCCATGATGCATCCTTGTATGACCTGGGCAGGCTTTCTATCCATCTGGAATATTCCATACGCTCTAATCAACCTATGTACGAGAGCGGTTTTTAACAGCCTGAGCGGCCAGCTCAGAAATATGCACTTGAACCTTATCCATGAGCATATTATTTCTGCGATGACAAATGAAATAAGCTTTAGGCATGACAGGCATCCCAAACTCGACCCAGAAA
Source organism: Pochonia chlamydosporia 170 (assembly GCF_001653235.2). Classification (NCBI taxonomy): domain Eukaryota; kingdom Fungi; phylum Ascomycota; class Sordariomycetes; order Hypocreales; family Clavicipitaceae; genus Pochonia; species Pochonia chlamydosporia. The sequence continues at coordinate 60,732 of NC_035792.1, read as the reverse complement.
ACCACCAAATGTAGAAGCTGGCGCATGAAGCCTGAATAAGTCTTCCAATCTGGAGAATGATTTAGAAGGCGAATTCCTATGCATGTTATTACGAGCTTGGCAGACGTACCAGTTCAGGCGCAATTCGTGAGGAACGAGCGTCGTTAGGTTATGTAAGCCCCATTTAATGACTGAAGTCTTGCGGAAGAGTGATTTGGTCTGGAGAGGCTCATCGTGATGGTAGGTCCCCTCGTGATCAGTGCTTCCCCTGGATTTTGGCCGCAACAAAACTGTGCGCTTGTGTCTGCAGTGTTTCGCCGCTGAAATCATGCAGATCTGCTCCGCATCGGTTGGAAGTCGAACGAAATCGGTGGTAGTCATGTCGGTACGGGCTGCTGCGACTCGATAATGGCTGCTCAATATTCGCGTCGCGTAGAATATATGCCCCTATTATGACTGCTGGAGAGACGGCGGACCTGCACTTTTTGCTTAGTGGTCTAGCGGATTTATCCGACAATTCGAGGAGGAAAGTTTTGCATGGGAAGAAGTTGTGTTGCTGAATATGGATGTTGCCTCTGGAGACCGAGTTCAATGCCTGACATGCTTCATGAAGTCAGGATACACTGAATGATATTCATCTGATTTATGAATGTTCTGTCAAGTTAAATGGGATCTTCATTCCTGCAGCGACCGCCAGCTATTCTGACAGCCATGCGTGACGTTAATTAATTTACGAATATAAGGACTCTTGGTGGAGCAGGATCTGTTACTCCACATGCGTTTGGAGTTTGTGGCTTGCTTGTGAACTGTCAGTTGTTCCTACGTATTCCAGTCCTACTGGGGACCCAATAGAGTTACTCGTAGCCGTGCGTCATTAAATACATGGCTGCAGAATGGTTGGAACATAACGACGACCTGCGTCAACGGGCCACCCCTTGGCGCAGCCTATGTATTAAGAGGCGTTCCATGAGTCTCAAACCAAACAGAGTTGTGGTTTTGTTAAGAACGCCATGTTCCTTACCCGTGCCGACTTTGTTAACAATTACATGCCAAGAAAGTAATAAAACGAGGGAATGTCGCATAAATGTAGGCACTCCTGACGACAACGTACTGAAGGGTAGCAGCCAATGGCAAGGCCACAGGGATTAACAGTCGGCAAGCCTGGTATTGGATCGAAATGTGGTAAGACCAACATGTCGACCTATGGCGATCCCCCCTGAAAATAACTGGACACCTGAAGGGGGTTCTCGATTAAACCTGTCCCTGTCGCTATTCGGATACCGTCCGACGTATTGCTATATCTGCTGTCTCAAATAGCCTTATTACCACTACACCATCTCGACTGCTTGGAGACAAGCATTAAATTGCAACTGTCAACTTCCATACGGGACCAAACGCAGAAGATGCGACGAGTGCGCGCACACACACACACACACGCACACAAACAAACACATAGCCACAATTAATTACGCCAGGTGGAGACTCCTCTAACAGGGCAACTATCAACCCTTGTTACAAGTACGGTGCTTAAATCTTGCCATGTCTGCAGCGACCTCAGATCTGGCGTGATTGGCCAAAAGACTTCCACCCAAGTGCCGTTACTGGAAAAGGCACCAGAGCTGCGCTTGTCCTAAAACAGTCAATGCGGTGTACTAGGTAAGACATTCATGGCTTGGGCTGTCAGGTCGCATCCACGTGGTTTGGTTCGGAACTTAGCCGGGATTCACTCCGGGATGTCTTGTCCAGATTGGGGCAGTACGAGTGATGAATCGCGCTTTGCGCAGCAATCGCCCGCTGCAATCGTATGATTCCGCTCCTTTGTAAGAACACAAGCAACAAGAAGACAGAACAAGCAGACAGAGCAAGAAGAAGACAGTAATAATCAACGTGATTTATCTTTTGAAGATAGAATTGTCGCCGTCATACTGCAGAGCCGCCATATTCCTGACAAATATTTGCAGCGGGGACTGTGGCACGTCAACTCAGAAATACAGGTTTATAAAGATCACAACTAGCCAAGTCAGAAAGGGAGTGATGGCTGTAATGGTTCAAGCTGAGTAGTTTCACAACTAGCCAGACGACTATAGCAAGTATCCAAAGGTGAGGAAGAAAAGAAAGAAAAGGAGAGTTCAAGGAGCTCAACGCCGCTAATCTCGCTCGCTCAGCTGGAGGCGCGAGAGCCCAAGCCGAGCCACTATCGGGCTCAGCCCGTTACATCAACCGTATTGGGCTAAGGCTGAGGCTGGCTCGGCTAGGTGGCTGCTACTGCCCAAACAGGCAAGAGGTCTCCTCTGTGTTTAAAGAGCTGCAGGGTTCCCGTGTAGCTCCAAATAGAGTTACTGCTCCCCAGAAAATTGTCACTCAATACAATTGGTGGCTTCAGCGCAGTTATTCTCGATCTCATGTAAACCCACAATATTGTCTGAAACTTAGTAGTAGTTAGCTTGGCAGCATCTTGGCAGTCCCATTCGAGAAGGAGGGGCGAAAGTTCCCAAGCATCGCATGTTGTGTTGCGTTATGAGATATTTTCTAGCTACAGTCCTTCACAGATGTTGCGTTGCACAGTTTTTAATTCTCCTATATTCCTCCCCTTCCGTATCCCCCCTTCCTTCCTCCGTTCCACAGCAGAAACTCAAGATATTTAATACTTTCGGAATACTGCTGCTGCCCCAAGGCAGCAGCATTACGACTACTGTTGCCACCCAGGTGGCAAGATGGTTGCGTGTACAATCAACAGAGACACCATTATCCGTCAATTAGCTGTCAGTATAGTGGTTCCCAGCAACCTCTGCCTTCCCCAACTATCTGACATAGCGATGCCTACCGTGACTTCCACGGTAGGGCTTTACTCAAGCTCGGCCACCCTGGCCTTCGCTCATTGTCACACAGCACGATTGTTTGGGACAGCTCAGACAAAACGAAAGACTCTTGATTTTCTACAAAAAGAGTGGAATCATACGAATGCTAAATACTTTAGAATACTGCTGCCTTCAAGGCAGCAGTATGATAATTGTTGTTGCCTCGTAGGCAATCCCATACTGTGTTTGCTTTGAATGAGCGACTTGACCTTGACACTCATAGAAGCGCCTGGGTTCCCAGTTCTTTCACGAACCGTCCCACCAGGTCTTTCATTTTAGCGTAGCCCAAGGTACTCTAGAAAGGTGGGGGTCCACTGAGGACTAGCCCCTGCAGTGGATTTGCCCGACAGAAGGTGCTCTCAAACTCTCCCGGTAGGCGCTCGAAGCGGTCGAGTGCAGCTTAAATCGGCTACCTTGAGCGGGATCATTATGGTTGTCATTTAGCACAGTCGAGCGCATAGGTCTAATTTTCTCCAGTTCCTTATTCATTTGTCCTCAAGCCACTGCTACTCGCTATGATGTCATAGGGGACCCGGAATCCATGCCATGTAACTAACAATGCCTGTTGTCGGTGGCCGCAATGATGCCCCGCGCGGCACTAAGAAAACAAATACCAGCTCGTGCATGTGCAGGTAATGTGCCGACGGGCTTTGTCTTAAGCCTTGCCTTATGCAGCTATAATTTACCCGTGCATTGGTCATAAACGAATTATCAAAACATAGTGAAAGCTTCCTTGCGATTAAGCACATGGGTCTCAACTGCGGCTGTGCGGCCGTGCGGATGATAACAATTATGGCACCTGTATCAGTTTGTGTCTTTGCGGGGCATTGCCATGATGACCTCTTAAATAAGCTAATAGATTCAATGCCACGCCGAATAGCTGCAGTTGTGAGCGCCCGTGGTTGGTACACAAAGTCCAATCCCATACGCCTGGTCCTTTTTGCTGCCTCCAAATACCATCTTTTGAGGGCGTTATCGTACCTGACCATGGCCAAGTCGATCTTCTGCTAGGCCTTATGCAACTCGACTTCCTGCTTCTGCGCCGCCATCTTGCGGCCTTGGGCCACTGTAAGCACACCCCCTGACTGTAAGGGTCGGAGTATAGACAAGCTTCGCTCAATAATTGCTTTTTCAGGCTATCCTCATCTTTATAGCCGACGTTACGACAGCTGTCGGGCAAAATATGAGCTACTGTTACTGCTAGAGAAAAGCTCCGTAGTGGGTCTACACTTTTGCTCAGTGGTGCAGCGGTATTTTGGCAACAACAGCTAGCAGTTACGCCAAGTTTGCATGCTCTTTCAACAGAGGCATACTTATCCAACAACTGTCGGATAAATATGCCTCTGTTAATTGAACATGCAGAACTTGGTATAATTGCTAGTTATCATAACGTCGGTTATTATGACTAAACATAGCCGGAAAAAGTAAATATGAGGATCCGGACCGCCGCCTCTTGGATCCGGACGCATTGTCCGAGGTGGTATCAGACGATGACTTGCGCTTGCGGCTTGATGTATCCGTGCTTTGGCCGACGGTGGACCTTCAAAGTGAACGTTCTCACCCCGGAATGGGTGGCCCTCCCGCAGCTCTGCAATGATGGTGATCTGGCGATGCGCAACCAGTCTGGCCACTCGTTTGACGCCCCGTTGTTCAGCCAACTTCAGTTGTTCCGCTTCTAGCTTCCGCTTATCCTACGCCCACGAGATTGACACATAATTGAAGGCCCTCTGTTGCGATTGAACTTATCTTCTATTCAATTTAGGCTGACAGCTCTCATACATCTATATACCTTGTGGCACGGCCCGTGCCACTACGCAGCGACTCAGCTGCCTAAAGATGTCTTGTAATTCTGGGCACTGCGTACATGGCCCAATCGTGGTTATTGATGCCTATCTACACAACCTGCCACCAACGGATCAGAACTAATGGTGGTTACAATGTCTTCAAAACTCAACGCATACTTCGTGTACACGATGGGTCATATCCAGACCAAAGATTCCAGAATCAAGAACCTCAGATAAATATTCTCAGATCGCGGAACGTTGACTGTCAGGGGTTTCCAATGTCACGCAGTACAGTAATTGGCTGCGTTCGATTGCACAAATACAAGGCACGAGTCGTCGACACAATCATCGGTAAGGAGAACAGTATGCATCGTCGATCCAGTCTGTTGCCAGTTCAGCTAAGCCATGGGGATCATCCACTACGGATCGAGCCGTTAGCATATTTCACCCCTGGAACATAGCGCGCTTTAGACGCGGGCCGGGTTAAGGCTTGTGTGAAATTGCTTTTGCGGCCAGGAAGAGGGTCTCCTTACGTACGATCCGTTCCCTTGATTTTGCCATTCACAGATGCTGGCTATTATAGCACTTAACATCACGACAGTTGTATCCGATTAGTTTTAACTGCAAGTCCTGTCACATTTGATATGTCGCAGAAGCGGTCTGAGGCTATCTCAACATTACATAGGTGGCTACGGCATTTTGAGACCACTCGACGATGGCTCAAAATTCCGGATGTGGGACCAGCCCAATATCTCGGATGAGAAGACTACAGTCTGAGAATGAAATGCTAGAGCTAACAATACGGCAACCACGGGCGGAAGTAGCTAACCTCGAGGTGCAGGTGAACAATATGTGACGGTAAAAGGGCACGAGCAAGGTCGAGTGCGACTTGGATAAAGCGATTGGTCACAAAGAGAGTAAGCGGTTCAAAAGAAGCTCTGACTCAAGCAATCTACGTCCTAAAAGTGGGGCCGTTTCGTCACAATTGGAACCAACGGAGCCTCATGAGGTGTCAGCTGGAGCATGGATATCTTACCAACTGTGTCGCATATCTAGCCTACCCTGAATCGCAAGCCGTCATCTATAAAAGCTTGATGGAGCACCTTCCCCTGTATTATTACTTTCTTGGCACGTACTGTTAAGAAAGTACTCGTAATTATTATTGATTTGCTTAACATTACATAAAACTTCAATTTCTGCGCGTTGCGCAGCTGCGCCGGCGGCGATGGCGACGGCCACCTCCAGCCCGCCTTGTGTGTGAGTGCCGG